>NC_139801.1:29857527-30527879 GCF_965231275.1 Zosterops lateralis | reverse complement strand
CATTAATAATTGGCAAATTGTTCTCCCTAAGTGTCAATGCACACAGGTGTCACTTGGGACTTCTTTGCCTTTTTCATCCAGGCTATTAACCACTCTTTCCTTTCATTCTGACTCTTTACATTACTTTAAAGAACAGCTGGGTACAGGCTCTTGGCCCAGACAAGGAGGTCTCTGCCTCTAAAAGACTCTGCAGGAACAGAGTCTAAAAGGCCTCCAAGAGTTGTATAAAATAATTGCTACAAAGCTTTGATTGATGTAGATATGTACAGCTGCAAACCACTTTTCAAGAAACCTACTGCTTACCTTAGGATCTTTTGCGCTGAATCCAGAAATGTAATCATTGATCAAGTTAAAAACAAATCCTCTGTCCATAAAGGTCAAACAACGCTGGAGAAAAAGAGCAACATGTGGCCAACCTGAGGCATTGAAGACTGTAGTCAAAATAGATAGTGCTGAGATAATGTAGCTAGGACTTCCCTTTTGCTAACAGAAGCCAGACTGAAGGAACTGATAAGGAACTGATAAATCATGAGAACTGTCATAATAGGGCTTCTGCATCCTGAATAATCAATAGACCCTATGAACACAATACAATCATAAATCAAACAGTCCTGGGAAAAACAGGATTTAGCTGTCACAAACACTAAAGGTTAAAAAGTCAGAGCTGAGGAAGACAATCTTACTTCATCATTTTGGGACCCCACCCCATTAAAAAGACCACCGACCCATTTCAAAGAACAAACTACGCATGCTTGATGGCTTTTTGGGCTAATTACCATACGAAGCGGGGAATGGGAGGTATCAGAGCTATGAATATGCATTTGTAGTTTGTGTATTCAATACTCCTGAAGATAAAAGACCCTGTGATGATCTGTAAATTGCACGTGTGTTTCTGAGAGCTATCCCGCACGCTGCCCGGCGTCATAATAAACATACACTTTCTAACTTAAAACTGTTAGAGAGTCTTTGTCCGTCATAGTTGGATATTGGTATTAGATCAATGTCCATAGTTTTTTTAATAAATCATTTTGGCGAGCCAGGCAGGAGAACTGCTCTTTCTGGCCGTGGGGCCGGTGGGGTCTAGGACCCCTCAGGGCGCCCACCCGAAAGTTTTCGGGGTGAGGGCTCCTCAGACCTTACCGTCCACCCGGGGAAAGACCTGAACCTCCTGGAACTACGGACAAAAGGTATGTTTAAAGAAAAATGTATTGAATGTAGGTACCTTTGAATAGAGGCGGCTTATAAGTCATAAGAGACGTCTTATGCAAAGCAGAGGCCTGGGTTTTGGAATCTCCGAGGAGTATTGTTGTTGTGTTGTTGTGTTCCAGGTAAAGCTGGTCACTTGTTGGCTGCATTCCAGGGGAGGAAAGCAGCAGCAGCATAGAGATGCTGGTATTGGGGCGTAGTGGCCCCATCTTTGGTTTGTCCAGGTAAAGCTGGTCACTTGTTGGCTGCATTCCAGGGAGGGAAAGCAGCAGCAGCATAGAGATGCTGGTATTGGGGCGTAGTGGCTCCAATTTTGGTTTGTCCAGGTAACGCTGGTCACTGTGAGCTGCATTCAAGGGGGAAAGCAGCGGCAGCACAGAGCTATTGATATCGGGAGCGTAGTGGCTCCATCCATGGTTTAAAGGTGCACTTTGGTAAATTCATAATCTGAGAGGCTAGCCTGAATTTTTGAGGTGAACAGGGTCCCGTTTTGAGTTGCGGTCGCGAACGCTGGATGTGTGTGTATTCGTGTCTGCTTGGGTTTTCTTTGTGATTAATTTGTGTACCGTATGTGTGTGAATTGTGAAAGTTTGTGTTGTAAGTGTTTTTGTTTTTAATTGTGATTGTTTGGGTTTTCTACCGTATGTGTGTAAATTGTGAAAGTTTGTGTTGTAAGTGTTTTTGTTTTTAAGAAATTTTAAAACCCCCGCCGATCCGCGGAAGGATATCTCTGCTGAAAAGCAGAGGAATTCGGGGGGGGGGGATGTGCTTGGGCCGTGACTGGAGGGTGTCACGGAGAGCGCTGTAATTTCTGACTGCATAACTGATAGTGTGATTTTAATCAGTGTGTTGTTCAGTAAAAAACATCTATGGGTGAATAGGCTGTTTGTTGTTTATAAGAAGAAAAAAAAAACAAAAACGGGAGTGGAGAGTTTTGAGGAGTTTTGTTTTAGTTTTTGTTTTTTTTTTTTTTTTTTTTTTGTTTTAGTTTTTTTTTTTTTTTTTTTTTTTTTTTTTGTTGTTTTTTTTTTTTTTTGGGTTTTTTTTGCAAGCTTGTGCCAGCATGCCACCGAAGTGGGGGGTTGTCCCCGATGACCGGCGGGGAGCCAGGGTTTGTGGCCTCAGGCTGTGTCTTTGAAATTCTGAAAAAGCCTGATGTGTTTGTTTTAACTGTTGTTTGTTTGTGGAATACAGTTTTAATTGTAAAAAGAGCCAAAACTGCCTGACCGAGAAACCCCCCGCTTTTTCCTCAGTGCAAAAATTTGTGGAGTGTTTTTGAACCCATTGTTTTGTGAGCCTAAAAAATTTGCTATCACATAAACAGGTTTTGGTGAAGGGAGACAGTGTATAAGAAGTTGATTGCAAATTTTCTTCAATTGTTAACTTTTTGTTTTAAGCACAAGAATTGGAAAGCTGGTTCAAAGAGTTCCCCTGCCCAGGGATGGAATTTCAGAAACCCTAAAAATTAATAACCAGTAATTTGAATTATGTGTCTGGGTAATCACGTGGGTTTTTCTTTTATTTTTCCTTTTTTATGTAAACACAAATTCTTTCTTCAACAGCTGGTGCTTCGAGCCTTGTTTTAAAGAATACATATTGCTAACTTTTTGTTTTAAGAATAGAAGGAACAAGAATTGAAAAGCTGGTTCAAAGAGTTCCCCTGCCCAGAAACGGAATTTCAGAAACCCTAAAAATTAATAACCAGTAATTTGGATTAAGTGTCTAGGCAATTGTATGGGGTTTTCTTTTACAAAATTGATTAAGGTCCCCTTTTCCTCAATTGATTTAAAGATTTGGGAAAAGGGTGCTAAAGGCGATCGAAGTGATCTAATAGGGGTTGCTAAGAAAATGAAGTTTGTAATCAAGCAGCATTTATCAGATCCCAATTGCTGCTTGATGCCATAACAGAAAAAAAAAAAGAAATAAAATTCTTGATAAGACACCGGGGCAATAAAACCCTAACACCTGTAACCAGTAACTATGTAATAGTAAAAGAAGCGGCGGGCCAACCTAAAAAAGGCTTACATTTACAAACCATTGAAGTTTAAATTGGGGAAACAATAGAGAATCCATCGATTTTATATATGCCTAATGCTCCATCTGCACTTTTGGACAGAAATCTGCTAGAGCAGCTGGAGGCAAAAGTAATATTTAAAAATAGAAAAATTATTTTGGAGGTAAAGAATCAACAATATGTAAAACTGTTAAAAAAAAAAAAAAAAGAAAAAAAATAATAATAAAAAAGAAAATAGAATAAGTGTTTCCTGGAGTGTAGGCTCCTGACATGTCGGCAGGGCAAAGAAAACTTTTTAAAGATAAAACTACTGAAGGAGTGTCAGTTTAAATTCAACACTCCTATCGTGCCAAGCCTGACAAGTCATACAGGCTGGTACAAAACTTAGCTGTTAACAGGATAACTGAAGGCTTGTATTCAGTAGTCGCTAACCCTTATATCTTGTTAACTTATTTACTGTTTTAGATGTGCAGATGCTTTCTTTTGCCTCCCTCTCCATAAAGCCAGCCAGAAAATCTTTTCATTTGAGTCCTTTGAGGTGGTCCGTGCACAGGAGAACCTCAAACTGGATGGAAGATATTTGGGGAGCAGCTTGCAAACAGTTCCTCCAGTATGCAGAAGACCTCCTAATAGCTACCCAGATCCAGGAAACATGAGTGGACCGGACGGTAAGCCCCCTAAACTTTTTGGGCTTGCAGATCCCAGAAGAAAGCCCAGCTGATGAGGCAAACAGTCATTTACCTGGGTTAAGAAAGCTATTCAGGCCTTTGACCAGCTAAAGAAGGCCATCATGTCAGCTCCAGCCCTGGGACTTCCAGACACAGCTCCTAAAGGATGGCCAGAGTGCCTCAGAATTCACTCTAGGCCAGAAGATGCCTGTGCTAGTGTCCCATACAATGTCTGCAGTCCTTGAAGAAAAGGAAGACATTAGATCTCCCAACAGAGATTCCTAATGTACCAAGCTAAGATTGTGGTAACTAACACTGTGAACCCAGCTTCCTTCCTCAGTGGGAGTATAGGAGAACCAGTGATCCACGACCGCCTGGAGACCATCGAAACCACCTACTCCAGTCACTCGGATCTGAAGGAGACCTGGGTTACTGACAGAAGCAGCTACGTGGTCAGTGGAAAGAGGCATGCTGGGTATGCAGTTACCATCAGCAGAGAGGTAATAGAGTCTGGACCATTGCCCACCAACACCTCTGCACAGAAGGCTGGATGCCTTTGAGGTAGTCCTTGCACATGGAGCCATTTGAAAAAAAATCCTAAAGCTGCTAGATGCTGTGCAGCTACTTGAGAGAATGGAACAGATCGCATCAAAAAGTGAGCTCTAATTGGAAGAATATGCTGGCGGACAGAGAGGCAAAAGACGCAGCTAAAGGTGAGGTACCCGATGAGACAATTGAGGCAGCACTTCAAAATAGATAGTGCTGAAAGGTAAGCCAGTATATAATATAAAGGGTAAGAAACTTATTAAAGCAGAAAAAGCAAATTATAATCAGGAAGGGTGGGCCATGACAGAGAAAAAGAAGCTTGTAGTACCATCCTATTTGTTATGGCCATTAGTGCAAAAAGAACATGGGAAAACACACTGGGGAATAGACATCTTGTATAGTTATTTGAAAGAAAGAATTGTGGCCAGAAAGTTACAAGGTACAGTGATACAGGTAACCCGTCAGTGTAGTCTTTGCCTCCAAACTAATTCCAAAAATACACCAAAGCCTAAAATGAGACAAATTGAGAAAGGCTGTAGACCTGGGCAACAATAAAAAATTGATTTTACAGAGCTGCCCAAGAAGGGGGAATATCGTTACCTATTGGTGTTAACTGATACCTTTTCAGGATGGCCAGAAGCCTTGCCTACTAGAACAGCTAAAGCCCGAGAAGTAACCAAAGCATGGTTGCAAAAATAATACCGGGGGTAGAGTCCCAGCCACCATATCCCCAGATAGAGAGCCACAAGTATATGGTGGCCCTAAGAAATATGTCGCTGGAGCTCAAAACAAAAAAAAAAAAAAAAATTAGACAACCTAGAAATTAAGTCTTTTGCAGAAAAGTTCTTGGAACCACAGTGAGAAGGAGCATTCCAGATGCTTCTTACTACTTTCACTACAATCAAGATCAAAGAACAGAAGGCCTGGATCCATCACTCCCGAGTGAAGAAAGCTCCAAAAGGAATCTGGAAGATCACACCAGGCGACGATGAACTAAAAGACCACCGTGAAACTCACTCGGAACCACAAATAGATGGACTAATAGTTATTATAGACACTATGTGGAAAGTTGTAATTATTGCTGTAATAAGCTTAACCATAACAAAGGTCAATGCAATACTGCATAGGTACAATGTGACTGAGATAAACAGGTGCCAAAGAAAAGCTTATGATGCTTACTCTCGTAAGGCTTTAAATAAGATGCTAAAGGTTATGGGAAGGAAATGTCCTCCATTTAGACTCAAAATAGAGGGGTGTGCAATAAAAGAGTATGACTCAAATACCTGTAATAGAAAGGCTGTGATCCCCAGGTGCCATCTAAAGATCTCTCACTGGGGTGCTAGGAACAGGATTGGGAGGATTTCACCTATAACCCTGTGACTAGTACAGTGACAGCCTTTGTTGTAACTATACATGCCAATAGTCCCCTAAAGATTAAATCATGAGGGAACTGTATTGTACCCTTCTGAACACCGAATGTGAGCACAAGAAATTGAAAGAAAATAGCAAACTGTTAATCTAGAGCCCTGTACTGCAAGAAGACAGTTAGGATCTGTCACTTTGAGACAAACAGAAAACTTCACTGGTGTATACAGGGCAAGGTTGTGTCTGTCCAAAGACAGCATGCTGCATTATAGAAATAGACAACCAAGTTGTAACCCAATTCAATTTGTGTGTTTGCAATTTTTTCAGAATTAAGGGATGTGATTTTTCCTATCGGGCTCCTGTAAGATACTGCCTGTACCCATAGGAACATCCCAGATTGAAAGAAATCTTAAAGGAAAATTAAGGAAGAAGGACAATTAACTGTAACACAGAAACCATCAAAAGAGTATTTAAGAGGCTTGAGGAACATTTATCCCATCATTAGTGGGATGTGCCTTTTGAGTAGTCTCCAACAGCAACTGGTATACTAAATGCCTTAGTCCACCCTATAGTTGTGTTGCTTATTCTGGTTAGTATAAGTTTAGTTTTATCTGTTGTGATGCTTGTTTGGAACTGAAGGATGCTACGACGAATAGCAGCCTTAACCTCATTATCAAAAGTGTATGGCTTGGTCTTAAGAGACACTAGCTGTACAGATTGGATTGATGAGAAAGACTCTTTTGAGTAAAAGAATTTACTCACTTTAAAAAGAGAAGTGGGGAAAATGAGGCATTGAAGACTGTAGTCAAAATAGATAGTGCTGAGATAATGTAGCTAGGACTTCCCTTTTGCTAACAGAAGCCAGACTGAAGGAACTGATAAGGAACTGATAAATCATGAGAACTGTCAAACTAGGGCTTCTGCATCCTGAATAATCAATAGACCCTATGAACACAATACAATCATAAATCAAACAGTCCTGGGAAAAACAGGATTTAGCTGTCACAAACACTAAAGGTTAAAAAGTCAGAGCTGAGGAAGACAATCTTACTTCATCATTTTGGGACCCCACCCCATTAAAAAGACCACCGACCCATTTCAAAGAACAAACTACGCATGCTTGATGGCTTTTTGGGCTAATTACCATACGAAGCGGGGAATGGGAGGTATCAGAGCTATGAATATGCATTTGTAGTTTGTGTATTCAATACTCCTGAAGATAAAAGACCCTGTGATGATCTGTAAATTGCACGTGTGTTTCTGAGAGCTATCCCGCACGCTGCCCGGCGTCGTAATAAACATACACTTTCTAACTTAAAACTGTTAGAGAGTCTTTGTCCGTCATAGTTGGATATTGGTATTAGATCAATGTCCATAGTTTTTTAATAAATCAAACCATTAAAAATAAAAGCAGTCATCCTAAATCTCCTCCATACTACTGTCCTGCCAGCATCCAGATTTCATCCTCTGGGTTGCTGCTGAATTTCCAAAACATACATGATCCTGTTTCTCTGAAATCATTTGGATGATCTTACTTAAGTCTCCAGTGGACAACAGAAATATTTAAAATGAGAGTATACATATTTCAGGTTCCAAACAGTTGCTAGGTATGCCTGAAAACCCTCAGTAACATACAGTTACTGTCTCTTTGGAAAGAGAAGGTTTCTTTCCTAGGAGAGCTTATCCCCTCAAAAGTTTTTACAACTGTAAAAACCAAAGACAAGATAAATTAAAACCACATTTGTTTGCTTGCTCCATATTTCTCATTGTCTATATTTTTCCCCCCTCATAAAATCCTGGGAGAAGGAAAAAAACTGCTGACCTTGATGAAGTAAGCCAAGCTAAAGTTCACATTCCTGGACCCTTCAGGGACCTCATTGTAGCGGATGGTGACATGAGGAATGATGGCAAGCAGCAGCAAGTGCAGGGCGTGCTGGTAGGACTCAGGGAACCTCTGGCCCCTGGGCAGCTGAAACCAAGAGCACATCCCAACTCGGTGCTGAAAAACAGCAGCTGGGGAGAACTGAACATAGACACGAGTTCTTTAGCATTTGGTTTTGTTGCTTCCTAATAAAACAGTGATCAAAGAAAGTATTGGCTGCAACTGCAGTAGGCAGTAACAGAAAAGGAAGCTGCACAAGTCATAAGGACTTCTGGAATTTTTAAATTACAACTGAGAGTGAAAGGGTGGAAAAGGGAAAAGCAAAATGAAAAAGAAAGTTAAGCTGTTCAGTTTGGCAGGTTTTTTTTTTTAGAGTCACATGGCTTTTAAGAAAAGCTTTTGGAGGAGTTTGTGACATTTCTGTAAAGCAGCATTGACCAAATTCTTTTTTACCTTGATTTTGTTTTCTTCCAGTAAGTACATTGCCATGGACTTTGCAAGTGCTTGTTGGGGGTTAGGTTTGCTCCTTTTTACTTTAAAGAATTTTTTCTCCATAAGTTACCAAGGAGACTAAGTGTTGGATACTTAAAGAGTACTTGACCGAAACAAAGAGATGGCCAAAGGTTTTTTTTTTTCCTTATCTGTTATAACTCCAGAAGGGAAGGGGTAACTGCCTTCCCTGATAACAAGTCAGCTGTTAAAAAACCGGGTGGGGTATTATCTCTTCTCTCTGCTCAGTCCTCCACTACCCCCATGGGAATATCTTTTGTTAATGCACCATCAAAGCTCACCAATGGCATGACACATTTCATCATCCTATTGTGAGATGCTCTACCCAAGAAGAAGCCAAACCATTTCCACCTAGATAAAAAGGAGCCGCAAGTATCACCAGGCACTCCAGTGTTCCCACGGGATTCCCAAAGGAAGATTGGACCCACTTTGGGACCCCTGGCTCCACAGGACCATCTCTGCTTCCAACAGGACCACATCTGCCATTCCAGGAGGGCTGACTTTGGACTCTTTCCAAAGCCCTGACTAACAGGGTGTCAGGTTGTATTTCTGACTGTCAGGGGTTTTTTTTTCTGGGATTCCTTGTTTGTTTGTTTGCTTATTCTTTTGTACTACAACATTTGTATTTTTAATATCCCTAGTAACGAACTGCTATACCTATTCCCAAAATATTTACTTGATGGCCTTTTAATTGCAAATTTATAATAATTTGAAAAAGGGGAGGGGGAGCTTACATTCCAAGGGAGACTCCAATCTTCCTTGGCAGATACCTGTCTATTCAAACCAAAACAGTGCTTCAAATAAAAACCATGAGTACTAGAATGAACAAAGAATACTATTACTTTTCTCAGCACGATTGAACATGACTGATATTCCCTGACTATGTGGGGAAGCACCTATGTGGGAGGGAGCTCACATTCAATGGCTTTTTGTAAGCACTGCTTGGCTAGGAATAGATGCCTTTGCTGTCCTGCCAGTCTTAGGGTGGGAATAGATTTAGCCCCTCTGCACCCCAATGCACCCTGCCAAGAACCAGCAGTTTGAGGTGCAAGCCCTGCAAAGGCCCAGAGAGGCAGAAACTCAGTTTGCCTCCCATGAGTCACCCTTCAGGTGTGGCTTGAGGAAAATAGGTAAAACTGGCAAAATGAACAGCCTTTTGCTGTCTCCTGTCATAGGCCTAAACAGAGGTTCCCTGCAAGAATTCATCTCTGTTTTAAGGGGAGAACCTCAAGAATGTGGATGCAAGGAGTTGCCCTGGCAGCTTTGCCCCTGCAGTGGGTTTAGATGGGGGTAAGTGTTGGGCTTTATACCAGACCCCCTTTTCTTCCCCTCTGCCCTTGGCAGCCATGTACTGCCAATACTTCACCTTGAGTAGCTTATTGATGGCTAGAAAATCTGCTGACTGCTTCAAGATGGTGGCCATAGAAAGCACCAGGATTTCATGGGTCATCTTCGCCTGTTTGGCACTTGGTTTCTCAGCTCGAAAGATGTACTGAGGCAAGAACAGCAGTGTCAGCATGTGCCTGCTCCCAGCAGGGAGTCTTGAGGGGCAGTGTGTCATGACTGACCTTTATGAAGGAGTGCAGGTAATGGTCTAGACCTTCTTCATGGCACTTGGACACGATGTGCAGAAGAACCCTGGGGAGAAATGTGGTTTGTGTTCAGCACGCAACATGAGGGCAAGTTCCTCTACCTCACAAAAGCAGACGTGTCCCATCCTGCTCAACCCCAAAAGCCTCTCTACTGGCATGGCCTGATTTGCAAAGTGACAGTTCTTGCAGGCCAGCAACCCCACACACAGCTCCTGCACCATCCTTGCACAAAGCACTCAGATGAGGTGCCCAAAGCCTCTTCTACACGTCTGTGCTGGCCCAGGAATCACCCAGACAAGCTGACTTTTAACACTCAAGACTCCTTGCACGAGGAGGTGAGACAGAACATTGTCCATCGTTGTTATAATCTGATACCTCCTACCATTCCCAGAATTCATTAATTCTGGAAGCCTCCTTTTTTTTTCTTTTACTTTATTTACATCATATGCTCCTTGTTACATGCACTGGATTATTTTGGGCTGTTGCCTTGCAGTGTGGGAAGGTCAAGCAGACCCTGGAGAACATGCCAGCCCTCTGGACTCACTCCCAGGCAGCTGATCAAGGCAGCAAGAGCCTGGTTTCCCCAGCCACTACTGGGGATTTACATTCCACTCCCAGCCAGAGGGAACAACAAACTATTGCATGTTGCCACAGAACCCACAAGCCAAACCACAAGGAGTTTATGAGCCATTTATCAGATAAAGTGGGTTTTAAATTCCACTATGAAAATCTGATGAGAAAAGAGATATTATTAAACAGAAAGCTACTGACAAACTGGAAAGCATCAGGCCAAGCTTTAATAAAAATCTCTGGAAATGAAGGTGGGAGCTGGTCACCCAATAGGTACCTGAGGTCACCTGTTCCCCTCTCCTCACCCTCTGGTGCTTCAAACAGCATAGAATTACAGTGCTCCACAAAGGAAAAGTTCTCATGACCCACATCATATGGCGCAGGGCTATGACTGCAATAGGCACCACATCCCTGGGGACCAGGGCTCAGCCTCCAACCTCCAGTTCCATGGGAGCAGGATGCTTCTGGTACATGGATGCATGCTCTGTATTGGGACCAGAGGATGACATCCAGCACCCCCTGTGCACGTCAGCACTTCACTGAGGAAGCACCACAGGAGGAAGGTGCATGTTTTAGTACAACTCTGGGTTCCAGAGGGTCGCTGCCGGTGCCAGGCAAGGAAGGTGCTTTCGCTGAAGCTCCCTGCAGTGCCCACCTGGGCCGGCGCTGCCCTCTTGGGGCCGGAGCAGCACTGGAGCTCGGAGCCGGCACAGCGGGAGCTGCAGCACGCCACACTCAGCTGCAGGGCACCTGGAGCAATCCTGACATCAGGGACTGGTGTGCTGGGATGAGACCAGGATACTGCTCCCCACATCTGCTGCCTGCAGCTGGGACACACCTGCACTCTGCAGCCTTTTGATACGACAATAACTCGGCTCCCAGAGCCACCAAACCCTTTCTCTTTTGAGAAACAACCCAGGAGTATCTTTAAAGTACCACATTTTTCCTCACACCACTCCCAGGACAAGAGTCCCACAATGCCCCCATGCCACCCACATGATCCAGGGGAAGACAGCAGCAGGGGACAGCCCGTGCTGTCACTTAGCACCCTGTACTGGGAAACCAGACTCTGTTTTGCACTGCCATTTGTGGCTTTGCATTTGTCACTGGATGGTTCACCCAAGACTCACAAGGTGCAGTTGACAGCTACTTCATCCTCCTGCATCAGGTTTGTGAGGACTCTAAATAGTTGCATAAGAATTACAGGTAGAAACTGAATCATTACTTGGATCTCCATTGAGTGCAAACACTAAAAGAAATGTTCAAAACACAGACACTTTTAGTTCAATGTTGCAGATGTTAAAAATTTAGTCTGCAGACATTTCTGTGGCAATGGGACAAAGGCTTCAGGGTGTGAAATGCTTCAGCCCACTGGAGGACAGGGCAACTTGGACCCATACCAGGACTTGCTGCCTCCTTCCAGCTGACAGATCCCAGCTGCAAACCTTCAGGGAGCAACATAAATCACTCATGGCAGGTATTAATCCTCCTCTCAGATGTGTCCAGGCATCTATGACTTAATTAGAGGTCACATTTGATTTGAAAAGCCCAGAATTTAAGGATGAAGTTTTGCTCTCAAATCTTCTTATCACTTGTGCCAGTTTTTTGAAGTCCCATTTCCACAAATGCCTTTGGAGCATGAAAAATTGCTGCCCAATGACTTTAAGAGACTTTTCTTTTCAAAGAGCATAGCTTGCTGTCAAAAATGGAGTTTAAGGCACTTGGTGAAGGTCAAGACTGTCTCATGCATATGCTCTCCATCAATCTCACAGAGCTCTTGTGCCGGAAGCTCATTATATGAGTCTAGGAAAGACAGCATGTTTAATTTTCAGTTTTCAAACCTGAAAATCTAATGAAAGATTTTTAAATCTATCTAGCTATTTAAATTACTGAAATTATTGAGGTGGTGGTAGTGAAGAATCCCTCACTTGTGGTTTGCACATACCAATCTCCCTGTCTGTAGACTGCAGTGAGGGCGCTGGGGCTCAGCAGGACTGGGACCTGGCAAAATGCTCACAACAAAGCTACTGTGATTTTAGTGCTTGGCTTCATAACCTGCTATTATTTCTATTCCTTAAAATTTTTATACATTATCTGACACACATTAAGTAACCCTGTGGTGATACATCCCCACCACTGGAAGCGGAGCTGTTGCTACAGCAGCACTCTCAGAAACAGGCAGTTATGGAAGGAAACAAGGACAGTAAATAGCCAAGAATAATATTCCCTGCAGAAGCCTTTGCTGAATCTGCTCCAAAGCCCTTACTCATGCTGCAGTGATTACCAAAAAGCTGGGTCTAGGTCAGAGGTCACCTCTGCTCAAATTTAACTGGCTGATAATCTCATGTATCTTTTTCAGCCTGAAAAAATATCTCCTGCTTCGAATGGGCTTCCAGAAAACAAGGAATTGTGCTACAGTTTAAAGGGCTGAATCAAACCTAGAACAGCAAGGGAGGAGTGTGTGAGTCCACCAGGAGAGAGCTTTGCCATGAGCATGGCAGAACAATGCTGACTGCTTGTTTTATCCCTTGTGGAAGGCAGAGGGAAGCAGCACACAGAAAATCATCTGACAAGATTAAATGAATGTAGGGACATGAAAAGACATTTCATTTAAATACTAGCCCATCTGATAGGATAAAGCAAAAGTAAGGGTACTGCACAATGCACTGACCCCAGCAAGGGTGTGTTCCCATAGGGCAGGGTTCTGGGTATTTGCTGACAGTCTGTAAAAACACAAATGAAGCCCAGTGACAGGCACTGTTCACCTTTAGGTATTTAACAAGTTTTCCTGGCACTTCCTTAGCTCCCGCCTGAACCAGCTGGCAGTAGTGGAAGAATTTGTGCAAGTGCATGTCCTGGAAGAGACAAACAAGTTCAATTCAGCAGCCTCAACATTTGTCAGCCCCTACTTCACCGCTTGCACTTAGAAATCTGGTGACTTACCTGCAGCAGTGGGCCATGTCCCCAGCAAACCCCATGTCCCTGCCAGTGGCACTTTTGATCTCCAGCTGCCATCTCCCAGGACTGCTCTCTGTCTTTTCCAACATGCCCACCCACTGCTCAGCCCCTGGCTCCCAACTAACCTCAATATTTAGCACAAAACTTCCAGCAGTGTTAAAATTCTCCTGTGGTTGTACTAACCTGAGCCCAAATCCCCAAAAAACACTGACCTGGAGAAACAGAAGCCCTCTCAACAGCTGCAACTCACAGAAACTGCTTCACCACCTGCATCACCAGCCTCCTACTGTCCATCTGAGGCAGACTCTCCTTCCTAATACTCTCCCTCCTCCTCCAAGGTTAGATTTAATTACTAGGTTATTTAACTCAGAAAAGCATCTGGAAATGTAATTTGGTGGGGAAGCACAACTACTGTGCTGCTCTCAGTGCTATACAGAATCAGTAAATCTCCAAAACAGATTTAGATGCTGAAAGCAATTTGCTCTAAATGTAAATGTAGCTGATGACATCCAGCCAAGGGCATTCCCCCAGGAGCAGTGCTGACAGGACGTGCCCTAGAGAATGTGCTGGGGATCTGTGCTGCACATCACGTTAAACTTAGGGAAGTCCACCACTACCATAAGACAGCAGAACACACTAGGACTTGGTAAAACAGCCTGAACTGCTTTCAAACAGAAACCAGGACTGTTTTCTTGTGTCTGCTGTTGTCAGAGAATTTTTATTTTTTTTAATTATCAAAAAGTCTAATACTAGCTTGGACTCGATGATCTTAGAGGTCTTTTCAACATTAATGATTCTAGAGTTTGGGGAAACCTCTCACATGAACCAGTTCCCTCTTTTGCATCATTGAAGCAGGTCATTTGCTCAAATGTTTCCTTGGTCCTGCCAGTTATAGTGCAATTGGCCAAGGAAACATCAGCTTCTCCCTAGGCTCATTCAGTCACACAATTATCTCATCCCATCCAGCCAAGGGGCAGATCCCTGCAAGTAATCCCAGCCATGTTGCTTCAGAAGTATCTCAGTGCTGCTTTGCAAACCAGGTACCAGGGCCCTCTTTCCCACACCACCTATGGCTTAGCTTTAGTAAAGACACAGCAGTCTCTTCCTTTGCATTTGTGCTGGAAGTTTTTAAAGCGTTTGACTTACCTGGGTGTAAATGGTTGAGTCCAAATGGATTCTGATTTTAAACAGTGGTTTTGCTCCATCCACTCACTTTGCATCCATGCTGGGCTGCTGTGAACAGACAACATCCAAGTACTTGGTTTCAGACTGTGGTGAGAAGGTGGCTCTGTGCAGACACCTGGTCAGAAGGTACTGGCTGGGGTGGAAGAAGGGGTTCACCCCCAGTACAAACACCATCTTCCCCATGAAAACATGCACACAGAACACGGGCTCACTCTCCTGCTCTGTGCCATCTACAACAGCCTAGTCCACCACAGAAATACCCTCTGCAACTTGCATAAGCAGAGAAAGTGGAATTAAAGGTGTCCTGTCTCCCATCCCTAAGAACTTTAAGCTTTGGAGGTGCCCTGCAGTAGAGATCTTTTCAGCTGAGCAAAGCACCAACAGAAACCCAGAATTTACAGTGGTAACAAAAGTTCAACTTTCCTCTTCCTTTTCCATTCAAGCCCATCCTAAATGGAAGGCCTTCCTACCTTCCGTGAGTCCATGTCTCCAAGCCCCAGGTACTCAGGGGGGAGGTTGGATGACACTGGCAGATGCCGCTCCAGGATGACAATCCACCCATCCTTCAGCAGCGGCACCCAGGCGAATCCCACTGCAGAGGCAACCATGGCAGCAGTCAGCAGACACACAGTGGTACATGTTCAGCTCAAAAAGAACTCTGTCTCACCCTGGGAAGTCCAAACCTGCAGTTGTGCAAGTGGCTTCAGCAAGGGATCAACCATGTCAGTGTCATTAAGGTATCTTTTACCTGGTGAACAAAATTCAGACACAGAACAGACCAGGAGTGTGAGGGGCAGGAATAGTGGGTGAGCCATGGCTGTGCACCATGAGGGTCCTTTGAGGACTGGATGAAGGGAGAGGCTTCCTAACCGGTGGGACCCAGGTGTGCATATGCCTAGTGTTGGTAGGATCAGCCCCTGAGACCCTGATCTTGCAGCAAGTTTTTATTGGTGACTTTCCTGACAACAGCACATTTGTGCAAGCCCCAAACTGGTGAAGAGGTGTCTTGTGTCTGCCTCGGCTAGCCCTGACACCTCAACAGTAAAGGGTACGGCTTGGTAGCAGGATGAACCTCACCGACCCCTGTGAGTTCTTGCTTGCCCGAAGGAGTGAAGCAATGACAGCAGGAAAAAAAGAGGGAGGCTGTTCTGGGTTAACTGCTGGCTTTATTCATCAGGGTATCTGCCCCAGCAGACACCCCTCAGCAGAAGCAGCGGGGGGGAAAAGCGAGGGAAAAAAAGTGGGAAACCCCCCCAATGCAACACCTTTTATTGGGGGGAGGAACTCAGGGATGGGTTTAACTGGGGACAAATCAGGGACCAAGGGGGTATGGCACTCTAGGTAAATGACATACATTGTAACAAATCAATAACTCGGGTGGGGAGACAGCTGAAGTCATGTCCAATCACTTGGGGTCCTTACTGGAACTTTCCAGACTTTTGGGAGAGACCCCAAAGTGACAGACAAGACCCAGGGGCTGGATAACTTATGACTGACATATAACTGGGATTGGGGTAAAACCAAAAAGGGTGGAACATGGGTGGCATGGGGCAAACCATTACAACTTATGAAAAAGAATATAAAACAAGGAACAAGTACATATATAAATCTGATAAAACCAAAACCACACCACTACAGTCAGGAATATATAGAAAGAATTGTCAGACTGAAGCAAAAATTTGAGCTTTAATATAAACTAAAATATTGAATTTATTCCTTTTTAGACCTACAATTTCATATTATGTTGCTTTTAGAAATAAAATTCAGACAGGCTGGTATGTTAATCACATTTTTTTTTCATGTCCCTACATTTGTTTTATCTTGTCCTTTTACACTTCAACAGAAGTAATTTAAGCACTGAACATACCTTGAGTTTCAGCAGTGTCTTGTTTTTTTTGATGTTGCCTTTGTATTAATTTCACAGCTGACATGATAGAAGGTGAAAAGCAAATGATGCTTTTGATGGAGGTGTATTGGAAGCTCAATTTTAATCTAAAATTATATCATGATAAATCAGACTGTATTTTTAGTTATGGAGTAATATTTTAGTTCTATTTCATTTCACAAATGTTATGTTGTAGACAGTTACACAAGACACATTCTTACCCATCTTAAATAACTCCTAACATTTTCATCACATTTGCAACATTACTTATTAATGGGGGGTGTGATTGGAGTGCACGGTGTGACAGTAAAGACAGCAGAAAACAATCTGACATTAAAAATCGACAAAGGCTCTGGCTTTGCTGAGCCCTTCTGCTGAGGCAAAGGGCTGGTGATTACCCATATTTCATCCAGCCCTGGAAAAAGAGGTACCCTGAAAAGGCCCTTGGAATTATAGCATCCAGGAAAATCTGCTATTTCCCACACTTTGCTTTTACCTCATCATAGAACTCTGGGTTCTGGTTGTGATGCAGCACAGCAGCATACATGTTTGTGGTCAGCAGAGGGCTCCCAGGTTTGCCATATATGCACTGGAAACACAAATTAAGAGCTGAATTTGGGGTCCTGCCGTCCTAAATCAGTTGGCCAAATTAAACCAATGATCAAGGAAACTCAGTGCTTTTCTCCTGCCCTGCTCGGCCTGGCTGGGACAGAACACCCAGCAATGGCCAAATGGCAGCCCCGTTGACAGGTAATATTAACCCACCTTTAATGGCCTGGCATCAACTTCATCTGAATCCCTGAACTCAACACAGACATCAATATTCCTTGCCTGAAATGGGGGAGAACAGAAGGATGCGCAGCAGCATCACCCCAGCCAACACCAAGCCTGGCTGCAGGTCACTGCCCAGATCACTCACCTTTGCAAACACCTTCTGGTTCTCATACTTCAGGTGCAAGGGGTAGACGTAGAGGTGGTTTTTGTAGACCATGAAGGGGTAACAGTATTTTGCAACTTCTGGGACAAGCGCCTCCACTTCAACTGCAATGTCCTCACTGCCCTTCTCAAAAGGTTTTATAGGAATATAAGAAGCTGTGAAACAATCTGGAAGAGAATAAGAACAGAAAAAATTAGGTCCACTAGAAAAGCCTTTTGGACAGGAGATTAGCCTACATAACCTGTGACAGGAGTTGCCAAAAGCCCATGGAATGACACTGAATACAAGTCCTTTCTTTGTTTCAGTTTCTTTAAATGCAAGGTAAAGAATCAGAAACACTGACTATGTTTGTAAAGCCCTACAATGTTATGGATCAAAAATGTCATATGAGATTGGTGCAAAAGCAGGCATCTGGCTTCCTTTGGATTTAGGATGTGATGGCTAAACTGTAAAGCAGAACAATCTCTCAGGTAAATCTTTGCATTTGGACCACATCTCCTCCACAGTATGCATCAGAAAGACTTCCAAGTCAGTGGTTGTGCTGAATTACTCATTTATCATTGCAGTCTTGAGATACTCTTGTTAATGAAATAGCAAAATTCCCCCTAGAAGCATTAACTCCTGAGGCTCAGGCTATCAGCACTTACGTTAAGATCCAAGATCCTTACTTGTGAAGTCTAGCGGGATGTCTGATGATGATATTTAACTGGGCTGGAATGACCTGCAGTTTTGTCTTCTCTGGCCTGTGTTAGGGAGAAAGGAACAAGAGTGTGAACCTTGAAAGCTCAAGTACTGAGCACATAATCAGCATTTTTTGCTACTCTCCAAGTATTTTAGAAATTGTCATCTCATGCTTACACTTAACTGTCTGAAAACGTACGTCAAAATGCCTGCCCAGCCCCTGCATCAGTCTCTCACAGTTCTTATACTCAGCTAAAAGCTTTAGCATATCTTCATTTGAGAGTTTGCCACTGTCTTGCTTGTACAGGGGTGAGAATTTTCCATCAGCATCAAGAGTGCCCTGGGAGTCTTTGAAAACTGGTCTGCAGAAAAGAAGAAGTGCATTTTCTAAATGTTGGTAAATATACAGACACTGATCTCGGGTTTCATCTGGTTCTTTCTCACCCGAGATTTCAAAGCTGGTGGTTCGTGTGGGCTCGAGGGAGTGATTTTCCCTCTTGACCTCTGAAGGATTTAGGGTCTGCTGTCTGACTCTGTGTCTCTGTGTTCTGTGCTGAGCTCGGTGCAGTGCGAGAATGATGTGGAGTCTCAAGGTCTTGGTTTTCTTGGTTTCTCGTATTGTTTATTAGTTCTTATCTTACAATTCTCTGTCCAGCCAAGATGTTCACAGCAGCCTGGACATGATGTGATTCCCCTGTGTCTGGCCAAGATGTTCACAGCAGCCTGGACATGAGGTGACTCCCCCCTGTGATGGGAGGTCGCTACCTCTTATACAGATAACTACATACCCATTATTTACAATTCTGTGCCAATGTCTATCACCTATACTAACAGGGTCATGTCTACTTTGATCCAATCCACTGAAACTACTCTGCGCCCACGTCGCTGCAGAAGATGGATGCCAAGGGAGAAGAAGAAGAACCCAGGGCACTGCCCTAAAACCACCATCTTGTCCCCTTGCATCTACATTCTAAAAATCCAAACTACAAAATATTCTGCATGGTGATAACTACACTACTCTCAGTAACACCTTGGTGACTTGCAATTCTTCTCTCTGTTGGATGTTTTTCTCATAGACCAAAATCAAAGATTGTGTCTTCCTGGGCTCTGTGCCAGGCAAACCCCCCTGCACAGACCCCAGACCCTCTTTTTTGGGTCCCAGGCCTTTCTACCAAGGTCTGTGACTTTCCAGGGTGCCCAGAGGGATGCCCTGGACTCCAACACACTGAGGTCTTTGACACATCTGAAAGGCAGTTCATCAGGTGAGAGATTCACTGGCCTGTGAGTGCTCCCAATACCACAGACCTGACTGCTCTCCCCCCTGACTGGTGCTTAGACCCCACCCAGGCTGCAATTGTCTCATGAAATCACATGGGACATCATTACTCATTCCCCTCTGTCCAGCCAGGTCAGAAGGAAACATTCAGCCCATTTCCAAGTCTGGTGCACAATCACAAACTCCCTTCCATCCTCTCCCACTAACACCAAGTGGTAAAGCATCTTCCCACTTGCATATGGGGTCAGAGCACAGAAATCGTCCTAGGAAAGGAGTGCATGATAAAAACCAGTTTGGGGATGTTATAAATGCAATGGCAAAATATCGGATAAATAAAAGACAATTTATTAATAACAGAATATCGAACACCAGAAAAATGAGAAAGCCACAAAAATAGGAAAATGTCAGCGCCGCGCTGGGTGGATAGGAGTCCGCACCGGTGTACAAGACTCCCAAATCCACGCCGGTGCAGCTTTCAGTCCAATGTTTTATAGGGTTTTTCTGCCCTTAGGCAGTCCAGGTGTCCAGGATGGGCTGAATAGTCCGAATTTCTTTTCGATGGGCTTCCCGGATCTTGTCAAGTCCCATTGTTTCATTCCGGGAAAGCTCTTTTCTTATGTCAATTTCACGGGTTAGTCTTATGCTGATTTCATTTTGCTTGTTGCGCCAGAGAGTTGATGAGATCGGCATCGTCGTCAAGAAGGAATTTCTCCTTGCATTGGCGAGGAAGTGATTCTTATCAAGGTTGGCCAGTGTCTTTGTCTAGTCTGATGATTTTCGTCCTGTCTTTGCAACTGAGATTGGCAGGCTGGGGGGGAAACGATTAGCCTTCTACTGGATTTCACAATTTTTATTAACATTATTCCCATTACACATCGGATTATTATTTTATACACGAATTTTTACCCTAAATTTATCACAGGGACATGCATCAGCTTCCTCCTGAAGCCAGAGCAGGAGACTGGATTCTACCCTGGATGAATACCAGCATCTCTGCCCTTGAAAATAATGGGTGTCTGTGTATAATAAGAACATTAAAGCATCTGCAGTCCCCTTCTGTACAAGCACTTTCCTCTGAGACCCACAGGGGAAATGTTCCAGGGATACAGAGCAAGACAGCTCCCCGTACCAGCCCACTCAGCTCCTTGGTGTCCAAAGGCAGCTCTTTACCCAGCAGGAACAAACCTGAAGCCAGTCAAAGTCAATGCCTGCCCAGAGCCCACCATTAGGGTGAGGATTCACTTGGAAGAGGGCTGAATGCTGGCTCCCAGGATCCAGCTGCATCCCAAAACCACCATCTCAAAGACGAGCAGCCAGCATCACAGGAACATCCAGTTCAAGAATACACATTGCAAGCAGTATACTCCCAGACTCCAGCCCACTGTGACAGCTTTCTGTGTTACCATGTCATTCTCAGCCCTTTTGTCAGCACCAAAATGCATTTTAACACTAGGAGGCAGTAGATGATCTTGCCTTCCTCTTACTGAGATTTAAGAGAGTTAGTACTGACATACTTACCAGACCCAGTTAAAGAACAGCAAGGGAATGGGATCACTACCTCTAGCCATTCCCAAGAATATTAATTAAAGCAGAGTTTAAGATAGAAAACAAACCCTGTCTGATTGCCACTGCCAGGCTGGGAAGTCCTCTGCTCTCATCCAGTCCCTGGCAATGGCTGGTGCTAGGAGGGAATTTCTGCAGTGATTCCCTTGGTAGCATGGGATGGTGTATTTTGTCCCCAGGAATGTTCTGCCCCAATAGCAGCAGCTACAGGTCAGTAGGAAGGTTACTGCCTTCCCAGCCCTATCACTGTTTACTTTTCAATATTTTGTTTCTAATTCTAGATAGAGAATTTCAGGCCAATCCCAATTCTTTGTTGGGAGTTGGAGCCAAACTGCCTTCGGCTGCAACCTCACTGACTTCAGTCACTTGGCCCTTTGCCCAACCGTGTCCCAGGTCACTCTCAGCAGCAACAGCAGCTCCCACTGTGGGCAGAGCCCAGCCTGAGGTTACAGCTCAGCCCCAGCACTGACCTGGCAGCCCAGCTGAAGGGCATCCGGTATTGTCCCAGATGGCTGCACAACTGCTTGGCCACCTTATGGACCTTCTGGGCAGTCTGCAAAACATGAGAGAGGCAGGTCAGCATGTGCCAGGACCTTGATGCTGCCCTGGAACAGCAGTGAAGGATGTTGCAGTCTCCAAGGAGGAACATCTCTCTGCTCCCCAGGCACCAGCACAGCTGACAGACATCCCTGTCTGTCACTTCCCAACACCTATAGCTGTTACTTTGCAAAGCAATAGCAAACGTTGTGGGCAGTCATGTTAAACCTCCTCGGGATTGAACTATCAGAGTATTAGTGCTCTATTTGGCAAAGGGTATTAGTTTATTTTCCAAAATTGACTGCAATTGGCTCATCCTATACAGATTTACAAAATGTGCCAAGGGAATGCCATCATTACCACATATTCTATAACTGACTTTTCAGGAACTACTCTTGACTGGCTGCAACAAGGCAGCATCAGCTCCATCTGGATGCAGAGACTGATGCTGATGGTGAGGCATAGATTTAGAAGAATTAAAGACTGTAGTCAAAATAGATAGTGCTGAGATAATGTAGCTAGGACTTCCCTTTTGCTAACAGAAGCCAGACTGAAAGAACTGATAATCCTTGGAAGGAACCGATCAATCAGAGGAGCTGTCAAACTAGGGCTTCTGCATCCTGAATAATCAATAGACCCCATGAATACAATACAATCATAAATCAAACAGTCCTGGGAAAAACAGGATTTAGCTGTCACAAACACTAAAGGTTAAAAAGTCAGAGCTGAGGAAGACAATCTTACTTCATCATTTTGGGACCCCACCCCATTAAAAAGACCACCGACCCATTTCAAAGAACAAACTACGCATGCTTGGTGGCTTTTTGGGCTAATTACCATACGAAGCGGGGAATGGGAGGTATCAGAGCTATGAATATGCATTTGTAGTTTGTGTATTCAATACTTCTGTAGATAAAAGGCCCTGTGATGATCTGTAAATGGCGCGTGTGTTTCTGGGAGCTATCCCACACGCTGCCCGGCGTCGTAATAAACATACACTTTCTAACTTTAAACTGTTAGAGAGTCTTTGTCCGTCATAGTTGGATATTGGTATTAGATCAATGTCCATAGTTTTTTAATAAATCAATGGCAGCAGCAGGGCCTCTCCCTTGGATGTCAGGAAAAATTTCTTCACTCAAAGGGTTGTCAAGCACTAGAATGGGCTGCCCAGAGAAGTGGTAGAGGTATTTAAAACACATGTAGATGTGGTGCTTAGGGACATGGTTTAGTGGTGGAGTTGACAGTGCTGGGTTAATGGTTGGACTCAATGATTTTATAGGGGTTTTCGAAGATAAAGGATTCCATGATTCTATGCAGACACTTCATTCTGGGGATGAAGTGTCTCACTTTTTCCTGCCAGCTCAGGCTTTGGCTTGCTGAAGTGTAATGGGAAAAGGTCTGGCCCCAAATGCTTGGCTCTTTCTAAAAATCCTCTGGCTCTTTCCAGGGGAAGGAATCAACTCTCCCAGGACAACCCATCAGAAGCCAGCCTGGGAACAATGCAAACAGAATGGACAAAGACTGTATTTGCCACCAAGAAACTGAAGAGCTACAGAACAACCCATGTTTCAGCCTGCTCTACTCCCTGCAGCAGCAGACAGCATCACTCAGTTGATACTCCCATGGCCCCAGCCAGTACCTTCCCAGGGTCTGAGTTTTTCATGTAGGGCTCTACACAGTGGGCGATGCTGCCCTGCAGCATCTTCTCCACATGGGCCACCAGGAAGATCTGTGTGCGGGTTGGTCACGGAGAACACCCCGTGCAACAGTGGCAGCAGCTGTCACACAGCAGGACCCCGATGTGCACCACGGGGTCTGGCCCTGATCATCCCACTGCCCCTTCCCACACCCCACACACACCCTGCCCTGGGGATGGGCAACAGGGGCTCACCAGGCTTGAGCATGGCCAAGTCTTGGAAAACTCTCCCTGGTGCTTTGCCTGTCACTGCCAGTGAGCTCTGTGTGGCAACTTTGACACCGACCACAACTCAAGAGAAATGCTGGCTTCTGGTCACCACACAGTAGATAACAACACACTTAAAGTCACTGAAAAGCCTCAGCAGTGACACAGAATGAGGAGAAAGTGAGATATTCACCCGTTTTATGTAGCACAGGCAGGACTCAGAGACTCTATGCACAAGGCTCTGGCCAGGACAGTGTCCCTGGGTGCCCTCTGCTCTGGGCTCAGAGTTATCCAGCAGCATGTCCCAGACAGATTGAGGGTTCAAGTCCACATGGAAGTCAGCTGAAATCTTGCAGTTACTTTTCAGGTCAAATAATGCCAAGCTTAGGAAAAAGGGCTCAACCTGGAAATTTTATTGAATATCTATGTCATAAAAAATGCACGACACATGCTCAAGAGTATCAACATGCATTGCTTTCCCTGATAAGGAAACTGGGAACCTTCTGCTTCTGTTTGTTCCTTTAGTTTGATACACCAGCATTTTACAGAACTGTGTCACACAATCCATGTTTATTTGCTTTAGAAATATACAGATTCATTTTTTTCCTGCACCTTCTTGCATTTTGATCTAGTCAGTTTGAACAGAGTTATATGAAATATAAAGAATGAAATCCATATGTTTTTTATGTAAGTGGTAAACTACGAAGTCAGGAATAAAAGATGAACTCACTTTATTGGAGCTATTTATCGTTTTGCAATGAGAAATCAGCTTGAGTGTTTATGATCGCCTGCTAAAGATTACTTTATTTATTTTCCAAACTCCATCAGCTCTGGATGGCTCAACTGTGACACTCAAAATGTTCCTCAGATGCTATCCCAGGAGCAAAGTTAGCTCTCTCAGCCAGGAGAGCTCAAATTCAAGGCTGACACTGCTGAGGAAATGCATGTGCAAAATCTGCCAAGTGCTTTGTAGCTACTGACCTTGACAGCACCAGACAAGTGGCAATAACTCATGTATTTCTAATTCAAACATCCTAGTAGGCATGCATCCATGGAAAGATAAAAATGCAGGCCTGAAGATAAAACTGTAGCATGCCCAAGACATCCCAGCATGACTTGGCAGCATTACATCAATGCTGAAAATGTGCTGATTAGGTCTCACTCTGGACCTGATTAAGGATGGATAACAAGAATCTTTGCTGTTAGCAGTGCATCCATCTGCTGGGAGTTACTGAGCCTAGTGTTGTGTATCAGAGCTGTGAACTGTCAATGTGAAACCATCACAAAAAAGCCTTTTTGATTCTACCAGGCATCAGACAGGGCAGCGTCAGTAGAGATGGGGCAGTGCTGATGCCTCTGCCTCCCCTGCTGCTCTGCATCCCTGCAGAAAGGGTTGACTCCAGCCAGAGCAAGCACAGGATGTGACAGCAGGGATTTGTTTTGGGAGGAAAGACTGGAGGAGACTGATCTGTTCAGCCCAGCAGAACAAAGGCTGAGGTGAGATGTAATAGCTGTCTACAGACATCAGGGGCTCAGAAAATACAGGAGTTTTTAGGCTGAGGCACAACTTTGGCACAATAACAAATGCATATAATAAAGTGACTGTGAATAGAGTTAAGCTGGGAGTCAGAAGAAGGTTCCAGAACAGGGAAATCCCTTGCCATTAGGAGAAATGAAATAAAACATAGCCATGAGTGGTTTGGAGATGAAGCTTAATCATTTATCAACAGGACTTTCACAGGGATGCAGAATTTGGCAGACACACACTCTCCATTCCTTGTGCCCTTGAACCACAGGTTTCCCAGCAGTTTCAGTTTCTGGCAGGCTGAGGCATGTCAGCACAGACCCTGTCCCCAAACACGTTTTTGGAACACCAAAATACCAAGGCAAACAAATCCTGCAATTACTGGGCCAGCAGTCACTGCCTGTCCAGGTCCCACTGGTGGTCATGGCAAAATGGGATCATTTTACCCCCCCCCCCCAATAACTTGCCAAGGTATTTTCTTGCTGGTGAGAGGAAAAAAGACAAAGCATGACATGCTGGAGCTCCCCTTATGTTGGTGGGTCCTTCTTCTGCCCTGTCACTCAGCTGAGCGAGGAGGTTGAGGGAGAAGTCCTGGCAGCAAACCACAAAGCGCCTGCTGCACTTTTCTTCAAAAGGCTTCACATCTGGCTCAATCCCTGAGAAATCGAGTCTCTAGACAGCAAACAAACAAATCTGGTCTCATTAAAAAAGAAAATAACCCCCTGAATAATGTTCAGAGATGACATTACTGCCAATACTATCTTTATCCTTTTTTTTAAGTTGTCCAAAAGGTACAAGACATTCACAAATGAGTGCAATTTGATGATGTTACAGAAAGGTATTCAAGACATGAATTCATGGGTATGTATCAATTTTTAGCAACCTGTTTTGTAGGGCACAGCAAACTAAACCTCAGAATTATTTCAGTTCCTTCCTGCTTTGTTGTAACCCGGGGGATCTTCCCAAACACCACTTAGAGCTTGGGGAAGAAAGTGGAACATAAGATAATGTTACAATCAGAAAAGTATCTTCCACCATGAAGGTATGACTAGGTTAGAGATGGCCCCTGTGCCTGAAATAGAGAGAAGGCAAACGTGGGATTGTGAGCAACATTTCAAAGTGGAAGGCATGTCCAGCAGCACAGCAGTAACTGGTAAGGCTAGAAACAGCAAAGTGTCTGGCTGGGAAATCCAAACAGGCTCAATTATCATCACGTCCTCCCTAACCCAGAACACTCGTGCCTGGTCTGTGCCTCCACATCCACCCTCCTCAAAGAGCAGGCACACTTACAACCAAAGACTTGCAGCCTTTGACACACCCATTGTGCTGGGCACTGGGGTGGGACTACCAAACACCCCCAAAATACCAGCAGGTATTTTTGTTTCCCTTATTTTCTTTTCATGAGGAAAGTACATTGCAGGTATACGTTCCTGCTCCCAGTCTCCTTAGCATCAGGCATGCAAGTGTGCATGTACCAGCACCGACTGGAGCAAAGACTCTGAATGCTTGGTGTTACAGCAGATCCAACTGACCCACACCAGAATGAAGCATTCTGGGTATAGAAAGAGGGCAGGGGATTCAGCCTAACTATTTGGTTAGGTAAAAGAAGTTATCTTAGATGGTCCACACTGAGTAATATTTCCATTTTTATTATCTGACTAGAATATAGGAAGCTTCTCGGAGCTTCTCTTAAAAAAAAAAACCAAACCAAAAAAAAAAAAAAAAAACAAAAACAAAAAAACACACAAAAAAGCCTCCTGGATGCTTATCTTCCTTCTGTTAAAGACTCTAAAGAACTGCCAAGAGAAAAGCTTATTTTGTACAACTAAACCTTTTAAAGACTAATTATATTTCCTTGTTAAACCAGAATGTTCTATTTTACAGGTGTGAACACGCCAAACCGGAAGGAGAACCAGAAACAATGATGTACTCTGGAACAGTTCTCTAAAACTCTGTTAACAATTGCAGCTCATTCCACTGAAATCCCACACCTGGACCCTGGAAGAGAATTCAAGTTCAAAGCCAAGAAGAAAACAGGCCAATAGACAATGACCCTCTACTCCAGTGCATCAGACCAGCACAGGGTGTTTTTTCAATTTGTCTGCCTCTACATTTGAAAACTCCCTGAAGACTGAGGCTCTCCCTGTAAACCCCTGCCATGGCCTTTGTCATCACTGCTCCCAGTGCCAGCTGTGCTGAGCCCATGCAGCATTGCAGGTATCCATGCAATACCTTATCCACTGCTTCTTCTTGCAAGTATGAGGACTTCTCAGAGCCCCAGAGAAAATCTAGTTTGAAATCCAGCAACATCAGGATGCATCACGCAAATGCCAGCAAAGCTGGAGGGAGGCCATGTGTGGGGCTATGGTTACTTCTGAGCTGTTCTCCAGCCAGCCCTGCTCTTCAGATAACCACATAAATGAGTTATATCTGTGAGTCCAAATCTCAGACAGAAACATGGTCATGGCTTGGAAGAAGGAGCAGACTCACATGAGGGGATCAGGAAGGTTTTATTCAGGCCCGAAGCCCAGGTGCAAGTCGGCTTTCTGGGATTCACATGCCCTTAAATACAGGAGGCGTTACCTTTAGGAATGAAGGGGAGTGACTTAGGAACAGGGGGCATTGACAGGGTTATTTAGGGGTGAAAATGGGTGTGGGGATACCTGAAGCCTGGCTGAGTCACCAGCTTTTGCCAGAGCACTCAAGCCTTAGACTGTGGCAGTGGGTCTTATCAGGGAAGGATTACAATGAACTGGGAGAGGGCTATTGTAAGGGGAAACAACAGGGATTTGGGAAAGGGGTGTGGTAAGAATCAACCATTATAGATATTTAATAACAAAAACATACAGAACTTTGGAAAACTCAACATGCACATTGCAACACAGGGCTGCTGCAACTCTTCCCTGTATTTGAGCTATCACCTGAGCACTGACATCTCGTTCTGCTCTGTTGTGGTTTTGGTTCACTTATCTGAGTCATGGCACCATTTATGTGACGGTTTCATATTTGTCAAATTTTGTTTGCTAACTGGGAGATAGGATTTTTTTGGGAGAAAAAAGGCAAAACAGGGCCCAAATTAAGATAAACAGATTTTATTAAGACACACTAAGAGAAGCAAAGGAAAAGAAAAAAACACAAATGAATTTCTAAACCAACCCTTTCTCCTACCACAAACTGTCCATTTCCTAAAAACAATGTAAAGAGGCAAAACTCAGAACTCCAGGTCAGTACCACTTATAAAATTGTCATTCATTCAGTCTTAGAGAATGAGAAGTCTCTCCTGTTGTTTGGTAACTTTCCACAAGAGAAACAGTCTGCTTGTGGCTTCCAACTCACACAAAAGCAGCCCGCCCAGGAAATTCTGCAATTGTGGAACCTCCCATACCACGTAGCCTTTCCCCTGACCACACATATGGGTCGTAGATTCACAGATTGGGGTGGCACCTTTTAAAAATGATCAGTTGTACTGGTTTGAAAGCAAAACCAGTGAGAGACTCCAAGTCAGAAATACAATTCATTAGGAAGAAAAAAAAAATAAAATAAATGCAATAATACAGAAGACCACTGACAGAGTCAGAATACAACCTGAGCAGGGTGGTGGAAGCAGTCCAGATGAGGTGGTCTTCCTGAAGCAGTGATCCCATAGAAAGGTCTGGTAGCTCCTGTCCTCTGGGAATCCAGCAGGTAAGGGCTGCCTTTTCTGTCCCAAACCCCAGATTATATCCAGGTGGGAAAGCTTGGCTCCTTCCCCTGGGTGGAGCATTTCACAATGGGATGATATGAGTCATGAAGTGGGTCCTTGATGGCCCATTAAACAGAGATAGCTCCTGGAGGGAGTTACCTGTGAGTCATGAGGCAAGGCATTGATGGGCCATTAGCAGAAGATAGCCCAGAGGGAGGAGGCCTGGGAAAACACTGCCCCACCTGGTTTCAACAGCTTATGAAGATGGTGACAGAATAAATACTTTGTGCACATCCTACACTGCAACCCAGGACATCAGTTTCAAAGGCAGAGGATTTTTCAACTCAAGGAAAAGAGATGTCTTCTCACTTCTTCAGTGGCAGAGGGCTTCTTCTCATCTCTCTCTCTGTTCAACTTCTCATGGGATCACAAGATCACAGCTACTAATTCAATATTCACTCAGTTCATCACAGATACCTTTGTTCAAATCCACAAATCATCTCCCCAATTAATATTGTCCACAATTTAAAGGATTATTCTAGCATGGTCATATTACGGTCTGTTACCATAACTCATAGAAGATTTTCAGCCTAGAAACAAGGCATCTTGTCATCTCTCTCACTTAAGAAGTCACTCTTCCTTTACTGACTTTGAGATCTCCATAGTGTCCCTTTACATGTCTCAAATTTGGCCTTTTCTCTCATCTCTGAGAAGGGTTAGAGTTTAAGAAAGTTTCAATTGGTGTCAGGAAAGAGTTAAAGCTTGCCCAGGCCGGCGGTGGTCATGTGATCTCTGCCTCAGCAGCTGAAAAGTTTTCAAAGTCATGCCAGTGGGGAGGAAGCTGATGGATGCTTTCTCTTCTACCCCTCGATTTGATGGTGTGAGATGCTCGCAGCTACTCTGTAAGGCCCAGTGTAGGGTGGGGGGAGACCCCATCCTCCCTCCGGGCCAGGGGTGCCAGCAGCCAGGGGAGGCCGGGGCACAGCCCTGTTATGGCCCGCTCCAATCCCTGCTGCAGCCCCAGACACGTGGCCAGCACTGCCAAACTGCAGCGCTGCTGCCGACAGCCGGGGGGGGGGGGGGGGGGAAACTCAGCTGGCTCTGCCTCCTCTGCGAGCTCTCAGAGGCCTGGCCACACCTGGCCGCCCTGGGGCAGCGGGGCCTAATCTAGGCCCTCCTCAGCTGCCTACGATGTTACCTGGTCACCAGATGGGGGGAAGAGGAGGGCTCAAACCCAATCTCAGTTTTAGATGGGTATTACCAAAAGTCGCATTCCGTTTTCTGAGTGGTCAAAACTACATTCCAATCCAAACACTGGTCCCTGATAGGTCCCTGTCCTTTCCAAAGCAAAGTCTCAGGTCCTAGCAGGGCAATAGTCCATTAACCAAAAAACCAAACTGTGTTAACCTATGACGTTCTCACTGACAGGAATATGGGCTGCACTTCTGTTCTCCACTAGAAAACATGCTGCTTCTGCAGGCAAACACTGTGGCCATGCAAGGGGACAAGGGAGGAATGACACAATGAGCAAAACCTCACACTGGCAAATGTGGGAATGTTTACCTGGACTTCTGGGTCGAAAGAAAAGATGTTTTGTCTTCCATCATTTCTGCTCAGTTTGTTTAGTTGATCTGTTTCTCTTCCGTACTAGGACAAAGGAAGGCATTGATATTAGTGTCTGGCCACACAGAGGCAAGCACTCATTATTGGGAAAGAACTGAGTCAGAAGAAAATAATTATTTTTCAAGTTGCCTTTGTGATACAGGAGCTGATGCAAAGTGCTGACATGGTGCAAGGACAGTACAGAGATGTGGCTATGCTGAAGGAAAAAGCAGGCAGAAGCAGGCAACCACACTTGGGACTGAGGAACACGCAGCCTCAACCATGGGGCTGCATCCATGAGACAGGTGGGATAACAGAGACCCCACCAGGACTTGACACCTGCCCAGCTCCCCCAGAGCTGGAGACACAGAAAGCAGAAAACCCCTCTCACAGATAAGCTGGACAGAAGTAGCTGTGGGTGGGGAAAGTGATCCTGCAAACACAATACCTTCATCAGCTCTGGATGCATGCTTCTTTCCAGGCTCTCCAGGATGTTCTCTGACTTTCCTTGTGTTCTTGATTCATCATCTGCAAGGACACAAGAAACAGATGTTCAAAACAACTGCAGGAGCACCGCTCGCCAGAAAGCATCCTGCAGTAGTTGCTAACAATAGCATGGAAACAGTTTACGGAGACTTTTCCATTCCTTGGGAGTAAGATTTTTCCATGCATTACCAGTATCAAAGTGTACTATTACAGTCTGCTAGGTCTGTCCAAAGCAGAACTTCAGCACAGAGCCAATTTTCCAGGAGCCTTGAAACTTTGCCATGGATTTCCCATCCAGAAGAAGGGTCACGTTTCCCTCCACTTTTATTCCTCAGACTATCATCTGTATTACACTAAGCCCCTTTGCATGATACTGTGTGTCAGCCACAATCTTGCTTTAAGTACAGTACAGTATACACTTCTCCAGGTATACTGCTTGTATCCTGCGGGAGAAGAGAGGTGTTTGTTTACAAACTAACCTTGGACAGATTCCACAGCATCTTTCTTCTCTTGCACCGAACTCTCAGTATTGCTCTGAATGATCTTCCTCAGAGTTACCAGCCATTCCTTCATCTCCTGCTCAGTTTCAGCTGCAAAATAGTGACTGTACTTGTCTATTGTCTTCAGTTCAAATGCATAGTGGTGCATCTTGGGACACTGAACAAACAAACAAGATTTATATTACATTTTCCTCAACAACCCAGCACAGTACCTGCCACACAGTTCCTCTCTGGGAAGGCATCCTGAGCTGAAATATCACAAAATACAAGGCAGGCACCCTCCCTGACACAGCAATCCAGCTGCAATCACAGAGGTCTTCATGGGTTGAGCAGTGCACAGGTCCATGGCCAGCTACTATGAGTGAAGGAAAGCCAGACTAAAGCACAGACATTGCACCAAGGAGCAGGAACAGGCTCTTTCTGATGTCATCAGACTTTTAATATTTACCCAGAGAAGCCAGGAACTGGATTTGTCTGACATGGTAAGTAATGCTGCACTCCGGGACACTTAGAGGCATCTATCTTAAAAAAGCAAGTGGTACAATCCAGCTTTTTGGAGCTGTGCTGGCCTTTAAACAGTATTTTCCAACCAGAAGCTAAAGCAAATCTGATGCAACTTGGGAAGTACATCCCATATATCACTGAGGTGTGTGCATTACTGCTTTTACTGTGTTCAGAAAGATAAATGGAGACTCATAGCTCTGACTCATCCATGCTGAAGTAAACCACTGGGGTAATTTAAGCTGCCCTGCACCACACTCAGAGCTTGAAGCTTCTGCAGAGGCAGCAAGGGCAGAAGGCAGAGCAGCAATCCACTTCTGCACTTCACTCTAGCACAACTAAGCAAACCCAGGATTTAGACCTGTACAAATACCTGCTCCTAAAACCTTATGAGTCCTGAGCAGGTCCTAAATTCCAAAGGACTGCATGCTTGCATAGACTTATCGAGATATAGCTCAAGAAACAAGAAGCTGGTGCAAGCAGCAATTAGAGGAGGAAGGTGCCTCAGATAAAGTAATATCATTTACTTATTGGCCTATTGATCAGTTTAGCTGACCAGCTTTGGGTTAGTTTGCAATTCCATGCCTTCAGACCTTGAGAGAACAGGCCTATCTTGGAGCCAGCAATCCATAAGTCCATGCAGAGCCACACAGAAAGGACACCTACCTGAACCACATCATTGCAAGCATCCAAGAAAATGCAGCCTTTGGATTATTTTGAAATTTTCTCATATTTGTAGGAATTCAGAATATAGGAGCCATCTGTGAGCTGTGACAAGTAAAAATACCTCCTCTTGAATACCTGTAAAAATACAAATTCTTGCTCAGACAAATATTCACTCTGCTGTACATCACAAACCATGGCCATGGATTCCATATCTGCCCTGCCTGCTATTGAAAAAATACTGTAACACGAAACATTGCTGACTCTGGAGTGCTGCAGATTCACCCATTTGGATATGGTTTGCTTTTACAAAGAGAGATTTCCATCATCATCTTTAATTTTAATGCCCTTGTTATTATAAGTTTGCCCATCTAAAGCAATGCCCCAGGGGTTCCAGCTCATCTCTCAGCTGGATCCAGCCTCATTTATCTTTACAAAGTAATGCTGCACAGTAAATTCAGATCAGCACATTACTTGAAGATCCATCCCACCCTAGAGCAGGTATTTCCAGAGCCTTTTTCATATAGACCTCAGCTAGAATTACAAAGCAATTGTCTGGAAGATTTAGGAACAGACGTGGAAATTCCTAGCACTCAAATGCAAGCCAAGGGACAATGCTATCCATTCAACTGCTTAGGGTTTTTGTGGCTTTGGGTTTGGGTTTTTTTATACAAACCTATTTTCATGAATTGGCTTTGTCTTAGTGTCCAATTTTTACATCAAAACCCAGTAACTTCGGGAAAAGTATTCCTGTGTTTGTACTACTGATTTTCGTGAAGAAAAAAAAGCTCTCCAGTATCTCTGTACATCTTTCTTCATGCTTGTCAGCCAAAAGCTACTGGACTATAATTCAGGAGAACATTTTGGCAGCAATTGTGGTAGCACCATATCCTGTAAAGAGCAGGATGCATTTCACAATTGCTGGGTATCTGTGGCCCCCCCACTCAGAGAGGCCACAAGTTGCGATGTGGGTGTGGACCCTCACAGAGGACAAGCAGGCAGCAGCAGATGACATGGAAAGCTTCTTTATTTTTCTGACTCCATCACTTATATACACTTTTTACAGAAGGCCAGGATTAGCCCAAGGAGGTTACAACCTCCTGACTCCATTGGTCACTCTGACCATCAGTCAAGTTCTCCTCTCAGAGAAGAACTATACAAAATACATAGATAATTTCTAAAAATACATATAGCTTACATGAAAGAGTGTGAGAATCAGGCTGCAAAGATTCAAACACTTGAAAACAAGAAAATGCAGGGTGACAGGGTATCTGTGTTAGGAGAATCATGAAGGAAGCCAGGCCAAGCAGCACTGGAAGTATTTCTGCTGTTCTGTCTACCTAGAAGATCTATGAATAAACACAGCATTTTTCATCCCACATGGGAGATTACAAGTAATTTCCTGCTTCTATCATTACTGACAGTAGCACATGTTCAGTAAACCCACTCGCTTGCAGAGAATAGGGGAGGTACATCATGCCCTGAACTGTAACCCATCCCTTCTGAGAGGTAACCTCTGGCATCATTTGGATGGCTAATGAGCTGTAGAGACGCTCCATGGGTTGTTGAGCTTTAAGTTTTATAAGATTTAACTAAATCTTTAGTTCAACAGAGCATAAAGATACATGGAAAGCTAAGGATGTGAATCATTAATCCAGCCTAAAGACTGATTTAGCACTTCACTGAAGCAATCTCAGGAATTTTGGCAGTGGATGCTACAGAAACCCATGACAGATCTCTCTCTAGATATTACAGGGTTGATATCCCTTGTGGTTATGGGATTTCATGCTAAACAGTTTGCATTTGCTGAACTCTGTTCAAAAGCAAATGCAGAATCAAACAGCAAACACTATCCCGGTGATCTTCCCCCCGTGCAAGCACTGCTGTCAGAAATCATTGTCAGAAGACGATGACCATTTGAAATTATTACTATAAACCTGAGAACAGAGAGAACTGGGGAAGTGCATTTGGGCAGAGAAGTACAGAAGGACAATCCTGATGCCATGGTTGTAGTGCAGGCCCACCAACACACTGCAAACCAGACAGGGAGAGTTGAACCAAACCAGGGCAGCTCTCTGCAAAGGAAAGGTTGCTCTGAAATAAAGGGTGACAGCTGTAGCCTAATGAGAGTTTGCTTGTGGTTCAGCTTTCCACAGAACACACTCTGCACATGCTTAGCAACAGTGTGAGGCACCAACAGCTCAGCAAAGAACCAGCATTCGCAAGATGGACACATCACAGCAGCCTCTCCAAGTGGTGATAAGGCTGAAGATGGTCAGTCCTCAGCTTTCTCACATGTGCCTTAGAGGTGTTTTGTAAGACACAGCTCAGAGAACAGCTAGTGATTCTCAGTACTTTGATATCAGTTTCACTGGAGAGTCTGGATCTTATTAATTGAACTGAAGCCAGTACAGTTCAGATAACTTCTCTAAAAGGCAGGTCTGAGGTGCAAGGCACTGAGACCAATACCACCAGAGGCTCAGACTAGAACAGACCCAACTGACTACTTTGAGCACAAATGATACTGCCTCCAGAAGTTTCAGGGAAAAAAGTTGTTTTAAGCTTGCTTGGAAAAGCAGAGGATCAGAAAGTCCTTTTCTGTCTATCACCTTCAAACTCATTTTAAAACTCAAAATTAGCCCTATGAACAGTCCTGTTCCACTTCTCCTGAAAGCATAACTCATTGAATCAAGCCTTGGAACGGTTAGGCTTTTTGAGATTTTTTTAATATATCCTTACAAAGCAGCCTCACTGCAGCCATCCCTCAGCTGTACCATTGAGCACAACTCCCTAACAATCTCTCTGTGCTGTAACAAGGCAGCTGCATGGTGGGACAGCAGACAGGCTCATTGCCATAGCAAAAACCTGTGGTGGAACTATTAAAAATCTCTGCACAATCTAAGCAATGTCACACTGGATTACAAAGAGCAGAGAACAGGAGACAAGGCAGCTGTTGCTTTTGGGTCAGTAATGCTACATCTCTGCAGTAATATCACCCCTGCTTTAAAAGCAAAGATTTATAATTTTATTTTAAAGCTGACCTCTCTACATGTTTCCAACCAGCAAGGCAACTATCAATTCAGAAAGCTGTCTTTGCAGGGCAGCTGTTTCACTTATCCCAGTTGCCTTCCTCTCCTGGGCCTCAGCTGATCATCCAGAAAACAATCTTGCTTTACTAGAACATGCTTCACCTTTTTGGTTAGCTTGCTTGTCATGGTCCAACGTGCAGCAGTCTTACATGTTGGGGAGGAGAGGGTCAAAAACTGTTGCCAGACTGGGTTTTCCAGTCCACCATGGGATACAAGAGGGGCAGATGCCCATCCAAACCCAAACCCAGCCATTGTGCTCCTGGGAGCTTTGGAGATGTGGCCTGAACTTCATCTCATGCCTCGTTCATGAGTAACTGGACCAAACTCACCTTCATGGTAACAGTGATGGTGCTGTTGACATTTGCTTTGTGCAGCCAGCCCTGCTTTATCGCACCACCCTTCTGGGAGCACAGGGAAGAGGAATCTGGAAAGACAGCAAACAATGATAAAAAGAGGAGATCAGGTAAACTGTTTCCCACAGGAAATTCCCCTTGGACAAAGGGATTTGTCCACCCTGGAAAGTAATATCATTTTAACTACAGCAATACAGTGACGTGTAGAATGTATGTGTAACAGGTACAGCTACGCATACAGTGCTATCACAAACCCCCCCCCCCCCCCCCCCCCCAAATCAGGGATATTCCTTTCCAATAAAGAGGCAAAACAGGCTAGATTGGGTCACCTTTAAAAAAAGAAAGATTATGCCTATTCTGATAGAGCTGCACAGTGATTTTGCAATGAGGCCTGTTGGTTCTTATGCAGTATTTCAAAACTTGGGGAAGATGGAAATTTTCAAGATTGTCTGTTTAGGAAGTTGCAAAATGCGGAACTCTGAACTTATTCTGTGATTCTCACATTTTAATTTTCAGCAAAAACCACCAAACCCCAGTAAAATAACTGAAATGTAACTGGCTGGTTTCACATTTATCAAACCACAAAGTTTCAAGTGACCCAATCAGGCTGCTCTTGGCACACCAGACAGGGTTTCCATCTGCTCCTGTCCTATGGTCCCAGAAAGAAAGTATGGCTCTCCATTCATACCTAATCATGACCTCCACTGGGGAAGAAGATTAGAGCCCAAAGTGATGAAAAAATCTCACCCTGGGGCTTCCAGTGACTCAGCAGCAGAGGCAGCCCCAGCCTGCCTCCATTGAGCCATGAAAGAGCTGGTTTATAGAGCTTGCTGCATCCAAAGGGGCAGGTTTTCACTCTTTTCATGTCAAACCTCCAGAGTAAATTTTCTTATACTTTATTTCCCTGGATAAAACAACACATGACTTCTCCTTTACAATGGTTCACCTTTTTTCATCAAGAGATTTCTTTTACTTGAATTCCCATTACACAATTCTAATGCAAATGCTCTGTCAGGAAACTGTAACAGAATCCTTTAGATATGGCCATGCCAAAAGATATAAATGTCAAAACATCTGTGAAAGTGCTTGGAATACTCTTCCAGTAACTTCTCTTGTTTGATTATTTGGGACACTGGCCAGAAGAAGAAAGGTCTCCAAATTTTGATAGCATATTTTTATCCTTTTGCTTTTTTGGAAGCATGCTGATAACAGTGCACAGCAATGTCTCCAGCCCAGAGCAGATATTTTTTAAGAGGCAGCACCTCAAGTTACTGATGTAATGCAAACCAACAACATAGCCGAAAAAAGATTAAGGCCAAACTTGACAAAACATTTCCATTTATAAAGAAGTCACTGCAGTCCAGACCTGAGGTGTGGTGGGACATACCCTGATAATTTGAGAAATGTTCATGAAACAGCCCCTGCAAATCGTTAGCTCTGCAACAAAGTTCCCTTTTCCTCTGTAAGTTCCCCAGCAGCAACATATTGGTGCTGTGGGAATTTTAAACAGCCGGGCTAAACTCTTCCCTTCATAAACAAAAACTTCCTAATATCACGTGCATTAAATAATCTCCACATGGTACTTGAAACAGAAAAACACTGCCCATCCCTTCTGTAGCAAATGTGATATGCATGGGCAGGAAACATGGCATCTGCACCATCCAAAATACCCACCAGGTCTGAGATGCCCCAATTGGCAGAGCCCCCAGCTCATCCCCACAGAGGAGCTCCAGGGCTGCAAATCTTCCCTACTGCCAGCTGAGCACAAAGATGCCAACTTCCAGAGGAAGCAAACGCCTCCCAGCATTGGCACATAATGTACAGAGCAGGACTGACACACTGTCAGCATGGTGGGTTGAAGTGACTGATGAAAAATTGCAGGTTATGTGGTAAAACACAAAACTTTCTAAGAGGAGAACTCCAGAATCACAGTGTAGTTGAAAAACAGACTGCCCAGTTTTATTTCTGGACATGAAGAGTTTTCCTTAGTAACTACTTGGCTTCCTTTTCCCCCTCTTCCTATGATGCTCTGTTTCAAAGGAAAAAGCCATGAGAAATATGACTAATCTTCCAGATAACTTAGGAGACCCTTGGCTCCAAGAGATTATCTTGTCATACTTTGAAATAAATCACTGCCTCACTTTTGATCCCATTTTCACAGCAGAAAGCATCTCACCAGAAAATCATTCCTAGGAACTGAATTCTGGCTTTGCTTTGTGAAATTAACTTTTTAATGTATTCCTGCTTTTTAACAGGAATACATAAAAAAAGAAAGCAAAAACTCAACCTTCTCCTTACCTCATCCTTTTCAAAGTCTTCATCAATTTCAAACACATGGCTTGGAATCTTGTCTGGCCTAAAGGATTTGCTGAAATCACAACACATTTTCATGTTTAATTAATGGAACATGAGGGTCATATGAGCCAGCAGCTGATGCTGGATCCAGAAGCAAAAGCCAACTGCAGTCTACAGAGCACAGAAGATAGATTTCAAGAGACCTACAGCTCCTTACAGCTGGGAAAAGCTAAGTTCTGAATGCATTTCATGGAAATTAAGCACAAGCAGTCAGTAATTAGCTTTCTCTTGTTAGCTGTTGGATTCTGCAGTTTTTGCTGACTTGCATTTATGGAACAAAGAGAGAGCACTCCAGCTTATCTTCCATCTTTACCAAAAAAGAAGCAAGATCAGACTACAAGATTATTCACAAATTTTTACATTATTTCATCAACAGTATGACTCCATTGCTGCTTCACATCCCCTCGAGACCCTCAGAACAGACCCACTACATCCAATTAAGAAGAAAAAGCATTTAATAATCTTCCAGCACATGAGCAGCCTGGACAGGGGTCCAGACGTGCCCAGAGTGTAGGCAGTGAGAGCAGAGCAGGCACCATCACAGAGAAAATAACAATCCAGCAGAAATCCTGGATGTGATACAAATACATGGAGATGTATGTGCCTGTCTGAAAAACCCAATTAGCTCTGGAGCTGGAAGCATTGGCACAGCCCAGCATTTCCAAGCACGTAACTCCCCACCACTGCCAGCACCAGCAACAATATCACATCACCCTCTCTGTATTGGGGGCACAAGGAGAATCTGCTTGTCATGGGAATACTGTGTGAGGCACACAGGGAACATCAGCCCAGCGGGACAATGAGGCTCCTGGGTTAGGATGTACAGACACTATTTATCATGCCATGAGTCTGGGCTGCAGTCTGTCCTCATCCCAAATGAAAGGGGTGTACACACACTGGCAGATGGTATGTGAAGCACTGACCCACACAACGTTGTGGGCATCTCCCTGACAGAGCTGAGGGGCAATGGCATGACAACACAAATCTCTGGCTCTAACCTGCAGAGTGACATGCCTCTGGAGGAGAGGCTGCTTGTGGGGCAGGCATCAGGGAAAGGGCAGACTGCTCCTGCTAAACCCTGTGATCACACATCAGCATTCCAAGGGAGCACGACACTTACCATGGCAACATCTGAAAGTCTCCTGAGTATTCCTCATATTTGTAGTTTACCATGAACCAGTCAGAGCTGTAGGTTTTAATGCACTGAAAGGAAAACGATACAGCTACAGCAAGTAAAACAAAGCCCAGCACCAATCTGAGAAGTTACATGCTGCAGGGTGAGGTAAGCACAAGCAAGAAGGGTGTGGGCAAGGTTGCTTCACTTGTTTCATGTAGCAAAGCAGAATTTCATAAGGAACCTTTTCAGCACAGAGACAAAAATCACACAGCATATGGCCTGCCACACAGCTACAGATTTTGTATTTGCATCACTCTAAGGCTCTAAAAAAGGAGTAGTGATTTGGGAGGAGACTATTTGCCAGAAAGCAAAAGTTTTCTGTCCTCAGAAACAGCGCATCTAACTCAACATGGACCATCGCTTTTTGTTCCACTGCACTTGAAGGGAATGGTCCTGGAGAGCACCACTTCACAACAAACCCACAGCACTCCAGATGCTCCAGGGAGGTGGTGGATCCCCTCCTTGTCAGGCAGGTGGTGCAAAGCCACACACCTTGGCTGTGTACAAAACCCACTGCAAAGACACTCTGCACATGAGATACCTGTGAGAACTCTCCTGTGCAGCAGGTCAGGCAGTGCTTCCCACAAAGGAAAAGCCAAGTGATCCGCAATCTTGCGGATCAGGAACTACAGCTGAGCATCTTGTCCAAGGGCTATAAAGTGCTGAAAGCGGGCGTCATATGGGCTTTGCCCCTACCTCTTTGACAAAGAGACTCTGAGCTTTCTTTAGAGCATCTTCTGGCACTGTTGACTGGACAGTCCTTCTCTGTCAGCCGATGACTGAGATCTGCAGGAAAAAGAAAACTTTTTCTGCACAAACTCCATCTTCAGGACTTGACATTCACCTTAAATAAATGTGGTGGGCCTAAACCACCAGTGGGTAATTTTGGTTTTATGTGTCAGTAATGCAGCCAAAATTAACATGTGGTTAATGGTGGAAATTTTCCAAGGTAAGCAGGACGGGAGATGAGTGAGCCTCAAACATGGGAAATAGCCAGAGAAAATTCACAGACACATCTTCGATCGGAAATATCAGGAGGTCCCGGAGGGGATCACTGTAGATCTGAACTCTGCGTTGGAAGATTACGTTCTCATAGTCCAAAGGTTCCACCACTTTATTTTTTTCCTGCAGGAAAAACAGATGATGAAAGAAATTACATATATGTAACATCTAAAATAACCAGTAAATAACATCTTGTGCTTAATTTCAAACTGTGTGACCACTAGACTTCCCATTATTCAGCACTCTGATACTCCTGTGCTTCAGGTAACCACTGATGAGCAAGTTTTGCAGAGAGGGAAATGAGGGGTTAAGTTTTAAGTAATAAGATATGGGAAGAAACAAAGCACTGTGCTGCTCTGTTTCAGCACAGTCTCTAATTTCTTAATGGAGCAAGAAAGCTTCCTGGACAGGCCATAGCTTTAACAGCTGCAAGATCCAGCATCTTTTTGTTTGATCAGCTCATCTGTACAGCTTAGAAGAAATGCATGCTCCTGCACTGGCTCTGCTCAGCTGGGGGCTGGTTTTGCTTGAGGAGCAGATGAGAGCTGTGCTCTCCCTAGGAATGATGAGAGCAAGGCTGCTGCTACTACTGCCAAAGCAGGAATCTCAGCCCATAGAAGAAAAACAGCATCCCTCTGGAAAGACAGGAAAGCCCTCTCTATAAATCGCACCCCAGACACAGCCAAAGGCTAGAGCCCAGTTTTATTCTCACTCACATTTCAGGGAAGCAAGAGGAACTTCTCCAAAAATCCCCAGAGTCATGAGCAAAGCTATTAGGAGAGCTTCATTACATTTCCTATTGCACCAATTATGTCTGTGTAACAAGTCCCCAAAACAGAACTTAGTAAAATGAGAAAAACACAACTTCTGAAGCAGGCAAATGCCATCTCAGCTGCCCAGCCTGACTTCAGATTTCATGAGCAAGAGTCAGGCTCTCAGCACTGCATTGTGAAAATCAAACTTCACACCAAAAGCCAACCAATGACTGTATAGGAGTGGTCACAATAAAACAGGAACCAAATTCTGACCCATCACCTTTGCCTTGTTTTGAATCTTGACCAAAATCCTGATGCTTGGCCCTGCCACAGAGTGCTTGTGAAACCCCTGCAGCAGCATGTGATGCCATGTGCCTCTGGACATGACATCCTTGTAGGACAACATGCTTGGGCTCTCCGCTCTTGGAAGAGGAACATCAGATGCTTCCCCATGGGCAGAAAACATTACCCTCCAGTCAAATGGCTTTTCTGGGATGAACTGTTCACCATAACTGGAGTTAAAGACAAGACCGATACAAGGTCTCTTGCTGAACACAGCACAATCAGCAGCTTAAAAAAATGAGTCCCAAATTAGGACTAAAAGCTCAGCATTGTATAATACCACTGAATAAACAGCTGTTATAAATGCATATTATAAAGTTGGCTTTTCACAAGATGTGTGCCATATGATTAATAACGTTGTGGTAAGGATATAAGTTTTTTATTTCTGCTTTTAGTAAAGAAAATTAGGCATAGTGGTAGTAGTTGATATATTATGCTTAAACTCTCTGTTTGGTCAGGATAATATCCAGTGAACATGTAAAGAAGACTCTGCTATTGATATACCAACTATCTGCATCTCCTATCTGAAGAAAGTATGGACCAAGGCCCAAGCTGGAGGTGATAATGAAGACACAGCCACGAAACACACATGCTCTAAAAAGGCAGACCCAAGGAGGGACCATGCAAAACAGTTCCTGGAATATGGAAATTAGTTTATGGAAAAATATGAATATGCAACAGACTGATGCAACAGAAAGGGTATTTAAAGAATGTCTCTGATATAGCAGGGTGTGGACTTGGCTGAATGCCAAGTCACCCGGCCAGCTGTACTTTGCTTTTTTTCTATCTCCTAATTGTCTTAAATTATTATTAAACCTATTTCTTAAAATTTACTGAAAAAGCAAACCTTGTTTTTCACAATTTGGGTGCTCTGCTGGGATATACCTCATCACTGAAACCCCAGGAAATTCAGAGCAAGGGAGGCGCCTCACCTGGGTTTTTGGCGGCCCAAAACTTTGTTTTTCCTGGTGAGAATTGGGGATTGCAGGTAAACATCCAAAGAGACAAGCAAGGAGAGAGAAAAAGCAAGTAAGGAAAAGGGAAAAGGCTCCCTAAATCTGTAGTATTTTTTGCTCCGTAAAAACCTTGTGCATGAAGAACCTAAGAAAGAAAAAAGATTGTAAGTATTTCTTAGGGGAGCAGGTTAAAGGAGGTCTGTGTGGTGTGTGAATGAGACACTGGCTGGGTACCCCAGACTGGTGAAATGAATGTGGAAGCTTCTTAAGCTGCAGTTTCGTTCTCTCACGAGAGGGACGGCCAGTAGGGAGGCAAAGCAAAAGATATAAAAGAGTGAAAGTGACCCCCGGGTGGCTGGGATGGGGTCCCAGGAAAAAGGGGGTTGTAAAAAACCCTGGGTGGCTGGGACGGCCCCAGGGAGGGGTTGGACCCCTCAGGGAGGGAGCCGATAGTTTTCCCATACAATCCACTGGGAAAGCGGGATACTGGGGGAGGAAAGGGTTGAGCCTCCTGGTCTGGAACAGGGGCCCAGGAAAAAGGGGTTGGACCCCTTAGAAGACCAATTGGGACGGGGTCCCAAATAAGGGGTTGGACCACTTAGAGGTCTGATCTGGGACAGGAGTCCCAAAGAAAGCAGTTGGACCCCTTAAAGGAAGGGAACAAAGGTTTCCCTGGCACAAACCACTGGGAAAACGGGATAATGTTCCGAAGTTGAGAGTCAAGTAAAGGATCCAATTGCACCTAAACTTGCTGCTGAGTTAAAAGGGTTATGTGTTACCCCTGCCCTTAGAGGGGCAACACGTTGCGGCGTGGGAGCGGACCCTCACAGATGACGGCAGGCAGCAGCTTGGTGAAACATGGAAGGCTCCTTTATTATCTGACTCCAATAGCTTATATTCATTTTGTACAGAGGGCCAAGATTGGCCCAAAGACGTTACAACCTCCTGACTCCATTGGTCAATATGACCATCAGTCAAGTTCTCTCTCAGAGAACAAGAATGCAAAACATACAGATAAATTCTAAGAATACAATATTGTTTACATGAAGCAGCGTGAGAAGCTGCTGCAAAGACTCAAACACTTGAAAGCAAGAAATGCAGGGACGACATCTCACCCTTTTTACCTTTAAAAAAAAGAAAAAAGGAAAAAAGAAAATGAACTACAGTTCAATTTCTGTTCCCATGGGAGGATCAGTGGTTCCTCCTCTGTCGACCTTCATTTGGTCACGGTTTCTTGCTTTTCCCATTGCAGGGTTAGTGAAATTCTGTGGCACCTGTAAGGTGCTCCATGGCATGCAAAGCCTTTGCCAATTAAATTTGCGGGGTTTCACCCTGCATTCCCCGTTTTTGTTTGGAAGAACCAGGCCTCTGTGGCACAACAAAAGGTTCTTCAGCAAACGGAACAAACAACATTGCTGACTCCCTTTAAATTGAACAACCCATCTGTGTGCCATGTCGACCACAGAAATTAAATCCGTGACTAAATGAAAAAGTTTCTGGGAAAACTGTTGAAATGCCATGACAGCAGCCCCGATACAACCAAATGGGCTGCCCATCCTCAGGGGCTTCCAAATCTTTGCCCTCAAAATCATCCTTCCAAGCAATACTGGCCTACCTCGTCCTCCCAAATTGTCTGTAAAGACAGTGGGTCCTTGCACTAAATTTCTGAATATCTTTGGGCCGCAAAAAAGAAATCCAAAGGATTCTTGCCACTCGCAACAGCTCATGGCTCCAGAGCATTTGGCAGAAAAACACTGCTTGCAAAGCTCCATTCAAATTCCTCCCATAATACTGAGAGTATGAATTTTACAAAAATCTGCACCCATCAAATTCGCAAGCATTGTTGCCTGCATTTATCAATCGAGCAATGAGCTCATACAAAAATGATTGATTGCCATTTTTGCGGCTGAAATCGAGCAATAATTAGCTCAAACAAAAAAAAAATGATTGTTTGTTTATTTTTTCAAACAATATTTTGCTGCCTTGTGGCAGATTGGGCAAAAATGACCCATTCCAGAACGTGCAAGGAATTGGACATTCATCAGCCAGTGATACCTGCAGGATACAAATGAATCACAGAAAACAATCATTCAGATTCACAATTGAGGATTGGCTTTTTGGAGGTGTTATAAAAACCTCCAGTCCCCAGAGTTCTGTTTCGATGCAGAACACAGAAATGTCCCAGGACTGGTTGAAATTTCCAGATGATCCTGTTCCAACAGCTCCCAAACCAAGTCACGAAGGGCAATGAATGGATCTTGAAAGACAGTCCATTCCAGCTGCCAAATAGCAAAGGAAAAACTCGCAATGTCCGTTCCAAATTGTTCCAGGACAGTCTCTGATCAGAGCAACAGTCCAGTGAAATCCAGGCAGCTCAATACTTCAGAGCAACTGCCTTCTCACCACCGACTCTTTGTCCTGTGAACAGAAAACTCAAACACAAATTAAACAATTTTGGTCCCTTCAGGGACACTGACAGGGAGAGGTGGGTGTGGGACTGGACTTTCCCCACAAACCTCCATTGGCTGTGGGGACTGGGAAGACTCTTCTGTCTGAGCACACTTCCTCTTTGCACCCCACTGCCCTTTTGACAGAGGCTGGCCTTTCACATGGCTTGCCTTGCAAACATCTGCCATGTGATTTGTCCGTCCACACCTTCCACAAAGAAACAAAGGAGTGATTCCTGTTTTTTGCACTCTCTTTCTTTGTTTCTTGTTGGCCTTAGCATTAGTCTTGCTGGCCTGAGCATTAGATGAAGCATGATGGGCCTCTGAATCCTGTCCCGTGTGCTCCACAGGGCGGGGTGAGAACTTGTCTCACTGCACCTACAGAACGAGGGAATCCATTCCTGCCCTGCAGGGGGCGCTGTGCTGACCCACGGCCACCCACAGCATCAGCCTCGGTTGGGACATCATCCGAGACTGAGGAGGATCCGGGACCCCGGGACCCCTTGCAGCGGGGGAACACCTGCTTGTGATTGCGCTGTCCCTTTAAAATGAACAGATCGGCCGCAGCTGCCTCCCTCGCGCTGCTCCTGCTCGGCGCGGGGGGAGATCGCAGCACTGAGAGGGGCGTGTCCTGCTTGCCAAGCGCTGTCCCCACAGGTGCGGGGGGAGTGCCCTGATCGGCACAGGGAGGAGCGGGGGGGCTGGGAGGGTGTCCCGGCCCTGCATTCCCAAGCGGAGCTGCGGCTGCCGCGCTGCCCGGCCCGTCCTTTCTCAAGGACGGCTCCGGCCGCTGCGGGGGGGTTTCTTCTCGCTCTGAGGCCGTGCAGGGTGGCCCTGGGCTGGCCCCTTCACTCCTTGGGGCCGCCGTCCCCCCCCGGGGGCTGGGCAGGCTGCATTGCCCTCCCCGGGCCGGCCGCGCTGCTTCTCGGAGCCGCTCCGCCCCTCATGGGCTGGGCAGGCCCCTACCCCCGCTCCGGCGGGGCACTTGGCTTGTCGCCAAACTGCACAGACCTGTGTGCCCTGTGCAAGTCCCCGCCGCGGGGGCGCACGGCTGCCGTGCCCGGCGCCCCGGGACGGCGCAGCCCCGCGCCACCTCGCCGCACGGAACATTCCACCGACACCCCACAGTGCGGACAATCCACGAAAAACACCCCGCCCCCCCCCGATCCAAGAGCGCTCCTGGCGCCTCCAAGGCCAGGAAAGTGCGGGGGGGGAGGGAAGTGGGGGAGGCGATCTTTGGCCTCCACCGCCGTTTTTTCAGCACGGGACTCGGGAGCGCTGATCTCTCCGGTCCCACGGAGCTTTCACAAGCCCCGAGGTTTTCCACACTCCGGCGCCGATAAGGCGTGGGTGGGGAAGGGGTCTGCTCCACAGAAGACCCCGTGCCTGCCTCAGCTGGTGCGCTGAGGACGGGTAGGCTTCCCGCCATGCTGCTGTGAGGAAGGGGGCTCGGCTGTCCCGCCCGTCTCCGAGGGGCAGAAACAGGAGGAATGACTCCACCGTCTTCCCTGGCACCCAGCCCAATGGGGCCGGAGCTGTCCTCAGAGCTGGAAAGCTGCAATTTAGGCAGCACCTTCTCCAGCCTGCTCCAGGTGGCTATGAGTTCCAAAAGCTTCACACTGCGATCTGCAAAGAAAACCTGGAGCAGATAGTCGCCCAAAGACTTCCACTCTGCTGTAGAAAAAACTTCTTCAAGGCTGCAAAAAAACCCATGAGTTCTAGCATTATAGAACAATTTCTGGAGAGCATCTCCAGGAAAGGAGACTTCTTCTCTCCACAGGACCTCAAGGCAAAGGTCCAACATGAGGATTTCCTCATCTGAGGAGGGTTTAGAGATCATTATCTCTTACCACGATTGCCTCAAGCAGAGCAGGTACAGTCTCTCACTGGGCACAGAGGTCCACCGACGTGCAGTTCTCTCGCAGTCGGAGGTCACCGGTGTGACCTGTTCTCCCACGTCAGGAGTCCGTTCAGACACGGACAGTGTCCAGATGTGCCGTTCAGACACAAAGGGTCAGCAGATGTGACCCAGCTGCAGTCCAGGCACGGAGGGGTCACCAGATGTGACAGGAGACCCCCGTTCTCACACGTCTGGGGTCACCACTTGTTACCCCTGCCCTTAGAGGGGCAACACGTTGCGGCGTGGGAGCGGACCCTCACAGAGGACGGCAGGCAGCAGCTTGGTGAAACATGGAAGGCTCCTTTATTATCTGACTCCAAAAGCTTATATACATTTTGTACAGAGGGCCAAGATTGGCCCAAAGAGGTTACAACCTCCTGACTCCATTGGTCAATATGACCATCAGTCAAGTTCTCTCTCAGAGAACAAGAATGCAAAACATACAGATAAATTCTAAGAATACAATATTGTTTACATGAAGCAGCGTGAGAAGCTGCTGCAAAGACTCAAACACTTGAAACCAAGAAATTCAGGGACGACAGTTGTGTAAGACCCAAAAGCATTTGGGGGTTGGCCAAATATAGGTATTTCTCTTTTTTGCCAGATTGAGGATAAAAACACAAAAAGGCTTGCAAGTGTAAGGTCCAAGACACTTAGGCTTTAAAAAAGGCTGCCAGGTTGAGAAACACTAAAGGCTTTAAAAGTGTGATAATCCAAGAACATCTGGGGGTTAGTCAAATACCTATGAGTAAATACTAACAAATAATTTCTAAAAAAAAGGTACCAATCTTTTTGTGTTGTCTTTGTGTAAGTAGAAGTAAGTGCAGCTGAAGAGAAGGTGCGCTTGTTGTGGAGTTTATTTGTGTTAAAGAAGTGAATTGTCTGAATGGAAAGAGGGGAACTGCAGGCCAGAGTGGAATTCTGAGGAGTTATGCTCACAGAGAGGGGGAATTGCAAGGGAATTAATGAAGAATTCAGGTTCAAGAAAGTTGTTTGTAATGACAGAAACACTGGAAGCGAAATGGGAGGGGGAGGAGGAAGGAGATTGGAATCTCTTTGAAGCGTTGGCCCCCGTGCTGCTGCCTGCCTGAGCCCTGCCTGCAGCCGCGTCGTGCTCCGTCTCTGTGGCCGCACCGCCGCCTGCGCTCCCATTCACCTCGGCCCCCACGCCAGCCCTAGACCCACCAGGAGCTTGGTCTCACCCAACCTTAGCTGCCCTGACTGCGGCCACTCCGCCTGCCACACCAGGGGTCCCACTGGCTCCGACCACTCCACCGTTGTCCACTTTCCCCACAGCCCTGTCCTCACCTGTTTATGTTACAACACAAGCAGCTCACACCCCCTCATTCTTAAAAGACTCAGTTTGGAGTCCCGTTTTTCTCCCCTCTGCCTTAGAAGAATTAATCCATGAAACAGATTCTGTTCTTACATCTGTAATAAATTACTTTCTCTTTGAGACAGGAAGCCTAGTTAGAATCCAAAACTGTCTCGATTTGAGTTTTGAAGACAGAAGGGAGAAAACCAAACTCCGACAGTTACATCCAAAAGAAAAACAAAGAGTTTGGTTTTCAAGAGATGAATATTTTATAAAGCCTTTAGTGACTTTAAAAATAGGTCCTAAAGAGGAAGTATTCCAATTTTTTGGTTGATCTTAAAACAGAGAAAACATGTATCATTAAAAATACAATAGGATGTAAGGTAAGTAAAGAAATCTCAGAAATGGTGACTGCAGAAGGGAAAAAGTTTGAAGTATCCATTATAAAAAATGTAGTAATTAAAAAGAATACCAACATATAGATGGGAAATATATTATTAATGCTTGAATTGGGTCTTAATGTGTTGGGAAAAAATCTAAGAATATTATTAGGAGTGAAGGCTATACCAGAAGAATAATGAAAGTTTGGCAAAAGTAAAAATCCTCTTAGAAAAAGAGAGAAAATGTATTGATGGGTTGTAAGAAAATCTTACAAAGAAAAGAATGTAACTTTTAAAAAGGTGTAAAATGTTTACTGATTGCGGAATAATACATACTTAGGAAAAATTAGGAGAAAAAGAGGGCTGTTTAAAAAAAAAAAGAGGATTAATGCAGTTTTACAGATTAATGAGGAGATTCATTTTAAAGAGCTTTTGTTGTTGTTCTTAAGGAATGTATATATAATATAGACTGTTGGTTTAAATTTTTTAAGAAAATGCATAGAGGCGTTTTCTGCGCCTTGAAAAAGGAGAAAGGTGGTGTTCAGACTGTTAGAGACAGTAGAAAACAGAGACCAAGCGATAACTAAGTAAAATCCCGAAAATTGGACAAAAAAAAATCAGTCTCCTCTGCCCCTGCCGCCCCCCCCCCCCCCCCCCCCCCCGACCGACCCTGTTCCCCTGCCGGCTGCCCTTGTACTCGGCCATCCCTCCCCAGCCCCTGTACCAACGACTGCCCCTCGCACATTGCTCCCGCACAGCTGGCAGCCCAGCTGTCCATGGCTGCTGTGCTTGTGTTTGCGCCGGGCCAGACCGCATGGCCGGAGGTTGCTCCAATAGACACGGGACGTGTCCCAGCCTCAGTTCCGGCAGCATGGCTGGAGGTCGCTCTGATAGACATGTTGGGACATGTCCCAGCTTCAGTTCCGGCGGCATGAGCTGCAGCAGCTCTGCCAGAAACCCCGCCTGCCCCAGCCACGGCCACTTCGGCCACCTTTCTCCCGCCCGAGAGTGCTCCGGCTGTCCCGGCCCCAGTGGCTCTGCCCCCGATGGCTCCGGCGGTGCCGAGTGTAGACCACGTGCAAAAGATCCATGCCCCGATTTGGTTTCTGCCGGAAAACCCTGTCCTGTCAGCGGTTCCGGCTGCAGCTCCCGCTAACCCCCTCCCCTCCCTGGAGGACTCAGCCCAAGAGCAGATCCCTACCCCCACCCCTCCCTCTCTGCCAGGTGCAGCCACCCCTGCCTTTGCCACCGTCCCCATAGTAATGACAGCTGCTACTGGCCAGGGGACTTCTCCTCTTAAAGGGGAAACACCATACCAACATAAGGTAACAAAACAGGAAAACTGGGATAGAAGAATTAATTTATTTCCATTACTAGAGGTTCCTATGGAGGGAGAAGCACAAGGTTTTTAAATGACCCTTTGACTGAGGCATTGAAGACTGTAGTCAAAATAGATAGTGCTGAGATAATGTAGCTAGGACTTCCCTTTTGCTAACAGAAGCCAGACTGAAGGAACTGATAAGGAACTGATAAATCATGGGAGCTGTCAAACTAGGTTTCTGCATCCTGAATAATCAATAGACCCCATGAACACAATACAATCATAAATCAAACAGTCCTGGGAAAAACAGGATTTAGCTGTCACGAACACTAAAGGTTAAAAAGTCAGAGCTGAGGAAGACAATCTTACTTCATCATTTTGGGACCCCACCCTATAAAAAGACCACCGACCCATTTCAAAGAACAAACTACGCATGCTTGATGGCTTTTTGGGCTAATTACCATACGAAGCGGGGAATGGGAGGTATCAGAGCTATGAATATGCATTTGTAGTTTGTGTATTCAATACTCCTGTAGATAAAAGACCCTGTGATGATCTGTAAATTGCGCGTGTGTTTCTGGGAGCTATCCCACACGCTGCCCGGCGTCGTAATAAACATACACTTTCTAACTTTAAACTGTTAGAGAGTCTTTGTCCGTCATAGTTGGGTATTGGTATTAGATCAATGTCCATAGTTTTTTAATAAATCATTTTGGCGAGCAAGCCAGGAGAACTGCTCTTTCTGGCTGTGGGGCCGGTGGGGTCTAGGACCCCTCAGGGCGCCGACCCGGAAGTTTTCAGGGTGAGGGCTCCTTAGATCTTATCGTCCACCCGGGGAAAGACCTGAACCTCCTGGAACTACGGACAAAAGGTATGTTTAAAGAAAAATGTATTGAATGCAGGTACCTTTGAATAGAGGGGGCTTATAAGTCATAAGAGACGTCTTATGCAAAGCAGAGGCCTGGGTTTTGGAATCTCTGAGGAGTATTGTAACAGCTGTTGTGTTCCAGGTAAAGATGGTCACTTGTTGGCTGCATTCCAGAAGGGAAAGCAGCGGCAGCACAAAGCTGCTGGTATCGGGAGCGTAGTGGCTCCATCTTTGGTTTGTCCAGGTAACGCTGGTCACTGTTGGCTGCATTCCAGGGGGAAAGCAGCGGCAGCACAGAGCTATTGTATTGGTTCCAATTTGGCTTGTAGTTTAAAGGTGCACTTTGGTAATTCATAATCTGAGAGGCTAGCCTGAATTTTTGAGGTGAACAGGGTCCCGTTTTGAGTTGCGGTCGCGAACGCTGGATGTGTGTGTATTCGTGTCTGTTTGGGTTTACCGTATGTGTGTGAATTGTGAAAGTTTGTGTTGTAAGTGTTTTTGTTTTTAAGAGATTTTAAAACCCCCGCCGATCCGTGGAAGGATATCTCTGCTGAAAAGCAGAGGAATTCGGGGGGGATGCCCTTGGGCCGTGACTGGAGGGTGTCACGGAGAGCGCTGTAATTTCTGACTGCATAACTGATAGTGTGATTTTAATCAGTGTGCTGTTCAATAGCAAAACATCTGTGGGTGGATAAACTGTTTATTGTTTATTAGAAAAACAAGCAACTTAAAAAAAAAAAAAAAGCTTTGGGTGGTTTTTTGTGACATATCACAGTGATTAGGCAGGAATCTGGGTTGTCCCGGTAACCGGCAGGGAGCCGGGATTTGTTGCCTCCGGCTGAGTCTTTGAAATTCTGAAAAAGCCTGATGTGTTTGTTTTAACTGTTGTTTGTTTGTAGAATGCAGTTTTAATTGTAAAAAGAACCAAAACTGCCTGATCAAGAAACCCCCCCCCCGCTTTTTCCTCAGTGCAGAAAATTTGTGGAGTGTTTTTGATCAGAGACGCTGTGTTAAAATCTTTAACTAAGTGAGTTTAAAGTCTTCAGAACCCATTGTTTTGTGAGCCTAAAAAAATTGCTATCACATAAACAGGTTTTGGTGAAGGGGGAAAGGACTTTTGTCTGGTAGTTTTGTGCAAGAAAAGCAAAGAACCCAGAACTTATGTCTAATGCCGACAGAATTTGAATTAAGTGTCTGGGTAATTGTGTAGGGTTTTTCTTTTAAATAAAAAGAATTTTTTTTATTTATGTAAACATAAATTCTTTCTTCAACAGCTGGTGCTTCGAGCCTTGTTTACATATTGCTAATTTTTTTTAAGATTAACAAGCTGGTTTTTTTTTCCTTTTTCTGGTTAAACTATATGCCCAAGTATAGGAGACAGAAGAATTGGAAAGCTGGTTCAAAGAGTTCCCCTGCCCAGGGATGGAATTTCAGAAACCCTAAAAATTAATAACCAGTAATTTGAATTATGTGTCTGGGTAATCACGTGGGTTTTTCTTTTAAATAAAAAGAATTTTTCCTTTTTTATGTAAACACAAATTCTTTCTTCAACAGCTGGTGCTTCAAGCCTTGTTTTAAAGAATACATATTGCTAACTTTTTGTTCTAAGAATAGAAGGAACAAGAATTGAAAAGCTGGTTCAAAGAGTTCCCCTGCCCAGAAACGGAATTTCAGAAACCCTAAAAATTAATAACCAGTAATTTGGATTAAGTGTCTAGGCAATTGTATGGGGTTTTTCTTTTAAGTACCTCTGATGGAGAGTGATTTAGAGATTTGGGAAAAGAGTGCTAAAGGCTATCGAAGTGATCCAATAGGGGAAGTTTGTAATCAAGCAGCATTTACCCGATTCCAATTGCTGCTTGATGCCATAACAGAAAAAAAAAAAAAAAAAAAAAAAGAAATAAAATTCTTGATAAGACACCGGGGCAATAAAACCCTAACACCTGTAACCAGTAACTATGTAATAGTAAAAGAAGCGGCGGGCCAACCTAAAAAAGGCTTACATTTACAAACCATTGAAGTTTAAATTGGGGGAACAATAGAGAATCCATCGATTTTTATATGCCTAATGCTCCACCTGCACTTTTGGGCAGAAATCTGCTAGAGCAGCTGGAGGCAAAAGTAATATTTAAAAATAGAAAAATTATTTTGGAGGTAAAGAATCAACAATATGTAAAACTGTTAAAAAAAAAAATTGAAAAAAAAAATAATAATAAAAAAGAAAATAGAATAAGTGTTTCCTGGAGTGTAGGCTCCTGACATGTCGGCAGGGCAAAGAAAACTTTTTAAAGATAAAACTACTGAAGGAGTGTCAGTTTAAATTCAACACTCCTATCGTGCCAGTAAAGAAGCCTGACAAGTCATAACTTAGCTGTTAACAAGATAACTGAAGGCTTGTATTCAGTAGTCGCTAACCCTTATATCTTGTTAACTCATTTACTGTTTTAGATGTGCAGGTGCTTTCTTTTGCCTCCCTCTCCATAAAGCCAGCCAGAAAATCTTTTCATTTGAGTCCTTTGAGGTGGTCCTTGCACAGGAGAACCTCAAACTGGATAGAAGATATTTGGGGAGCAGCTTGCAAACAGTTGCTCCCGTATGCAGAAGACCTCCTAATAGCTACCCAGATCCAGGAAACATGAGTGGACTGGACGGTAAGCCTCCTAAACTTTTTGGGCTTGCAGATCCCAGAAGAAAGCCCAGCTGATGAGGCAAACAGTCATTTACCTGGGTTAAGAAAGCTATTCAGGCCTTTGACCAGCTAAAGAAGGCCATCATGTCAGCTCCAGCCCTGGGACTTCCAGACACAGCTCCTAAAGGATGGCCAGAGTGCCTCAGAATTCACTCTAGGCCAGAAGATGCCTGTGCTAGTGTCCTATACAATGTCTGCAGTCCTTGAAGAAAAGGAGGACATTAGATCTCCCAACAGAGATTCCTAATGTACCAAGCTATACTGGTAGAACAAGACAATGTTAAGATTGTGGTAACTAACATTGTGAACCCAGCTTCCTTCCTCAGTGGGAGTATAGGAGAACCAGTGATCCACGACCGCCTGGAGACCATCGAAACAACCTACTCCAGTCACCCAGATCTGAAGGACACTCCGATTGAGGATGCTGAGACCTGGTTTACTGACAGAAGCAGCTACGTTGTCAGTGGAAAGAGGCATGCTGGGTATGCAGTTACCATCAGCAGAGAGGTAATAGAGTCTGGACCATTGCCCACCAACACCTCTGCACAGAAGGCTGGACATCTACTCAAGGAATGCCTTTGAGGTAGTCCTTGCACATGAAGCCATTAAAAAAAAAAAAAAAAAAAAAATCCTAAAGCTGCTAGATGCTGTGCAGCTACTTGAGAGGATGGCACAGATCGCATCAAAAAGTGAGCTCTAATTGGAAGAATATGCTGGCGGACAGAGAGGCAAAAGACGCAGCTAAAGGTGAGGTACCCGATGAGACAATTGAGGCAGCACTTATCCAAATGGAAAAATTTCAATTAAAGGTAAGTCAGTATATAATATAAAGGGTAAAAAACTTATTAAAGCAGAAAAAGCAAATTATAATCAGAAAGGGTGGGCCATGACAGAGAAAGAGAAGCTTGTAGTACCATCCTATTTGTTATGGCCATTAGTGCAAAGAGAGCATGGGAAAACACACTGGGGAATAGACATCTTGTATAGTTATTTGAAAGAAAGAATTGTGGCCAGAAAGTTACAAGGTACAGTGATACAGGTAACCCGTCAGTGTAGTCTTTACCTCCAAACTAATCCCAAAAATACACCAAAGCCTAAAATGAGACAAACTGGGAAAGGCTGTGGACCTGGGCAACAATAACAAATTGATTTTACAGAGCTGCCCAGGAAGGGAGGATATCGTTACCTATTGGTGTTAACTGATACCTTTTCAGGATGGCCAGAAGCCTTGCCTACTAGAACGGCTAAAGCCCGAGAAGTAACCAAAGCACGGTTGCAAAAATAATACCGGGGGTAGAGTTCCAGCCACCATAAGAAATATGTCGCTGGAGCTCAAAACAAAAAATTAGACAACCTAGAAATTAGGTGTTTTGCAGAAAAGTTCTTGGAACCACAGTGAGAAGGAGCATTCCAGATGCTTCTTACTACTTTCACTACAATCAAGATCAAAGAACAGAAGGCCTGGATCCATCACTCCCGAGTGAAGAAAGCTCCAGAAGGAATCTGGAAGATCACACCAGGCGAACTAAAACTGAAACTCACTCGGAACCACAAATAGATGGACTAATAGTTATTATAGACACTATGTGGAAAGTTGTAATTATTGCTGTAATAAGCTTAACCATAACAAGGGTCAATGCAATACTGCGTAGGTACAATGTGACTGAGATAAACAGGTGCCAAAGAAAAGCTTATGATGCTTACTCTCGTAAGGCTTTAAATAAGATGCTAAGGGAAATGTCCTCCATTTAGACTCAAAATAGAGGGGTGTGCAATAAAAGAGTATGACTCAAATACCTGTAATAGAAAGGCTGTGATCCCCAGGTGCCATCTAGAGATCTCTCACTGGGGTGCTAGGAACAGGATTGGGAGGATTTCACCTATAACCCTGTGACTAGTACAGTGACAGCCTTTGTTGTAACTATACATGCCAATAGTCCCCTAAAGATTAAATCATGAGGGAACTGTATTGTACCCTTCTGAACACTGAATGTGAGCACAAGAAATTGAAGGAAAATAGCAAACTGTTAATCTAGAGCCCTGTACTGCAAGAAGACAGTTAGGATCTGTCACTTTGAGACAAACAGAAAACTTCACTGGTGTATACAGGGCAAGGTTGTGTCTGTCCAAAGACAGCATGCTGCATTATAGAAATAGACAACCAAGTTGTAACCCAATTCAATTTGTGTGTTTGCAGTTTTGTTAGAATTAAGGGATGTGATTTTTCCTATTGGGCTCCTGTAAGATACTGCCTGTACCCATAGGAACATCCCAGATTAAAAGAAATCTTAAAGGAAATTAAGGAAGAAGGACATTAACTACAATTAACCGTAACACAGAAACCATCAAAGGAGTATTTAAGAGGCTTGAGGAACATTTATCCCATCATTAGTGGGATGTGCCTTTTGAGTAGTCTCCAACAGCAACTGGTATACTACATGTCTTAGTCCACCCTATAGTTGTGTTGCTTATTTTGGTTAGTATAAGTTTAGTTTTATCTGTTCTGATGCTTGTTTGGAACTGAAGGATGCTACGACGAATAGCAGCCTTAACCTCATTATCAAAAGTGTATGGCTTGGTCTTAAGAGACACTAGCTGTACAGATTGGATTGATGAGAAAGACTCTTTTGAGTAAAAGAATTTACTCACTTTAAAAAGAGAAGTGGGGAAAATGAGGCATTGAAGACTGTAGTCAAAATAGATAGTGCTGAGATAATGTAGCTAGGACTTCCCTTTTGCTAACAACTGATAAGGAACTGATAAATCATGGGAGCTGTCAAACTAGGCTTCTGCATCCTGAATAATCGATAGACCCCATGAACACAATACAATCATAAATCAAACAGTCCTGGGAAAAACAGGATTTAGCTGTCACGAACACTAAAGGTTAAAAAGTCAGAGCTGAGGAAGACAATCTTACTTCATCATTTTGGGACCCCACCCTATAAAAAGACCACCGACCCATTTCAAAGAACAAACTACGCATGCTTGATGGCTTTTTGGGCTAATTACCATACGAAGCGGGGAATGGGAGGTATCAGAGCTATGAATATGCATTTGTAGTTTGTGTATTCAATACTCCTGTCGATAAAAGACCCTGTGATGATCTGTAAATGGCGCGTGTGTTTCTGGGAGCTATCCCGCACGCTGCCCGGCGTCGTAATAAACATACACTTTCTAACTTTAAACTGTTAGAGAGTCTTTGTCCGTCATAGTTGGGTATTGGTATTAGATCAATGTCCATAGTTTTTTTTAATAAATCATGACTTCTTCAGAAGTCAGAAATTAAAAAAAAAAAAAAAAAAAGGGAAAAGGGTTGATACATGAGAGTCTTATGTTAGAGGTATTGAAAAGTTTTTTTGAGAATTTTGGAAATATTTAGAGGTCTTAGAAGTTGTTTTTGTTTAGTTTGGTTTTTGGTTGTTTTTTGGGTTTTTTTTTTTGGGGGGGGGCATTGAAATTGCCTGAAGAGATAGGTATAAAACATCAAATGCTGGGGAGGGGGACCTCAGAAATAGGAAGGAATAGTTTTAATAGAACAGGAGATTGGAGTCAAATGAGTTGTGAGAGTTCTGGTGTTTGATAAGAAAGAATTAGAAGTTTAAAGAATGTGATGAGGAAGAAGAAAGAATTAAAGATGAAATTAGATTTTTTGTTATTGGGAACTTTTAAAAACAAAATTAATGCTCAAATGCCATAAGTGAAATGTGTGTTGGGAGTCCAAGTGCAACCCAAATTGGAACCTAAAAGTAACACCCTATAAGACAATGTTTAAATTGTGAAACTGTTGTTTATGAAGTAAAGAAAAATTAATGTTAAAAAAGTATATCTTCACAATTGCAAAAATAAGAAGGGAAATTCTTTAGCCCCACAGTGTGAAGATGCCTTTTCAAGTATTCCAGACAACTGAGGCTAAAAACTAAAGCTACAAGTTTTGAATCAACGCCAGCAAAATCAAAAGACCAGTGTGAGAACCCAAAAATGAACTGTAGCATCTAAACCAAGTGATACCAAGTTGAATTTTAAACAGAGCTGAGTGATAATGAACTAAAAAAATCCTCAAGTAAATTTGGAAGTTTTGGACAAAGAACTTTCTCTGTTTTACTTCTCTGCATAGCACTTAAAAATCAGTCCGGTCTGTCAAATCCTACCTCTGTTTCTTCACAGCTACAAAAAAAAAAAATGAACTTTCAAGTAATTCTACAAGTGTGAAGAATTGAAATATGTAATATTGTTTTGAAAGTGTTTATGTCACTCCACTGTATAATATTGCAAGTACATAAAAATCTCAAGAAGAAGACTAGCTCCATATCCCTAACATTTTGGCTAATTTATTTTAAGTTTTATACCTTACAGAACAAACAATATGTTTTTGTCTCTTTTAATTTTCCCTGTTTTTCGTGTGTGTTTAAAGTAGTTCTTGGGGTGTCTTCTGCTAATGGCCCATCAACGCCTTGCCCATGACTCACAGGTAACTCCCTCCATGAGTTATCTCTGTTTAATGGGCCATCAAGGACCCACTTCACAACTCATCATCCCATTGTGAGATGCTCTGCCCAGGGGGAGGAGCCAAGCATTCTCACCTGGATATAAGCTGGTATCTAGGACGGTGCAAGGAGCCCTTACCTACTGGATTCCCAGAGGACCAGAGCTAACAGACCTTTCTACAGGATCACTGCTTCAGGAAGAGCACCTCATCTGGACTGCTTCCACCATCCTGCTCAGGTTGTATTCTGACTCTGTCAGTGGTTCTTTGTGTTATTGCATTTATTTTATTTTATTTTTACTTTTTACCTTTCTTCTTATTAAATTGTATTTCTGACTTGGAGCCTCTCACTCGTTTCGCTTTCAAACGAGGACAATATGCAATTTTATTTTTAATTAAAAGTTCCATCAGCTTGTACAAAGCCCTTGTCCCAGTGTATTGTTGATGAAAGAGGGAAAGCAAATCACATGGAAGCCCATAAGGATCCCCAAACAACTGCACATAGGAAGCAAAAACTAGCACGAGAAAACCAGGCTGGATTATCACTATGGCTTTTTTTCAGGCTTAGAAATCTGTAAATTTACAAGAAAAATAAATTGAGAGGTTTAAACATTTCTTTTTAAAATGGAGTTAACAGCACATGCCATTCAATCTAATAGCAGAGAACTAAAAGGAATTATTTGCTGAACTTGTACTGCACTTTCTGCATATCCCATTGCCTAACCTTTCTTCCATCAAAGTCGAGATCAAAGCTGATTACACGCTAGAGTAATTCAATGAGCACCAGTGAAACACATCCAACAAAGCCGTGGGAAGCTGTAAGCTGACCCCGGCATCCTCCCAAGGCACAGCATTACCGTTTGCACAGCTGCGAGCACAACAAAGACAACCTGCTGCAGCATCCCACATGCCGGGATGAAGCGCATCTGATAACGCGTGTGACTTTCAGCCCGGGATATATCGGGCTCCCGACTTACACCAGTGCCTATGCCTCCCACCTTGCCAGGTCGTGCCCTTCAGTCCTGCCCTATCCATGTGCCGGTTTCACATTGTCTGCGCCCTGTTACTCTGTTACCTGTTCACTCAGCGCCCCGCACTCACAGGTTCCCGTTAATTCCCGCCGCCACCACCCCAGCATCAATGCACACGAAGACGAAGCGCCGCTTCCCTGCAATCCTCTCGGCTCTGAGCGCTCACAGGGGCACGGCGGCGGCAGGTGGGGTGGCCGGCGGGATGGCACGACACAACACACATGGAGGGGATCCCAAAGAGAGATCCCCCATCCCCTGCCTTGCCTAGCCATGCCCTCCTCATCCCTTGCCTAGCGCTTCCCAAATCCTGCCCCGCCATGCCCTGCGCATCCCCTGCTCTGCCGAGCCCCGATCCAGCTCTGTCCTTTCTCCAGGTCCTCTCCACCCCCTTCCTTTTCCTCTCCCCGCTCTTGGCACACCCCCTGCCTATCTCTGCCCCTTCCCAGCGCTTCCGGGCTCCTCCTGCTGCCACCCATCGCCGAGCGGGACCTGGGCGCGGCCCCTCTCGGGCGCTGCCCACGCTCACCAGGACAAAGGAGCTGCACATGGCCTCTGAGACGCTCTGGTGCAGTTCGGCTGCCATGCCCGGCTTGCTGAGTCGCTTCGTGAACTTCCTCACTAGTGACATGATCCGCACCGAGCCGACCCTCAGCCTCCCTTTTGCGCTCCCTCGCTGCCGCCGGGCGGGCACGGCTGGGCCGGGGTGGGGCAGGCAAAGCCGCAGGGCGGGGCTGGGAGGTCCCCTGCCAATCTGTAGGGGGTAATGCATACAGCCATTATGATCCAAACCATTCAAAATGTTATTTGTGACTCCTAAAGCATGCAAGTCAGTTATTGTTCTGCTTTTTAGCAGTTCACTGAAGGGGCAGCAGTCACCATTTCATATGAAACATTGCTCTGGTTTTTTACATCAGAGGCAAAACAAATCTGAAATTTTATTGTTAATTTTCAAATATCTAGTAGAAATGGGATAGAAAAAGTTGACGAGTTAAAGAATTTGCATTTTCACAAACATCAGATATGATGAAGTTACCTTATTTTTCAGGAGGTAAACTTTGGGAGAACTTTTAAATACAAAATACAAAAATCTGATGGCTGCTGGGTCAGTACTGTCTCTTTAAGGCTGTGCTAAGGACAGCCTGGAACATCACATGTATTTACCATTACTGGTGGTGCCTCTTAGTGCTACTTCACTGAACCTTTGTGCAAAAAGGAGTTTACCCAAGGTCCCTGCAAACCCTTGTGTGCTCTTCCATGAAGGTGGATGCTGATGGGAGCTGCCAGGTTGCACCTGCACCTGCCGTGACTTCCATCCCCAGGAGCTGGAGGAGGTGAACAAGGAGCACAGCAGACCTGGCATGAAGACCAGCAGTGTGTGCTCCTGCAGAGGTGAATGCTCACTCAGAGGGTGCCCTTCTGGGAAAGGCAGTGCTTGGTTTTGGCACTTCTCCCGTCCCCAGGAGCTGTGCCCATGCCATCCAGGATAAGTCAGCAGAAGGCAGCCCTTTAACACCAGCACTTTGCAGCCTAAGGACTAGTTTCTTGCTGCACTGCTGGAGCAGCCTCCCTTCACAGGCCTGGAGAAGCCAACAAGTGGCTGCTCAATGACAGTGCCATTGACATCTCCCAAAATATATTCCGCACACCCAGACCCTGGAAGGGAGAGAGGTCAAGATGTGGTTGTTGGTGAGGGCCAGCACTGGTTTCACTGTACAGGTGGAGAGCCCTGACAGCAGCTGCAGAGCACCAGCACATCATGAACATGGTCACACACAACAGTGACAGCACTGCCTTGGCTGCCTCACTGCCCCTCCAGGCTCCACCCCTAACCCAAGGGAGAAAGGGCAAGAACAATTTCTGGTAAATTGGGAACACCTCAAGTGGCAGGTGTTTGAATCTGTTCTAGTGTTTTACTACTCTGAAAAGAAAAAAACAAACAAACAAAAAAAAAAACCCAAAAAAACCCCCCAACAACTCAAAACTTTTTAAATGTTTATTTAAACATAGGAATTTCTTCTATCTCATTTGTGCCCATGGCCACTTGTCCTTCCGCTGGATACCACCAGGAAGTCTTCAACATTTACCTGGTCAGGAATTTTTACACATGGGCAAGATCCCCCTGAGATGACTCCAGGGGGAACACACCCACCTTTCTGAAGCTCTCCATAACCTAACTTGCCCTTTTCTGGACTCTCTCCAGCACATCCTTGTAGCTAGAGGACACAAAATGAAGGACACGCACGCAGTCAGTAGTCAGAGCAAAAAAGAGGGCAGTTTATTTTCAACCTCGATTTATATAGATTCTGGACAATGACCAGGGATTGGACAAACGAGGTTGACACCTCTCCAACCACACTGGTCAAACTAGAAGTCCATCAATTGTCCCTCCTCCAGAGAGGAATGTAAACAGGAAGAACAGCTTACAAAACATTACTTTTGTTGACATGAAAATCCATTAGAAACTCCACTACAAAAATGCAAGTATCAGAAGGCTGAAAAAGATCAAGGTGACACATCCTTGTCTCTCTGTGTACTGGGGAGCCCAGTAATACAGTGACAATGCCCCTGAGCTGTTGCCTCTCTCTCCTGCATCCTGGAATACAACTGATCAGATGGGAGTGATGGAAGGAAAGCACAGGGTTCGGTTTAAGCTGTAGAGCTCTACTGTAACACAGCAACATCCAGCTTATGAGCATTCCCCCTATTTATCTTCCTCTGCTTGAAGGCTTTAAAGATGATTTACAGTAACTGCCACACACAAGAGGATTATTTGTAGGTATTTTGGAATGAGGTTTGAACTATCCCAGCCTGGGCCTCACTCTGAGGCCTGTGAAGCCTGTGGCGTAGTTAGAAATTAGTCTGTGAGGCTTGTGGCGCAGTTAAAATTAGATGTTAAGGTGTTAATGGGAGATAGTGGGTTTTTCAGAGGTTAATAAGTATAGTTATTAGTGTGAACACTTTAGCCACCTTAAGGAATAAGTGAAACAATGTTTATTTGCATTCTTCCTGTGCTGTGCGCCAATGGAAATGTATCTGCATTTGTAAACTATATCAAAGTGTATATAACCTGCCATCTTAGACGAAATAAACGGAGAACGTAGCATTAATCATAGTGATTGGATCTGCGTTTGCTCCCGTCCAGCTTCCCATTATTTTAACGGTCTCCCCTGTTTATAATTATTAACATCTCACACAACTCCCATAAGCAGCTCTCTAGCTTGGCCAAAGAATACAGCAATTAAGAGGTGGATACACACAGCTGCTGGACATCCCTTTAGGTCAAAATGCCATTGCTACCTGGTCTCAGCCCAGTATTTTTCATAACTCTGAAAAGGCAGAAGAAAAAACTCCCTGATGTTTGTTTCCTTGTACAGATATGTGAGGCCAACTGGAAAACAATATAAGGGAGGGAGAGGTCACCATTGCTCGAATAAATCTATTTCACAATAGGCTCTGCAGAGTCAAGTACTGCTCAGGCCAATGAATTAATCTCTCACCCTTTCAAATGTTCTTACTTTGTTACTGCTCTTAATTATTTGTTTTCAGACAGCAAAAGGAAGGAGCAGTTACTTCCATAAAAACAGAGTGTTGAAAACCTTAGGCACAAATTGAACTAAACGAAGTCCAGCAGGTCTTAAATGACAAAAATGGCATTGGGACATTTAGATATGCAAACAGAGGAAGTAAGTGGAAGTAGAATGGAAGATAACAAGGAAACACTTTCTGTGAGGCTGGTCACATACAGGTTATCTAGGAAAAATGTAGTGTCCATCCCTGGAGCTACTAAAAGGCCTATGCAACTTGCTCTGACCTGGGTGAGCAGAGGGGATTGGACTAGAGCTCCAGAGGATTCTCTGGACCTCGAGTAATGTGTGATTCTGTAACAAGCTGTTCTGTTAATCACCATAATACCAGCCTTTATTCAGGAGGGTACTAAAGGATAGGTTTAAATTTATGCATGAACCCTACAAAAATCAAAGGAGTTATGGTTAGTGTAAGAACAAACTTTCTGGCACAGCTCTAAACGTGTGCTCATCACTTACTGCAGTTAAAGACAAATTTACCCATGGGCTTAAACAAGTAGTCGTGTTCCTTTCTGAATGGCTTTTGTGTGTTGTTCTGTACATAGTACTTGGCTTCACTCATTTTTCGTGCTACATTTACTGAGCATTATAGTCTGAGCAGAATTCCACACCAAAGCCTGAAGCACCATTGCTAAAGCACATATCAGTTTCTAACCATGTGAACTGAAAAGCCTCCACTGCATCTTAGCAAGAGACTGATACTATCAGCAAAATATTAGAAAAGCAAAAGTAGCAGCTATAGACATCAGCATAAAGAACATGGATTCATGACTCCAGCAGCACATCCTCAGAACCAACCAACAGCTCCCTACATCCTTCCAGTTTGTTCCCACTTTCACAAAATGAAGCAGAGTGCTAATAAACAGTTCTCAAACAAACAAGGTATCATATATGGAACTAGAGAAAATACTTAAAAAACAGACAGATAAAACACAAAAAAATTTGCATTGCTGATATTCCAGTCAGAAGCAGCAGGTAAGTTTGCCTCAAAAGTTAACAGCTTAGCATTCCTTACACTCACAGGTTCACTTTGGCTCATTTGAAGAGTGGCCATTTTCCAACATGTGTTCAGCAAATTGCTAATGACAGGCAAAAAAAGAAGTGACCTTCTGTTAGATACATATGTTATAAACGAGGTAGCCAGATTAATAATCAAAAGCAAATTTTATTTTGCTACAAAAAGTGATCACAGGAAGCCACAATAAAAAGGACAACACCAATCCCAGGATCGGTGTTGTGTGAACCTCCGTTCGGCCTCTATCGCACCGAACCTTCCCTGTTCACAAATCTGGCTGCTGAGGGGTTGGTTTTTATACAGTTTATTTCCCCTAAGGCAGGGTTCTTTGTCCTCTTTTGCTCAATTCGCATATTCAAGTGTCTTCTTTTCTGAGTTTGGTTTTCGGAAACTGTTTTCCAGGCAGGGACTAGAGCTTGATTCCATTTTACAGGAATTCGGCATTGGGATGCACATCCTTGATGACTTCGATTGTCTTATCACAGATGCATATCAGGTATCAATCACCAGGGTGTAGTCCGACCCAGCCCTGGTAACGATCCATCTCCGACTGCAGCCACTCTTTTCTGTTGTAAATTCGTATTTTCCTTGGTGCCACCCATACTTCACAATTGCAAATCAGTCTTCCCCGGTAGCCACTTGTGAGTTTCCAATTTTAGATTCTTTAAATTCTAAGCACGAATTAATTTATATATATCATATATAACACATATTATAAAGTTGGCTTTTCAAAAATATTGAAATGAATGCTGTATGTATAATGTGGGAAGGTTTTACTGTATTAATATAGTTTTTTTTTATTATTAACAGGGTTTAAAAATGGTGATGTGATGAATGTGTAGATTTTTTGGGGGGTTGTAGCATAGTTTTAAAAGTAAAGACTTTTTTTATACCATCTAAACCAGCTGAAATATAAAAAAAAGGATATTGATCTAATACCAATATCCAACTATGACAGACAAAGACTCTCTAACAGTTTAAAGTTAGAAAGTGTATGTTTATTACGATGCGGGGCAGCGTGCGGGATCATTCCCAAATACACATGCGCAATCCACAGATGATCACAGGGTCTTTTTATGTACAGGAGTATTGAATAACTAAAACACAAATGCATATTCACAACTGTGGTACATCCCATTCCCCGCTTTGTATGGTAATTAGTCAAAAAGCCATTAAGCATGTGTAGTTTGTTCTTTGAAATGGGTCGGTGGTCCTTTATATGGGGCAGTGTTATAAATGCAATGGCAAATATCGGATTAACAAAGAGACAATTTATTAATAACACGATATCGATCACCAACAAAAAGAGAAAACCACAAAATAGGAAAATAGCAGCGCTGCGCCGGGTGGATAGGGTTCTGCACACCAGGGTACAGGATGCCCAAATCCACGCCGAACAGTCCTCAGTCCACCGTTTTATAGGATTTTTCTGCCCTTAGGCAGTCCAGGTGTCCAGGGTGGGCCGAATAGTCCGAATTTCTTTTCAATGGCCTTCCCGGATCTTGTCAAGTCCCATTGATCCATTCTGGGAAGGTCCTTTCTTATGCCAATTGTACCAGTCAGTCTTATGTTGATTTCAGTGTGCATATCGTGCCAGGGCGTTGATGAAATCTGCATCGTCGTCAAGAAGGAATTCTCCTTGCATTGGGGAGGAAGTGATTCTTATCAGGGCTGGCTAGCGTCTTTGTCCAGTCTGATGATCCTTGTCTCGTTTCGCAACTGAAGCCGTGCAGGCTGGGGGGGAACGGTTTGCTACCTACTGGACTTTACATTTTATTAACACCATTCTTATCATACATTGGATTATTATTTTATACACGAATTTTTACACCAAATTTATCACAGGCAGGGTCCCAAAATGATGAAGTAAGATGGTCTTCCTCGCTTTGACTTTTTAACCTTTAGTGTTGCGTGACAACTGAATCCTGTTTTTCCAGGACTGTTTGATTTATGATTGTATTGTATTCTTGGGATCCATTGATTAGTCAGAATACATAAACAGGCCTCATGATTTATCAGTTCCTGAAATCCGGCTTCTGTTAATAGAAGGAAGTTTATCTCTCTTACCTCAGCAATATCTAGTTTAACTTAAGTCCTTAATTCTTAAAAATTAATGTCTCACGGCTAAACCAGGAGGATGGAGAGGGTCCTCTTGCATTCCTGAATTATCCAGATGAAGATAGCCGTGAACCAAAGCTCCGAGAAGGAATTTATTGAACCTATGCTATCAGATGGAATAGAGGCTGAGACATAGATTTGAAAAATCCCAGCTGATCCTTTATAGTAGATTTAAGAACATATACTGTATGTTAGAAAGTATTCCAAGTAGTACTTTAAAATATATGAGATTGCATTTTAGAAGACATTTAGTGAACACTGAATGCTGTGTCTGTTACCCTTTCGCATATATCTGAGCACCACAAGTACGGGAAACCTTCAGCATACTCAGAAGAAGAACTAGAAGAACTAGCCTAAATAGCAGAAGAACAGGGCTAAGGGCGCAAATAAAAAAAACCAACCACAGACACTAAGATGCTATGTTCCCTTGAAAACGTGCCGAGAAGGCCAAAGCACACATGAGAGAGATAAAAGTGATGAGGTGAACATCAGAAAACCACTACCATGGCCTGGAGACCACTACCACTAAGGACTGAGCATGCCCAGAAGGGCGTGGAGTAATTACCATACCAAGCCCAGATGGGTGAGGTCAGAAAATTAATATGTATGAAGGGGGACCACAGAATGTCATGCATATGTAAGACCTCAGAGAATGAGGGCAAGTTCCCTGGTGGGTATGCGTGTCTTTGGTGAAATTATTCCCCACGCATCTTGATGTTGATAAGTACATACCGCTCTAACAACTACTATTAGTTGTGGAGTTTTTTCCGCCTTGTTTCAGTTGGCGACCATGAAGGGACACCCTCTGTCCAGCGACAGGGGCAGGCAGAGTGGGACTCCCCAGGCGCCGCCGGGCATTCCCGGTGGGGATCCCCTACGTGCCTGCTCACCCACGGGGGGACAGAAGGACGTGTCGGAGCCAACGCGGATGAAGGTATGTATTAATCTAGAATGGAAAGCGTACGCTGAGATAGGAGGGCTCCAGTAAGACGCGTGAGAGACGTCCACACGCTTGGGTGTACTGCCCTGGGGGTTAGCTTGCAAGCATACTGGCTGGGAACCGGCGAGAGCCGGCATAGAAATTTAGGGGATTCCCTGGTCGAGAGGCGACCTGCTAGAGGCCTTGGGGGTAGGCCTAGGGAACCCCTGCATTGGTGAACCGCAGTTTTGAGGTTATAAGAACAAAGTCTGGACTTTTTGTGTGTGTATGTGTGAGACAGTCAGGAAGCGACAGTGCGTGGTGTGAGCAAGGGACAGTGGGAAATGTAGTATTGAGAAAGGAGGAGGGGAATCCTCACTCCCAAGGCGTCTCAAGGGAATTTGAGTGGATTTCTGCCTGAAAAGTTGCTAATTTGTGGATGAGTGTGGTGGTCAGACGTGTTTGTGCTGATTGTGTGTGTAGGTATCGTGCATCGGGGACACCCTTTGCTTTGCATGGCTGAGGCAGCTGAAAGATTCAGAGCATCACGTGTGTGTTGTGTGTTTAGTAACGTGTATTCAGACTGTTTATTGCAGAGAAAACTGTGTATTGTGTAATTCATAGGATTCCTCTCAGCCTGTCCCAGGTTGAGAAAAGTATTTCGTTTCCAGGAATGCAGGATAGCCTGGAGAGCGACCAGGCAAATTGATTTTTCCCGTACGCACGGGACTGGGGAGTCGTGCAAGGCTGGCGGCGCGGGGTGAAGGGGGGGTAGAGGGCTCACTTCCCCACACCACGGGTGGTTGGGCCGCCTCACAGTGGAGTTGCTCGCTCTCCCCTCCTCGCCGGTCCTGCTGAGTGCCACCGCTTGCCACTTGCTCACCTTCTCCCTCACCCCGCTGGCACTGCTGAGCGCTGCCCGCCGTTCACTCACTCTCCCCACCCTCGGCGGCACGGCTGGGCACTGCTTGCTGCCTGCTCGGCTTTTGCTGCACACTCAGTCCCTGTCATCCCACACACCGGCCCACCATATTTCTCCCTGCTGGCTCGCTGGCTCAGGTGTGACTCAGTGAAAACTGCTTGCTGCGCCGTGCGCTCCCCCCCAGCTTCGGCCCCACCGGCCGCAGGTGCCTGGTACAGGCGGGGCCTACCAGGACCAGGTACCTTGTGTGCAAAGTGTATCTCAAATACATTTCTGTGGTAATACAGCTATAACTCCAACAAGCTAATAGCTTTCCAGCCTTCTGTAAATACCCAAACATAGCCTTTTCCTCTTTTTATAGCCTTACGGCTGCCTCCCCTTCCATAAGCTGTGAAAGCATTCTATTTTCCCCTTCAGGACCCATGTTGGGACCCCAACAAGATGGCAGGTAGGCAAAGGTTGTTAAGCTACCAAGAGTGGATAGCAAGGGGAGTGGGGAAGACTATACCTAAGACTATAAATTGGTCAGCTTTATACATAATAAAACAAAGTCCCTCTGAAACCATCTGAATTTCTAGACCGCCTGAGGGATGCCAGGCACTGCCACACCTCACTGGATCTGGCATCCAAGATAGGGATGCAAACTTCAAAAACTCAGGGAGTCAGATGGGAGAAACTTAGAAGTCCTGTTGGAAGAACCATGGAGAATTTTTAGTAATCAAGAAGAGGGGTACAAACAAGGAAAGAGAAAGTTTGTGACAGTAGTGTAGGAAGAAAAGAAAGGAGAACGTGGGCGTAGATGGGGCTGACCCAAGCGAGACCAGCCTCAGCTGGGCAGAGACCAGTGTGCAAATTTTAAGAAGTTTGGCCACTGAAAAATGAGTGTTGGGAACAAAGACGAGGTGGACACGAGGCAAGGAAAAGAGGGAGTAGTGGCACATGTGCAAAAAGACTGAGGGGGACTGAGGGTGTCTACCCCAGCAGACCTGATGGTTATAAAATGAAGCTAGGGGAGGAGGAGAAAGAAGTAAAATTTTGGGTTGACACTGGAGCAATATATTCTGCTTTGAACAAGGATTTAGTACCTATAGAAGATGATTATGTTACAGTGGTAGGAGCAACTAGCCAATCTGAAAAGGCATATTTCTGTAAAAACATTAAATTTAGGAAAGGGAAATTGTTCTGGAAGTAAACAACGAGCAATACGTGAAGGTGTTGAGTCTAATACTAACAGCAATTGAAGCTGAAGGGGAAATTGCCAAGGAAATATTAAACCCAGGTATTTCCTGGAGTATGGGCCTTTGATGTGCCAGGAAGGGCAAAGAATGCTACCCCTATACAAGTTAAGCTTAAGGAAGGAAGACAACCAGTTAGGATTGAACAATACCCTTTGAAGAAGGAAAACAGGGAGGGAATTAGCCCTATAATAGAGAAATTTTTACAGCTAGGATTGCTGAAGGAGTGACAACCCAATTTTAATACCCCCATACTAGCTGTTCGAAAACTAGACCGGTCATATCGGCTAGTACAGGACTTACAGGCAGTGAATAAGATAACAAAATCTTTATCCTATAATGGCCAACCCATACACATTGCTACCATGCCTAACACCAGAGCTAATTTTATTTACTGTTCTAGATGTGGAAGATGCCTTCTTTTGCATTCCTATCCACAAAGCCAGTCAGAAAATTTTTACATTTTGAATGAAAAAGCCTGAAAAGCGAGAGCAAAACTCAGCTCCTATAGGCCTTATTTGGAAGACAACTTGCAAAAGATCTGGAGTCCTGGGAAACCCTACCAGAAGATAGCCACCAGAACAGAGGAGCCATGTGTGGCCTGGGCAGTTGCAATGGACTCCAGGACAGAGCCATAAATGGTGTAGATTATGGATCTACAATTATGGACTACTCATCAAACCCCTACTTACTGCGAATGAGGGTAAAGACCTTCAGTGGACAAAGAGGCCAACTGGGCCTACAAACAGATGAAGAAGGCTTTCATGTCAGCTCCAGCCTCAGGACTCCCGGATGTAAGTAAACCATTCTTCCTGTTTTCCCATGAAAAACAGGGAATTGCCCTGGGGATATTAGCCCAGGACCTGCACCCATGTCAAAGGGCAGTTGCCTATTTTTCAAAGCAGCTAGATGCAACAGCTAAGGGATGGCCTGGGTGCCTCAGAGCTGTCGCAGCAGTTATACTAACAAGATGATGTAGAAATAGTTGTGACTAATATTGTCAATCCAGCTTCTTTCCTCCATGGAAACCAAGGGGAGCCGGTAAAACATGATTGCATAGAAACCATCAAAGCCATCTACTCCAGCCAACTAGACCTGAAGGACACCCCTCTCACAGACACAGAAACCTAGTTTACTGATAGAAGTAGCTGTGCTATTAGTGAAAAACGATATGCTGGATATGCAGTCACTACCTGTAGAGAGGTTTCAGACCCTTACCAGTAAACACCTCTGCACAGAAAGCTAAAATAATCGCACTAACCCGTGCTTTCGAAATGGCAAAAGAGAAGAAAATAAACATTTATACAGACTCAAAATATGCTTTTGGAGTGGTGCTTGCACATGGAGCCATTTGGAAAGAAAGAGGACTACTGAACTGGACTCACAAGAGAAAACATCAAACAGTCCGATTACCTGAGAAAGTGGAAATCATGCATATAAAAGCCCATAAAAAAAGTGAGCTCAGAATTAGAAGAAGGACAAACTGGCGGATAGGAAGGCAAAAGAAGCAGCAAAAGGTGAGATAACAACAGAAGGGGTTTTAGTTCCAGACAGGCAAATTCCTCTCGAAGGTAAGCCAGCAGTATATAACAAAAGAGACAAAAACGTTAAGAGTCAAAAGAGAACATATAACCAAGGAGTGAGCAGTTACAGAAGACAACAGGTAAGGGAGGAACATCGAAAGACACACTGGGGAATAAATGCCCTATATAACTACCTAATTGAAAAAATAGTGGCCAGGAATCTATACTCCACTGTTGCTCAAGTAACTCAGCACTGTGGTCTTTACCTCCAGACCAATCTCAAGAATATACCTGGACCAAAAATAAGCCAAATTGGAAGGGGCCAGGGGCCTGAAGAACAATGACAAATGGATTTCACCGAATTGCCAAGAAAAGGGGAGTATAAGTATTTATTGGTATTAACAGATACCTTTTCAGGATGGCCAAAAGCTTTCCCCACAAAAACTGCAAAAGCCTGAGAGGTAACTAAAGTATTGTTACAAAAAAAAAAAAAAAACAACCAACCAACCAACAAAAAACCACAAAAAACCCCACTACGCTTCAGAGTTCCAGCCATGATATCCTCAGACAGAGGACCACACTTCATTTCAAAAATAGCATAACAGATTAATTGTCACCTAGGCATAGATTGGGAACTCCACATTCCATACCACCCCCAGTCAAATGGCCAGGTGGAGAAGATTAATCATTTAATTAAGCAACAAATTGTGAGATTGGGTCAAGAAGTTAATTTACCCTGGCCCCAATCCCTCCCATTAGCTCTACTGAGAATTCAAACCAAACCTAGAGCTAAGGAAAACTTATCCCCTTTGAAATGCTGTATGGGAGAGCAATTGAAAAACATGACTTGAACTCAGAGCACAGGGCCTGATGCACCAGTGTATGACATACAACCTGGAGACTATGTAAATGTTAGGTCTCTTGCAGAGAAAACCTTGGAACCACAGTGGGAGGGATCGTACCTGGTGCTCCTGACTACCTTCACCACGATTAAGATCAAAGAGCAGAGTGCTTGGATCCACCACAGCCGAGTTAAGAAAAAAGTTCCAGAAAACTCTTGAGGGTGACACCAGACCAAGGACTGCCAATGAACCCACAATCAGCGTTACCAGAAAACATCAGTTGCCCTCAGAATTATGAAAGTTTTTGCTACCCCTGGGTGAGATTAGAATGTGTGGAGTGTAGATTGGACAGGAGGTATCAATTTAGAGGAAGCAGCTTCCCCAGGTGTATGGAATGTAGACGTCAGCACTTCCAGAAGTTCAATAAATACGTGTTGTTATCCCAAGTGACAAAAACACCAGTTAATTCCCCCAAAACCTGTCAGGAAGCACTAAGCTTGTTTGAATCTTGGGAGCATTTGGAGCAGACTATTCAGTGGTATCATAACGAACTCCGGAAACTTAAGCAGAAAGAGAGGGAGAAGAAAGTCAAAACAATTGAATGTGAGAAGAGGATATTTATCCCTGGGACTTAGGGTGTTAAACCTGACAGACAAAGCAGAGATGGGAAGAGGAGATGTTTAGCCATCCCAAAAGACCCTTTCTCCACATGTTTAATTGGTATCCCCATAAGTAAATTTACTGCTTTTACAAAATGTGTAGAAGCAGGAGGAAAGAAATATATATATATATATATAAGCAAATGAATCAGGTGCAGAGAATTGCTGGTGTAACATAGCCAGAGGTAGTACAAAATTAGACATATGAAGGATTGAAGATAAAGCCAAATGGCGGGGGGGGGGGGGGGGGGGGGTTCCAAGCAGGCATGATAGCACCATCACTGGATAAAAGAGGACTAGAGCCTCAAGAACTGGACCTGTTAGGATCAATGCCTAGAAATTATTACTTAAACTCTCCATGGCATCAGAATGTGACTAAATATTGCAACAATAGAAATCACCCCGAGAGTGTTGGTGAAATCTGTAGAGACAAAGCATAGCCCGCAATTCCAAGTAATTAATTTAGTGGGCCTTGTTGTTTAGAGAAACTACTTAGAGAGCGTAACATAGAAGAAAAACTAAAACAGCTCCTGCAATCATCTTTATTAGCATTAAGAAGTAATCAGTGGCAGATTTCAAAGAAAGCAATATATCCGAGGCTTCCAGTAGTATGCAAGCACAATTGAGCGGGATGCTCTCTTTGGATAGTCACCAACATAGACTGGAATCTTAAACACCCTATGTCACCCCATCATTAGATAATAGTGGGTATACATGAGATAATATTAAAAAGAAAATTATCAAAATAGTTGACTAAAGGCTAGGAAGAAGCCACCATAGTAGTAAAAGAATTTACTACATTTATAGAAAAGGGGGGAGGCTGAGACATAGATTTGAAAAATCCCAGCTGATCCTTTATAGTAGATTTAAGAACATATACTGTATGTTAGAAAGTATTCCAAGTAGTACTTTAAAATATATGAGATTGCATTTTAGAAGACATTTAGTGAACACTGAATGCTGTGTCTGTTACCCTTTCGCATATATCTGAGCACCACAAGTACGGGAAACCTTCAGCATACTCAGAAGAAGAACTAGAAGAACTAGCCTAAATAGCAGAAGAACAGGGCTAAGGGCGCAAATAAAAAAAACCAACCACAGACACTAAGATGCTATGTTCCCTTGAAAACGTGCCGAGAAGGCCAAAGCACACATGAGAGAGATAAAAGTGATGAGGTGAACATCAGAAAACCACTACCATGGCCTGGAGACCACTACCACTAAGGACTGAGCATGCCCAGAAGGGCGTGGAGTAATTACCGTACCAAGCCCAGATGGGTGAGGTCAGAAAATTAATATGTATGAAGGGGGACCACAGAATGTCATGCATATGTAAGACCTCAGAGAATGAGGGCAAGTTCCCTGGTGGGTATGCGTGTCTTTGGTGAAATTATTCCCCACGCATCTTGATGTTGATAAATACATACCGCTATAACAACTATTATTAGTTGTGGAGTTCTTTCCACGTAGTTTCAGAGGCACTCAAAGATAGGTCTACAAGATAAAATGGTTGAGGGGGAGTTGAAACTGAACAGAGAAAATTCAAACTCAAGAGGAATGCTTGAATCATGCATTAGGGTCTATTGAATATGTAACATACTGATCGTTTTAAACCGGTGTTCTGAAGGGGTAGGGTGTGCTCTTGCCTGAATTCCAAGTCACCCGGCCATATAATTAATATTTTGCTTTACTTCTGTCTCATAATTGTCTTTTTATTAAACTTTTTAAATTTTACCAAGAAAGTGAACCTTGTTTTTCACACCTTCCGTGACTAATGAATTGATTCTGCCATGCCTGTGGCTAATGCTCTTATATTTAATTGTGTTAGCATCATGCTAGTCGTAGTTCAGCATTGCTTTCAGTTAAAAAGCAAAACCCAAAAGAATCTCACCAACCAAAAGAAACAAAGACACCCCTCCCCTTTTTAACTTCAGAAAATATGACTTGTGGAGCATTTAGAAATCAAATTTTAGCATGATTCAGCTACTCGATCTGTTGTTTTTGTTCCTCTGTATGTGTACTGGGGTTGGGGCCCAGCTCTGAAAGAGACAAAGGTAGCAGAGACACAGCTTTGGTTCCACCCACAGCCATTCACTGCCAGAACCAGCTGCCAGGAGCCAGCTACAGCAGAAATGAGGTGCTGAAGATCTGTGACACTCCAATCAGCTCATTTTATTGATTCTTGGGAAACGACTGGGTTAATTCACATTTCCTGCACCAAGGTTCCTCTGCAATGGCTATTCCTCACTTTGCCTCCTGGGAATTCTCAATCACTTTCTGTAAGCAGGATATTGATGACATGAATATCAACCTTTTGTTCTTTAACAGAAGTTAAGTAGCCCCCTGGAAAAAACACTCCAGAGAGAGGAACTTTCCTGCACAAAGGGAAGTGTTTTATTTCAACAGATCTCCATCTATGCTGTGCTTGTGCTCCAGCCAGGAACATCACTGCAGTGCAAGGGCACTCCCTGATGTACAGACAGTGAAGGCACTTCACTGAACCCAACAGGCTCAGCAGAGCAACTGACGTTTACCTGCAAGGAGAACTTGGAGGGTGTGGACAAAAGCAGAATGCAGCACGTAAGGCACCAGAGAAACCTCCAGACCCAGCAGTGGCCGAGATCAGACAGGACACAGCACCACTCAGACTGGAACAGCACTTAACTGACACAACTTTTGGAAGGAGAGGGAAAGAGGCACTGATTTCTGAATCATCAAAAATGAGCAGAACAGTTCAACTGGGGAGAAAGCATTGAGAATATTAGATCAATGCAGGGGAACATTAGAACTGTGAGTGCTGAAAAGCTAAATATCAAGATAAATGGAAGCCAATCTTCCTCAAGATCAGCTTTGTTTACTGCCTGGATAATGAAAACAATAACCCTTTTTTAATGATCACCTGAGTACTTTAGAGGTCCAAATACAACATCTTAATATATTGAGTTTCTGGCAGCTAATATGCAAAACTAATAGTTCAACTTATATCTCCAAAGTAGTCATGTTGGAAAAAAACCCCCAAAACCATTCAATCATTAAGAGGTTACAGAGGAGACTGCATAAAACATGCAAAGCAACTACCAAAATGCGGGCCATTTATGCTGCAGGAACCCCTCCCAAAGTCCACTTAGCCCCACATGTACCTTCAAAACTGCATGTTGACAGCAGCCAGGTCTTCAGTCACTCAGAGCTGGGTTTGACTCATCCTCTTCTGTGTATTTCTTAGCAGCTAATAAGAGCTCCCTTCTCCTATTACTCACCCCCAATTTTTGCATTTACTATTTTAACTATAATATGGGAAAAGCAGGAATGGAAGAGCAGCACACACACACACACAAAAAAGCATACCCCAAACCCCCAATGCTAAGCCCATATGCCTCTTTCTCCAGTCTGGACTTTTAGTTCCAGAGACAGGAAGGCCACAATGTGCCAAGAGTCTGGAATTAAGGTACCTGCAAGCAAAGTGATGGCATTTGTACTGTAGAAAGCAGCTTCTAAACTTTTATGAGTCAATAAATATGTAGAACATGTATAACAAACCCTAGAAGTGTCTGGGAACAACTCACAGAAATCTCAGTCAGTTACAGTCTTCTACACAGATATTGCATATATAGAGACCGATTTTTGGAATCACAAACCAAATGTCTTCTTGTACCACCTCCTCACTTCTGTCAGTTCAGTGGAGCTCAAAGTAACAAAAGAACTTTGAGAGAGTTTAGCTTGTTTCATCATCCATCCAGGTATTTTTGACTCTGAGTCAAACTCACCCAACTGTGTTAACTGAAGATAATTTTTAAAAATGCGTGTACCATTCTTGTATCTATTTTGACTGATGATAAACCCCTTGCAACTGCCTTTCTTGTCCAAGACAATTCTATACAAAGTCATAGCCAAATTCACCTGAGAAGAAAAGAATTAAAAGACGAGTGAAACTCACTTCCTGCCTTTCCATGTTGTTATAAATGCAACGGCAAATATCGGATTAATAAAAGACAATTTATTAATAACAGAACATCGAACATCGGAAAAATGAGAAAACCACAAATTAGGAGAATATCAGCGCCGCGCTGGGTGGACAGGGGTCCGCACACCAGGGTACAAGACGCCCAAATCCACGCCGGTGCAGCTTTCAGTCCACCCTTTTATAGGATTTTTCTGTCCTTAGGCAGTCCAGGTGTCCAAGGCGGGCTGAATAGTCCAAATTTCTTTTCGATGGTCTTCCCGGATCTTGTCAAGTCCTGTTGTTCCATTCTGGGAAGTTTTCTTTTCTTATGTCAATTTCACAGGTCAGTCTTATGTTGATTTCAGTTTGCATGTCGGCCAGGGAGTTGATGAAATCTGCATCGTCGTCAAGAAGGAATTTCTCCTTGCATTGGCGAGGAAGTGATTCTTATCAAGGTTGGCCAGAGTCTTTGTCTAGTCTGATGATTCTTATCCTGTTTCACAACTGAAGCCATGCAGGCTGAGGGGGGGGGAACAGTTTGCTTTACACTTTATTAACATTGCTCTTATTATACATCGGATTATTATTTCATACACGAATTTTTACCCCAAATTTATCACAGTCCCCCGCCTAATAATTCATCAAATTAAAAATTCGTTTCTTTTATTTACTTTGACCTCAATTCCAATTGAGATCACACTCTTCCCAGTCCTCCTGAGAGGATTCATCACCTGGTTCATTTTACTCTCAGGGTCTATCCCTTCCTCGTTCCTTGAAAAACAAAAGGTCTGATCAAACTGCAAACACACACGATTATCACCCGGAGGCAATAAATCGAAAATGATGGGTTCAGTATCAAAGGAACCTAGTTCCTCGTGTTTGAGATTCTTCCCTTCCCAATACAATTTTTCACCCATGTTACATATTTTCAGTTTCGTTTTGTCGTAGCACAGGGGATTCACCTTGTAGTAGGCAAGGAAAGTAGATTGCCTTTTTCCTCCCACCCATACAGTTTTGTTACATTGCTGACATGTTTGCACCGGGTAAGGAATTTTGAGTTCGCGCCTTTGTCTAATGAGTGAGCAGGATCCCTGAACAGCCCGCCCTTAGGACTTGCCCCATAGCGTTGGCACCGGACCCTTTCTTACAATTCACAAAGGTGAAATCGAGTGCCATTAGCCCAACAATCACCCAACTGCCTTTCTAGAGGACAATCCATTATCTGCTCGGTTTCTGGAGCTGTTAAGCACCATTCACACTTCGCGGGAGGATTCTCCCCCAGGAGCGCCCCTGGAAGGGCCCCCTTGGTCTAGCACACGGCTAGACTTAGGACCGTCAGGATTCCCCACCGAAATACCCCTCTGCCTTGCCCTTCGCCCGTATGTGAACATACGGCGGGGTAAACCATCTTCTTGGCAGCAAGGGTGTGCTTCAGGGGCCCGTGTGGTCCTGATGGCAAACCTTCTCTTGTAGGTTGCCCACCGGGATAATTTGATTGTATCCCCTCGGCAAGGTACTTTGATGGTCCTCCGGCACTAAACTGCTAAAGGCTCTGCTTTAGCGTCCAATTTTCTCTTTATTCCCTTTTTGAAAATTTGGTACCACTCAGGAGAGTCTAATTCCAAAAGTCTGGCCCGAGTGGCAAGTATTAAGAGACAGTCTGTGTTATCCTGCTCCTCAACTAGACAGTTAGTACACAAACCTCTAGGTCGATTCCCTCCCCAACAATGGGTGACCCAAACCTGTTTACAGTATACACACTCAAAATGAATGAAAGGAAAACATTCACAGTCTGGGGTATTGCAACTTATCTGACTGGTCATTTAGGTTGATGCCGGAGTTTGATTTTGAGTTCTCCGGGAGGAGTGGTGACCTTCCAGTCCGAAGTTTTTGGGTCCTCGATCTTTTTCACCCTTGACGAATAAGTCCAACCCTTCTCAGCGTTTCGAACTGCGGTGTCAGTGGTGAGCAGCACCAGGAACGGTCCTTCCCACTGCGGGGCGAGAGGAATTTCTTTCCAAGTTCTGATCAACACTTTGTCTCCCGGCTGAATCTGATGGATTGCAAATTCGAGTGGGGCACTTTGGGGAATGAGTCCACGCCTTCGAAGCTCCTGTAAATTTTTGTTTACAGTGATGAGATAAGGTTGCAATTGCACATCCTCGACTCGGGGATGTCCCACCGGCATTCCGTGTTTGTATGGCATCCCATACAACATTTCAAAGGGGGACAGCCCTGTATCGGAGTGGGGCATGGTTCTCACATTCAACAAAGAAAGGGGAAGGCATTTCACCCAACATATTTTGGTTTCTAGCATGAGTTTTGCCAATTGTGATTTTAGAGTCTGATTCATTCTCTCTACTTGTCCTGAACTTTGAGGGTGCCAGGGGGTGTGATATTGCCATCTGATTCCCAAAGCTTCGGTTAATTGTTTTTATGATTTTTGAGGTGAAATGAGTCCCCTGGTCTGAATCTATGCAATCCACGATTCCATACCTGGGGACTATTTCTTCCAGTAACACTTTGGAAACTGTTTGAGCCGTGGCTTTTGCCCTTGGGTATGCCTCTACCCAATGCGTCAATTTGTCCACTATGACCAATAAGTACCTATATCTTCCGACCTTTGGTAAATCAGTGAAATCCACCTGGATCCTTTCAAACGGCCGGTACGAAAGAGGACAACCTCCCCAAGCTGCTTGTCTGGATCTGGACCGGTTCACTTTCTGGCAAGTCACGCACCCCTGTACCTCTTGTTTTGCCAATTCAAAGATTCCCTTGCACCCAAAGAACTTCAGAAACTGGTCAGCCAATGCCCGTGTTCCCCAGTGGGTCTGTTCATGCAGACGTCTCAGGATCCCTCTGGCCGCACTTTTCGGGACCAATTCCCTCCCGTCCGGCAATTTCCATTTCCCCATCTCCAATGCCCCTCCCATCTCCTTGAATCCTTCAATGTCCTTTTCTGAGGGACATATTTGGATTTCGGAGTCCTCCTCCCCGACCACCTCGGGGACGCTCACCGTGAGCAACGCTGCCCTTTTTGCTTCCTGATCAGCCAGATTATTGCCACGCGTTTGAAATTGCAATCCAGTCTGATGCCCTTTCATATGTACCACCGCAATCTCTTTACACTTTATTAACATTGCTCTTATTATACATCGGATTATTATTTCATACACGAATTTTTACCCCAAATTTATCTCACATGTCTTCATTCTTCCACTAATGGGAAGGAGAGCATTCTGTGCACACTTTTGAAATGTCCTCCTCATGCTAAACTATCATATAATTACTCTTAATTCTGCTTAATATCCAGTTGCAGTACTCCATTCCCCATTCTTTCAGAAAAAAAGGTGTGACAAGATCAGGAAAAGTAGAACTCAGAAGGTAACAAGTGCTTGCAGGATCAATGATCTCAGAAACAGGTCAAAACTACTTTAGACGACAGGCAAATTAACAAACCAAAATGGAAAAGAATCAACTATTTCCAAGTGTGTGATCAAGTTTAATGATACATTTGTTGTCTGAAACATTTGACCATCAATAACATTTCATGGGTTATGATGCCCAGAATGTTACTTCATAGGTATTTTATATGAATATTTACAGACTTTCAAAATTCAGTGGCACTAAACAAACAAGAACTTAAAACTTTAAGCTACAATGCTTAAAAAATATAAACATTTTATTTTACATAGTTGTGAAATATAAGAACTTTCTAATGCAGCTTTATTTTATCTGGAAGGTGAATATATCCTGGTGTCCATGAACACTGAATGAGAGAATTCTTTACACAAGTATTGTGCTCCAGTGTGCAAAAAATTATATATAAGAAAGGAATCTAAAGTCCACAACAATTAAAATATAACAAAAAAAAAATTCATGTCTTGAAGTTGAGAAATTTATAAAAAACATTTATGCATGGTTGCTGATCCATCAAAAACTTGCATAACTTAAAACTCTGAATATTAGCTACTACAAATTCAAGATCTTTCTCAAATGGAATTTTGTGCAAAGATCAGACTACACTATTCAGCATTTTTCCAGCATTCCCTTCCCATCCCAGTTCCTGACATCTAGTGGCCACAAGCACCACTAAAATGCTTTTGATACAGGTTCCAATTTGTGCATATATCTAAAAGGCACACACACGTGCGAACACAGTTTTGTGCAGAAACCTGTACAGGTTCACAATGACATTGCAAAACAACTGTTTGTACAAAGTTTAAAGTCTAATGTTTGGCAGGATTATTATACATTCCTTTCTATCCTACAAGCCCAGGTGTTAATAGGCACACTGCTTTCCAAGGATCCAATATTTGAGTAGCCTTAAAATAAAGATTTAAAATAAATCAGCCTGTAACATTATTATATTAGATACTTTGCTTTTGCCTGCATTATTTATGGAATTTTAATCTCACAGTACTATAGCTTTATGCTGTCAGTTGCAAACCAACTAAGATACATATTTCTTTTTGTTAATGAAGACTTTAATTGCTCCAGTAAAATCAGCTGATAAAAGCACTTCTGTGTGATCTGTCTTCAAAGCTCCTTAACAGGAAAGAGAATAAACTGTTAGTTCATTTTAAAAAAAATGCATGAAAATCACACTCTCATTAAAATATATGACATCACTGTGATGCCCTTCTTCCTTTATCATATTCCTGATTTCTAGCCAATACTTCAAGAAACATCAGCATTTCTAGGAAAGAAACCTTTTCATTAATGGTTGGTGCAGCTCTACTTCCTAACACTTCTAATATAAAAGGAATAATCCTAAAGTACTTAGGATGGCAACTGTACCCCTCATCTCACATCCTCAGCTTTTAAGAATGCAACAGCTGCCAAAATGTTCAAGGTAGAAAGCTAAGTTGGAATATATACCCATGCCACTGCAAGGACTTTTCTTCTCAAGAAACTCCCACCCAGATCAAAAGTATTCAAAATATTTTCCTGCTCATACCATGGTACCAAGCAGAGTTCATCTTAAACACCTACCAGAGGGTATGGTGTCTGATATCTCACAACCTTCTCCCTTACTTTCAGGTTCTTGCTTTTCAGAAGTTTCCAGTGACACCATCAAAACAGGATTTGGAGCAAAGATCGCAGAGGTGACGACCACATTGTGCGCTTCAGAAACAGAATCCAATTTTGATTACCTTGTTTCAAGAATTTGTTAATTTTACAAGAATAGCAGGCATAAGTTCTAGTAAAGATACAAGAATCTCAGTGCTAGTGGCATCAGGTAAACTCAGAATTTGAGGAGCAACTATCATTGTTCTATAATCTTAGGAATTTCAGAACATGCCCTGTCCTGGGTTGTAGTGTAGGATGTACACAAAGTATTTATTCTATCACCATCTTCATGAACTGTTAAACCAAGTGCGGCAGTGTTCTTCCCAGGCCCCCTGCCTTTGGGCTGTCTACTGCTAATGGCCCATTAACGCCTTGCCCATGACTCACAGGTAATTCCCTCCAGGAGTTATCTCTGTTTAATGGGCCATCAAGGACCCACTTCACAACTCATCATCCCATTGTGAGATGCTCTGCCCAGGGGGAGGAGCCAAGCATTCTCACCTGGATATAATCTGGGATTTGGGAATAGTACAAGCAGCCCTTACCTACTGGATTCCCAGAGGACCAGAGCTACCAGACCTTTCTACAGGATCACTGCTTCAGGAAGACCACCTCATCTGGACTGCTTTCACCATCCTGCTCAGGTTGTATTCTGACTCTGTCAGTGATCCTTTGTGTTATTGCATTTATTTTATTTTTACCTTTTTACCTTTCTTCCTATTAAATTGTATTTCTGACTGGAGCCTCTCACTCGTTTTGCTTTCAAACCACGACATGCTCTAAGTGCCCAAAACTAACTGGCAAGAGCTCCAAAACACATTTGATACAAACATGGCCCACATTTCCCAAAAACTGTGTGTGTGGAGCAGATAAAAGAGCTGCTTTTTTCCCCACCTGTTTTTGTTTTTACCCTGCTATGAAAAAGAAAAAGCTTGCATTTGTTCTCAAAGTCACTTTTCCATAAAAGGCTATGGGTTGATAATTATTTTGATTTCTACAATCAGCCAGCAAAACATTACATTTATTCTGAATCTCTTACTGAAGCTCGACAAACTCTAAGCTACTCTGCCTCTTGCCATCCCAAAGAGAGTCTCCTGTGAACAAGGATTCCTGACAGGCCACCAATTACCATGCATCCTGCTAAGAATTTGTTCACACAAAATGCATAGCAAATAAAATACTGCAATTTTCTAATCATATGAGTTTTGATAAAACAAAGATCAAAAGCTGATTTTTACCTTTAATGCCTTCCCAGAACTCATTTCGGTCTCTTCTAACAGATGTAAACTTGCTCAGGTCATGGTATGTACTCCAAATGTAGACATATTTGTCTTCTGAACCACTTACAATGTAGGTAAAGTCATGGCTAAAAATTCAAAGAAGGAAAAACATTACTTTTCTTAGCTGTTCAAGCATGCATTACAGTAGCTCTGCATCTGTAAACTCTGACACTAACTGGGCTACAGCCCAGTAAGTAGAGATGATTTAATCTGGGAAATTTATCTAGAGCAGGGGGACTGAGCAAGATGATCTCCCAAGCTCCTTTCCAACCTCAGTTCCTGCACTCACAGCAATAGTACTGGACACACATCATACTGTCCACAGGATGCAACTGCATTCACTCATCCACAGGAGCTCCCAGCTAATCACTCTTGACCAGAGCCTTTTTTATCTTCGCATTCCTAGTCAAGTGACATTTCAGAGGCTCAGTTTCATGACAATGTAGATTATTCAAACAAAACCCTTTGTACTTTAGCCACAGCATTTCCCAAATCCAACAACTCAGTTGTTACAATACTGTCCTACCTAAAGCTGGCTTTGATTTGGCTGCTGCTGTTGACATAACCTTTGTACTTCATAGATAGAGACAGATCTCTTAGGTCATACAACCTGATTCTGGAATCATTTGATGTCACTAGTATCTAGAAAAGAAATAAATAAATTTAGGAATGGAAACAATTAGCCACGTGTAACCATTTTTTCACCTGCACACTAATCAGAGCATAACGTCATTAAAAGAATATATATTCTATTTTACCATTACTTAGTATTGTATTAGCCTAAATCAGCAAAGAGTAAGGCTCATTTTAGTAGTGTTAAAAGATTTGGCACAAACTTACTAAGCATTAGATATAAACATCAGAATTCAGTACTGGGTCAAAGCTGCACTGAAAGAGAGTACCTTATTTTCTCCTGGCAAAGGTTCAATGCCAGTAATTTTTCTTCCCACTCTATTTCGACCTCTGGTAGAACGAACATGTATTTGTGTGTGATATTTCAAGTGCTGAAAAGATATCAAAACATGTTCGAATTTGAAACAATTGTGTAAAAACATTAGTTTGCTTCAAGCTCTAACAGGTTTGTTTCTTGATATTTAAATAACCATGACTTCTAAATTCGTTTGTTATTTAACATAAAAAAATCCACAGTCTCAACGTTTTTTTACCTCTGTGTCATAAAAGATGCATCTTCCATCATAGGTGCCTATGACTGCATATTTGCCATTCTGACAGAAGTTGGCAGCTGTAATCAATTTTGTCTGCCCATCTACTTCATTCCATAATGCCACCTTTTTGTCAGGAATGTTCCAGAGTCGGAGTTTTCCATCCAATGAACCACTTAAAAAGTACCTGTCGTCCTGAGAACACACACAAGGTTTAATCTCTGCTTGTGCTACAAGTGTCTCTGCCTTCCTTAAAACCTTCCCACTCCATTTCCAAACAGCTCCTCTACAGAATTTCCCAAATAAGAGCCCTCAGATGAGCTGATCATAATGTTTAAGAAATTTGTGGCAAGTGGAATTAGAATTATTACAGGTTTTTGACAAGATTACACACATGCAGTTATACCTCAAGTTAGAAAATTGCTCACTGTTAGCACAGGTAGTTTCTACCCTCTCGACACTCACCTTGCCAGGAGCTGAAAGCTCTTTTCACAGTTTCCCATACATCTACTAGTTCTGAATGTTTAGGGAACACTGACAAACACTGTTTTTCCACTTGAGTTTTATTAATATTAGGAAGTTTGATTACAGTATTTTAAAAAAATTATAAAAAAATAAGTTGAAAGTAAGGTCTCTGATCCACCTCCCCTGCTTGTAGCAAGGACAGTTTCAAAAGTTTGATTAGGCTATAGTGAGTTATATTCTGTCAAGTTTTAAAAATTCTAAGGAATCCTGTGGTCTCTGGACAATCTGTTCAAACTCATAATTATGATTATTTTTTCCCGCAAATATTTAATCACAATGTCCCTCAGTGGAAATTCTAACTTTTCATGAAGTTACTCTACACTATACCAGCTGTGATGGTACAGCCAACAATTATTCACTTCCCACTTCACATGTACACATGGTTAAACCCCATGGACAATCCCAGTGAAGTTCAATGAAGATGAACACAAATATCTGGAATATTATCCAGGAGGCATATTTTTGAAGTGCAGAAAGTCTATTATTCAATCATTTTTTAAATTAAAATAAAAAAGGGAGTGGAATGTTGTAATTTTAAATTCTCCCTCTCTAGAAGTAAGAGGGCAGTTACACTTACCCTTGGATGGAAAGCTATAGCAGTGACAAAGTCTATATGCTGGAAACAGCAAAGACATTCTCTTCTTGATATGTGCCATAATCTGACAGTTTTATCCATAGAAGAAGAAAGCAAGAAGTAATTCTGTGAAACAAAAGAATTCTAGTTATTAACAGACATGAAAGTAACTGGAAATACAGAAGCAATTTGATTGGTAGAGCCTTACCAACTTCTATGCTGCCATGAAATTCAACATTTTAGCTTTTCAGATAAAAAGGTTGTTGGAGGTTAGGTTTGTTCCTTTTTTACTCTAAGGAATTTTTCCCCATAAGTTGCTAGGAGACTAAGTACTGGGTGCTTAAGGGTGCTTGACCAAAACAAAGAGATGGCCAAAATTCAGGAGGGGGAGATAAGGACAGGGCTGGGGGCAGCTCTCTGTCTTGCTCTCAGCATCACATCGAAGAGGACACGGGCAGGCTGCTGCTTGCTGCGGTAGGAGTTCACTGTCCCAACTGGGTCCGGTCCTGAGAAAATCTACCACCATCTGCTTGTGGGCCTGGGAACTCTGAGCTCACCTCTTCCTGCCCTGTTGGGCCAGCCCTGTCCTGCTGCCACGTTTCTTTGGCACTGCTTTGAGGCATTTTGCTACTCTGTAGCTCTGCACCCCCTGCCCTGCCAGGACATCCCTGACGTTCCAGCTACCACCAATGGAGCTTCTGATCATCCACCAGCCCGGGATTTTTCACAGTTCCAGCCTGGTGCTCTGAGTCCCAAGAGATTGGACTGCCCTGGGCTTTGTTTCACAAAGCCCCTCAAGGTTCCTGGTTCTGTTATTATTATTACTGTAGTTGTTGTTTATTTGCCTTGTTATACATACTAGTAAAGAACTATTATTCCTATCCCCATACCTCTGCTGGAAAGCCCCTTTAATTTTCTAAATTATAATAATTTGAAGGGAGGCCCTGCCCCTCCCTAGCAGATACCTGTCTTTCAAACCAAAACAAAGGTTTATCCAAATTACCATTACTGATTGGTGCTTTCCTTAAGAGCTGTACACTGACCCTTGGTCACAGAAAATTTTCTCGAAGAATCTCAGTGAAAATTAATACTTGGAATGTAGTTAAAGTATTCAGAGAAGAAATGGCACAACAGACTTTAGAGATGCCTGAGATGCTTCAACCAGACTGTGTCCCTAAAAGTACAACTGCATTCCCACATGGAGAAATATCTGAATAAGTCTGATGTGAAACAAGGTAATTCTCTAATTTTAAAATAGATGCATGTATTCAGCAACTTCAGAACGTGTAAACTTAGCACAAAAAGCGAAGTATACTGAAGACAAGAAAAGCAGTAACACCACAAAACAGAAACCACACAGCTCCAATGGAAAATCCTCACACTCTAAATAATTTACTTTCATTACTAAATACACAACTATAATTGTTACTGGCTTCCTTAGTTTTTTTTAAGACCACTCTTAATTACACAAGCACATTTTGTTCCAACTATTTCAACTAGAATAAAATGTTGCCTATACAAAACTCTTGACTTCAAGGATCATTTCATATTGTTTAATGCATGGTTCCAGTGGCAACTGACAACAGAAAACAAGGAAAACACAGAAGAACTGTGTACCCTGTATTAAGGTGCCTTACTTTAGACCAGGAAAGATCAAGAAGATCTGCTGTGTGGCCTTTGTATTTGCAAAATGGTCGTTGACGAAACGGGGCATTTTTATCATCTGGGTCTTCATCAACTCCACTGCAAATCTATCAGAGAAATGTATAGAAATATTACCAAATATTAGCTGGAAAAATTAACAATGAGGCACTTACTGCTTAAAAAAGTATAAGGACAATAACAATTAGAACAACTCTTACTACTTTAAAATAAACAATATTGCACTGGTAAACAACTGAAGTAAATGTCAAGTACAATGGGCTGTGAAACATCATCTTCAAATTGCAAAATTAAGAAGTTCTAAATTTTCCATTTTTCAGCTCTTATTCAGTGGGATCAGTTTGACAGGAATTTAAGCAAACACCTGAAGATAAGCTTTTGGAACAAAAGTATATCAACCTTAAAAATTGCGTTCCACTTCAGAATATAAACTGTGAGTTCAGGTTTCCAAGTTTCTAGTGCATATCATGAATGACAACCTCCTAATAAGAGACTAGTTCAGAATTAACAGGTATAAAATAATAATTTTAAAAAGCCCTAGAAGTTCCTATATAAAACCTCTCCAGGAAAAAAAAAACAACTCAAACCCAAACAAACCCAACCACTCAAAACAACATCTCTGGTGTGTGTGGCTTATCAAACCCACTCATTTACATGAGTTGAAGAATGATTGCTGGCTTCCCTGCTTCCCCCTCTGCCAAAACAACACACACTAAATAACACTACTGCCAAGATCTTCACTTAAACCCTGATTTTGTCATCTGTTTCTTACACTACTGGAACCTAAAAAGAGAAAAAAACCCACCTTAAATACATTCATTTTAATGGCAAGGTTTACTACAGTATCTGGAAACTACAAGTAAGAGTGTCTGAATACTTTTCTTCAGTCATGTTCCATTTTTTTTCTACATGGATGTGAAAAATTTAAATGTGTCAGGTATCATGCTTCTGAGAATCCCATTGTTCACTTTGGCCCTCCTCGGAAAAAACATCAAGTCAGACGTTAACCACAAGTAATGGTCAGAGATAAAACACTAAGACAGGAAATTCAATGATGTAGGGTTTTTCTCCTTAGCAGTTCACTCAGCAATCTCTTCTGGCAGGAGGCCACAGTACAGCTATGCAGATTTTGTAATGCTTTAAATTCATTGATGAGCTTCCTTGCTTGCACCCCTTGTACACGGGATTAATGTATTTGATTGAAGATGTCTATTGATATGACAGTTTGACAAAAAGACACAAGCCAAGATCTCCTTAATGTGTCTTTGGATAAAGCAACAATGAAGATCTGGGATTACAAACCAGACCATCTCTTCCCCTCCCAATACCTTGTGTACCTACCCCTGCATCGGTATCAGACTTGGAAGAATTCAGGCTCTCTTGAGAGGGAGAAGGGGAGACACGACCTGGAACACAGACAGAAACACTATGGTCAACATCAAGTTCCCAAATACCCAGAATTTCTGCTGTTTCAGAGCTCTAGCCATGCACAGAGAGATACCTTCTGTGTTGTACTTCATGCGCATGTTATTGAAATAGTCAAAGGCATTCTTTAAAACCCATATTCTTACTACGTTGTCCTGCCCTGCAGATGCCAGTAATCGGCCACAGTGAGAAAATTTCATTGTCCAAACAGCACCCTGTCAAAATAGAGATGACAGTTTAAGTCACAAAAAGTGCTTTTCTGTGTATCAAAAAGACTTGCTACAAAATCAACTGGCATACACAAGATACCACAAGTGAAATAAACTGTATACCAAAACACTAAGTAATTGTTAAGACTGGTGAATTGTGCAACACATGCAAAAACAGTTTGAAAGAAAAAGCCCACAGGGCAAATGACTGCAAGAGAGGAGTTACAGGAGGTCAGCACTACCACAGAATTCCACATAAGACTGGTACAGTTGTCTGAGGGACTCAGAATCTCCTGTTTGTTTTGTAGAACCAACAAGTACTTGTAGCTGCACTTGAGGTTCGCATGCTTTTTTTAAAGTAGAAACTGTGATTGATTACACCAACTGGCAACCAAAATGGGTACTACATATATTTGTTATATTCATAATTGGTATGAGGGTTTTGCAAAGCCTCTGACGAGAACAATTCTTTCTCCATTGCAAAGTCCAAAGAGTTACTAGTCAATAAAACATAACCACACAAGCAGTATCCCATTTCCTCCTGGTACTGAATAAAGAGCTGCTAGGCATTTGTATTCACCAAGTTCCACCAATTTGGAGGAATTTCCTAGGTTTAAGAAGTCAAATACTGGCATGATGGAAACAAAAACAGATTACCAGTAGGAATGGAAAGTTCAGTTGTGGATGACAAGCTTGGGATCTCTGGTCACTGACTGCTGTAGGTCATTACCCTCAGCCCAACACTTAGAGATGAGAGATTGCTTCAAATGTCAGACAGCTGCTGTCAGCAGAAGTTTGGGAAATCAGGAATACTAGAACGTATTCCAGACTCCATAGGGAAACATGCACACTTCAAACAGTGATAAATAGGTAGCTTTTCTGCCTGATTCTCCACAGGCATCTCTGCAAATATCCTATCCTGGTTTCTCCCCACCTTATCATTCTGATCCACATACTCTATTAACCTCTCCTGACTTATGCCTCCAAAACCTATTAAGTATTTCTGTTCAATACTTGTGTTCATCTGTCTAATAGACAAATTTATTTACTGCTGAGCACATCAAGCTTGCTGCTCTGTGCTCAGTTCTGGTAGTGGAAAAGAGCCTATTTCAGCCTAAAGTTGTAACTGCAGGAACCAAAAAAATCAAATACCACTTGATGCTATAACTCTTCAAAGGAGAGCTCTGGAGAATCCCTAATGTCTAGGAATCTACATGCTTTTTACCCCCTGAAGATCTGGTCAAACCAGCCAAATTTTCATTTTTTTGCCAGACTATTGTTTTCCAGAATGAAGTTTTTCACGGAGAATAAACCTGACAGTCATTTTTGGAGGTCAGCAAGTAGATGGAAATGAAAAGTTGAATCTCAGGCTGAACAGATTCAGCAAAACCATGGATGGAAATTGAGACCTACCATATGCTCTCCACTGAGATCCTGAACAACTTTAATTTGTTCAAAATCATAAGGTCCCTTGAAGCCGTGTGCTGCTTTGAACTTAACTGGTCTTGTATAGGGCATCCCTTCATCATCGCTGGAAGAGGGATCGTCTTGATCTGTGTGAAAGACTAAGAGAAACACAAATTCAGCACTACATATTGCAGCATCCATTTAATCTGTTAGCAAGCCTTTTGGTAGCAGACTAGTCTTGAATTAGACAATTTTTTTAGGCAATTTTAAGATCTTAAAGCAAAATAAGAATAGTATTGCATCAAGGTCTAAAAAATCATCTGCATTAATTTTAGGCTACAGCGAATCCAAACACTGAACACTGAAAATAAGAACTGCTATCAATTTTTGTTGTGCCCCTTTCTTGGCACCTGTCTTGCATTCAGCAGATCTTCCACTAAGTGATTTCTGTCAGTTTAATGTGTGCTGAAAACGAGGTTATTGGTTTCTTCTCTCTGAGTACACTGCAATGGCCTGGTGATTTGCCTATGAAGTATAAGAATTGCATGAGCTGTGGCCAACAGCCAGTGGCAACACAAGACACTGAAGTGCAGCACTTCCATGGCACTTATCTGAGGCTGTGGTTACACCAACTTGCTGCAGCACTAGAAGTCTGTCTGAAAGATATACTGATGAAACAAGAAGGGGAGAATTCAGTTGTAGTTGGGAAATCTAACAGGAGCTCAAGCTATATGAGAATTCTAATTGTGGCACTGGTTGCCAGAAAACAATCTGATTTACTAAAGTAATGAAGATAATTCCCACTTCTACCTTTGTTGGAATAACTTTCCAAAAATGTTTACATTTTGATATCAAAACCTCTTTCTAACAGCACAACAAAAAATCAGAGTATTAAGCTGGTTTAGTTGAAAAGGTCTCTCAACTTTTATTTTACAAGAATTTATCCTTGCAACCTAGTTGTCTCAAAATGTCTACTAAGCTACAAGGTTCAACTCTAAAAATATTGTACCACCAACTGTAGAACAGTGGTAGAATGCAACAGTGTATGTTCCTCTGCCAGCTTTGATTCCTAAAAGCACAAGGATAAACCGATTATTCTATTAAAAAAAAAAGGATTGAGTGTCATTTACCTTCATCTCGAACACTCTTAACCTTATTTACAGCACGTTCACCATATTCTTCGGCAAGGTGCTTTGCTTTCTTTACAGATTTGCCTAGGAACTTCTTCAGTTGAGTCCTTAAAAGCAAGGGTACTTTTTCAACACATAATAATGGGAAATTCTCATTTTTTGGCTACCATGAATCAATAATTTTGATTTGAAATGCAATCTTTTTTCATTACTGCTTCTTAAAATAAGCAGTAAATTTGACAGCAGTCATGCAATCTTCAGTTCAACCACAGAGCTACAGGCTTATGTAAAATCAGGTATCACTTGTAAAGTGATTACTTAAAAGGTAACTTGTTCAGTAGTCAGAAGGGAACCTTCAGCTTAGAAAAATAATCTGTTTTTTCTTTCTAGGGAAAGGAAAAACATAAAACAACATCTTACGTTTTCTGTTTTAACCTCCCTCCATCGGTGTCAGTTTGCTGTGTCTGCATTTTGTCTTCATCATCAGACTGTGCTGCATCATTACTAGGAAATACAGAAGTGACTGTTTAGTGGGATATCATAATGAATCTAAATTGAGTGAAACATTAGTAAAGTAGGCTCTGCATTTTAGGATCCATCTTTATTCCTCTATGTAACACATTGGAAAAACACGGACATTATTTTAATCGCATAATAAACAGGTTTTTCAATTCTTAGATATCTTGATACTAAAGCTGCAGACACTCTGCAGGTGCAAAAGATATATTATTCCCTGCTGCAAATTTCCAACTTAAGCTTATAGTGACACTTTGAAAGCTAAGAGAAGACAAAATACATTAAATTACTAGGAACTGGTAACATGCCACTTTGTTCTCATATCTTGCTTTCCACAGATCACATAAATTAATAGCTGTTAATTCTGAAATAGAAGTTTTTTCACAAGAGTTCTAGAAAAGTGAGCTTTTCAATAATACACCAATGCAAAAAATCTAGAAACTGTCTGATGTATAAATTAATATAGGCCTTTGAAAAGAACATCTAGACTGACATGGTTTTCTGATCATTAAGTACGTGTCTTTTTCTATCAAAGATTGCAAAAAGACTGTTTTACATATTAGAAGGATCTAAAGCTCTATTAAGAACAGGTAAACCTCAAAGTAGTCAGCTGTACTAATAATAACAATGGATCTTCAGAAGAACAGTCTCGTATGAAACACTGAAAAAGCTAAAGGAGGTGGTGGAATGAACAACATCCAGTACTTGAACGTAAACTGTGTTTAATTCAGCATAGAAATTATATTTAGTACATCAAAGGCTAACTGGAGATCAATGGATTTTCAGATGTACTTGCTTGTCAAGTTCCAGCAATATCAGCAACTTTTAGTAAACTTGAGAGAAGTCAATAAGGAGCCTGGCTCATTGAGAACTGGGAATTAGCTGAGATTAGTCAGACAGATGGATTGGGGCTCTTTTTACCTGCATATGAGCTGCTTCCGTTTATGCAAAAACTGTGAGAGCAACAGCATCTTATGAGCTGAAAGCTCTCATGATTCATACCTGATGTATTCTTTAGTTCTTCTCATGATATGCAAAGTCAGGGGATTAATGCCTGTTGGCAACTTTTCTTCTGCCAAACTCAGAGGTATTTCTTCACCTGTATCAAGGTTTTTTATCATTACACTTGCTAGAATTTCCTATGGAAAAAAATAAGATGTGAAATGAAGAGAACTTGATTAGACTTAAAAACCTAGAGCAAAACAGAAATAATCAAAACTTACAAATTACTTATTTTAATGGGAAGTTCTGTAGCTCACTATATATTTATTTTACAAAGACTAAGTTTAAATTAGCATGTTAGTGCAAACATTATCAACCACTAGACAAAGATGAACAGTTACATATCACAAGCTTCAATTTCATCAATCAAAAACGCATCTATAGAGACATCAACCACTGCCCGACACCTTTCATACTAATATCAAACATATTGTGTAATTAAAAGACATTGCAGTCTTCCCCTTTCCTACTCCAGCTGCTGTATCTTAGGTTTAGCCAAAGGCAAACTTAACATACAGAGAGGAAAGGAATTTAGAACTGACTAGCACCACAAAGGAAAAGGTTTATTTGGAGTATCTCATGAACACTTACATAGGTTCAGCAACAGTTAAAAAAAAGCTATACAGTGATAGACACAAATGAAAACTTACAAAACCCAAATATCATCAGGATTAGTGGAATTATTAACTGAAGAAACTATTTTTTAGTATGAAGAGGATAATTTTCCTATTGCTGACTCTTTCCCCTTTTAGACACATGACAAAATGCCGGGTTTGCTGGCGTTCCCTCCCATGAAAATCCTTTGAGGTGTTTGCATAGCTACCAACACAAACTTGATGGCATTTCAGGTATGTTACAACTCACACTTCCAAAGGCTAATGCCACACATGACTCAGGGGACACCAAGTTCTTAGGTGGACAAAGCCAGATGTGCCATCACTTCTATTTGCATTCCTGGTGACATGGAACAAGGAGTGACCTGTGACTACAACAATTCATTTAACAGACAGGGAAAGCAAGCACAAAGGTGTACCATGTACAGACCATAGCCACTGATACCTCATCTGTGAGCTCTCTGCCAGAGTTAGACCTGGGTCTTTGTGGTCCAAGTACTTCGTTTGTTGTTTGGTTGTCAGCTGCTTTCCCATTTTCCTGAAATTGTGCAAACATAGATTACATTATCTCTACTGTAACACTGAAGCAATGGAAAATGTTACAATTACCAAACATACAACCATTTCCCAATACCTGTGCAGTGACGATTTTATCTCCACTAGTTGCACTGGCCAAATCCAAGGAGGGCTGCGAATCTTTGGGCACGCCCTCTGTCACTGAACTTGAAGTTAAAAGACCACCAGCTGTGAAGCTGCCTCGAGAAACTGAAGAGATTTATTAGAAAGAAGAGCATAACACTTGCCATAGGCATCAAATCCTAACAGCAGTTACAGGCCTGAACACCCTTTCTGACCAGTTTGGTATTTTTTAATGATCAACTGCCACCAAATCTAACTTAAAATTATGTATTTCATATACTGTTGGAGGTTCAGGCATGATTTCACACCTAGGCCTCTTAAGCTTTATTAACTTCTTTTTAATAGTCATTTCCCTAGTAACCCAGGTCTATGTATTTTCATAAGACCTCAGTCCACACATTGACTTGCATTTCTATGCAAATACAGATGACACACACATTTTATTTGAATTAACTGGTTTTTACCTTATGTATTGATGTGTCAACTTCTTGCTATAGCTACAGCTATTTTAGTAGGAAGTCTTACTTTACAAGAAAGGCTATGAATGAGGAACACTTCTAAAGCAGAAGGATATTACTTCATTGTAATGAGCTAAGACTGTTGAAGGATTTTTTTACCAATTAACTGAACTAAAATCTCAGGACTGAATGATCCTTCACTCAAAATACAAAAAATAGTAACCCTGTAGATAAATAAACCCATCTAAAAGAGAATACTTGCCTTCTAAAACAGGTTTTTGCACTTCAAGATCCAGTTCACTTTTCTTCTGGAAAGGTGGAGCTGGCCGTGCAGGGGGGGGTGGTCTCAGGGGAGGAACATTTGTGGGAGGTGGGGGCCGGGCTGGGACAGGCTTCTTTGTGCTCGCAACTATGTCAGGCTCTACAGTCAGCTGCCTTGGTGGCTTTACTGGGGGCATTTCTTCTGTTGTAGAAAGGTCTTTGGTAGATAAATCTGAAGCCACTTTTCCTAAAGTATTTGCCTCTTTCTTGTCTGTTATGTGCTCTTTTTTTGATGTTTCTCCTTGTGCTCCAGTTTCATCCATTTTATGGTCAGTTGCATTTGTTACTTTTGTTAGTTTATGAGATTCCTGTTGGTCAGAACTAAACAAAAGCTTCTCAGACTCCAATTCAGCATCCTTACACACACCCTGATCCTCTGGTTCTCTAGTGTCTTCTGGTAATGGTATTTTAGCAGCTAGTACTTCTGGGATATCACTAATGATACCTGCTCCAGAAATCCAAGCATTTGCATCTAAAGTTGGAACAGTCAATTCATTTCCTCTAGAAGCTAAAGAATCATCCTCTAGTTGTTGGGCCTTCTGGCTTTCTTCTATAATACTGTCAATGATCTAGAGAAACAAAACAAAACCATTCTACCAGTCACCAGCAGGCACTTCCTGGGTACACAAACCAGTCAGCCTGCACAATACCCACAAGAACTCTTCCACTGAAGAGTTGTTTTATATACAAAATGCACTCTTCATAGTTCTCATGTACTGCTAAATATGATCCTGTAAATTACACAAATAATTCAAAACTGGTGAATCCTAAATATGTTTTTAGAACACTTAGTTTAATTTTTACCCTTTAGAGGAACATTCTTACTAACATTAACAACTAATTCTAACTTATGGTAGTTTCAGGATGAATATTGATCATTAAATTATTTAATATTTTTAGTGTGATGCTGGAAGCTCAAAGCAATATTTAACTAACCTCTTTTGAATCATCTTGTTTCATTTCTCGTACAAATGTTTCATTTCCAGCTTTGTGTAGTTTATTGTCCATATCCTACAGAAGAAAAAGTCATAAGATGATGGTACTAACTTCTTCAGTAAGATGATCTAACAAAAATATGGCTCTAACAAATTAAATAGCATAAAGGACAAGAAATCTGCCACATTTTCACACATTACTGCTGTCAGATGTTTAAACAGTAATGCTCAGTACACGAGTAGTATTTCAGAGTCATGCACAGAAAGGCTGCCCAGTATGCAACAAAATAGGCAGTTGTACATGAGAGGGTGCAACCTCTACTAAAATCAAACTGAAGGCAGCATGAAGTTTAGAGAAACAAACACATGTAATAATCTGCAGCAAGGAAATTCCATATTAAAATATTTTCTCTTTTCTATATCGGCTTTTAGGAAAGGATGCAAGAACTGTATAATAGCCACATATAGTAGAAACTATTTAGAAATTTCCAAATTAAGGCACGCAGCTCTATCAAGTGGTCACAAATATGCTTCTGAGGTTCTAACATGGAATCTTACATTCTACTATTCCTAGTGCACACTGTATATTTTAGCCATCAGTCATCTTCATGCAGATGGTTCCAAAATCCAACTAAGCGGAACTGAAAATATTCTATTTGTGAGTAAACATTTTAATCAATTCCTGCAAAATTTTAGGTTCAGAACCACAAGTAGTTTATACCATAGGATACTGCTTTAACCTCAGGTGATACAGACCAGTAAGAGATTCATCATACACCTCTCTTCTACATGAATTATTAGAATCGTAAAGAGTTTGGGTTAGGAAAAAAAAAACCACCTTTAAAGACCATCTAGTTCAATGAAAGGCCACAACATCACATTGTCCATAAGCACATATATCAGCAATATCTAAAATGCCACCTGATGGGATCTTTGACATTGAAAGGGATCTGCGGAGATCCAGTAAGCAGCCTTCAAAGCAGAGCCAGCTAGAACAGGGTATTTTCAATCATTTGTCCCTGTTTTTTTATTTAGAGTGACTATCTAGTTCAGATATTTAAGAAATTTCTCCTTAGACTTTGTCTAGACTCTCAAACAACCAAACAGAACCTCTAGAGCATCCTAACATATTATGTTTGAAACTCCTCCCTGCCCCAAACTCTTGCTGACATCCATCTTGGAAAGTTCTGACCTAAAGAAATGGCATATTGTGCAAAGACAGCTGCAATTAAGTGGAGTCCCTTGTGCCCTTAAAGGAATTTCCAACTGCCTAGCCCTGGAAAAGCAAAGCTTAGGTGTAACAAAGGCTTCTCCCCCATGGCTCCTTGCAAACATTGTGCAATCTGCTCCCTGGGTTTCGCAAGTCCATCACTCCCCCATGGTATCCCCTTTCCCTGTTTCCTCATTGGCTATGGGGCCGGGTGTCCAGTTACTGTCTTCCCTATGGTCACTTGCCCCCTGCCCTGCCCCCCTGTACCACCCACGAGTCTGAGACACTATATAACTGAGAAAAAGCACATGATCCCTCTCTTTGGCCTCCAGAATCCACCTTCCGCACATGGAATAAACGCCTGCTGGAATTGATCTGGGGCTGGGAGCCTTCTGCCTCTTGCTAAGCTAGCCTTGTAACGTGTGTGGATGTGTGAGCTTGAATGCTTGCCTGAATTCTTCTCAAGCAGTTTCTCCACTGGAAAGGCTGACTGGGATCTAGTTGGGCTGTAACTGCACTCCAAAAAAGACACACTGTTACACAATTACAGAAAAATTCTTCCTCCCTCTCCACTCCCTCCCCCTCCTGTCACAAAGTGCTTCTACTCTAAATGCAAGCTCTACTTTGCTTCATTATTAAAATTGATCTTCAAACTTATGATGACTTAAATACTTAGATGTAATCAGTGCCTACAGAAGCCCATTATATTAATTTCAAATTCTGTTGACATTAAACTCACACACCTATTAAACTTTGGACTTAGGAAATATTTCTTACCCATTCCAAGACAAACGATACCATTAGTCACACATTTGCTGAACTGATATGATGCCAAGCAGAAAAGCTACTACTTTTTCCATCTTCAGAAATTTAGCTTTGAACAAGTGATTTAGAAAGATACTTCAAAAAAATTAAAAATCTAATAGCAACATAGAGAACTTCATAGCTAATAATTGATGAAGACATTAAAGTTAGTTTTGAAGTTCATTGATTGCACAAAGTTTAGAGAGAATGATAAAACAACATTGCTTGAAAGGCTTACACATGTAATATTTAATTATTAAAGGGACATTAAATAGAACACAAAATGGGGGGTAAGGACCTGTTCCCTAAGAGGTATAGCAAGATACAGTATCACTGTTAAAATACTATTGATTCAGAGCAGAGTACTGCTGACAGCTCAAACATTGGCTTCACTAGGATTTCCCAACACTTTGCAGACAAAACTACAAGCCTTCATTAGGCAGAATGGTGTTGTACAGCACCACCTTTGGCCTTTCTGAGATCAGGAAATGAGTGTTATTTGCACAAGGTTCCAGCTCCTCACCTATTAACTGTGTGCTGGATTCAGCCATGCTGTCACTATGTACAGAATACCAATTACCTGCGTGGGAAGTGGCAACGCTGTCTCATTAAGCTAAATATAGTGTTTTATCTTCACATAACCTAGAGGGGAGGCTTCTGAAGTACAAACATTAAGATTTTTCTTATTTTGGAGACAGAAGAGAGCACAATCAACTATTTCATATAAATCAGGACCAAAATCCAGATGGCTGCAGAGGCTTGCTTACTACTCACAAATCAATTGAAAGAGGGCAGTTTAGTAATCACATGCAGCTTAATTAAATTGCACATACACATTTCAGAATAAAATGAGCTTCAAGACACTGTAACATACCCTAAATAAAAGGAAAGCTGGAATTTCAAGGCAAGCACAATTGTTACCTACAACAAGGAAAGTCTATAATTTCCTCTGTGTGCAGATGCCAGGGCACATCTACATTAGGTGGAAATACTCAACCCTGTGATCATCAGCAAGTGCTTGATTGATTTTAAGAAGAAACTCACCTTTACTACATGGGTTCCAACTTTTGTTGGTGACCTGTCAGAAAGAGAAGATAGACTTAGGTAGAGTTCAAAGACAGTAAGCTTTGTTTTAAACAGTCTATAACACAGCCTTCCTTTGCAAGAACTGTATACTTGATAATTTAGATGATGAACAAAGTGAATGTTTTTCACATCACTTGTATACAAGTTCCCTACTCTATACCACACACAGATCCACAATTTCTACAAACTCTGAGTTTGTCAGCAGAATCTTCTACAAATCACCTATCACCCTTTTCTAATAAAAAATATGTTACTTTAAGTACAAAACTAAAAACATTTTGCATTACAGAGATTTTTAAAATTAGCATGTGTATGCCAAGCATTGGGTGGACATTAAAGAAACAAAAACTCTCAGAAAGCAGAAGCACAAACACTCCAGTACTGTGCAAATCAAGTGCCCGAATCCTGATCCATAGAGTTGTCACTATCACAGCCACTCTGCCCTTCAGACTCTGTAGCAAACCTAAGATCTTGTTTCTAATCAGGACATTTGGTATAAATAGAGACAAAATACTTTGAAACAGGAAGGAACCGGTGAGCACAACTTTCCAAAATACACACTTTGAAACAGTGACTTTGCATTAGCAACCACTCACACACCACCTCGTTACACTAATTACATGAAAGAATAAGCTATCTTAGGGGAATGGTATCAAATAATTACTTCTTGTCAAGTCAATTCAATTAGTGGATGGTCAGCTCTTATTATATCCTGAACTTACATCTTCCACAACTTTCAGAATTCTGGAAGATATTAAAATATTGAGTCACACTGCTTACTCTGACTACAGAATCTTACTGATACATAAAGGAAAGGACTAGATAATTTTTCCAGGCTTCTTCCATCCTGAACTGTTCTATGATTTTATCAGTTTGTCAGTCACAAGCAGAGACAAAGTTACAGATTAATTCCCTAAAAGTTTACTACCAAATGAACTATCTGGATTACACACATATCCCAGCTGACAACCAAGATCAGTGACACTCTGAATCCCAAGTATCACCTGGCACCAAGCAATACAGACAAATATCAATATCTCAGGCTCATTTTCCCCTCTTGCCTCCTAAATTGTTTTAAGGAACAATACTTCCTGAAAAAACCCACAACTATTTCCATCTAGTTTTTAAGATTTTCAGCTCTTCTCTTTACCATCTGGAAGCATTTAATCACAAAAAGCAAAGATCCCATTTATACAGCAGAGCTAAGTAAACAAGAAAGTACAGTGAATTGGTACATAAAAACTCTATCATTGCAGCTAATTTAACATGTTACACTGAGATGCTTCTGTCCAAATACTAACTTCAGGTGCACAATACCTGTGACACTGTTTTGAGGTATAATCCTCCTGGAAAGCTCTAATCCTGATGTGCAAAAATAGAAAAATTAATATTTTGACCAGAAAAACAAGAACATTTTTTGTCTCGCAAAATACATTGGTGGGAAAGGCCTCAGCCTGTATGGGATTTCTGGTTACTGAAACATTTTCAGTTCCACTATCAACTCTTGGATTTCCTTAGGAGTGGCAGAAATGTGTCACAGTTCATTAAATCCATGAGATGACTTTAGCAATGAAATATATTTGTAATTACGACATTAATGCCTAAGCTTCAGCCAGGGTCCTATTTTCCAAGACACTGCTTAGACTTAACAACCTAAATAAGACAAATCCCTCAACTGCAAATAGATATTTCAACTTTCTACTGTGACACTTCCCACTAATTAGCCCCTCACTTCTGGTAGAGGCAACTCATTCCTACACTGGTTGCACAAAATAGGAGGTTCAAAAGACATTGCTACTGTTTCAGACTTCTTTAGCTAATTAGTTTTGCAGAAAATCTGCACTCAAAACCAGATGTTACTTTCCACTCTCAGGCTACTCAGCTACCTTGGGAAAAAGATGCTTGAATGATAAGGGTTATAGAACCAGTAGGTATAGAACACATCATGCTGATAGCTTGACATAACCCACACACACAATTAAGGAGAAGCTTTACCATAGAATTTACATAGTTTTAAAATACTGCAAAGCTTCCACGACATGTTTGGCAAAAATCCCACTTTCAGATCAGTTTGTAATACAGCCAGGTAAGTTCAGTGGCTTGCCTGAGAGGACTTGAGCTGTGTGTTTGTCAGCACCATTGCTCCCTGAGTCGTGAGAAGTTACTGCTTGTTTACACAAAGTCAGCCAGCTCAGTAACTGAAATCTTTTGTAGTTAAACATGACTCTGGAATGGTCTTGTCTTCCCAATCACATGAAGTTACAGCCTTCTCCATGTCCCAGTTTTACTTTAGGCCCATTAGTTCTCTGGATGCAGTGTATGAAATCCTTGCATTTTTTAAAAAAAGTATATACAGTGGCAAAAGTGTCTGAAAATATTTACATAAGATCAACCCAAAGATCAAATATTGATTTGGCTTTGAAGGGTCAGGCAGCACATGAAAACTGACATATGCCACAGAAAACATAAGGCAAAAAGTAATCTGGTATGAAGGTTTACTAAAAAGTGGGATTTATAAAGTGATACCAACACATCTTCTAGACTGCATTTCACATAACTTCTAAATTATCTTGCACGATACCACTTTTATACCAGTTTAACAAAGAAGGCTTTGAGTTTAGCTACAAAGATTAAACACAATTCAAAGGAATATCCCATTTCACCTGCACAAACAGATGTATGATTAATCTGAAAGTCAAATAAACTCACTGAGAAACTTTTTTTTTTAATTGTTTATCCCACTATCAAATTCATCCTGATAGTGACCAGACTACAGGAAGCTCCCATTCTTACTATCAGGTAGCTCCAGCCTAGCACCTGTTTGAAGCAGGCTACACATTTTCAACATGTTGTTGTTAAGTTTTGTGACAGAAAACAAAACATTCAGCCCTTCAAACAAAAAGCAATGTGAATACTGGCCTTGGGCAAATCCCAAACTGACACTGCCTGCCTTCCTGGGAGGATGCACATTGTTATACAACATGTGTGCTAGCAAGCAGATGGGAAGAGGTTTACAGTGCACACACAGCAGCTGTGCCCTGTACAGAACATACAGGTTCAACAGCCAGCCCAGGAACTGCATTTGCCACTGTCCTGCACATGATGTTCCCTCTAACCTGTGCTGCCCTGGAAGCTTTAATTACTCCTGCTGCAGCTCTCCATGCCAGTCACACCTTCAAACCTACAAGAGATTCACTGCTGCAATGCATGGTCTGGGCTGCCCTGGGAAAGCTCCTGTACGGAAGATTCAGCAAACTGAGTGCAGAAATGCATCTGCAGCACTGAACACAACCAACACTTCACACTTCATCTATTTTCTGCCATGATCAGCTTTGCACATTGGCTAAAACGCACACACAAAAGTTGTACTAAGCATCTCCCATATGTCAATGAGGCACAACTTAACCTTACCTGTCTTCTCCTACACAGAGGAACACTAGATTCTTCAAGAAAAGCATCAAGACAACTTCTAAAAGACAGGACTAGTGAAGTTACAAGTCAAGAATTTAAACAAAAGTACCAGAGGACATTTCTCATTACCTACACCATCTCTTTTGTTTGGTTTCTCATAACAATTTTTGGGATACAAGCATACTAGGAACAAACTGCTAGGCATATGAAGTCCAAACTATTAGGTCTGGCAGTTCTTGATTTCAGAGTGGGTGGATCACTTTTCCTATAAATAAAATATAGAGGACCTTTCAGGTGCCTGCATCTAACCAAGTGTGCCTTACTTCATACTTTCCTTCTCTCAAAACTGATATCCTCCTGCTTGGGACTGTTCAGGCCTCTACATTTCAGCATTTTTCCCTAAATTATTCCATGGTTATAGTGCTTTTAAAGCGAGTGACAGAGGTTAAATAGAGGCATCTTTTGTCACACTACCTCTCCCTTTTTACTCTGGACTTAGTTATCCAACAGATGGACACCCTCCACATGTCCTGTCAAAAGCAGAATTACAAGCAAAAGGCAAGATCTAGAGCAGAAGGGAAGTACACAGGCCTCACCAGAGGGGATACAGTAGTCTCAAAACATCTCCAAACATGCCTCACCTTAGAGAAGTCATCACCCCAGAAGCACTACCACAGAAACACTACCTAAGATCATTCCAATCTGAAAGAAACACTTTGCATCAGGTTCTGTAATTTCTGCTAATTAGTTCTTAAAAAGCACCAGTTAGAGATGTACTTGAGGATGAGGATATGGTGCTTTCCTTCAGAGGGACTCAAGCATCAGTAACTTAATAACTTAACAGTGGGAATTGGGAGCCTACATCCAACTTGAAAACTCCACTCTTATAGACCAGACAATTAATAAAACAAATAAACAGCAAAGAAGTCAGCAAGCTGATGTGAACACTTGGCACCACTTTCAGAGTTTCTCTATCAGCAGCTATTAAAAATTCCCCACATAGAACAAAGGCAAGGGAGGGAGGAAGCTACAAACCTCACATTTTTAATTAGGGCAAATATATCTACACTGCTTTGCTGCAAACTATTGCTGTCAAAAAGGATTCCCAACTGAGTTTACTGATCATCAGAACACTGAATGCAGGAGGAAATATCTGAAACTGCAGAGGGCAACATGTACTTGTTTTCAGTTGCCTTGCCTGCAACAAGGTTTTGATTTTATTTTTTTTTGCGGTCCCAACTCAACATCATTACACATGCAAAATAATATACCAGCCTGCTTCCTAGAAGTGTCCAATGCCTCTGTGAAATTAGCCCTTATGAAATCTCAAAGCTTATTTTGAGAAAATACTGTCCAAATACTGTTAGATCCAACAACAGACAATTACAGGCCAGTAGCTGTATTGCAAACTAAGCTCACGGACATCACCTCCTTACTTGACTCAGGCTCACAGAATTCTATTGATTCAAGTCAATGATGCATTGATACAGGTTATGGAAGAGCACTAGAGAAATTAAAAGCATCTTTCACTTTAATTTCTAGTGAGTGACTTTGTACTATCAAGTTCTGCTTAGATACAGGTGGTGGAAACCTGCAAAGCCAGGACACATGGCATTATCTGTATCAGACAAAAATGGATGTGCAGTTGGGCAGATTTAATAGCTCATTTCTACCAAATGGTCTGCTTCCCCTTTCCTGTCTGTGGCCTCTAGTCACACAAATCCCTCATCTTCACCCACTCCTGTCCCAACCCTGACAGGTTCTAGCTGCTTTAACTTATTGAACAGTTTTTGCTGTTTCTAGTTTTCTGCTGTTTACTTTGAGTTAATGCAACTCAGAGAAGAGTTTGATCACTATTCCTAGAAGAAGGTAAATAGTTGGAGAAAAACCTAATTTCAGTACAAGCACTGTGAATTTGGCTTATCACATCTTGCAGAACTGTATGCTAAGATGTGCTTTTCACCAGGCTACAGCTAAGTAGCTAAATTCAGAAAAACTTTAATATAGGATCTGAAGATGAAGAGAAAATATCTAGTCTTTCCTTTCTTGCAGGCATCCTGTGACCACTGAGTTGCAGCTTAAAACAAGCTCCTTAGTCCATTATTAAAGCTTCAAATGCATGGATCCCACAATCCATATCCATTACTCTGTAAACAAGCCATGTGAAACCTCATCCTACCAAGTAAAATAATGAAGAGGTTTGGTTCATGCTACACAAAAACCAAACAGATACAAGCCGTATCCTGTCCAGCACACAACTAGAGAGATTTACAAGAGGGAGCACATTTGGCTGACACCAACAACACGGTGTCAGGGTTAGTTCTGAGGCAGCAGCACTGGGATCTACTTCACAAAACGTTGGTAAATCTTCACTACTGGAACCAACAGGCTAAAGGCAAAAAGCATCAAAGCGACACAGAATCACAGATTTGTTAGGGTCGGAAGGAACCTCTGGAGATCATCTAGCCCAATCCCCATGAAAAACAGTAAAAGTATTAAAGACACCACTAAAAACAGAGCACAGAGCACACCAGAAGTTGTTCTTCACGCAGCAACAGCTGCCTGATGCTGTCGAAGCTCGCTCGCTTCTCCTTCCTCAGAAAATCTGTTACTTTTATCGCATTTCAGGGATTACTTCTGTCGATCCCGATGCCATTTCCGCACGTCTCCTCCCAGCATTACACCCGCTCCCGCTTCAGGAAGGCAGATATGATCTCATCCTCTCTCGGCCACTGCCGTCCGCACCAGCCCCGAGCGCCGACCGCGCCCCGCTCGGTTCCCGCACCCTCCGCGCCCCGGGCAGACCCCGACCTCTCGGGGGAGCCGCGGCCCCGCGCTGACCCCGCTTCCCGGAAGGAAGGAAGGAAGGAAGGAAGGAAGGAAGGAAGGAAGGAAGGAAGGAAGGAAGGAAGGAAGGGCAGGGCGAACTCACGGCGCGGGGGAGCCCGCGGGATGCAGGTCCTCGGGCGCATCGTAGAACTCCTCGGCGTCGCTATCGGACGCCATGGCCAGGCCAGGCCGGGCCGCCACCTCCGGGCACCGCGGGCCAGGCGGCGCCGCGCGGGTATCGCGAGAGGGACCCGGCTCCGCCCCCGCCCGTGCGGAACTGCGGGATGGGCTCCCCCCGCGCGCTGCAGAGCCCTCTGGCGGCCGCGGTGAGGTGGGTGAGGGGGAGCGGCCGCCTCTCGGCCCTTACGGAACCGTCGGATCGTAAAATCACGGAATCTAATAGGTTGGAAAAGACCTCTGAGGTCATCGAGTCCAACCGATGGCCCAACACCACCTTGTCAACCAGACCATGGCACCGAGTGCCACGTTCAGTTTCTCCTTAAACACCTCCAGGGACGGTGACTCCACCACCTCCCAGGGCAGCCCGTTGCAATCGCTAATCACCTTTTTTGTGAAGAAATTCTTCCTAACGTCCAACCTAAACCTCCCCTGGCGCAACTTAAGACTTTGTCCCCTTGTCCTGTTGCTGATTCCCTGGGAGAAGAGCCTGACCCCCACCTGGATCTTTTCCAGCCAAAGGATTCTGTGATACAATCAGGTGATAGAGAATTAAGATAGTCTACTAGACAATGACAGGAACTTTCTAAACAATTTTTTCTCATTAATTTCAGTAATGAATGTTTGCACCAGGCAGAAGGAATTAAATAATATGGTTCTTTAATTGTTTTTCCTCATATTTTCTGGCCATATATTTTCATCTGATCTTCTGGTCAGTTTTGACCTCCCATCTAATTATGAGCAATCAACAATAACTCCCAGGGGAAAGAGGCTTCCCCTTGAAACCTGCATTGCTTTTATATTTGCTCAGCAATATGTGCCTGTTCCTGAACCAAAACAATCAATACATGTGACGGTGGCAGTGATTTATTAAAAAACTATGGACATTGATCTAATACCAATATCCAACTATGACGGACAAAGACTCTCTAACAGTTTAAAGTTAGAAAGTGTATGTACGACACCGGGCAGCGTGCGGGATAGCTCCCAGAAACACACGCGCCATTTACAGATCATCACAGGGTCTTTTATCGACAGAAGTATTGAATACACAAACTACAAATGCATATTCATAGGTCTGATACCTCCCATTCCCCGCTTCGTATGGTAATTAGCCCAAAAAGCCACCAAGCATGCGTAGTTTGTTCTTTGAAATGGGTCGGTGGTCTTTTTAATGGGGTGGGGTCCCAAAATGATGAAGTAAGATTGTCTTCCTTAGCTCTTTTTAACCTTTAGTGTTTGTGACAGCTAAATCCTGTTTTTCCCAGGACTGTTTGATTTATGATTGTATTGTATTCATGGGGTCTATTGATTATTCAGGATGCAGAAGCCCTAGTTTGACAGCTCCTCTGATTGATCGGTTCCTTCCAAGGATTATCAGTTCTTTCAGTCTGGCTTCTGTTAGCAAAAGGGAAGTCCTAGCTACATTATCTCAGCACTATCTATTTTGACTACAGTCTTTAATTCTTCTAAATCTATGCCTCAGCAGGCTGAGCATAAATTTAGGCTTGCCTCCACATTCTCTGCACTGACCTCCTGTCCCCCTTGCTCTTTGGCTCCTTTAGCTGAGCTACAGTTTTTTTTCTGACTTTTAACAAGTACAGAGTCTCCCAAAGCACTGACACAAGCTGGAGTTCTCAGTCTATTTTTTTTTTTTTTTAATAAGTAAAGGCTTAACATATTTGAGACAGATACTGTTGTCAAATGGTCAACACAGAGGTGGTTGTACACATGCAGGCATGTGCATGCACACCTGTCCTTGCACATGCAGGTGACATGAGGCCACATCCTCCAGTTCCCTTAAAAAATCATGATGCTTCTCAGCCAAACCAGAAATGTTTAGATGACACACTGATGATGCGTTTTCGGAAAGAAACACACTGGAAATGTATCAGCGAATGAAGGAGAGATGGGGAGACTGACCATGATCAGAATCTGATTTTACTCTGGTTTTTCAAGAACTTATACACCATTTTAGTAAGATTAATAAATTTTACTACAATAATTAGGTTAAAAGATCATACAAACAACTCATACATTTTTCAACATCTTCATTGTAGGGAGTCGATTAATTCTTTTTTTGTAAGCAGGTTTTTAATCTTATTTTCTCATGAGCTCAAAGTTCTGTTTGTCCTCGCCAGGGCATCCTAGTTACCACACTAGATATGCTAATTAAGTCTGTCTCACTCTCGTGAATCGCCACAGAAATGCATGAGTAATTCTTCTGTTTCTTTTTAAAAATAAGGAAGAATGAGCCTAGCATACACATAAGCTCTCAATGTTGAAGAATTTGAATAAATAATTAGTACAGAAAATTGCTGATTTTATTCATTGCACACTGTTTCTGCTCTGACAGACAAACACAACAATTGCATTAGAGTAAGTAGGATGGCCTCTAAATTAATAAAGTCAGTAATGATGTAACCTTAGCTGGGGAAGGCAGATGGCTCTGTGTCGTGGTTTGAAAGCAAAACAAGTGAGAGGCTCCAAGTCAGAGATACAATTTAATAAGAAGAAAGGTAAAAAGGTAAAAAATAAAATAAAATAAAATAAAATAAAATAAAATAAATGCAATAACACAAAGGACCAGTGACAGAGTCAGAATACAACCTGAGCAGGATGGTGGAAACAGTCCAGATGAGGTCGTTGTCCTGAAGCAGTGATCCTGTGGAAAGGTCTGGTAGCTCTGGTCCTCTGGGAATCCAGTAGGTAAGGGCTGCTTGCACTGTTCCAAATACCAGCTTATATCCAGGTGAGAATGCTTGGCTCCTCCCCCTGGGCAGAGCATCTCTCATGGGATGATGAGTTGTGAAGTGGGTCCTTAATGGCCCATTAAACAGAGATAACTCCTGGAGGGAGTTACCTGTGAGTCACGGGCAAGGTGTTGATGGGCCATTAACAGAAGACAGCCCAAAGGCAGAGGGCCTGGGAAGAACACTGCCCCACTTGGTTTTAATAGTTCATGAAGATGGTGATAGAATAAATACTTTGTGTACATCCTACACTACAACCCAGGACATAATCCACCCCTTATTCTATTACCATCTACATCATATCCAGATCAATACATTCTTACAAAGATATGCATACACATAGAGAATAAAACGTTACACACTGTTCTCACTTAAAATTAAGTCTCTCTGTGGTACACAATGGGTTTCCCCATCTTTCTGCATTACCCACCAAGTGTGACCAGGTCCTTGAGCAAAGACAATCCCACGGATGGGTCTGCCTTTTCCTGAGGCGGGATTAATCCAAACAGTCTTCCTTAAAATGCCTTTCATATGTACTGCAGGGACTTTATCTCCATCCACTGTGTGCAAGGGTTCAGACTGGGCAGGACCACCTCGATTAATAGACCCTCGGGTGTTGACCATCCAGGTAGCTTTGGCTAAGTTCATTTCCCAATTCTTGAAGGTCCCCCTGCCAAGTGCCTTCAGGGCAGTCTTTAGTAGTCCATTGCACCATTCAACTTTCCCGGCAGCTGGTGCGTGATAAGGAATGTGATATATCCATTCAATACCATGTTCTCTAGCCCAGGTGTTTATAAGGCTGTTTTTGAAATGGGTCCCATTGTCCGACTCAATTCTCTCAGGGGTGCCCTGTCTCCACAGGACTTGTTTTTCCAGGCCCAGGATGGTGTTCCGGGCAGTGGCATGAGGCACAGGGTAGGTTTCCAGCCATCCAGTGGTGGCTTCCACCATGGTCAGCACGTAACGCTTTCCTTGGCGGGTTTGGGGAAGGGTGATGTAGTCAATTTGCCAGGCTTCCCCATACCTGTACTTCAGCCATCGTCTACCATACCACAGAGGCTTCACTCGCTTTTGATTGCAGCACAGGTCTCACAGTTGTGGATGACCTGTGAGATGCTGTCCATAGTAAGGTCTACCCCTCAGTCACAGGCCCATCAGTATGTTGCATCTCTTCCCTGATGACCTGAGGCATCATGGGCCCAAAGAGCTAGGAACAGTTCTTGTGCTGCCAGTCTAGATCCACCTGTGATACTTTCACCTTGGCAGCTTTTTCCACCTGCTTGTTGTTGCGATGCTTTTCATTAGCCCGGCTCTTGGGTACGTGCGCGTCCATGTGTCGAACTTTCACGGTCAGTCTCTCTACTCAGGCAGCAATGTCCTGCCAAATGTCAGCAGACCAGATGGGTTTTCCTCTGCGCTGCCAGTTGGCCTTTTTTTAGCGATTTATCTATCCCCACAGAGTATTCGCTACTACCAATGAGTCAGTGTAGAGATAGAGCCTCGGCTATTTCTTTTGTTCAGCAATATTTAAAGCCAGCTGGACAGCTTTAAGCTCTGCAACTTGATTCGATCTACTTTGTCTTTTGGCAGCTTGTGCAACTTGTCGCGTGGGGGTCCAAACTGCGGCTTTTTATTTCTGGTTAGCGCCTACAATTTGGCAGGAGCTATCAGTGAAGAGAGTGTATTGTTTTTTAGTCTCCGGTTGCTTATTATATGGTGGAGCTCCCTCGACACATGTTACTTGCTTTTTTTCTTTTTCACACGATAATTTAAAAGTCTTATCTTTTGGCTAGTTTGTTATAACTTCCAGAATCCCAGGGCGATTTGGGTTTCTAATACGGGCACGCTGTGTTTTGCTCCATGTGGTGTCAGTGGCGTGATGCGTGGAGGGAATCTTTTTTTTAAACATCCACCCCAGCACTGGTAATTGGGGTGCCAAAAGCAGCTGTGTTTTTGTGCTAATTACTTCTGAGGCAGCTTGAACTTCTTCATAGGCGGCCAAGATCTCTTTTTCTGTGGGAGTGTAGTTGGCTTTGGAGCCTCTGTAACTTCGGCTCCAGAATCTTAATGGTCGGCCTCAAGTCTCCCCAGGCACCTTCTGCCAAAAGCTCTAGGATAGACTATGGCTCCCGGCTGTGGAGTAAAGCACATTTTTTACATCTGGTCCTGTCCTGACTGGGCCAAGGGCTACTGCGTGAGCAATTTTTTGCTTGATCTGAACAAAGGTTTGTTGCTGTTCAGGGCCCCAGTGGAAATCGTTCTTCTTGTGGGTAACCAGATAGAGAGGGCTCACAATCTGACTGTACTCAGGAATATGCATCTTCTAAAAGTTTATGGCACTTAGGAAAGCTTGTGGGGTTTTTGTGTTGGTAGGTGGGGACATGGCAGTGATTTTGTTTATTATCTCTGTGGGGATTTGGCGACGTTCATCTTGCCACTTGACTCTCAGGAACTGGTTTTCTTGAGCCGGTCCCTTAACCTTACTTTGTTTAATGGCAAAACCAGCTTTCAGCAGAATTTGGATAATCTTCTCTCTTTTCTCAAAGACCTCCCCTGGGGTGTTCCCCCATACGATGATGTTGTCGATGTACTGCAGATGTTCTGGAGCCTCACCTTTTTCCAGTGCAGCCTGGATCAGCCCATGGCAGATGGTGGGGCTGTGTTTCCACACCTGGGGCAGTCGGTTCCAGGTGTACTGCACGCCCCTCCAGGTGAAAGCAAACTGGGGCCTGCACTGTGCTGCCAAAGGAATGGAGAAGAAGGCATTGGCAATGTCAATGGTCACATACCACTTTGCTGCCTTGGACTCCAGCTCATATTGAAGCTCTAACATGTCTGGTACGGCAGCGCTCAGTGGTGGCGTGACTTCATTCAGAGCATGGTAATCCACCGTCAGTCTCCATTCTCCACCGGACTTACGCACAGGCTATATTGGGCTGTTGAAAGGTCAATGAGTCTTACTGACCACCCTTGGCTCTCCAGTTTACGGATCATCTCATGTATGGGAATCACAGAGTCTCTGTCAGTGCGGTATTGGCGGCGGTGTACTGTTGTTGTGGCAGTTGGTACCTGTTGTTCTTCGACTCTGAGCAGTCCCACAGCAGAGGGGTCATCTGAGAGACCAGGCAAAGTATTCAACTGTCTGATGTTTTCTTTCTCAACTGCGGCTATCCCAAAAGCCCAGCGATATCCCTTCGGGTCTTTGAAATATCCATTCCTGAGATAGTCTATGCCGAGAATGCATGGGGCCTCTGGACCAGTTGCAATGGGATGTTTTTGCCACTCGTTCCCAGTTAAACTCACTTCAGCCTCTAATACAGTCAGTTCCTGGGACCCTCCTGTCACCCCAGAAATAGAGATGGATTCTGTTCCTATATACCTTGATGGCATCATGGTACATTGGGCCCCAGTGTCAACCAACGCCGTATATTTTTGTGGGTCAGATGTGCCAGGCCATCGCATCTACACAGTCCAGTAGATCCGATTATCCCTTTCCTCTTCCTGGCTAGAGGCAGGGCCCCCCTATTCCTGGTCATGGCATACATTGTTCTCCTCCTGTATGTATGTTTCTGAGGTCCCTTCAAGAGGATCAGTCATATCATCATTCCTGTACCGTCTGGAGTTTTGAGAGACTGGGGCAACCCTGATTCTAGATGGGCTTCTTGTGGTAGGTGTTCCTCTTTTCAGTTCACGTACCTGGGCTGCTAAGGAGGAGGTGGGTTAGAGCATTAAGAGTGTCCTGAGTTGCAGTGTAGAATGTACACAAAGTATTTATTCTATCACCATCTTCATCAACTGTTGAAACCAGGTGGGCTAGTGTTTTCCCAAGCCCCCTGCCTTTTCTGCTAATGGCCCATTAACGCCTTTGGGGTGTTTTTCTGCTAATGACTTCTGGGGTGTCTCCTGCTAATGGCCCATGAGTCACAGGTAACTCCCTCCAGGGGTTATCTCTGTTAATGGGCCATCAAGGACCCATTTCACACTTCTCATGCTATTGTGAGGTGCTCTGCCCAGGGGGAGGAGCCAAGCATTCTCACCTGGATATAAGCTGGGATTTGGGACAGTGCAGTGGGCACTTACCCACTGGATTCCCAGAGGACCAGAGCTCCCAAACCTCTCTACAGGATCACTGCTTCAGGAAGAGCACTTCACCTGGACTGCTTCCACCATCCTGCTCAGGTTGTATTCTGACCCTGTCAGTGATTCTTTGTGTTATTGCATTTATTTTATTTTATTTTTACCTTTTTACCTTTCTTCTCATTAAATTATATCTCTGACTTGGAGCCTCTCACTCGTTTTGTTTTCAAACCACAACAAAGAGGCTCCTTGCTTTGGACACTTTTTAACTCTAATTGAAATTGGGCATCCGAATTGAAAATTTTGTGGGCAGGCCGATGAATAGAAATTTGGCCAGGGTAATTATCTAGGGCAAACTGCAGTGCTTCGTTCTCTTGAAGCAAGTGCTCTAACAATGCTTTTGTAATTTGGCCCGATTTTAATTTGATTGGCATGTGAATGCACTCAAAGTCACAACCAGCCAGTTCCTGAAGGTGAACTCTGGCTTTCTGAATCAGGTCAGCCATCAATTCTTGTGGCTTTGTCATCCTTTTGGTCCTGTGGTGGCTCAGAAAGACCCACTCTATAATAGAGAGAGGATCTTCTTTGCCTTGGACCTTCCTTGATTTTTGGAGGGTGTTACCCCAAGCCTTTAGAGGGGCAACATGTTGTGACGTGGGAGTGGACCTTGACAGAGGACAGCAGGCAGCAGCTTGGTGAAACATGGAAAGCTCTTTATTATCTGACTCCAATAGGCTTATATACATTTTGTACAGAGGGCCAAGATTGGCCCAAAGAGGTTACAACCTCCTGACTCCATTGGTCAATATGACCATCAGTCAAGTTCTCTCTCAGAGAACAAGAATGCAAAACATAGAGATAATTTCTAAGAATACAACATTGTTTACATGAAGCAGCGTGAGAAGGTGCTGCAAAGACTCAAACACTTGAAGGCAAGAAATTCAGGGACGACAGGAGGGTTTTGCTGTTCCATTGGAAAATCATCCCATGGAGGTGTGGCAGCTTTCCTAAAATGATGAAACGAAAAGGCAGGTCAGGTTTACATCTGTTGGCCTGTCTGGTGGACAATGCGTGTTGAATGTTCTCAAGTGCAATCTTTGCCTCTGGGATGGGGGTCCTGGGTGAACTCAATTCAACTCCCCCTTTTAACAAATTGAAAAGGGGGGCCAGGTCTTCGGTAGAAAGATCCAGCCAAGGTCTGACCCAGTTCAAAGCTCCACACAGCTGATGTACATCTGCAAGAGTCTGAATTTGGGTCTTGATTTCCAATTTTTGAGGAACAATGGTCCTCTTCCCGATTTCAAGCCCTAGGTATTTCCAGGGTGGCATCTTTTGAATTTTGGATTCTTGCAGCTCAACCCTGCAGCAACCAGTGCAGACACTGTGAGGTCGAGTGCATGCGCCAACAGGTCATCTGTTGGTGCGGAAATCAACACGTCGTCGATGTAATGATGGATTATTACTTGGGGCACCGCTGCACGCACAGGTGCGAGCAGGGAAGAAACATATTTTTGAGAAATCACCGGCGAAACTTTTAGACCTTGAGGAAGGACCGTCCACTGATACCTCTTTCACAGAGCCTCACAGTTCAAAGTGGGCACCGAAAAGGCAAAGCATGGGGCATCGTCAGGGTGGAGAGGAATGTGGAAAAAACAGTCTTTTATATCAATGACAGTCAAATTCCAGTTTTCGGGGAGCATGCTTGGAGCGGCCATCCCTGGTTGCAGGGATCCCATGTCCTCAATTACCTCATTAATTTTGCGGAGGTCGTGTAGAAGCCTCCACCTGGTCTTATCTGCTTTCTGAATGACAAACACTGGAGAGTTCCACGGTGAAGTGGTCTCTTCAATGTGGCCTTTTTTCAGCTGTTCTTCCACAAGCTCATTGAGCGCCTTTTGCTTAGAAAGTGGCCACTGCTCTATCCAGACTGGTTCATCTGACAGCCAATTCAGTTTCTGGATAGGGCGCTCCTCAGTGACCACTGCCCGAAAAACCTTTGGAGGGTCAGGAATGTTAATTGTGACCCCCCATTGGGACATCAAATCTCTTCCCCACAGGGGTTTCTCAAAATCCAAAACGAAAGGGCATAGAGTGGCCAATTGCCCTTTTGGCCCTTCAATTGTCACTGCTTTTTTTGACTGTTTGGCCAATTGCAAACCTCCAATACCGTTTACATGTTTGACAATGTCCTGCAGTTCCCAATGTGATGGCCACATCCTTTCTGGGACGACCGTCACATCAGCAGCTGTGTCCCAAGCTCCTTTAAGGAGTTTGGATTCCCCACCCACGGAGAGCTTACAGCAATCTTTTGGCCTGTCTGAGCCTATCTTTTTTACCACAGCGACAGTGGTGTCTTCGTCGCTTTTTCCTTTGCCACTTTCTGTGGCACTGTCCTCTGGACTTGCTTTTACTGCAAGCCCTTGCACTGCTGGGATGGCCTGGGCAATAATTTGCCCCTTTGGTAGAAAGGTGGGTGGGTTTTCACTGTGGAGCCACACAACAAATCGCTCTGGGTCAGTTGTGATTGTCCCAGGGGAGATCTTTATGTCTGAGGGAGTGAACTTACAGTCTCCGATGACAACAAATTTTGTCTCCACCATGTGCCACGTGCCGAGTTCCTTTGAGACCATGGCTGTTTGCCACTGACTGTCCCACAGGTGAAGAGGCTCTGCCAACTGGAGCCTAAAGGGCTCATACCTGTCCGTTGTTGTCAAGGATCCTGTTGGCTCAGGCAATATTATGTGCCTCAGTTTCCCTTGTTCTGTCAGGTCCTGTGAAGAAAGAGACAAATCTGATTTAGATGACCTTTTTTCTTTTTGGGTTATTTGGGCTGCCCGATTGAGATCTTCACGCTGGGCAGTCCCGCGCTCCCCACTCAGTTTTTTGGCACCCTGGTGTTCTTTTTGTTCTCCCTCCCCTCATTTTCCCTTTCTTGTTTTAAAAAATTGTCAAATCGTCCCTTCAACGGACACTGGTTGATCCTGTGACCGTTTTTTCCAGAAAGAAAACACGGGCAGTTAGCTCGTGCAGGAGTGTTCTTCTTGTGTGGCTCTGGTGTTCTCTGCGTGTTCTGGGCTTTTGGTGTTTCCACGGCAGCAGCGGTGATTTTCGGTCACGTTTTCCCCTCTTTCAGGGCTGGTTTTCTGCAGTGTGGGACGATGGCACTCACAGCTTGCAGCATCTCCTTGAGAGGAGGTATCGAGCCTGGTTCTCTGAGTATGAGATTTATGGCAGCAGTGCATTCCTCGTTCGCATGGGAGTATGCTAACTGCTGTATCACTTGTTTTTGTCCTTCTCCAACCAACTGCTGTTCAACTGCTGATGCAAGTCGCTCCACAAACTTGACATAGGGTTCTTGTGGTTCCTGAAAAATTTCTAGGTAACATTGTGAGGGACCATATGGTTGCATTTTTAAAAAAGCTTTGCATGTTTGTTTAGCTACAAACTCAAGGACTTTTTGGGGAATGTCAGTGGCCTGGTCTGAGGCTGTTTTCCAATCATCTTCACCCAACAAGTGGTTTAGGGTGAGTGAGTTGCCAGCATTGTCAGTGGCAGTGGTTGGATCCTCTAACAGGCCTGGAAGGGCGGCCTTCAGCAGTTTTCCCCAAGTGACCTCCCAAAGCTCAAACTCCATTTTGCGGCTGGTGGGAGGGGCTCGCACTGGACGGGGGCGCCCCGTCCGTGCCGCGCGGGGGCTGCGGGAAGATGGGCTGGGGTAGGGGGGGCGTGGGAGCCGCGGCACCCGCCGTGAACGCGGGTGCGGAACTTGCCGCGAACACAGGCGGGGAGGGGGGACCGGGCAGGCAGGGGAGAAAGCGGGCGTCCGCGGCTCCGGCGGGAACGGTGGCTGCGGCGCCGCCAGCTCCAGGAGAGGCGGCGACACAGGACAGCCCCACGCTGTCTGGGCTGCGCCGTGATCTCCTCCCGGTCCCAGGAGCGAGGCCGCCGCGGTGGGGGATTGGGGTGGGTGCAGAGCCTCCCCGGGGCCACATGACTCGGGACAGCTCGGCACCGGGAACGTGGGGGGCGGGAGGAGGGGTTGGGGCGGGTGTGGGGCGGCTCCTGCACGGCACGGAGCAGGAACACCCCACTCTGGGGGCGGGGAGGGCAGGAGGGAGGTTCGGGGTGAAGATGGGGCGGCACTCGCACTGCAAGATGCAGACATGCCCCACCCCTGGGGCGGGGGCAAGCCTTGGGAGGAAAAGAGTGGCGGGTACAGGGGAGGGTTGGTAGGAGGCGGGGGGAAGGGATTCTGGGGGCAAGAAGGTGAGGGGGGAAGTGAACAAAGAGACGATGGCTGCTCCTCGTGGCTGCTGCCATTATCGGGGCACTTTTCTTTGTTCTCTGAAGGGGGGGAGGCCTCGGCGTCTCCTTTTTGGGGGTTCCCACAGCCGTTCTCGCCGCCGGCCCCAACAGGGAGTGTCGGGGGCTGGTCTTCCTCGGCAAACGAGAAACGAACTCTGGGTTTGTTAGCTGGGGAAATCGGGGGGACATCGGGGGGGGGTTGGGCATTCTGGCCAGCCAGACTGCCCCGGGAACCCCTTGCAGCCCGGCCGTGACTTCAGGGGGGAGAGGACCCCGGAATTCCTAAAGCACCCGGACTGGGGGACCTCGGAGGGGTCACTGCGTTTTTAAGAATTCCTGGTGGGGTTTTTGGGGACTTCGGGGACTTGGGAGATGCAGAGGGAGGGGGAAGGGGGGAAGGGGCTGAGGGAATACTTTGAGAGGATGCAACTTTGTTTTCTTGCATTCCTCTGATCTCTTTTAAAGCGGCTTTTATCTGCCACGGCCAAAATAAAAATTTGGAAGAAAGGATATCTCCTGACTTTGCTAATTGTTCTAACTTTTTAGAAGCATTTTCCCAAAACCAAATGCTGTTAACTTGGTCCAAATTAACATTCGGAAAATGCAAAAACAAATACCTAATTAATTTTTTCAGTTCCTTTTTTGAGTATTCAATTTTGGCGACAATTAAAACTCCAATTAAACTTTTAAAAACCTCTTTCTGGGTGGTGTTTAATCTGTTTCCCATTCCGAACTAGCTGTTACTTTTTTCACCACCCCTCCCAGCAACATCCACCCTAAATTCCCCCTGTGGGCTTCCCTTCCTGGGGGAAAGGGCCTCTGCTCGGGGCGGACCCACAGTCCTCCCTCCTTCCCTCCCAGGGGTTGCGCAACCTAGATCCCTGAGGCTTTTCCAAGCCTCTGTGGTGGGTATCTTCCCCTCCCTTCGAGGAAAATACTCACCCAGCCCTGGGGACACTGGACGACGTTGCTGGGGCAAGCACAAGCCGAAGGGGACTCCTCTGGGCAGGAGCTGTTCCCTTCGTCCACCAGGGGCGCTTTTTGAGCCACCCTGGTGGTGCGCAGAGCGCCGAAAGCCTCGGGACACGACAAAGCGACGTCCTCTCAGAAGGCCTCTGGGTCACAGGGTCCGAGCCTTTCTCGGGCCTCCGTGTCGGCTCCCACGCCACAGCGAGGTCGAAAGGCGTCTGCAGGCCCCACAGTTGGCACGCCAATCTGTTGCTTTGCGTATCTGTCTCTCAGGCCAGCCCAGCGTTCGGCTGGACCACCCTGCTAGCTCTGATACGCCTCAACAGGACCTTGCGTGGGTCTTTGGCTCCGCAGCACTTTTACCTTCACTGTCACGGCCGTGGTTCGAAAGAGGGGACACTCTCAAGGCTCGAGGAACAAAGGTTTTATTCAGGGATCACAGGGGCAGTCCCTGTGCCTCAGGAGAGTGACCCAGGACCTGGTCTGCAAGGGGTTTTTGTTCAACAGAAGTCTCAGGGGTGGGTACAAGTTGCAAACCAATGAAACAGAGCAAGGTGGCTAATACCAACTGCAATATACAAACATTAACAAATCAGGTAAATTGGGGTGGGGTCCCTGGAGGATCCACCAACCACTGGCCGACACCTCTCAGAAGGTCTTGGGCCTGGGAGATTGATGGACAGGAGGGGGGAGAAGATACATTGGGATGGGGGAAAAGACAATGGGAAGACCAGTCTCCAGGCAGAGACTTAGGTTGTCTTGGAAACTCTTATCAACTTCTGATAAGAACATTCCAGGACAGGGGCCCTTACCTAGCTAGGGTTAAAATTCAAACCATACTAAACTTATAACTAAAAACCTATAAAACAATTCCAGCATCCCCACATGGTTGGGGAGGTGTTTTTCTTTATCTCTTCCACGACCCATTCCTCATAACTCCGGGGGGGAGGGGGTGGGTGTCTTCTGTTAATGGGCCTGCTGTTAAAACCTGCTGGGGCAGTGTTCTTTATCTCTTCCAGGACCCATCCTCCCTCCAGGGAGATATCTGCTGTTAATGGGCCATTAAGGATCACTGCATGATTGATAAAATTACATCATCCCATTGTGAGGTGCTCCACCCAGCGGGAGGAGTCAAGCATTCCTACCTGGATAAAATCTGAGATTCAGAACACCAGGACAGCCTGTTTCCACTGGATTTCCCAGAGGAAGACTGGACCCATCTCACCATCACTGGACCTTCAGAGGAAAACGACACCCTTCTACAGGATCATCTGTGCTCCAACAGAACCACATCTGTCACTCCAGGAGGACTTAATTGGATTGCTACCAAAACCTGACCAACAGGGTGTCAGGTTGTATTCTGACACTGTCAGTGTTTTCTTTTTTGTTTGCTTTTTTTGTATTACTACATTTTAATTTTTGATATTCCTAGTAAGGAAATGTTATTCCTATTCCCATATCTTTGCCTGAAAACCCCTTAATTTCAAAATTATAATAATTTGGAGGGAGAGGGTTTACCTTCTCCATTCCAAGGGAAGCTCCAGCTTTCCCTGGCAGAAACCTGTCTTTCCAAATCAAGACAAGAGAATATTGTCTGTTTTTGTAAGGAACAATTGAGAGCAGGTTGCTTTTGAAGTTAATTTTGTCAGATTTCAAAAGGTAATTTGTTACTTGTGAAGACTAAAAAAAATCCAAAATTAATGTAAGCATTGAAAGAGAAACAAATACATATCTTTTACTAACACAATTTTACAGAACACTTATATTGAAAGGGAAAGAGAAATTGAAAATATAATAACATTACAGTGGAGGAATCATGTTGCATACATTTTCTGTATTGGACAAAATTCATTCTGAAATGGCTGCATTCTAAAAATGCTCACAAAAATCAGTCTGATTTCTAAGGACACTGAGGAGTCTGGAAGTTATAACTTTATATTCAATTAGCATGAAGCCAGTTGGTGCTAAGAAAACATCTTCTCCAGCTCCTGGTCATCACACCCCTATTTAATAACCTGTAGCTGGCTTTCCTGGGCACTGCCTCTCCGATGTAGTGCAGGGAGGGCCCAGACTCTCCTGGCCTACAGCCAGTGGGCCAGACTGTTTTTAACTCAGATTTTACCAACCCTTGGTCTCTGGTTAAGACTCAATTCCTCCACAGAATAACTGCAAATGGGACGCAGTTTGAAGGGGCTTCCATGACTGTAAGAAATTTTACTTGGAGGTAAATGAAGCTGTTCTGTTGCACAGAGGTACCTGCTGGGCAGAGCACGACCTGGAAGTTGTAGCCCTGTGGGCGGGACCCATGCTAGAGCTGGCACTGATTTAGGGTTCACAGGTTGGATTGCAGTATTCCAAGCTTCACTACTAAAACTTTTGTTTTCCTGACCAGATTCTCACGGTTCCATGGCTTGCTGGGGTTGTGGGCTCAGGAGTTCATGTGCAACCTCACTTGTGAGCCCAGATTTACCTGTGCCTATATTGGTACTCTCCAGATCTGGGTTTCCAGTTCTTCCTTTAAAACTTGCATCCTCTTCCACAAACACACCAGCTGCTTTCTCCTGCTCCATTACCTGTCCACAGAATGCCCATAAAATGCAGAGCACACATCAGCACTTGCTGGGAGGTCCCAGGGAGATGCTGCAATGCCCAACCACCATGGCATGAGTCAGGGTTGCCATGGCAGCCCCAGCTTTGAAATCTCCTGCTTTCATGGTTTTCTGCCTAAACCTTAGGATAAGTTAAACCCAAGTTTCTATCGATCGATCGATCGATCGATCGATCGATAGATAATCTCTGCTTTTGATGATAATTACAATTTACTTCTAGTGACTTGTTCTGCTGCTTTTTCTCTTGATGGACTCTGGGTCCCATAGGAAATGAAATTGTTCATTGCTGTTCTTTCCAGTGCCCAGAAAGATCACGTGGTGAATATCTGTGAACTTGGGTGGACAGATGTGGGAGAAAAGTCTAAAATGGGCCTTCTGAGTTTTTATGGAAAGAATCTACCAAAACCTCCACTTATTGAAACACCTGCCCCATTCCTGGGAATGAGCTTTGCTCTCTGGTGCAAGACGTGGTGTCAACAGAGCACAGGGATGGGGAGAGAGGTGGTGGTGTGATGTTGGTGGTAGCAGAGAGGTGTCAGTGGAGGGTGGCAGTAAAAGCTGGAATAATGTGGGAGTTAAGGACCTCTGGACTACCAATCAATATGATTGAGCAGAAGCTATTTATTGTTTGCATTAAGCTACAGTTATACATTCTAAGGCTGCTTGTTCACATAATCATGCATTATTTTATTGGTTCCTCCATCTTGTCCATGCGTTCGGCATGCACCCTCAGGAAATATGATTGGTTACAGTCCATCACTTTGTTGGGCCTCCTTTATCTAATTCTTGCATTCTTGGTATTCTGCTTCTCAGGCTCCTCTTTCTTAATTTAGCACTGTTTCTGTTTCAGTAACCTTGACGAATTCCTGAGAGTTCTGATAAGAATAACTAAAGATGGTTAGCCTGGCGCACATTATGGCCTAAGCTGTTCAGATAGATTGCAACAGAATAACAGTGGTGTTGGGGGTCAAATGAGCCTGGTCTTTCCCAGATCAGGAGTATTTGCTGATATATCAAAATATTTGATGTGGTAACCCTAGGGCACCCCAGAGACTGTACTGCAGCTTGTCAGTGTTTAATCTCATTCTCTTTTCTGTTTTTTCCTTGGCAGCAGGGAGCGTGTCTTATTCTGCCACCGTAGTCTATGTGAAGTGTTGCATTGCACCCCCACACTTGAGTGGGTGTTTCCATAATTAGGAAAAGTTTAAGTTACACCCCTGGAACTTTTAAGGAAGAAGAACCAGAATCTTCTATGCTTCTCACACCGTAATTGGTTCAGTGCCAGGACAAAGGCACCTGTTGAACCTTTTAGCTGTTCTTCAAAGAATGTAGCTATTTTCTATTGGGCAGCTTGCCAAAAACCTCCTACATTGTTGAGTACAAAAAACGAGAGCATGGACATTCTTGGGGCTTTTTCAGGGTGTCTTAGCAGGTGTAAGGGACTCCCCTGCACTGTGCATGGCTTTTATTCTTTTTTCTTGTATCATTTGTTATTTTATCTTTTATTAAAACCCTTTTGTTTTTTCAAAACACCTCTGATCAAGCCGTCTTGCTAATTATTATTAAACCATTTCTGGGAGGTTGCTGGTTAACCCTCAGAGCTTGATACACCTTTGTGGGGCTCATAACACACTGGCCTCACACAGAATTGCAACAATGAAGGATAACTCAGGGTGCAGTAATTTTCTGCTGTACACTTCCATTTGTGCCTCTTTGCTGCTGAATATATGTCTTTAATTATAGGCAGCAGAAGCAATTTACTTGTTTAACAGTGGCCAGGAAACAAGGAAACATACCCAGGGGAGATCTCTGAACATGACCACGAAGCTGATAAAGATTAATGTTAGGTGATAGAACACTGGATAAGGCTATTCTCACATTTGGGTCAATATCTGCTATTCATAGCATGAGCATTAAGTAAATGAATATCAGCCTATTATGTGCTATTATATTTAATGAAGTTCAGCATTTACTTTTCCTCTAAAGACTGCTAAGGACCACATTAACATTGCGTGCTCTGGCAGGCAGGAGAGCAGTGTGGTGAGTTTAGCACAACAGTCACATCAGAGCTTTTAAAGGGCACTATGCCACCTCTATGTTTTATTGTTAGGCAAAGCTAATGGTATTTGAGTTAGTCCCCATTGCTAACACAGAATTAATTATTAGTGGGTATAAAGCTCTTTCCTGCTGCAGGTGTTGATATCTGCTGTGGAAGCTAATAGAGACATCAGTAGTAATTTATAAAAAAGAAGCTCCAAGGCTATTGTTGATATTGTTGTGGTTTATCCAACAGCTCCAGGTCCCTGCTGTGCTGTGTCAGAAATAACAAAGCAGCTGCTTTGCTGACACCTGCACTTCCATTCTCACCTCAATTAATACCCTGCATTGATTGAAAAGTAATAATAATAATCCCAGAAATATTTAAGAAGTGCAGAAACCCAGCTGCATCCTTCACACGATGGGCCAGCGTGTGTCCGTAAACCCAAGCCAGGAAGCTCCTCACCTCCCTGAACAGCTGCCTCCACAAGGCTGCTTCCAAATCCCTGCAGCCTGGCAGGATTTTTTCCTTTATCCTTTGACTGTTCATCACTTGTCCCCTGCTCGCCAACCACTTCAGCCCACCTGGCACCCATTCTGTGGGATCTCCAGGGTCAAGACTGCCTCCTGCTTCCCCTGCAATGCCTTGCTTCAATGTTAATCCAGAGGCTGAAGATCCCCAGTACCAACAACCATGAAAAAGAAGCCAACACATATACAGCAATAACTTCTATGTAGAAACAGGAGCTTATTGGGAAAGTCTGTTTTTCTGTTCAGTGTGTTGAGTCACACTGTAGTTCTGGGGGAGCTGAAACCACTCCAGGAATTCTTGAGGCTGTGCTAAAAAGAGCCTGATTTATTGTGCTGAGGAGCAAAACCATCTCTGGCTGTGGGTGATAAACAGCCATCTATGGAGGCACAGAAAGCAGCAATGTTAAAGAATATAAAACCGAATGTATTTCTTAGTGACAGTTATTCAAGAGAGCCAAGCCATGGAGCACTTCACATACTGCAGTACAGCACTGCCAAGCTCTAGACCAGCACCTTGCTGGACCGGCATCTACACCAGCATGGGACAGTGAGAAACACCCTGCCTGAGGGAATTCACAGCTCCACTAAAGACCAAGAGAGAACCTATAGCTACCAGAAGATAAAGACAAAGGAGCTGCACTGAGCCCCTGCAGATGAGGAACATCTGTGTGCTCCAGAGTAGGACCAGCATCCTGCAGAAATGATTTTCTCATCTTGGGGAAATTTTCAATATTTTATACTTTTCTGCCCCTTATAAGCCAAAAATTCAAACTAAGGAGAAATTAAAATCTCAGACATTATGTTTTGAACAGAAAATCCTAAAGTATGCAGCCTAACAGGCAGAAGGAGATACTATAAGATCTTTGTTTGGATCTTTGTTCTAAATTTAGAGCTTTTACTGGCTGTAAATAAAATCCTTGTAGTTGCTTATATACAACATTTTTCCTTCTTTTGATTTAATTTTGGGAGTGGTAAATATGTGTTACTAAGTAATTGAAATGTCATAGTCCTAGATTAAACTCCTCTAGTGGAATGAAATTGAAGGTTTCTGCTCTTGGTTTAGAAGAACCCAGTGTGAATGTTTTATAGTAACAGCAAACCCAGAATTACAGGTTAAGCTCCCAATCTGTGTGCATGACTAATGCCAGGAAAACAGAAACAGTTTGAATTTTTAGAAGCTCAAGCCAAGAAATAATGAAGGAAATGTAACTTATTTTAGATCCAGTGTTCTCCTGGAAGGAAGCAGCTCCTGCTAAAGCCCTGGGCTCTGATGGCTTAAGGCTGGGGTGCATCCCAGGGATGATGCCTGGACTCTGTGTGGATCTGATGTTTTCAACCCAGATAGCCTGCAGTGCTTGATTTGGTGGGACTGGCCAAGGCTTGCAGCAAAGCAGCAAAAGCTATGCAATCACCTCTCTCTTTCATGCTGTAGGTGATTGAGGAGCTCATACCCACAACTGATGCCTTAAGTTTTAGCTTTCATGTTTTTCAGATTCTGTGCTGCCTAGGAGTGTAGTTCTGAGCATCATATTAAGAGTTAGTAAGCTCTCTTCACAGAGTAGGTAGACAACACAAATCCATTTCCTGCTGAAGACCAAGGACAGCAATTACAACTTTCAGGCCCAAAAGCATAAGCAATGGTGGACTGAAGAATTAAAGCAAGAAGGATGAGACTTCACAACCCAAAGCTGTAATTGGACAATTAAACCCAACATGCAAATGGACCAAAACTTATAAAAGTGTAAGACCTCATGACCGATTGTAGTAATTTCACGTTTGCTGATTTCTGTTTTCTAAATTTATTATAGTGGTCTGAGTGTCTCCCTGAATCATCCACTCTTTTTCCTGCTGTGAGATAGGATTATGAGAAAAGCAAAGCAGGCTCAAACTTAAAAGGTATAAAGATAGGTGTAGAAGAATGAGAATCAAAAATTAAACCTTTGAAACACTTCTCCCTCCCCACAAACTGTTCACTTTCCCACTGACAACATAAAGAGACAAAACCTGTGATTTTCAGTCAGTTTCATCACTTTAAAATAGTCTTTCATCAATTCTTAGGGAGAGGAGCCTCTCTTAGAATTCCCATGGAGACATTGCCACAAGAAAACAGTTCTCTGGTGGCTCCTATGTCACGAATCTGCATCTGCCTGGGAGAATTCTGCAAACCCTGAAGTCCCTCCCATTTAGCAGCTTTTCTCACAACTGCACTCATGGGCTTATCAGCTTCTTTTAGGGTACCGTTTAAGGATGACTCTTCTAGTATTAAACTGTCGGAGTCCAGGGCATCCCTCTGGGTGCCCTGGAAGGTCACAGACCTCGGTAGAGAGGCCTGGGACCCGAGAAAGAGGGTCTGGGGTCTGTACAGGAGAGTTTGAGACACTGGCACAGAGCCCAGGAAGACACAGACTTTGATTTTGGTCCATGAGAAAAAAACTTCCAACACAGAGAGGAATTACAAGTCACAAATGTGTAACAGACAGTAGTGTAGTTTATCACCAGGTAGAAAGTTTTGTAGTTTTGAGTTTTTAAAATGTAGATGCAGGGGGACAAGATGGAAATTTTAGGACGGTGCCCTGAGTTCTTCTCCTTCTCCCTTGGCATCCATCTTCTGCAGTGACATGGGCACAAGGTAGTTTGAGGGGATTGGGTTAGAGTAGAGATGACCCTTTTAGCATAGGTACTAGGCATTGGTATGAAATGGTAAATAATAAGTACGTAATTATCTGTATAAGAGGTAGCGACCTCCCATCGTGCGGGGAGTTGCATCATGTCCCAGCTGCTGTGAACACCTTGTCTGGCACAGAGAATTGTAAGATAAGAATTAATAAACAACATAAGAAACCAAGAAAAAACAAGACCTTGAGACTCCGCTTCATTCTCGTGACAGACTCAAAGCCTTCAGAGGGCAGAGAGCAAAAAAGGCCCACTCAAACCACCACCTGGAATCTCGGGGAAAAAACCTAAACCCAAGATAAAAGGAAGATTCTCTTCATCTATCTCCAAAATCATCTTCATCTCAAGAAACAGAGGTCTCTTTTTCCCTGGGAGCAAAGGGCTTAATACCACTTTGTCTTTATCTTCCTCTGTTCAAAATTCTCCATTAAATCTCAGTTATATCAGTCCACAGCTATGACTAGAACTTTGCATCCCCCTAAAATGCATTCTATAAATTACAGGGAAATTTTAGTCCATTCTCCATGACCTCATAAGACAAGTCCACCCCAAACTAGGCAACTCCTTAATCTTCCTCCAACTTTGGACTTTTACTCTCTCTTCACTGACTTCAGTTTCATGCTGTGTCTCCTTAGGGTTCAATCGCTCTGTCTGTTCTCACTCAGAGAAGGGCCAGTGCTTTGTAAGTCTCATCTGTCAAGGAAAGAGTTAACATCTCCCAGGTCTGGAGAGGGCATGATGGCTCTCCCTGGGAAGTGGCTGAAGATGGTAGGGCCAGGCTGCATTGAAGTTGGGCCAGGATCTTGAGGCTTTGGCTGCTGCGGGGCCCCTTGCTTGGCTGGGGAGCCACTTTTTGGTCTCAGCTGCATGATGTCTTAAGTGGCTGGGCTTCTCCCCCCCCCCCTTTCCTCTGCCCGGGAGTCACCGGGAGGGGGGCTTGGCCCCTGCGGCTTAGCGGCAGGATGTTTTAACAGCTTCTGGAAACCAAGCGCAGTGCCTTCAGGGAACTCCACAGAGCCTGGCTTCCCTTGACTGAGCCGCACAGTGAAGCCCTGGTATCAAATCCCGCTGGAGGCTTTGGGGCCACTACTACTTCCCCTGCGTCGACACGGATTTGATACTCCAGGGGGAAAGGCACCGTGTCTTGCCACTGTATCCAACAGCTAAAGCCATCTGTACGGGAAAATGAATTATGCTCCATCCCTGGAAGTGTTCAAGGCCAATTTGGATGGGCCTTTGAGCAACCTGGTCTTGTGGGAGGTGCCTGATAAAAATGAAATTTAAAATGTTTATCCTGTAATGTAACAGTGAAAAGCCACCTCCGTGGCACCTCCCCCCCAGACCACCTTAAAAACAAAAAGAGCTCCATTCAAAGAAGCCCGGCACCGCGTCCCCCCCCCACCCCCAACGACGGAGCGAAAGAGACCAGCGGAGCAGCCGCCGCCGCCGCCGCCGGCGCGGCTCCAGCCGCGGAGCCGCCCGCCCCGGGCCGGACCTCCCCGCCGGACCGCCGCCCCGTTCCAAAAGAAAAAAACCCACGCTCGCCACGTTCCACCCCCACCTCATAAGCCCCGACCCGAACCCCCGCAAACGTTGCCGCTGCTGTGAAGCAGCGTGAGACCCCCGAGAGGCCATGACTACTGCAAAACTGCCATGCGGTAGCAAAAGTCTCCAGCCGCCCGCCCCAACTAATCCCGCATGCAAATAAAGGACTCCAGGTGCATCTCGGGATACCGTTTAACACCAAAAACCCCTTATAAAATAAAAACCAAGCAAAATTGAAACGCACAGAAACCAATTCTAGGCCGTGTGGACCCTGGAGTATCGAAAGAGCTGATTTCTCCGGTTTTGCTTACTAGCTGTAAGTTAAAAAGACCAAACCAGAGATGAGACCCCCGGAAGAAACAAAAGAAACCAAGAACCCTGGGGTTGCTCCCAGGGAGGGCGGGTTCTCCAACTCTGTTGAACTGCCTGCAGCAGAGCTGAAAAGACCCTCCTCCTCCACGGCGCACGGGCAGCCAAAAACCCCTCGAGCAAATATTGAAAGAGCTGATTAATAAAGGCGTTTTAAGGAGATTAATATTTTTTCCGCCCATTTTTATTCATAACAGTGCCCATGGCAGGCAGATTGGAACTCGATGGTCCTTAAGGTGCCTTCCAACTCAAAGCATTCTATAATTCTATATCTCCATCCAGGGATTGGCAAAGGACTCAATTTAAAGCCATTTATTTATCTCTGCATGAGAGCTGAGCTTAAGCATGCTCACTCCCTTGGGACCTTTCCACTTGCTTGTCTTTGCAGCAATTCTCAGGGGTTGTTTTGATCTTCTTTGCAAGAAATAAGACTCTGGTGGCTTTCTCCAGTTCCTTTCCAACAGTTTTGTCCTTGGGTACTAGTTGAAATACTGGATATATTGCATGCCTGCAATAAAGCACGCTGAGATCTGCCCTGTGCCTGGTTGACTTGACTGGTCTCTTTCCTACTTGAAAAATGCAGAAATCCCCCAGGCTCTCCTGCACAGATATTTCACAAAGGCTGAGAGGCAAAATCAATTTTGAATGGATTAACTCTTATGAGCGTACCTCTGTTTTTTTAAATATATATCACAGGACAATTTAAATAGATTAAGTCCTGAGAGTTTAGCTCTGTATCCTGAATACCATGGAATTAAGGAAATCATGTTTTATAATATCTCTGGTAAGGACACTGATTCATCGCACAAAGCAGAGGTCTAGTGCAGGCCAGTGTCTATTGGGAAGAGCATGCTGTGTTGCTTAGATTGCTGTCTGGTGCTTATCTCCCCTCACCGTGTCTTAAAGCAGAGCAAACAACAGTTCACTACCCCCTTCCTCAGGCAGCAATGGAAGGGCATTCTGGTATAACAGAAAAGCACTATTGCTTCTGGGGGAATGACTTGGACAAAAATAATACTGTGGGGAAACAGATGCAGTTTGGTGCAATGGAAACAGATCCTCCCTTCCTTGGTGCTGGGGCAGAGCAGACCCTGGGTAGCAGGGACAGGAGTGCGTCTGGTATTGGGTGCTGTGCTGAGGACCACACCCATAGCTCATCTCCCCCTCCTGCCATCGGACTTTGGATGTTTCCACAGCCCATGGCACTGCTGCAGGGGACCAAGCATGTGTGAGTGCAAGGTTCACCCTGCAGGCAGGGGGATGTGTGCTGCTAGACTCCTGCAGTCCTGTTGCCTCCAGAGCCAAAGCAGCATGAGGCCCCCACGCATTTGGCACATAGGCTGCTGGAGCTTTGTCTGAATATCTGGTTTGGAAGGCAGCTTGCAAAGCCATGGAGACCTGTCCCTTCCTGGCACAGTGCTTGCAAGGTGATGCTGGCACCAGGGGACTGGGCACTGCCGCAACCCATGGAGCAATGTTCCTGCTGTGCCATTAGGCAGATAAGTCGGCCTCTGCTGGCCTGGATCTGCAGCTGCTGTAGGCAGGGAGCCTGTTTCACACTTGCAGCTCCCTCTGGCCATTGGGGCCACCACCTCGAATAGGGTCCTGCTCACTCAGTGCTTGCAAACACAATACAGGATCTTCCTGTCTTGCAGATTTAAACTCTTCATTTGTTTTTACAACAGCCAAATGAGCAGCTGACTCTACCAAGGCCATAAAGAAAGACTTGACCAATTCTGCTTTGAGTATATATCCCAGACAGAAAAGTTCCATGCATGCAGCACAAATAAATATGTCAAGGAACAGAAGAAAACAGTTTAAGAAATATGTGTGTATAAAAAGCCCAATGTGTGACTGTTAGTATAAACTTTGAAAAAAAGGAGCCAGATCCCTACTGGAGGAGCTGCAGCTGGATGTGCAAGGGGCAGCTCTCCAGGACATCAGCCACCAGAAAAAGTCCCTGAGGGCTCAGAAACACCATCTGGACACTGAGCACCTGCAGTTTGCTGTGCTATCCAGCAGGAAGTGTGATGTACCCTGCTAGCTTGCAGGAAAGAAAATATTGACATTTTGGAGAAACTTGTAAATAGCATCTTCAATAAAACTTTATTTAAGCAGACAGGACCTTTATGCTCACAAGCAATGTGGAATCCAGTAAAGACCAAATGTCAGACTGCAGCCTTTAAAGAACAAGACAAATGACCACAGTAAAGGACACATTACAGTAAGTAAATCTGAAATCAGCAGCAGCCCTCAGAGCACTTGGAGGAAATAGAAGCTCATCCAGTACTGACATCTCCCCCATCCCATGGTGCAAGATGCAAGATGTGCAGCAGAAGCCAATTTAGATGCTTGTGCTACTATTGGCAGCCCTGAACCAAAGGTAGAAGATTCCTCCTCCTTCTCCAGTCCATGGCAGTGCTGTCAGTGTTGCCTCACAGCACAGGCAGCTACACCTAGGGCATTTCCCACTGAGCTGCTCCAAGGCAGAAAAGCACTGTTGCCTCAGGAGTAGAACCGTGAGGCTCGCATGCAAGCACCCAAATGCTGAACACAGCAATGTATCCCCTGGCACTGGCTAAGAAAGGCAGGCACTCACCTACCCAAGGTGGGTCTGAGCTGGAAGGAGCCTCTCCTTGTGAAACAAGAATTGCAGAGTATACTCTAAATAAAAGAGGGCAAGGTGGAGCATGGCATCAAGGCTCTTGGTGTCCTTTGTGCCTGGGTAGTGCAGTCCTGGCTGGATACACTGGCAGGGAAGGGAAGTGCACTCCATGCTTTGCCAGCCATTCACTTGTGCCTCTAGCTAGCACTAAAAATAGTTCACTTTCATCAGCCTCAAGTTCATCACCAAAAGACAGCAAGCAGATTTAATTCGTTTGAATACAGCTTTATCTAGTCTTCAAGGGGAGGCTGGCTTTTGCATTTATTATTTATCCAAGATGAAAACCTTTGGGGTGCAGTGGCAGGGCCAGGTGGGGACTTCTGATGGCAACTGTGATGATCTGTCCTTTTTTCCTACTAATGAGGGTCAGGCCAGATCCAACCCTGTCTGTGTGAGCAGTTCTGCTGAATCCAGGGGTTATACCAGTGTTCAAATTACTTCCCATTAGTTAAAAACTGAATAAAGGAAGCTCAGTGAGGCTGAAAGCTCATGCAAAACCCTACACAGCATAGGGAACTGTCCACATTACAGGTAGAAATTATTATTCACCTCCATATGGGTGATGGCCAAATCAGAGACTTTCACAGGAGGTGGCTGACCCAGAGCAGAGGTCTCAGCAGAAAGCGTAGGTCAGTCAGTGTTTTAAAGCATTTAATTCGGGTGCTGGGAAAAGCAGCTTGTCAGAAATCACAGAGCTTGTATTCTTGTTGGACGCATCTGGCCCTCAGCAGATTGAAATTCAGGCTCCGGTGTCATCTTAACCGCTTGCATTTGATTTACTCCTTGGCCAGGAATGATTTATGTATTTCTACCTATTGTAGTTCATTAGATCTAAATAACAACCATCTTGCTTCAACCTGAGGGCTCATCCAATTCTTTATGCTGATGTACTCTAACACAAAGTCAGTCAGGAATGTGAAACTATGGCAATATTTGTTTTGAGCCCACTAATGTGAAGTGCTCTGGCATGGAACTGTGCCTGGCTGCTCAGCCCAGGGCTCTCTGGTGCAGCAGTGCACAGGCATCCTTGGTACAGTGTGGAGGCCATTAAGCCAGACAGTGTTAATATAAGCACACTTCCCTGGAGAAAAGACAGACAATGGTATAAACACATTCCCCTGGAGAGAGAGCAGTCAAGCTAGACAGTATATAAACATTCTCCCTTAGAGAGAGAGCAGTTAATCCAGACAGTATAGGAACACAACCCCCTAAGGGAGAAACCCTGGCAGACAGCTGTCTCTGTTATGGTGAGGAAATGTGTTCCCCTCATGAGGCTTTGTGGTTGATATGTTAATCAGTTATACTCCATTGGTTCTTTCCCTACTTCCTCCTTTTTACCCCAGCCGATTGGTCTGTTTTCGATCCTTCCTCTGATTGGTTCATTTCTCAATCCTCTACCCGATTGGCTCAGATGTTTTACCCTGGCCCCTGCCTTCTCTATATAACCCACTGTTTCTCTGGCCCATTGGCACTTTGTCACTGGACTCCTCCAAAGAAGCAGCTGAATAAAGCCTCCTGTGGAACTCCATACGAAGGCTCTGTCTCTTCCTTCAGTGTCGCCCCAAAGAGCTGATTTCACTGAAGAGCTTGAAATCACTCAGCAGGCAGCAGAAGCGCCTGTGCCTCTGGGTCATCCTTCTAAGGACACTTCTCCAGGAAGATTACGGCACTCTGACCATCACCCGCTGCGACAGTACAGCACCATGACCCTAATCAAGGGGAACATCAGGGCTCTGGCTCAGGGACTGGCCGCTGCTCCAATGGAGATAACACCACAGTCCTAGCTCCGAGGAGGCTGTTGTGGGAAAATGCTAATGGGACTTTTGCTGCTTATTTGCTGTGGGCCAATACTAGCAACAAGAAACCACAAATTATACCTGGCTGTAGAAAGACAACTCTGCAGAGTGACTTCAGGAATCACAAAACATGAGCCACAGATTTTCTGTAATGTAGTAGTGTACAAAGGCACCCATATCCTCTTCCAAATGTCCTTTCAGATATCCTGGTGAGCTGAAACCCATCTGTCCCCAATGCCACCATACTCTGGGCCTCACTGTCAATCAGCAAAGCTCAAGCCCAAATTTATGGTTCAGCCTGAACAGCCTTATGGGAGCTGAGAGCTGTCTTAGGGCAAGAAGCTTGGGCAGCTCTTTGCTCAGCAAAGCTCAGCAGTGATGGGCACAGGTTACTGGGCACATGTTGTGCCTTTGTTAAATATCAAATTAAAGAGAAAGAAAGAGTAAACAGGGAAATGGCAAAACTTTTCAGCACTGCTCTGGGACAGAAATGGAGACTTCTCAGGGCTTGCTCAAAAAGAAGTTGCACCATCTTCTCACATATGTGTAGATTTGATTTGGACTCTTGCAATTGCATCTTTTAAGAGCAAGTAAAAAACTCACCATGATTGAAAAAAAAAAACCCAAAAAAAAACAAACAAAAAAAAACAATAAACAAAACAAACAAAAAAACAACCCCCCCCAAAAAAAAAAAAAAAAAAAAAAAAAAGAATCCTGTCTGGTAACTTGGAAGCTTCTGCTCTGGAGGGAAATGACTTGTCATTATCTACAGAGCAACAGCTTGCCCTGGCCCCTGGTGGTGGGGATTTACAGAAGCTCTGGTGATGCTCAGGGTGAATTGATCTGCCCTTCTGGGAGAGAGGTGGAGTGTATGTGTGTGTGTCCCAAAGTGCACCAGGAACAGGTCAGCCCTGGTGGCTGGAGCTTTCCTCCCAGTTTGGCTCCTTGTACATCCCTGTGTCACTCTCTGCAAGGTTCTCAGGTACCACCAGCCCTGGCATCTTTTTTTTCCCACCCACAGCGAGAAGCAGACCTGGCCTTAGACCACAGCCATGTCAGGGGACTGTGGTGTCCACCCCATGGGGCTTAGGGCACGAAAAAACCCCAAACACTCAGCATCCATGAGCAGCAGACAGAATTCCTGCAGGGAGCATACTGGTGCCTGAATCCTCCCATTCCCAGTGAATTATTAAAAAAATATGGATATTGATCTAATACCAATGTCCAACTATGACGGACAAAGACTCTCTAACAGTTTAAAGTTAGAAAGTGTATGTTTATTACGACACAGGGGCAGCGTGTGGGATAGCTCCCAAATGCACACGTGCAATTTACAGATGATTACAGGGTCTTTTTATGTACAGGAGTATTGAATACCCAAAACACAAATGCATATTCATAACTCTGGTACATCCCATTCCCCGCTTCGTATGGTAATTAGCCAAAAAAAGCCATTAAGCATGCGTAGTTTGTTTTTTGAAATGGGTTGGTGGTCTTTTTACGGGGCGGGGTCTCAAAATGATGAAGTAAGATGAGTCTTCTTTGCTTTGACTTTTTAACCTTTTAGTGTTGCATGACAACTGAATCCTGTTTTTTCAGGACTGTTTGATTTATGATTGTATCGTATTCTTGGAGTCTATTGATCAGTCAGGATGCACATAGTTTGACAGGCTTCATGATTTATCGGTTCCTTAAATCCGGCTTCTGTTAATAGAGGAAAGTTTATCTATCTTACCTCAGCAATATCTAGTTTAACTGAAGTCCTTAATTCTTAAAAATTAATGTCTCAATATAATATGTGTTTATAACAGCAGCTTTGTTACTATGAGTGCAGCAAGCAGCTGCCATATTGGGAGCCGGCAGGAGTTTCCGGGGGCCCACGGCTGCCGTTTGGGGAGCCAGTGTGGGGGCAGTGGCGTGGGTCGTGTAGGATTGCGGCTGGAGCGGAGGCGATGTGGGTTCCCCGGAGCCCGCCCTGGGAGGGGGGAGGCAGGCGCTTGGGGGCAGGGCAGAAGTGGCACGCAGGGCGCGGGGTGGGGGCGAGAACAGGCTCCGCGCTCCACGCCCCGGGAGGGTGGGACAGTCGGGGGCACTGTGGAGGCAGCAGGCAGGGGCAGGGCAGGGACAGCAACGGACCCCGCGCTCTACGTCCGAGGGAGAAGGGACGAGGGCGGTGCCAGGGTGAGAGCAGTCACCGCGTTCCCCGCGCTAGGGGAAAGGGAGGAGGGCGGGGAAATTTGAGACAAAACCGGTTAGTGGGTTCCTGCCGGGAGGCAGGGGCTGCTTCATTTGCAAGTGAATAGGCGGGAGGGAGAGGGGTAGTCAGAAAAGATGGGGGGGAGGAAGAGGAGGGGGAGGGGAGGAAGGAATGCCGGGGGTAGGAGACAATGTGGCCAGCGCTATCCTCTACACCCCGTACAGCCGGTGAGACAGAAGACAAAACAGTGGGATAACCGATATAGCTTCTCCCGCGCACAGAGGCAATCTCTGTTTTGTGTTCTAGTCCAGGAAAATCTGAGGGACTAGAAGGAAGGGAACACGAAGGGACAGAAGTAGCCGATAAACCAGATTCCTGCGTATGTGACGGATTTCGCCCGCGTGTCTTCTTACTAGGAATAAGAGGGTTAATAGCAGTCCCAGGTGTAAGGGAGCAGGCACTCGGCGCAGGGGATGCAATTCCAGTTCTCTCGGGCGGGGAGATGAGAGACTGCAGTTGCTGCTGCTTTTCTTCGGCTTTTAGGGCTTCTAAGATCACCTGAAAAGTAGGCAGCAAACGGGGGGCAATCGAGTCTCTCCTGGTGGTTAAATCATATAACTTCATCCCCACGTGATCTCAAAATCCTGAGGAAAAAATATGATAGTCCGAGTTGAGTCCCGCAGGAGCTGGAATGATGCCGCCCAGATTTACAGCAGACGGAGAATTTCGCAATACCCATTTCAGTAGGGGTTTTAACTCTCGTTTCTTGAATTCTTTCCTGTGGTCTGCTAAAAGTTTTTAAGAACACATATATACAGCCCGGTCTAATTTGGAAAGTTTCTGTCCCATCTCGTACCCCAGAAAAACTGGAGGATCGGGCGGGTGAGCCTGCCCGGTTAGGGTAGGGGTGATGGGGTCTTCCCTGTCTCTCTGTTCACCTGCCTTCCCGCAGGAGTCGAGACGGCTGGGAGTCCTCTGAATGCCGCTTGCATTCACCTCGGGCCTGACGAGTTTCCCCAGCAGAGGTCTGTGGTAAACAAGGTTCGCTTTTTGGTAAATTTTAAGAAATATGTTTAATAATAAAAAATAATACAATTAGAAAACAAAAAAGCAAAGTACAGCCAGCCGGGTGACTTGGCATTTAGCCAAGTCCGCAACCTGCTATTTCAGAGGCCTTCTTTAAACACCCTTTCTATTGCATCAGTGTGTTGAATATTCATATTCTTCCATAAACTAGTTTCCATATTCCAGGAACTGTTTTGCATGGTCCCTCCTTGGGTCCGCCTTTATAGAGCATGCGTGTTTCGTGGCTGTGTCTTCATTATCACCTCCAGCTTGGGCTTTGGTCCATACTTTCTTCAGATGGTAGATGCTGATAGTTGGTATATCAATAGCAGGGTCTTCTTTACATGTTCACTGGATGTTATCCCGACCAAACAGATGAGGCATTGAAGACTGTAGTCAAAATAGATAGTGCTGTGCAGTGGTTCGGCTTCTCCAATGGGTGCAGCTCCGGCCAGCCCTGCCGCCACTACAACCAGGGGGCCACTTTGCCAGAGGCGTGGGCAAACCCGACCACGGTGCGGATAGTGCGCAGAATAGAAAGGCGGGACTCTCAGGATGTGCAACCAAGGGGTGCGTGTTCCCCAAGGCAGCGCTCCGAGGAGAGACGCTGACCTCGGAATGCCACGGCTCTTTATTGAGTGGGTTACAGGGGTGGGATTGCGTGGGACCAATCACAACCTTTTGCCAACGTATAATGAGGGAATGCACAACTTTTGAACCAATAATAAGTAACTTGGGGAGGAGGAATACATGATGAGGGGGTGGGGAAGTTATATAACTTAAAGATTGACACTTAACAGAAAAGTGGTAAACAACTATTATGGGATAGGGTTACCAGGACAACCAAGGTTTTGGCGGGAAAGTCTGAGGGAAGGAGAGAAGGAGAGGGAAGGAGAGAAGGGGAGAAGGAGAGGGAAGGAGAGGCCATCTTAAACAATAGTAATAATTACAAAATTATAAAACACAACTTATAAAACCAAACTGGAGCAGTGAAAACCCAATTGGAATTGAATTTAAGCACCACCACAGTGCTGAGATAATGTAGCTAGGACTTCCCTTTTGCTAACAGAAGCCAGACTGAAGGAACTGATAAGGAACTGATAAATCATGAGAACTGTCAAACTAGGGCTTCTGCATCCTGAATAATCAATAGGCCCTATGAACACAATACAATCATAAATCAAACAGTCCTGGGAAAAACAGGATTTAGCTGTCACGAACACTAAAGGTTAAAAAGTCAGAGCTGAGGAAGACAATCTTACTTCATCATTTTGGGACCCCACCCCATTAAAAAGACCACCGACCCATTTCAAAGAACAAACTACGCATGCTTGATGGCTTTTTGGGCTAATTACCATACGAAGCGGGGAGTGGGAGGTATCAGAGCTATGAATATGCATTTGTAGTTTGTGTATTCAATACTCCTGTAGATAAAAAGACCCTGTGATGATCTGTAAATTGCGCGTGTGTTTCTGAGAGCTATCCCGCACGCTGCCCGGCGTCGTAATAAACATACACTTTCTAACTCTAAATTGTTAGAGAGTCTTTGTCCGTCATAGTTGGATATTGGTATTAGATCAATGTCCATAGTTTTTTAATAAATCATTTTGGCGAGCCAGGCAGGAGAACTGCTCTTTCTGGCTGTGGGGCCGGTGGGGTCTAGGACCCCTCAGGGCGCCCACCCAGAAGTTTTCGGGGTGAGGGCTCCTCAGACCTTACCGTCCACCCGGGGAAAGACCTGAACCTCCTGGAACTTCGGACAAAAGGTATGTTTAAAGAAAAATGTATTGAATGAAGGTACCTTTGAATAGATGCGGCTTATAAGTCATAAGAGACGTCTTATGCAAAGCAGAGGCCTGGGTTTTGGAATCTCCGAGGAGTATTGTTGTTGTGTTGTTGTGTTCCAGGTAGAGCTGGTCACTTGTTGGCTGCATTCCAGGGGAGGAAAGCAGCAGCAGCATAGAGATGCTGGTATTGGGGGCGTAGTGGCTCCATCTTTGGTTTGTCCAGGTAACACTGGTCACTGTTGGCTGCATTCCAGGGAGGGAAAGCAGCAGCAGAGCTATTGATATCGGGAGCGTAGTAGCTCCATCTTTGGCCTGAATTTTTGAGGTGAACAGGGTCCCGTTTTGAGTTGCGGTCGCGAACGCTGGATGTGTGTGTGTATTCGTGTCTGTTTGGGTTTTCTTTGTGATTGAGTGCTTAATTTGTGTACCGTATGTGAATGAATTGTGAAAGTTTGTGTTGTAAGTGTTTTTGTTTTTAAGAGATTTTAAAACCCCCGCCGATCCGCGGAAGGATATCTCTGCTGAAAAGCAGAGGAATTCGGGGGGGGATGTGCTTGGGCCGTGACTGGAGGGTGTCACGGAGAGCGCTGTAATTTCTGACTGCATAACTGATAGTGTGATTTTAATCAGTGTGCTGTTCAATAGAAAAACATCTGTGGGTGGATAAACTGTTTATTGTTTATTAAGAAGAAAAAAAAAAAAGTTTTGGGTGGTTTTTTTTGTGTGCTCTTTGCAAGCATTCTCCTGAGATATCACAGTGATCAGGCAGGAATCTGGGTTGTCCCGGTAACCGGCAGGGAGCCGGGATTTGTCGCCTCCGGCTCGAGTCTTTGAAATTCTGAAAAAGCCTGATGTGTTTGTTTTAACTATTGTTTGTTTGTAGAATACAGTTTTAATTGTAAAAAGAGCCAAAACTGCCTGATCGGGAAAACCCCCGCTTTTTCCTAAGTGCAAAAAATTTTGTGGAGTGTTTTTGAACCCATTGTTTTGTGAGCCTAAAAAATTTGCTATCACATAAACAGGTTTTGGTGAAGGGGGACAGTGTATAAGAAGTTGATTGCAAATTTTCTTCAATTGTTAACTTTTTGTTTTAAGCACAAGAATTGAAAAACTGGTTCAAAGAGTTCCCCTGCCCAGGGATGGAATTTCAGAAACCCTAAAATTAATAACCAGTAATTTGAATTAAGTGTCTGGGTAATCGCGTGGTTTTTTTTCTTTTAAATAAAAAGAATTTTTCCTTTTTATGTAAACATAAATTCTTTCTTCAACAGCTGGTGCTTCGAGCCTTGTTTACATATTGCTAATTTTTTTAAGATTAACAAACTGGTTTTTTCCTTTTTTTTCTGGTTAAACTATATGCCCAAGAATAGGAGACACAAGAATTGGAAAGCTGGTTCAAAGAGTTCCCCTGCCCAGGGATGGAATTTCGGAAACCCTAAAAATTAATAACCAGTAATTTGGATTAAGTGTCTAAGCAATTGTATGGGGTTTTGCTTTTAAATAAAAAGAATTTTTCCTTTTTTAGGTAAACATAAATTCTTTCTTCAACAGCTGGTGCTTCGGGCCTTGTTTTAAAGAACAAGCTGAGGTTTTTTTTGTTTGTTTGTTTGTTTTTTCCTTTTTTCTGGTAAAAAAAAAAAAAAAATCTCTAAGCATGGGGGCAAATGAGAGTAAAGAGGTCCCTAAAGGGAGCCCTTTGGGGTGCATTTTAACACACTGGAAAGAGCTGGCGGGCTATGATGGTGCAGAAACCAAGAGAGAGCTGGTTAAGTTATGTACACAGTGGTGGCCATTATATAAACTTGATGAGGGAGTGAAGTGGCCAGCAAATGGTACACTTGTTTACACTATTACAGTTAATGCTTTTCCTGCGGCGGGAACAAAAGTGGTCAGAGGTGACTTATGCAGATATGTTTTTCAGCCTCCGAAATCACCCTGAGTGGCAAAGGGATTGTGGAATGAGACCACCATCTGATCCTTTAGTATTGGCCCTTGAAAAGGACAATAAAGCTACTAAAGGGAAACCAAAACGTTGTTGCAGCACCTGCTCGATAAATCAGAGGTGCACACATCCCGACAAGGTATACCAAGTAGAGGCTTTGGAACGAGAGACAGCAGACGAAAATGCAGATTCAGGACCACTATTGACTCCAACCTCCCCCACTTCATCTTCCACAGCAACTAAACTATATCCACCATTACCTAGTAGTGACAGTGAGTGGGATGAACCTGAACCTTCCCCGTCAGCTCCCAAACTTTCCCCACAAGGGCCTATAGCATCAAGAACCCGAAAACAAACCAGAGGAGTCATACAAGCACCTCTAAGACAAGCAATGACCTCTGAGGGAGAGACAAAATTGATTAAGGTCCCCTTTTCCTCAATTGATTTAGAGATTTGGGAAAAGAGTGCTAAGGGCTATCGAAGTGATCCAATAGGGGTTGCTAAGAAAATGAAGTTTATAATCAAGCAGCATTTACCAGATTGGGCAGATCTCCAATTGCTGCTTGATGCCTTAACAGAAACTGAAAAACAATTAGTTCTGAAAGTAGCTAAGGATCTAGCCGAGGATGATTGTAGAACAACACAGGAAGATGTCAAAGATGTATTTCCCCTGCAGGACCCAGGCTGGGATCCTAATGAGGATGAGGAGCTGGGACGGTTAAGGAGATACCAGGAATTGATAGTAAAAGGGCTAGAAAGAGCCATCCCCAAAACCATAAATTGGTCAGCCCTATATGCTGTCAAACAAGGCCCCTCCCAAACACCTTCTGAATTTCTAGATCACCTGCGAGACGCAATGCGCCGACACACCACCCTGGATCCTGAATCTAATGAAGGAACACAGCAATTAATAAATTTATTTTTAGGACAGTCTACAGGAGACATCAGGCGGAAACTCCAGAAGATCTGGGGTCCAGACAGCCGGAATTTAGAAGCTTTACTGGATGAGGCCTGGAGAGTTTTTAGTAATCGGGAAGAAGGATATAAACAAGGGATGAAGAAATTAGTAGCAGAAGCAAAAGAGAGGGAAAAAGGAAAACATGGACATGGTCCACCGAAACAGGGACCATCCCGACTGGGAAAGAACCAGCGCGCCTTCTGCAGGAAAACTGGGCACTGGAAGAACCAGTGCCCAGAATTAAGAAAGGGTGATGAACACAGAAAAGGCGGTCAAAAAGGGGAAAAGATGATTGCTCATGTCAAAGAAGACTGAGGAGGACCGGAGGGCCCCACCCTAGGGGACCCTCTGGTTATAGTCAAACTAGGGGACAGAGAAAAGGAGGTGAAATTCTTAATAGATACAGGGGCAACATTTTCAGTGCTGAATAAGGCCCTAATACCTGTAACCAATGACTATGTTATGGTAAGAGGAGCGACTGGCCAACCTGAGAGGGCTTACTTTTGCAAACCATTGAAGTTTAAATTGGGGAAACAATGGGGAATCCATCGATTTTTATATATGCCTAATGCTCCATCTGCACTTTTGGGCAGAGATCTGCTAGAGCAGCTGGAAGCAAAAATAATATTTAAGAATGGGGAAATTATTTTGGAGGTAAAGGATCAACAATACGTAGAACTATTAAGTTTAATGATGATAACCAAGGAAATCGAAGTTGCAAATAAAGAAACTTTCAGTAAAATAATAGATCAGGTGTTTCCGGGAGTGTGGGCCTCTGACATACCAGGCCGGGCAAAGAATGCACTACCAGTACAGATCAAACTTAAGGAAGGAGGACAGCCAGTAAGAGTTAAACAATATCCCCTAAAAAGAGAATTACCATACGAAGCGGGGAATGGGAGGTATCAGAGCTATGAATATGCATTTGTAGTTTGTGTATTCAATACTTCTGTAGATAAAAGACCCTGTGATGATCTGTAAATTGCGCGTGTGTTTCTGGGAGCTATCCCGCACGCTGCCCAGCGTCTAATAAACATACACTTTCTAACTTTAAACTGTTAGAGAGTCTTTGTCCGTCATAGTTGGATATTGGTATTAGATCAATGTCCATATTTTTTTAATAAATCACAGAGAGTTTAAGCATACTATATCAACTACTACCACTATGCCTAATTTTCTTTACTAATAGCAGAAATAAAAACTTATATCCTTACCACGACATTATTAATCATATAGCACACATCTTGTGAAAAGCCAACTTTATAATATACACATAACAATATCCCTCCTCTTTCTTTTAAACAATCATTTGGCTTGAGCCATTCTCCTTGTTTTCTAGCCTTCATTATTTGCTCATTTTTTTCACAGATCAATTTCACTTCTTCAAAAGGGGTTTTCTATATTATTTTATCTTTTTTATACTATTTTTAGATGCAGTTGTTTTAGGATCTATAGACGTTAATATTTGCTTATTTTGGACTACACTAACGATTAGCTGAATAGATAATTAAATTCTAAAAATTCCATCACTGGTTCCAATTTCACACATATGTAAGTATATAATTCGTATTGGTTATAATAGTGAGTGTTGACATGGGTATTAGATAAAACCTCAGTTTACAGTTTTCAGTAGCACTTGTGTCATGATTCTGCTAATATCTTTGGAAGACAAAAGAGTGAGTAATGGAATAGAGTTCCAGTTTTTTGACTTATATCCCCACCTGACCAGGCCTATGGGGATGCATCCCACAGCCAGTATATGACTCTTCTCGGTGGCGAATACAGTGGTCTGCTTGGTCCTGTCTTCTTATTTTCTTGTCACACTCTGCTCATTTTCAAGCAAATCCTTTCTGATACCTTTTAATTGAAGTTGTTCCATGTTCCTCAGGTATCTCCCATTCAACAGGCACTAGTAATCCCCATTCACCAGGATATATATATACATGCATTACTAAAAGGCAGTAAAGCCCCTAATCTTAAAGGCAAGCTGCAAAGCCTTTTTAGAACTGACAATTAATTGTGCTGGCCAGACTGCACTTTGAGTAAAACTAAAATAACTGCATCTTCAATTTAGCTATTCAATATACTGTGATTCTCCTGCATGATTATTTTACTGAAATTAGGGTGTCATTCTCCTCTCCAGGGAACCACCCCGATACCATTTACACACTTTCAGTGTTTCAGTACCTTTTGAAAGCCTCCACCTTTTTAACTGCAACCAGGATTGAGGAACAGATTAAAAGGAAACTTTAAAGAGAAAAATTTACTCAATAGCAAAAATAACTTAAACTACAGAGTGTAAAAAAGAGAAACTACTTTTACCCCTTTACTTCTTTCTTTTCTATTAAGGTATTTTTGGGCCATTCTTAACAAGTTAACTTAATAAATATTCAAATGTTAGAGCCTTATCACACTGAAGATTTCTGGTGGGCAGATCCTCTGCCCAGCCTGTTCCTGGGGCAGGAAGATAATGAATTCTTGCTATTCTAGAAGATTTTCCCTCACTCTTTTAGGAGAACTCAGAAAGATACATACACTCTAGGATTTATTTCTATCTAAGGCAAAAACACTCACCCGATTTGACATGCATTGACCTGAGAGATTAGATACCCCTCAGAAACCTCAATGAGAACCCCCTTTGACAGCAATTAACATCACCAGTTTTGTGAGACAGGTCTCATCTGCAAAAAGCTGGAAAACCAAGTAAAGCCCCTATCCTAGGGTGACTATGATGCTTCTATCCCCAATCGTCTGTTCTGTGTGTGCTGTGTGTTCAGTACCTTTAAGACTGATTCTGAGAGTGAAGCAGAAAAAGAAGAAGCACACAGTTTGTTTTGAAAAACAGTGTTCACTCCTCTGCATTTTTCTTCTTCCTCGGGATTGTGTGTTTGTTGAATGCACAGACAGCAGCAAAAAGAGGGTTTTTTTGCTTTTAGTTAGTTTAGCTAGCTGAGGCAAAGAAGCTTCCTGGACTGGTTTTTCTTTTCCTTTTTCTTGTGACTGTTTAAATCTGCTCTAAATTGGAAAAACCCAGAAGAATACCGGGTAGCTGGCACCTGCGGCCCACTGGGACCTAGACCTCGGCATTTTCCAGCACCGAAGAGACTGAGACTAATAAGAGACTGAAAGACCTAAGCTAACTCCCAGCAAAGACTTCTCTCAGTTTTGCCATCTCTCTTCAGAGTGGCGAGAAGTTTTATTGTTTCATATTATTCATTCCTTATGCCTGTAGGCATTTTGTTTGTCAAATAAATAGTTTTTTCCACTTTTCTATGAAGAAATTCTTTTCCTGAACTGGCTGGGGGGAAGAGCTGTTTGGGTTTGCTCACCAGAGGAACCCCATTCGGAGGTTTCTTCCCAAATTTGCCCTAAACCAAGACAGCCCCCAAAACAGTTTCTGCAAACTACACCTCAATCTCCATCCAAGAGGCAGATGACAAAGTTTTTCACCTTCAGATTATTTACTTTACAGGAGATAGTGTAGTTTTATAAAGTTATATAATTAGTACCTTAAATTATTTTTGACCCACCCACTTAGAAGAGTAAATCTTTATATCTCTTCCTGTGACTCTCAAATAATAGAAGAAAAAAAATTGCTACTGAGAATTTCCTTGTAATATAAACTTGACAGAACTAGATTTCTATTAGTAATTAACTGTACCTTTTTGTGGGGATAACACTGCCAGCACAACCAAAGAATGCCCCGTTAGCTACAAATATCCGCATGTTTGTATGTACACAGAAGAATCACAGCTACTGTAGTAATTTTGTTACAGTACAAGTTCAGTTGAAACTCTCTCCTTAATTATCACACTGCTGGGTAGTAGTTCACATCCATATTCTGTGAACACTAACATATCCCCTTGGTATTTTGCATAGGTGCTCCTCCTTGCCTTCCTTCTTTATATTCAGTGCACTAGTAGCACAGATTAATGAGTAATAAAAAGTCTTTAAGTTAGTATGAAAGAGCCACTTGAAACACACAAAAAAATAGGGAAAATAAAAGAGGCAAAAACATATTGCCTGTTCTGTAAGGTACAAAACCCAAAATAAATTAGCCAAAATGCCAAGAATATGAAGCCAGTCCTTGTCCTGTGATCTTCATGTACCTGCAACATTACATGGCGGGATGACATAAACACTTTGAAAACAATACTGCATATTTCAACCTCAATTCTCCCCACCTGTAGAGTAGGGTCACCCTTAAGTCCATCCTCCTTTTAGCTGTGAAGAAACAGAAGTAGGAGGATCTGACAGATCGGACTGATTTCTAAGCGTTACGCAGAGAAGTAAAACAAAGTAAGTTCTTTGTCCAAAATTTTTGAATTATTTGAGTCTTTTCCAGTTCATTATTAATCAGTTCTGTTTAAAATTCAACGTGGTATCACCAGGTTCAGATGCTACAGTTTATTCTTAGGTTCTTACACCGGTCTTTTGATCTTGTTGGCGTTGATACAAAATTTGTCATTTTTTAGTTGTCAGTCATATTAAAGCTTAAGTTGTTTGCGATACATGAGAAAGCATCTTCTTGCTGTGGGGTTAAATAACTGTCTTTCCCAGTTGTGCAATTGTGAAGATATACCTTTTAAACATTCATCTCCTCTTACTTTATAACCAATAGCTTTACAATTCAAACATCACGTCAACAGGCTGCTGCAGACACGGGAAAACTCCAATTGCACCAGAAGGTCTCCCATAGATGGGAGAGGCACTAGCGACCCTACATGAGCTTCTCTGCTTGTGGAGAGCACCGAAAACATACAGGGTTCCTGATCCAAGCAAAGCCACAGAACTCCAAACCAAGACAACAATCTCTGCCTGCAATGTTCTCTCGACAAGAGACAGCTTGCACTTGCTGACAGCTCTGCCATGAAAATGAAGCAACTAGGCAGCAGGGCCTTGCTTCTGGCTGCTGCAAACATGGGAAAACTCCAAGTACAGCAGAATGTCTTCCAGGGCTGTGAGAGGCACAAGAGACGCCACACTCGCTTCTCTGCTTGTGGAGAGCGCGAACAACAGGCATGGTTCCTGCTCCAAGCAAATCCACAGAACTCCCCACCGAGGCCACAGGCTCTTCGTGCAGCGTTCTCTCTGCAAAAGAGATCTCTCAGTTTTTGACAGCTCTGCCGTTGAAAAGAAGCAGTTAGGCAGCAGGACCTTGCATCTTTCTGCAAAAGAGATTTGCTGAGAGCTCTGCTGTGGAAAAGAAGCAACTAGGCAGCAGGGCCTTGCTTCTGGCTGCTGCAGACACAGCAAAACTCCCAGTGCAGCAGAATGTCTTCCAGGAGGGGAGAGACACGAGCAGCGATACACTCACTTCTCTGCTTCTGGAGAGCACCGAAAGCACACAGGACTCCTGCTTCAAGGAAAGCCACAAAACCCCCCACTGAGGCCACAAGCTGTGCGCAGTGTTCTCTCTGCAAAAGAGAGCTTGCAGTTGCTGACAGTTCTGCCATGGAAAAAAAGCAACTAGGCAGCAGGACCGTTCTTCTGGCTGCTGCAGATACGGTGTTGGGGGTTAGGTTTGTTCCTTTTTTATTTTAAAGAATTTTTTCCCCATAAGTTTCCAAGGAGACTATGTGTTGTATACTAAAAGAGCATTTGACCAAACCAAAGAGATGGCCAAAGCTTGGTTGGGGAGGGTTTTTTTATCTTTTGTAACTCCAGAAGGGAGGGGGTAACTGCCTTCTCTGATAACAAGCCAGCTGTTAAAAACCAGGTGGGGTATTGTTTCTTATCTCTGTTCACTCTTCCACTACCCCCATGAGAATATCTTCTGTTAACAGACTATTAAAGCTCACCAATGGCATGACACATTTCATCATCCTATTGTGAGATGCTCTACCCAGGGAGAAGAAGCCAAACCATTTCCACCTAGATAAAAAGGAGCTACAAGTGTCACCAGGCACTCCGATGTTCCCACGGGATTCCCAAAGGAAGACTGGATCCACTTTGGGACTCCTGGCTCCACAGGACCATCTCTGCTTCCAACAGGACCACATCTGCCACTCCAGGAGGGCTTACTTTTGGACTGTTTCCAACGGCCTGGCCAACAGGACATTAGGTTGTACTCCTGACTCTGTCAGGGTTTTCTGGGGTTCCTTGTTTGTTTGTTTGCTTATTCTTTTGTACTACAGCATTTTTATTTTTAATATCCCTAGCAAAGAGCTGCTATACCTATTCCCAAAATTGTTGCCTGACACCCTTTTAATTGCAAATTTATAATAATTTGAAAAGGGGGAGCGGGGGGCTTACATTCAAAGAGAGTCTCCAATCTTTCTTGGCAGATACCTGTCTATTCAGACCAAGACACACGGGAAAGCTTCCAGTGCAGCAGAAGATCTTCCAGGGCTGGGAGAGGCACGACCGGCAATACACGAGCTTCCATGCTTGTGGGGAGAACAGAAAACACACAGGACTCCTGCTTCAAGCAAAGCCACAGAACCCCCCCTACCGAGGCCACAAGCTCTGCATGCAGCGTTCTCTCTGCAAAAGAGAGCTTGCAGTTGCTGATGCTCTGCCATGGAAAAGAAGCAACTAGACATCAGGGCCTTGCTTCATGCTGCTGCAGACGGGAAAACTCCCAGTGCAGCAAAATGTGTTCCAGGGCTGGGAGACGCATGAGCAGAGCTACACGAGCTTCTTCTTTCTTGGAGAGCACTGATGATTGTACAGGTACAGATCCTCCTGACCTAACTTTATTCTCAAGGCCTATGTGCTCTATCAAGGATCACCAGCATCCCCCCCCTTCTCCCCCACTACCTAAGCAAATTTATACTTGATTTGGTTAAAACAATAGCATGAAATAACATCCTGGTTACAGTGAAGCTGATGTCATGTTCTCAGGCCCTGCTACTTCAGAAATCATTTTACCCCTATACTATCACAAGCAAAGCTACAGAACCCCCCTTCCGAGGCCACAAGCTCTGCATGCAGCGTTCTCTCTGCAAAAGAGAGCTTGCAGTTGCTGACAGTTCTGCCATGGAAAAGAAGCCACTAGGCAGCAGGGCCTAGCTTCTGTCTGCTGCAGACATGGGAAAACTCCAAGTGTAGCAGAGTGTCTTCCTAGGCTGGGAGAGGCACGACCGGCATTCCGCTAGCTTCTTTTTACTTAGATAGCACAGAAAACACACAAGGCTCCTGCTCCAAGCAAAGCTACAGAACCACCCTACAGAGGCCTCAAGCTCTTCATGCAGCGTTCTGTCTGCATTGCTTTTACAGTTGTGCAGAAAAAATAGCCAAATATAAATCTTTCTCGCAGTTAGACAAAAAGTCAGGAAGTGCTTCCAGAAATGTCTGAAGAAAAAATAAAAATACAATACTTTCTTTCAATCTGATACATTTCCAAAATGCACTACAATAAGGTGTTTGTTATCATTCCCATCCATCTCTCTTTTTTTTTTTTTCTTTTTTTTAAATGTCTGTTGACTCTGTTGTGCACCACAACGACACAAAGACTTTGACTTCAGAAGGGTAAAAATGACTCCTTTATTCTTGGGATGTGTCTCCATTATATACTATTCTACACAGACCCATTCGATTGGTGAAACAAAGACAAACCTCTTCAATCACATTGGTCAGACCAGAGGGACATCAAGAAGTCATCCCTCCTAGGGAAAGAATGTAAATCAAGTTTATAGTTACCAAAACATGTCTCTTGTTTACAGAAAATTCCCTGGGAAAGGAATTTCAGAAAACCAAAACATCTCAGCCACAAACCAGGGCTACTGTCTGTACAGCAGCATTGAACTTTGAAGTGCCAGCATGGGGATACTTTATGATTCATGAAACATTTGCATTCATCATATCCAAGTTATAACAGCTAACAGAAGTGCTGAGTTAATCAATGTGTTCTGCAAGTTCTCACTGTTCTTCTAGCTCGAGCAACAACTGGAACAACACTTTTTGCACAGAATTACTAATCACGACAGATAACTACCTCCACCACTGTAGACTGTGTATTCTCCAGGCTAAACAATTTGTCATTGCATGCTTATGCTTTTGTTCCCTGCTGGCAAATGTTTCTAACTCCTTTCATATGACTGCAGGGCAGCTTTCAGAACATGACAGGGATTTTAAAACACTAATAATATTTCTCAATTTGAGTAAAATCAGCTTACTTTTAACTCATAAAACTGGTGTTACAGGTCTTTCTCATCACCAAGAAGAAATGGGAGTTCAACACTGCCAGGAACACAGATAAAGAACATCACTTTCATCTTCCTTTTTCCACAGGTGGGGATGAACAGGGAACAAGTCCCAGCAGAGGAAACTCCTTCAGCCAACACAGTTCAGCCAAGATGCAGAAGAAGTGGCCTGTGTCAGATGGAGGGATTATATATACAATTTCCCCTGGAGCAATAGGGAGAGCAGTGGCTCTTGATGAAGCAGTAGAGCTTTGCAATACAGCACTGCACTCCTCATTTGCTCACTGCACATGGCATAATCCATATGCTGGCTTGATACCTGGGAATTTCTTCCCGTAGTGAAAAAAGCAGTGCACCTTTGTTTTTTTATAATTAGTGGTGAGGATAGAAAATGTGGAATTCTAGAAACTTTTGTATGCCTTAATATGTTATAATTTATCACTACAATATCAAAACAAGATATGAACTTCTGTTGTGTATTATTTTTCCTATCACAAAAAAAAAGATAATAAAGGCTGGATTTTGCTGGCCTCTTGCAAACACTCGTGCTGATCTCTGGAGCACTGCTCTTTTGAAAGTTGTAGGATCTGATCAAAGTTGGGTGTGACACAATCTGGCCATGTCCTGGCAGAAGAGTTGCCTCTGACCACCCGTAACATCACAAAAGAAGTGAAAGCAACTGTGTGCTCCCATTCTCCACAATGTGAGCTGCTAAATGGGCTTTCTGCAGCAGTCGATAGTTCATATCAAAGCAATCTGTCTTTAGGGTTCACTCCCAATTAGAGATCACAATGAATATAAAATAATTTATTGATCGATGTCAGGAAATACATTAACAAATCCATCTGCAAGCAAGAACAGCTCAATGGTTCCAAGTAGAGCAAATTTAGTGACTCTCAGTGGTGTGGAATGACTCCATCAGCTGAGCTCACTCACCAGTAAAGCATCCTAGTAAACCTTCTGAGCCATGCCAAAATATGGACAGGAGAACAACACAGGACTACCCAGTGGCCATTTCCCAAAACAATGCTTCAAAAAAAAGCTTCACATTGCCACAGGATAAAATGTAGTTGTGAAAAACGAGTTCTACTCTCTTAGAAAAATTTATAAGTTGAATAAAAATTAAAAATAGAGAATTAGGAGACAGAAAGGCAAAGTTCCAGCTGGCGTGCCTCACCAGAAAGCACACACTTCTCTTTCAATTACGGTGTTTTAAGGATTGCTGTTTTACATATTCAATAGATATTATCTGTTTCAAGTATCCCAAATCATCTTATCTGATAGATTTATTTGTGGGTGGCTCCACTCTGGTAACATGGGTCTTATAAATCTTTCTCTTGAGATTTTTGGTCCTTTGATCCAGGCTCTCCTCCTACAACACCATAATCCCGGCTGCATTCTCTATCTGAGGTTCACTAGTCTGGTTAAACCGGTTTGGGCACTCTCTTTTCCAGTCTCGCATCATCGGCAGTAGGCACACTGATTTATGGCTAGTCCTCCATGACCTCTGCCAAAACCACCTCTATTACCGCCCTGACCGGTTCTGTCACCACGTCCTCGTCCCTGTATGACTGCCAAAAGACTCTGTCTGTGTTTCTTAGCAACCTCTTTGTCTCGGTTGTTGTACACTTTCCAAGCCACTTCTAAAAGCTTGTCCAAACTTCTTAACTCTTTGCTTTCCAGTTTCTGTAACTTCTTCCTGATATCCTCCTGTGACTGGCCTAGAAAAATAAAGGCGAGCTGAACCCTTGCTTGTTCACTGTCTATCTGAAGATCAGTATATTTCCTAGCTGCTTCCTTAAGTCTTTCTAGAAAAGCAGTGGGAGATTTTTTCTTATCCTGTTGGATTTCGTACAATTTGGACCAATTCAAACTTTTAGGTATTGCTTGTTGAATGCCTATAGAAATCCACTATTGGTACCTTTTCAGCCTTAACATGTCTATTCCAGATGGGTCATTAGGGTTCCACTCGGGATCCTCGGTGGGAAAATTATAATCTAAAGTCCCTGTCACCAAACCATTTCGTATATCCTCCCTAGCCCTGTCTTTCTCTGCCTGAAATACCATGTCCCTCTCTGTGTCATCCATCAAGGTGTCTAATATTACTTGAATATCCTCCCAATCAGGATTCTGAGTTTTCATTATCATCTTAATCACACGAGCTACTCTATCTGGATTATCCTGGTATGTCCCAGCCGATTGTTTCCATATTACCAGATCAGCAGACATAAAAGGTACTTTTACTAAGACTGGTCCATCAGCCCCCACCCCGTCTTAGCGGCGCAATAATCGTTTTTTTTTGTCCGCCTGTTTTTAATATACCTTTCCCTGCCTTGGGCCATGTTGGAGCCAGCCTTCCCCATGTACAATGGGCTGCTGGGGCATCTGAGCTATCTTCTTCACCTTCACTGCTTTCCATTCTGTCCCTTCTGCATCTCCCTCTCCTTCGTCCCTGTCCCACAGCCAAATCCTGATTATTGTCAGGGGTGGAAGCAGTGGGTGACTCTGGCAGAGGAGGATTGGGGGGGGGTAGAGGGTACAGGAGCCAGGGACGTAGGTGTAGGTGGGAGAGGAGGGTAGCCCTGGGGGGGTGTCGGGATAAATCTCTGAGCAGGCGTCGGTGGGGGAGGGGTATAGCCGGGGGAAGCATTTCGGACAGGCGTAAGCAGGGGAGGGAGAAGAGAATCAGGTGGGGTGAGAGTAAGTGGAGTAGAACTTGATGCTGAGGGAATATTAGCAGAGGCAGTGGGTTCTACTAGTAAATCAGCTTCCAAATCATCTCCCTCCCTTTTCCCAAACCTAGGTGTTCTACGCAACGCTTATCTTGGACGCAAGCCAAACAATGATTGTTTTCTAAGACCAGCGCTTGTATCCCACATTCCACCAACCATGCCAGTTTCCCTTTTAAATAAAAGAAAAGATCTATGTATGGCAATTCATCAAGTTTCGATTCTCATCTACAATGTGTCATCAGTTGCTATATAAGTTCCGGTTGTAAAGACCCATTTTTCGGCCACCTCTGTCAGACAAGACGTACTCAGGCCACCATACAGTACAATAATCAATCAACTTATCCTTCCATAATTCTTGGCCAAAATTTCCCTCCTTCCAATGTGCCAACAAACAACCCAAAGGAGAAGTATGCAGAATGGGGGCATTGCGGCCCAAACCCCCTTTTAATGCTTTTAGCTTCTCCATATTACAAATACATAACACCACCGATGCAGAACCTGCAATGCTTTCACAATTGACTGACGGACAGCTGCCTAGGCAATACCAGGAATTCCTTATCCCAACCACACGCAGCTTTTGCCGCGTCTTATTGGCAGGCACCCAGACCAGACCAGATAATAAAGCACCATACCTTTTCCCAGGGGACACTGTGGGCAGCGGGGAGTCCTGGCGCGATGGGCTCCCTGAGAATCCCCTCGGTGCCGGCTGGAGGGTGATCGGGTCAGGAGGTCCCCAGCAGCGCTCACAGGGTCCCATCTTGGGTCGCCAAAATGTTAGCGTAGGAAAGAACACACAATCACAGAATTGCGTGCGGTGCTTTATTCAGAGCTCTGGGAGCCGGGGGTCCGGGAGCCGGGGGTCCAGGACCCAGATCTTGACTCCATCGGACATTCGAAATGGATACAATGTTATACATTTCTTGTTACATAAGGATTCATGTTAATCATTAAATCCCATTGTTCCATTGATTCTACCCAAGGAACAACGGTCTTCGTGATTCTTGCTCAAGATTCTGGTTTGAGAAAATAATAATATTTAGTTACCAAACTAATATCACAATCAACAATACTATCATATATCGTACTGATGATTATACAGGTACAGATCCTCCTGACCTAACTTTATTCTTAAAGCCTATGTGCTCTATCCAGAATCACCAGCGTCCCCCCCCTTTCTCCTCCCACCACCTAAGCAAAGTTATACTTGATTTGGTTAAAACAATAGCATGGAATAACATCCTGGTTACAGTGGAGCCGATGTCCTGTTCTCAGGCCCTGCTACTTCAGAAATCATTTTAACCCTATGCTATCAGGGACGGTCTCTGAAAAAAGCAGCATTTAGCACTGCAGTGGTGAATATTGGCCTGGGTCCGGTTGTGGTGCAGTGGGTTATCTTGAGCACTGCCACTTCTAAGGTAATGTCTTCTAATCCCATAGCTTACTCCCTCTTGCTTTCTCGCTCTCCAGTTATTTTAATTTCTGTGGACTTTCTTACTTATAAGTGTTAGGACATGGAGTGTGTATTTTTCTGTGAGTTTAATAGCAATATCCCTAGAGAGTCCTTTAGGGTTAGTATTGAAAAATTGAGGGGGACCTTACCAGTGGAGAGTCATCGCTTTTAAAATCCAGACTTATCAGACTCTCAGAAAAGATGTGGCCAACTTATGAGTTAGATAACAATAAGATGTGGCCCGAATTTGGTAGCTTAGATAAGAAATTAATATCAAGCTTGATATCCCACATACGTAAGCTAAGTATCTCAAAGAGTTAGTGTATGCTAGACTTTTTATGGTTTTATCGTGTCAGCAAAGCCCAACTAAAAAAGAACAACATTTATTGCTTTTAAGGAAAAAAGAGAGGAAAAGTGAAAAAGAAACAGCCAATATTGAAAAGCGAGTGTAAAAATGGAGTTAGACCTCATGGCTCCTGTCTTGAAGGCGGGCCCAGTCCCAGTCACACTTGCGGTGGGCCTGGGCCCAGTTTCAGGTGTGGCCCTTCCATTCCTGCTGCTGCCGCTGCCAGTGTCACCCCCTCTGCCACCGCCTTCACAGCAAAAGGGCGGGGCAGATGGGGGGAGGCGTGTCTCTGGCAGGGTCCCAGTCAGTGAAAGAGGAGAAAGGCGGGCTTTGGCAACCATGGATGAGCTGCCACCGTCCCAGCAATGAGGGAGGAGGTGGGGGGGACAGGGGTGGAGGCGGGGGGAGGGGATAGCCAGCATGTGCAGCCAACAGCATGGCCCCCAGAGGTGGAGCCGGGGGGAAGAGCTTTCTAATGAGACGGTGGAGACAGGCCCTCCCATTGAAGGAGTGGTGCCTCTCCCACTCTCAGGCCCATGAGTTTCCATAGCAACACTGTGTGCTGGGGAGCTGCCTCAGGAGATGACATCATCAAAGCAAGCAGGCAACCAATCTGGCTTCCCCAACGCTGTAAGTCATGCTTTGCAATTTCTAGAATTGGGATTGGTTGAAGCAGATCTACAACCACAGCCAACTCAACAGAGTCAGACAGTTCTTGGTCAAGTAGCTTGTCTGAAGATGAGATTATAGCTGCCCTGAGCAGGCGAAAAAAGGGAAAGCTAGCGAGAAGGGCCATAAAAGAATGCAGCCCAATAGCCAAACGTACTAGGTCAAAAAAGAAAAAAGGAAAAGAGCCAGTTCTGCAAGTCGGATTACGGCAAGCAGTTGGCAATCAGAGGCCATTATATGTAAAGGTTCCATACTCCCTTATCGAGTCAGAGCAGTGGAAGACTACTGTGGGAAAATATAAAGAGAATCCAGAGAAGGTGGAAAAATCTCTATGTTAGAGAGATTACTTGATCCCACTGTGAGACAAATGGTTTATAAAGCAATTACAACATTGTTAGAGGCAAGCATATCAAATGGGTTGATCCAAGGCACAGTTACACAGATATTTCCATTAGAAAATCCTGGGTGGGATGTGAACATTCCAGAACCTATGGCAAGGTTTAAATGGTATCAAAGCCTTGTGGTATATTGTTACACTGCACCCCCACAACTGAGTGGACGTTTCCATAGTAAGAAAAGAGTTTCAGTTTCACCACTGAACTTATAAGGAAGATGAACCAGAAACTTCTATGCTCTTCTTACTGTAATTGGCTCAGTGCCAGGACAAAAACACCAGTTGGTCTTTTTAGATGTTTCTCAAAAAAAGTAGCTATTTTCTCTTGGGCAGCTTGCCAAAAAACCCTCCTAAATAATTTAGTACTTAAGAAAGCGCATGAAGCTTCTCGGCTCCTTTTCAGTGTGTCTTAGCAGGTGCAAGGGGCCTCCCTGCCCTGTGTGCGGCTTTTGTTCTTTTGTTTTGTATGGTTTGTTAATTTCTCTTTAATTAAAACCCTTATGCTTATTCAAAGAACATCTGACCATGCTGTCTCGCTAATTATTTTTAAGCCATTTCTGGGAGGTTGCTGGACACCCTCAGAGAGTGTGGAACCCTCATGGGGCTAAAAACACGCTGGTCCCACACAGAAATTCAACAGTATATGAGTTAAAACATGGGATCCTGAAAGCTATAAATTGGTGAAAGTTTATGAAGTAAAGTTATGATGAATCATCCACTGATTTTTTAAACAGTCTAAGAGAAACTGCCATCAAAAATACAGAACTAGATCCTGAACCATCTGATGGGAAAGCAGATCTAGTTCTCTTGTTTATGGGTCAAGCTTCAAATGATATAAGGAGAAAGCTGTGAAAGATAGAGGGAGTTCGAGACAGATAAATTGCTAGAGGTTGCCTGGAAGGTATTTCAAGACAGGGGCCCAAATGAAAGAGTTAGACCCCAACCGAGCAAGAAGGCAACTCAGGAAAAGTCATCCAAGAAAACTTGGGCTATGGAAAAAGATCAGTGTGTCTACTGTAAAAAATGGGTACATTGGAAAAATGACTGTCCAGCATTGAAACAAAAATCTCCAGTTCCCCAACTCCCAGTAGTACAAACCTCAAGCTCTGAATAATGGGGACCAAAGGTATCTCCCTATGGGTTAAACCCACACTTCTGAGGGCCAGCCTGGCAGAAATGTGGCTAATATTAATTAGCGAGATGGCATGATGGAGTGTGTCTTGAAAAATCAAAAAGGTTTTAATAAAGAAGGAAAATAATACAAAAAACAAGTGCAAAGCTGAGCACAGTACAGAGACAAGTCTCTACTTGCTACACCACCTCAAAAAGCATGGAGTTTCTTTGTTCTCTCTCTTTAGTACTTAACAGCCTAGGTAGGCTTTTTGGCCCTTGGCCCAATGAGATGAACATCAGACTCTGAGTTACATTCCTGGAGTCCAATCCACACTTCTGTGCTGGCTCTGAGCCAATTACAATGAGAAACCCACAGAACTTTCCAGCTAACTTCCTAAAATGCCTAAAGGTAAACTGAAACTCTTTCCCTATTTGGGAGCACCTGCTGGAGGTGCAGGGAATGCATCACCACATCTCCTCCAGCAGAAACTTTGGTCATAGGTAAGCTGGGGAAAGATGTCATGGAATTTTCGGTAGACACTGGAGCAGCATGTGCTGTGTTGAATACCTTAGAAGGGAAACTGAATCAAGATATTGTACATGTTGTTGGGGTGACTGGGGTAACCAAAACATGGCATTTCTTCCAAACTTTAAAATCTAAGCTGAGGAAGCACTGGGTAACCCATCAATTCCTCTATATGCCTAACTACCCTAAACCATTGCTGGGGAGGGACTTGCAAGAGAAATTGGAAGCAGAAATTAAATTTAAAAAGAGGTGTACATGTTGGAATTCCTGAATCTAAATTTGTCCAAGTTGCTGCACTTTTTATACAGGAAAAATGTGGTGAAATCCCCGCGGAAGATGAAAAAGTGGTAAATCCAATAGCGTGGGCCAATGATATCCCAGGACGATCCAAATGAGCAGAACCAGTGAGTATTGCACTCAAACCACAAGCCACACCAGTAAGGCAAAAACAATACCCTTTGAAATTAGAGAACTGTAAGGGATTGGCATCTGTCACTGAAAGATTCCTGCAACATGGTTTATTAGTGCAATGTGAGTCCAAATTCATCACACCAATTTTAGCTGTTAAGAAAGCAGATGGTAAGAGTTATCAATTAGTACAAGATTTAAGAGCGGTTAACAAAATTACAAAGGACATACACTCAGTGGTAGCCAATCCCTACACCCTTTTGACCACACTGACAGACGAATTAGGGTAGTTTACTGTTGTTGACCTGAAGGATGCCTTTTTCTGCATTCCTGTGCATAAAAGCAGCCAAGAGCTTTTTGCTTTTGAGTGGGAAAATCCCGAGACAGCAAGGAAAAGTCAGGTCACTTTGTCATTTTTACCCCAAGGTTTCGAGAACAGCCCAACAATATTTGGAAACCAGATAGCAAAGTAATTAGAAGACTGGAGAAGACAGGAGCCAGAAAGAGTCATTCTTCAATATGTGGATGACATCCTGATTGCAGCCAGAACCAGAGATGACTGCATATGATTTACCATAAGCTTTTTAAACTTCTTGGGACTGAGTGGGTGCAAAGTTTCTAAAGACAAGGCACAGATTGCCAAAGAAGCAGTATTTACTTGAGGCTTGAGATCTTCCATGGACACTGAAAGCTCAGCAAAGAACGGAAAGAAGCCATCTGTCAACTCACAGAGCCGCATACCATGAGAGAGATGCAAGCTTTCCTGGGAATGGTCTGTTGGCGTCATTTGTAGGTAGCAAATTATGGAGTGCTGGTAAAACTCCTATATGGGGCACTAAATGCAGGCACAAAAGGAATTATCATATGTACTGAAAACACTAGAGCAGCTCTTAAACAGCTGAAACATTCTCTAATGTCAGCTACAGCACTGGGAATACCAGACTTAACCTTTTCAACGTTTTACATATAAGAGATTGAATGTGGCTTTGGGTATACTAGCACAGTGCCTCCGGAAACAACAGAGGGCTGAGGCCTACTTTTTCAAACAGCTAGGCTCCTGAAGTCCGTGGCGGCCACTGTCATCTTGATCAAAGAGGCCCAAAAACTCACCCTTGGGCGACACATTGTAGTGTATGCACCCCATGCCATAGCAGCTGTACTGGAACAAAAGGGGGGACATTGGCTGTCTGGCAACCGGATGCTTAAATATCAATCACTGTTATTAGAACAGGATTGCTGTTGCTTTGAAAACAACTTCTGTTGTTAACCCTGCCATGTTTTTGTCCTCCACCTTAATTGACAATGAGCCTGAGCATAACTCTTTACAGACAATTGAAGAAGCCTATTCCAGCTGACCTGACCTGAAAGACGTGCCCCTGAAAAAAACAGATTGGGAGCTTTTTACAGATGGAAGCAGCTTTATGAAAATTGGGAAAAGGATGACAGGCTATGCAGTAACTATGCAGGATAAGGCGATCGAGGCAACTGCCCTGCCAGCAGATGTGTCATCAAAGAAAGCCAAGCTGATTGCACTGACCAGAGCCCTAGACCTGAGCTAAGGAAAGAAGGTAAATATATGGACTGACTCATGGAGCCATCAGGAAAGAGAGAGGACTTCTGAACACGCAAAGTAATGAAATCAAACATGCTGAACAAATACTTGCACTTTTGGAGAGCATTAAAAAACCTGAAGAAGTAGATATCATGCATTCTGGAGGTCACCACAAAGGGAAAACCACTCCAGAATTTGGAAATCACTTTGCTGATAAAGCAGCAAGAGGAATTGCAGAAAAAGGTATTCTTGCAGTAATTCCACATAAAGTGATTGATTTGTCAGGGTCCACCCCAAAATATGACCAAGCAAACCACAAACTAATCAAGTTTCTTAAAGCTGAGATCACAGAAAGTGGTGGGCTGTTACACCAGCAAATCAGGTTGTAGTCCCACCCCTGATCCTTTGAGAGCTAGCTCAAAGAGAACACAAAACTACACATTTCAGGATTGAAAACCTTCTGAAACATCTAAAAAAGGTAGTAATAGGAAAGGGAATGACTGACATTATACAATCAGTAGTGAGCAAATGTGAAATCTTCTGTAAAAGCAATACCGATATGAGGAAAAGAGTTGCATTAGTAGTAACAAAAGAAGGGGATCTTCCTGGAGATTACAGGCAAATCGATTTTGGGGAGTTACCATACAAGGAAAGATATCAATGCATACTGGTGTTGACACCTTCAGTGGATAGCCAGAAGCTTACCCCTGTCACACTAACACAGCCTAGGAAGTGGTAAAAGTTTTGCTCAATCATATAATTCCAAGGTTCGGGGTTCCCTTGGGGATGTCATCAGAAATTGGAACCACACTTTGTTGCAACAGTGGTTAAAGAAGTTAGCAGGATTTTGGGAATTACTTGGGATCTGCATACACCTTATAGGCCCCAAGCGAGTGGTAAAGTTGAACGTAGGAATGGGACTCTCAAAACACAAATTAGCAAAATTTATCAAGAAACATCCATGACATGGGTTCAGGCCTTTCCTATAGCTTCACAAAAAATCTGCGTACAACCAAGACAGTGGGATAACATCAGGCTCTATGAAATATTGTATGACAGACCATATCAGATCCCACATGTTCCAGGTGAAATTTACATGAAGGGGAAACTTGATTTACAGAGATATCTAATGGCTTTAGGTTCCAGTTTGCAGAAGCTCCAGACTTACATCGTGCTATCCAGACCCATTGGTCTGGACACACCTGCACATCCCTTCCAACCTGGAGACTGGGTCTATGTTCAGTGGTGGGACAATGATCCTCTACAAGCCAGGTGGAGAGGACCATTCCAAGTTTTGCTGACCACCCTCACCACAGTCAGCATTGCTAGCAAAGGACCCTGGATTCACTACTCCAGAGTTAAGAAAGCTTCTGCTCCTGAAACAGCTGTAAAAACAGAGACTGATGCAGGCAAAAACATGCTTTAAATGATTCCTCTTCTGTGCCTAAAGAACTGTTCACAATAATCATTATTTTTTGTATGATACCGCACTGTACAAGATATTACTACTGTTAGATGTTTATTACTGTTCATTATTATTGTTACCGCTAGATATTTATCTATTATTGGATATTTACCATTGTTAAATATTTACTGTTAATAAATATTTATCTATTGTTAGGTGTTTATTATAAGTTGTTTACTATCGTTAGATCCTTATTTATTATTGAATACCTATTATTAGATATTTAGAATAGAGACTTGACAAGGAAAAGGCTTTTTCAAGCCTCTAAAGGGTGGGAAAGATGCCTTAAGTTTTAGCTTTCATGTTTTTCAGATTCTGTGCTGTCTAGGGGTGTAGTTCTGAGTCTCATATAAGTGTTAGTAAGCTCTATTCATCGAGTAGGAAGACAAAACAAATCTTTTTCCTGCTGAAGACCAAGGACAACGAGTACAACTTTCAGGCCCAAAAGCATAAACAATGGTGGAGTGAAGAAAGAAAAGAAGAAAGGATGGGACTTCACAACAAATCAAATATATCTTCCTCTTGATTTTTTTTATTTCCTGAAGGATTCCAGCATTCTTTCTAATTTCTTCCAAATCAGTCTGTATTCTCAGAGTCTGGTCTACGTATACACAGCAGCTGGTGTTGATAACTATACAAACACCACCTTTGGATGCCAAAAGCAAATTCAAAGCCATTTGATATTTTTTTTACCTTTGAGAGGCTGGTAACTCCTTGTTGCAAGGCACTGATTACATTGTCTGATTTTCTATTTTTTCAATAACTCCAGATATGTTCACTATAGCCTTTTCCGATTTAAGGCACTCCAAACCATGGTATGAATTCTCTCATAAATTTGTGGAATCCAGAGGACCTCTCAGCTAATGGTTCTAAATTTCATTTGTGTCTTGTTATAAAAGATCATAGATGTCCTCTGGGGAATTCTGATTTATCAATGATATTTATTTCTGGAACTACAGTTCCAATGGTGCATATTCCTCGCCATTTAGAGGGTAGAGCTTTTCTAGCTTGATTTCCACAAAGTAAATAGTTTCCCATACTGTCTGGAATAGGCCATCAACGTATGTTTAAAATGCCTATTCCTTTTGCATCTAAATATGAGTGACCCTTGTGATAAACCCCAACCATTAGTCCTTGGTTATACTCAGGTAACTCCATTTTTTGGTGTAAAGTGACTCCTGGTCCCTTTAGGCATCTATGAACACAGGAGGTCTCAATGACTGCTATTTCTACTGTCAGGATTTGTTGATCTATAGAGATTTGGGCTGTCTTTTCCTTTCAGAAGGAGCATCACTCCAGTGTTGGGGTGCGTATCTTTCTCTGATCCGCCCAGTGTTCGGTTGGACCACCTGCTAGCTCTGATGTGCCTCAACAGAACCGTTGTGTGGGTTCTTGGCTCTGCAGCACCTTTACCTTCGCTGTCACGGCCGTGGTTTGAAAGAGGAGAAACTCTCGAGGCTCGGGGAACAAAGGTTTTATTCGGGGGTCACAGGGAAGCCCCTGACCCCAGACCCGGTGCCTCAGGAAAGAGACCCCGAACCTGGGCTGCAGGGAGATTTTGTCCAAAACAATTTGGGGCGTGGATACAAGTTATAAACCAATAAAACAAAGCAAGGTGGCAAATGCCAACTGAATTACATAAACACTAACAAATCAAGGTAAATTGGGGAGGGGTCCCTGGGGGATCCACCAACCACTGGCCGAACCTTCGGACCTTGGAGATAATTGATGGACAGAAGGGGGGAAGATACATTGGAAAGGATGGGTAGGGATTCTTCCCAGGGAGGGACCAATAGGAGACAGTCTCTGGGCAGAGACCTGGGTTGTCTTGGAAACTCTTATCCACTTCTGATAAGAACATATTCCAGGATAGGGACCCACTTAAGGTGGCTAAAAAACTACACTAAAGTTACAATTAAAAACTATACTAAACTTATAACTAAAACCTATAAAACAATTCCAGCATCCCCAGACTCCAGATGGAGGAAAACCACTGGAAAAAAAAGTTTGCTGTCAGAATTCCCATCATCTGAATACTTTCATCCAAATGAGTGGGAAACAGAACAAATCCAGCAGTTTCTGCAGTTTGTTATCAGTGTCACAGCTTGCATTAGCTTTAGGTGTGAATTTCCTTTTCGAAGATCAGGTAGCATTTGTTCTATGTGTGTCATATTAGAGTGGCCCTTCGGAAAAGTGATATTGCTTTCTATTCTTTCTTTTATAATCACTAGTTGCAAGGTTTTGTTGAGATGGCTGACTAATCCAAGAGTGACCAGTCATGCTGTGGTATTGAAAACATTGACTTGTAAACAAAGAAAGGTAAACTGTACAATGATTGTCATTTTAGAGCTTCTGATTCTGTTAGTTACTGTGCTGTCTAGTATGGTCTGGAACTGGCTTTATTCACTTATAGGAGTCTAGGAGTCTCCATCAGTAGCCTTCACAGCTGTGTAGGTAGTCAACAGTCCTCCCCACTGCTGCTTGAGTGTCTCCTTTTCTCACATCTGGTTACACACCTAGTCTTTTGTCTGGTGAGGATATACTTGAACATCCAAGGTTATTAGGGAAATAAAACAACAGAACTCAAGCAATAATAAATGTGTTTTTTCCACAGAGAGTTGCTGCTGCAATTTTGTCTCTGAACTCTAGTTTCATACATAGCACTATACTCACTACCACCACATGGGAGCAGTTTGCAAGGTTTCATTGAGAAACTTTAGTTCAAAGAATGTTACGAATAGATGTGGGGATTTAGATAAGTTTCTGCCTTTTGTCCAGGCCTCCAGCAGCAGGCAGTAACTTTACTGAGGTGATCAGCATGCCAAAACCCACTCTTGTTCGCAAGTTCTTTAATAATGGCTGATTCAGTCTATTATAGAATGAATTATTTATTTAATAGACACAAAACCAAGAGACATAAGACTGAACACAAACTGTATACTACAGAGGAATAAGGACAAAAAAGAAACCACTAGTATGTATATACAGTGCAGGGTTAAAGGTACCATTAATTTTACAGCTAGCAAAGAAATAATATAACTTAATATTCAATGTATCTTACCATCCAATTGTTACTGGGGCACACATCGAGATCCTTTCTCTCAATTCCCAGGAAAGTAACTGCGGAATCTGCATCCAAATTGTGGGGAGAAGTCTCAAACACTTGTCAGGGTGTGTAAAAGGCTTCTGCCTCTGTGATAATTCGTGTCTTTTATAGTTTGTAAAACAGCGTGTCTCAGTCAAGAATATTTCTTTTATCTCTTCCCACATCTGGTCTCCTGACTAAGATGTTGATTCTTAGCTGGAGTCTGAGCCCTTTTGGCACCAGAGATGACCCCTTGCTGGGCCTTTGACCTACCTGGTTATCTCTTCCATATCTGCACCAATTATCTGTGGTAGAGAGGAGGAGGACACATCCTGCCACAGAGCATAAAACAATCTTGTACAGAGACAAAAGCAGTTTAAAATGTAGAGAATACCTATTGGGAACTGATTCTGTTTTGGTGGCCATTAGATTCAAAAGCCGTCCAGGCCATTGGTCCTTGACTGTCTGACAGAGACATAGGTACAATCCCAGTTTGGGGTAACTTGACCATGACTGGTTGGCCCACCTTTAAGTTGTCCTGAATAGTTTCAATTTTATAATTTGGAACTGTTTCGAGAGACATAGGGCTCAGGAAAGCTTGTGAAACAGGACTGCCCATTGGTCCATATCAGTTATTTATCTGATATAATGCAGAGGGTAACCTTTTATCCCATCCAGAATCGTGTGGCTTAAGGTACAGCTTTAGCAAACCATTGACATGCTCCACGATCTCTTTTGCTTGGGGATAATAAGGTGCATGGAAAACCCATCAAATACCTTTCTTTTTGGCCTAATCTTGTACCATCACACTGAAGAAGTGTGATCCATTGTTTCTGTATAGAGTCTGGGACAAGGAGACTGGAAAACCAGTTACTGAGTCCCAAAATAGTAGCTCTGTCATCAGCATGTCTGCTTTTAGTGGCAACTAACAGTCCAGATATTGGTTCCACAACTGTTAGTATGTACTTGTAACCATTAGATGTCTTCAGAAGTCTGATGTAATCTATTTGCCAAGTCGACCAGAGCATTTTGTTACTTTAAATATGTGAAGGCAGTGCCAGGTCTGGATGATTTTGTTCAAGTCTCAGCTGGCACTGGGGACACTGTGTGAGAATGTCTTTACACATCTTCCTGGTCAATGGCCAGCCTCTGCTTTGTGCTGTAAAAAATAGAGCTTCCTGTCCAGTATGCCCTAATTTACAATGTAACCATTCACCCAATTGATACCAATGCTGTGGATCTTCCAACTGATCAATTTCTATCTTTCTGATTTTTGTCAGCTGATCCATCTGTTGTTCCAATAAGTCTGTAAAGCTTGGTCATTTGCATGAGTTTTGACCCATCCTATGTGGATCTGTTGGGATTGAGCCTGTAACAACAACCATTTCCAATCTTCTTTTTGCCAAACCTCTTTTCCATTCGCTTGCTAGTCTAACGGTTCCCACTGGCACAATCAGTGTGGCACCAGCCCAGACTGCATAAGAATCAACATACACCATCCTTGCTTTCTCCTTTACTGCCAGCAATATAGCTTTCATCTCTCTCACCTGTGCACTTCCCATTCCTTCTACTACTTCCACTCCTGTTTCAATGTTAAGAGAACTGCTCTATACTTCTATTTACCATCAATGCGTTTGCTGAGGCATCAGTGAACCATATACCTTTAACTTCAGAGTCTGAAGTGAGTGCAGGAGCATCCATTATAGGAATAGGTTTATATTGCTGTTGTGAAGCTAACATGTCTGGAGTCACAGTTATCTGCAACTTTGTAGGTTTTGTCGGTCCTTCAGTAACATTCATCAGATCTGTGACCCCTGAGATATATGCATACCATTTGTGCACTCTTGGTCTTTGTGCAATTCCCTCTAGCAGAGCACTGCCTTTCTTAATACCAGCTAACAGATTGAAAGGTCCTTGAAATTTTACAGGGTAACTCTGTTGAATTTTTTCTACTTGCTTAAGAGCTCGAGTCAGACATAATCCTTTTTCACAGTCAGTGTCTCTTTTCAGTATCTTTTAATACTGTGGAACTGAATCCTAATTGTCATTTTGGTCCATGTGGCCCTTTCTGAAACATATTACAATAAGTTCCATGTTCAGCAAAACCCCATTCAGCTATTATAAGATCACACATGGATTCCTGCAACATCCCACTAGTCCTTCTTCACCCTAGTCTGTTCAGTGGTGAGGGTCCCAGAGTTGCTCTTCTGAAGGCACCACCTTTCTACAGTCCAAGTCCCAGGTATTCACAGGGTGTAGATGCCATTCCCATCTTGATATGGCATGTGTATAAGCACTTGCTTCATTTCCCACAATATATCATGGTGGTAATTTTTGTCCAGATGCTAACCAAATGTTTACCTCCGTTAGGCCTGGAATTAGGTCCTTCCTGCTGTGCTGTCTGCACTTAGCTCAAGTTCCATTGTGGTGGCTGTTATGATCCAGTTATTAAAGTTCTTAGAAATGCCTCTGCCCAAATTAAGGTGCAAACCAGAACATATGCTATCAATGATTGATAGAGGGATGGGAAGGCTGATTCATCATCAGAATTCATTTTTACTGTGATCTCCAAATGCTTATATACTATTCTAGGAAGGCTAGTAATTTTTTACTACAATGATTAGGTTAAACATCACACAGACAAACTTATACATTTTACATCTCTTGCTTGCAGAAGTTGATTCAATCTTCTTTTCCTGTGGCCAATCTTGATCCAATCTTCTTGTAATCTTCAAAGCTCTGTTTGTTCCTGCCAAGGCATCTTGGTTATCAAACTGGCTATGCTAATTAAATCCACATCCTATGTCCACAATATGCCAGTGAAAATAGCATGGGTTTTATTTGATAGTAAATATGAGAGAGAGAGAGAGAGAGAGAGAGAGAGAGAGAGAGAGAGAGAGAGAAAGAAAGAAAGAAAGAAAGAAAGAAAGAAAGAAAGAAAGAAAGAAAGAAAGAAAGAAAAAGAAAGAAAGAAAGAAAGAAAGAAAGAAAGAAAGAAAGAAAGAAAGAAAGAAAGAAAGAAAGAAAGAAAGAAAGAAAGAAAGAAAGAAAGAAAATAAATAGGTAGAGGGGACAGAAAGAGAATGACAGGGACTGAATAAGGAAAATATCACCACCCTATGGATCCCAACGATGTTCTGTTGATACTCTCCAGCTGGTCTTCTTGGTGGTGAAGGTTCCCTCAAAAAGCATAGAATCCAATGGGTTAATATACACTCAGGTTAGGTAGGAAAATCCCGGCATCTCCCTGGAGGTGGGGGGGGGAGGGGGGGGGGGGGGCGAGTTTGCCATTGTCTCTTACAACAGACTGGGTTTGTTACATCCCGTGCAGTCCTGTGGTACAAGGCTTCAGGAATGACTCTGGGAGGCACTTTGGGGGGGCCTTTGATGGATTAAGGCACCCTCTCAGCTTCTTCTCACAGGAATGTCCCATGGATGTGGCCTGTGGAATTTGGGATTCCATAGCCAGTTTGTGTAAGGGAGGATGGGTTCACTGACCCTGAGCAGAGGTTATGACACACTGAAACTTCTTCCCCTCCCCCATCAGTTGGGAGGGAAATCTGTGCAAACCTGCTGCCAGCAAATGGGTCTGTGGGATATGGCCTCCCCCACCCCAAAGCAAGCCAGAGATGATTCTTAGCACAGCTGCTGGGTTTGACTGACATTTTTTTGTTGTTGTTGTTTACTTGTTTCAGGTGATTGAAGAATAAGTTTTTCCTTTATCTAATCTCAGCAGTTTGACTTTCAGTCCAAAGTTCCAGTCAGGCATCCTTTAGAAAGGGGTGGTCTTCTTAATACAGTTTTTGCTATAATGAGTAAAACTTCATTTCAATGTTTGAGGCATAAAGTATTTCAGCCTTGGACAGTGGCTTATCTTATGGGGACAGTTTTTTGAGACATATAACTACATTCTTTAAGTTCTTATACCTCCTCAGCATGTGCTACCTGTTCCTCTTCCTCTCCTGATGATAGTCTGAAATTTTCACCTTCAAGAAAATTCATGACGATTTCCAAGATCCCTGAGTGACTGGGATTCCTATTTGAGGTTGCTGCGTGATCAGCAATCCACTTGCTCCATGTGGCATCAGTGGCATGTTGTGTGGAGGGGACAGCAGCAGCACTGGCAGTCGGGGTGCCAAGAGGTGCTGTGCTTCAGTGTCAATAACTTCTGAAGCAGGTGAAATCCCTTCATAAGATGCCATGATCTTTTTTTCAGTTGGGGTATAACAGGCCTCAGATCCTTTGTAACCCCAACTCCAGAACCCCAGGGGTCGTCCTCAAGTTTCCCCAGGTACTTTTTGTCAGAGGCTCCAGGAAGGACGTGCTAGTTTGAAAAAAACAAACAGTGGGAGACTCCAAGTAAGAACTACAATTTAATAGGAAAATTTAAGCCAGTGTTTTCTATCTTTATTTTAACTGACAGATTCAGGATACAACCTAACACCCTGTTGGTCAGGGTGGTGGTAGCAGTCCAATTAAATGTTGGCTGCAGTCCTGTTGAAGTGATATGTGGGGATTCACGAGAGTGAGACAGACTTAATTAGCATATCTAGTCTGGTGACTAGAATGCCCTGGCAAGGACAAACAGAACTTTGAGCTTATGAGAAGATGGGATTAGAAACCTGCTTAAGGAAGAAGATTCAATCAACTTCTTACGATGAAGAAGTTGAAAAATGCATGAGTTGTTTGTATGATCTTTTAACCTAATTATTGTAGTAGAAATTATTAACCTTACTGAAATGGTATATAAGTTCTTGGAAAACCTGAGTAAAATCGAATTCTGATCATGGTCAGTCTTCCCATCTCTCCATCAATCACCAATAGTGATAGATCAGGTTCTGTTGAAGTGGTGATCCTGTAGAAGGGTCTGGTCTTCCTCTGAAGGTTCAGTGGTGGTTATGTAGCGCCTGTCATCTGGGAATCCAGTAGGTAAGGCTGCCCATGGTGTCCCAAGCCTCAGATTATATCCAGGTAGAAATGCTTGTTTCCTCCCCCTGGGTGGAGCATTTTACAATGGGATTATGTAATTTTATGAGTCATGAAGTGAGACTTGATGGCCCATTGGCAGAAAATAGCCCTGGAGGGAGTTATCAGGGATGAGTCATGGAAGAGATAAAGAACACTGCCCCACCTGTTTTTAACAGCTTATGAAGATGGTGATAGAATACATACTTTTGGTTACATCTTACATTGTAACCTAAGGCAAAGGACCATTCACCCTTGCTGAAGTGTAGAACCTGTTTTTTACATCTTGTCCTTTCCTGACTGGCCCAGAGGTTACTACATGAAAAATCTCCTGTTTAATTTGATCAGAAGTTTATTCTTCAGGAAACCACTTGAAATAATTTTTCTTCTGAGTCACAAAATAGAGAGGTCTTACAATCTGACTGTACTCTGGAATATGCATCCTCCAAAAATCCACAGTGCCTAAGAAAGCCTGTGTTTCCTTCTTGATGGTCAGTGGGGATATAGTTGCTATTTTGTTTACCAGATCCATTGGAATCTGATGACAACTGTCCTGCCATTTTGCTCCTAAAAACTGAATTTCCTGGACAGGTCCCTCGACCTTACTTTGTTTTATTGCAAAACCATCTTTCAGGACAATCTGGATTATCTTCTCCCCTTTCTTAAAACTTCCTCTGCTGTGTTGCCCCATACGCTGACATCATCAATGTATTGCAAGTGTTTTGGAGCTTCAACCTTTTCCAGTGCAGTCTGGATCAGTCCATTACAAATAGCAGGGCTGTGTTTCCACCCCTGGGGCAGTCGCTTCCAAGTGTACTGCACTCCCCTCCAGGTAAAGGCAAACTGTAGCCTGCACTCTGCTTCAAAAGGAATGGAGGAAAGCACATCAGCAATGTCAGTGCTGGCCTACCACTTTGCTGCCTTGAACTCCAGTTTGTACTGAAGTTCCATCATATCTGGCACAGTAGCACTCAGTGATGGTGTGACTTAATTCAGGCCATGATAGTCCACTGTCAGCCTCCACTACATTTGGCTTAAGCAGTGGCCATATAGAACTATGAAAGGGTGAGTGAGTCTTGATGACCACTCCCTGGCCCTCTGATTCATGAATCATTTAATGAACAGCAGTCATGGAGTCCCAATAGGTGCAGTATTGTCAATGGTGCACTGCTGGGATGATGCCTTGGAGTGGCTACCTAGAACAGCGGCTAGACAAGATTAAAAGAATAAAAGTAGGTATTTATTAAAGACCTTGAAGAGATATCTCTTGGGCAGTCAGAAGCCTCTGAGAGTCTACACCCAAGATGGACAATGGCCACGAGTTTTTCAGACTATAAGTTTGGTCCATTTACATATCAGGAGTTAATCCTCCAATTACATCTTCAAGTAATTAATTCATATACCCACAGTTTGCTCTCCCTCTAACTCACTGTTGTTTATACTTTCAGTGCCTGAGACAGTAAAGTGTCCTTGAGCTTCAGGCTGTTGTGGTTTGAAAGCAAAATGAATGAGAGGCTCCAAGTCAGAGATATAATTTAATAAGAAGAAAGGTAAAAAGGTAAAAGTAAAATAAATAAATGCAATAACACAAAGGATCACTGACAGAGTCAGAATACAACCTGAGCAGGATGGTGGAAGCAGTCCAGGTGAGGTGCTCTTCCTGAAGCAGTGATCCTGTAGAAAGGTCTGGCAGCCCTGCTCCTCTGGGAATCCAGTGGATAAGTGCCCTTGCACTGTCCCACATACCAGCTTATATCCAGGTGAGAATGCTTGGCTCCTCCCCCTGGGCAGAGCATCTCACAATAGCATGAGAAGTGTGAAATGGGTCCTTGATGGCCCATTAACAGAGATAACCCCTGGAGGGAGTTACCTGTGACTCATGGGCCATTAGCAGAAGACACCCCAAAAGTCATTAGCAGAAGACACCCCAAAGGCGTTAATGGGCCATTAGCAGAAGACACTCCAAAGGCCATTAGCAGAAGAGGCAGGGGGCTTGGGAAAACACTAGCCCACCTGGTTTCAACAGTTCATGAAGATGGTGATAGAATAAATACTTTGTGTGCATCCTACACTGCAACCCAGGACACAGGCCTAGAGGAATTGCTTTGTCTGACCAAAATGTGAAGACAGTAGATAAAACTCTATATGGAGTTTTAGAGTGACTTATTAAAATATGGATATTGATCTAATATCGATACCGAATTGTAACAGACAAAAGACTATAACAGTTTAGAGTTAGAAAGTGTATGTTTAATGCGATGCCAGGCAGTGTGTGGGATTGGTCTCTGTCCTAGGGTGATGTTATGATGCTTGTATCCCCAATCGTCTGTTCTGTGTGTGCTGTATGTTGTGTTCTGTACCTTTAAGACTGGTTCTGAGAGCAAAGCAGGGAAAGAAGAAGTGCGCAGTTTATTCTGAGAAAATAGCATTCACTCTTACACGTTTTTCTTTTCTCCAGACTCAGTGTGTTTGTCGGATGCACGGACAGGGGCCAGAGAGGGGTTTTTTTTTCCTCTTTAGTTATTTTAGCTAGCTGAGGCAAAGAAGCTTCCTGGACTGTTTTTTGTTTTGTTTTTTCCTTTTTCTTGGGACTGTTTAAACCTGCTCTGGACTGAAAAAAAACCCAGAGGAGCACCAGGAGCTGCACCTGCAGCCCACTGGGCCTGGACCTCAGACTTTTCCAGCTCCGATGGGACTGGGACTGATAAGAGACTGAGAGCTGAGCTAACTCATGGCAAGGACTTCTCTCAGTTTTGCCATCTCTCTTCAGAGCTGCAAGAGGTTTTGTTGTTTCATATTATTAATTCTTTATGCTTGTGGGCATTTTGTTTGTCAAATAAATAGTTTTTTCCACTTTTCTCCCAGGAAGTTCTTTTCCCGGTCCGTCTGGAGGGAGGGACCATTTGGGATTGCTCACCAGAGGAACCCCATTCGGAGGTTTCCTCCCAAATTTGCCCTAAACCAGGACACTCCCTAATGCACCCTGCAAAATTACAAACGTATACAGTCTTTTTATTTACAGAAGTGTTGAATACCCAAAATGCAAATACATATTCATAACCCTGATACCTCCCATTCTCCATTTCATATGGTAATTAGCTTAAAAGCTATTAAGCATGCATAGTTGGTTCCTTGAAATGGGTCAGTGGTCTCTTTTACAGGGAGGGGTCATAAAAGGAGGAAGGAAAACAAGTCTTCATCATTCTAAACTTTCAGCCTTTTCAATGGATAACAAGTCAAATTATATCTGCTTGAACTCCAGCTCCCTAACTTCATGGCTGGTGAATGAGTTCCTGAATGTGAAAAATTTGCAATTCCTATGTTCTTTAGATCTACTTATTGGTTTTTCTGCTTCTTATTATAAACACAGCTAAATCAACATAAAAATGGCAAGCAATTAATTATTTAGGTCCAGGATAACTATCCCAGATCCAGTTTCTTTCATCTAACTATTAACTCTTAATTATATTTTTGCAGAGCAATTAATTCAAGCAAAGCCTATCTTCAACTACAATCTTAACTTTTCTAAAATCCTTAATTCTTTAAAATTAGTGTCTCAAGCCAATAACTACATAGTTATTTATGACAATTGCCCCCCTTTGTTTTTTCTCACTTTATTTGGCTTGACCTATAATTTTGAAATTTTGTATTTTTGGCACACATACTTTTCGTAGATCATAAGTGTCTTTCTTAGCTTTTATTATCATTTGTTTGCTTTAATATCATGACTTTGTGGTGTTCTTGAGGTTGTTGACTTGGGATTGGTGGGTATTGTTATTACTTACATGTTTTGAATCACAAGTAGTTAAGCGGTTAAGACATAGAATTAAATGTGAAAGAAAAATTAAATTTGTTATTTTACATAGTATTATAGATTCTTTTTTCTTCTACTAAGGTATTCTAAAAAAAATTCTTACTATTTTTTATTAGTTATAGATTTCCACTTTTGGACTGGTACATTGGCTATTTTCTGGATGTCTTTTGGCTATATTTAAAACTGCATTGCCATTATCATCAATTTGTAGACTACAAACAGATGTGTTAAATTTTCTACAGACACCTCCTTCTGTGAATAAGTAGTCTAGCACCAACCAATTTTGGTACACTCTAGTTCTGGTTTGTCTTTGCTGGCTGGTTATTAATTTTAAGGCTTGAGTTGTTTCATTAGTTAGTTTGTTTGTTTCTACAACTGCTTAGAGTCTTATTATACAATTTACCATATAAATTGGGGTCCCATATCCCAAACTCTCATCCTATGCCTAGGTGGCTGGTCTATATGTTTGTATTATTTGTTCAGTAGGCCATTTGTCATTACTCCACTTCTGAGATCTTTTAATTACTTCTACATCTCTTTTATTTATTTTTTTAAGTATCATAAACTAATATTCTTAAGGTATTTCTGTCTTGGTTTGGTAAAAGGAAAAATCTTGGCTGTATGATTCCTAGAGTACAACTTTTTTATTTTCACTGGGGAGGGAGTTTTGGATAAGTCCTTTTCTCACATATCCAGAACAAGCTATCTTGTGTTTTCTAATAATCATTACTTTGGTGATTTATATTTGTAGAGGTGTCTTGTCTCTGCCTCAGCTAGCCCTGACACCTTGACAGTAAAGGGTATGGCTCGGTAGCAGGATGAACCTCACCAACCCCTGTGAGTTCTTTCTTGCTTGAAGGAGTGAAGCAATGACATCAGAAAAAAAGAGGAGGCTGTTCTGGGTTAACTGCTGGCTTTATTCATCAGGGGATCTGCCCCAGCAGACACCCCTCAGCAGAAGCAGCGGGGGAGAAAAGCAAGGGGAAAAAAAGCAGGAAACCCCCGAAGGCAACACCTTTTATTGGGGGGAGGAACTCAGGGATGGGTTTAACTGGGGACAAATCAGGGGCCAAAGGGATATGGCTCTCTAGGTAAATGACATACATTGTAACAAATCAATAACTCGGGTGGGGAGACAGCTGAAGTCTTGTCCAATCACTTGGGGTTCTTCCTGGAACTTTCCAGACTTTTGGGAGAGACCCCAAAGTGATAGACAAGACCCAGGGGCTGGATAACTTCTGACTGACATATAACTGGGGTTGGGGTGAAACCAATAAGGGTGGAACATGGGTGGCATGGGACAAACCATTATAACTTATAAAAATGAACTTAATAAAAGGAACAAATGCATACATAAAACTGATAAAACCAAAACCACACCACTACATATATTTTTCTAAAATTCAGATATTTTGGGGATCCCATAATAGGGTTTTTTTTCAGGGCATTGCACAAGAAAAGCTTAATTTCTTTATCCTGTTTACAATTCTTTTTTCTTTCTTGGGCTTAATATTGTGTGGGTTTTTCAGGGATCAACCAGGTAGAAGTTCCATTAGAGACTCTATATCTTTTATAGGGAGTTTGTTCCACTTTATTAAGGAATCTTTTCTTCATACACTGGAGGCATTCCTCTCCTATTATTTCTGAGCTTCAAATCTACTCTTCTGGCCTGTTTTTTCTTTTTACATTAGTTCTGTTCCATTTAAGAAGTTCAACTGGGCCTAGGCTGCTACTTTTTCATGGCTATTTTTCTGTCATCAAGGCTCTCTTACATATCCAGTAGTTGTTAATGTTTAGTTCTTTACTGATTTTCTCCCTTAAATTTACAAACAGGTTGTTTCCTATCTTCGGGATTTCTATTTAATTTTCTAATTGTTGTGTGAGTTTTGTATATAAATCTTTACATGAGGTTGGTTCTGGGTTAGATTTTTGTATTTGTTTTGTCGGTCTGCTTATTATTTGTTCTTTTATTAAATTCTGATTATTCATCAAATCTTGAATTCCACCCTTGAGAGAGCAAATACATTTTTTTTTCCCTTTCGGCATCTACTTCTTAGCTTTTGACTACCTTGTCTTAAGTTTTCTGCAACTCAGAATATTTGCTCATTCTGTGTACAGGTTTCTAATTTGGATGAGTCATAACAGTACTGGTTGATGAGGGTGTGATCGGTGAAAAAAGAAATTTGAATTTTTCCATAGCATAGCAGTCTGTAGCACTTGTGACATGGATCATCCAAATTTCTAAAAGGGAAAAGATTAACAAGGATTAATAGAAGTCTGGTATGGTGTATACTCTCACCTCTCATGCTTATGGGGTTGCTGCCCACTGCAGGTATGTATAATTTTTTTGGTGGCGGGTATAGTGGTGAATCCAGTCTTGTTTTCTATTTCATTATCACGAAATTATTTGTCACTTGCTTTTCTTATATTGTGGTTCTTTATTGTTCCTTAGTCAACCAGCACTATTAATTTCATTTGCAGAATAGGGTTTTATTACAGCTACATCATATGGAGTTCTTGCCTGTACTTAAAATATGGTCTCCGTTTTTGATATACAACTACTTCTTACTCATCTTCTAAGAGCTTGTGAGTATTGCGGAGCATCAATTCAACTGTACAACTGTTAAAATTGGTGCTTGTCCTCGATTTGTGTTTGAACTTTTTTCTTTTTCTCAACAAATTTTGCAACACGCTTGCCGCTTGGTGGAGCTACACTGCCAAAGTTGGCTACAATTTTCACACTGACATTGTATCCAACTTGAATGACTTGCATTGGGGTGCTTTAGGGAGAGTATGTGGCTGGGAATAAATCTGGGAGCTGTTTCCATAGGGAAAGCTGGTGGGTTTTCTATTTGTAGGTCACAAGCAAAAGCAAAAACTCTAGGATCACTTATGGTCCCAGTGTCTTTTAATTTATATAACCTTGAACTACTCGATTGGGGAGGAAGTAAATTACTACTCCAAAGGTTGTGTTGGAGTTTGGAGAGCCTCTGGCCTTTGGGAATACAAAAGAACCAATAAAGCTCACCGGGAACTCCCTCCCAGTCTGGATTGATGTGTGGTTGCTCGTTGTCTACTTGCCACATTGAGCATGCACGCTTTTCTTTAGAGTCATTTTCAGTCTTCCTGTGGAAGTGACGATTTTCCAGTCACCAAGTTCTTTTATTGATGCTTTTATTCTGCTAGCATGAGTCCATCTCCATTTTGCAGTTTGTACAGCCTATTCAGTGGTAAGCAGCAGCTAAAAGGGACTTTTGACGATCCATTGATGTATAATCACTTCCCCCCTTGAAGGGATTGGTCTGTCAGATCTTCTCTTACTCTGGTCTGATAGTTTATGATTTTTAAGTAATCATGTGTGTAGTGGTTTGAAAGCAAAACCAGTAAGAGACTCCAAGTCAGAAATACAATTTAATAGGAAGAAAAAAAAAAGAGTAAAATAAAATAAATGCAATAATACAAAAGACCACTGACAGAGTCAGAATACAACCTGACACCCTGTTGGTCAGGATGTTGGAAGCAGTCCAAAAGTAAGCCCTCCTGGAGTGACAGATGTGGTCCTGTTGGAAGTAGAGATGGTCCTGTAGAGAAAGGGTCAAGAGATGGGTCCAGTCTTCCTACGGGAGTCCCATGGGAACAGTGTATGTCTGGTGACACTTGTGGCTCCTTTTTATCTAGGTGGAAATGGTTTGGCTCCTCCTCCCTGGGTAGAGCATCTCACAATGGGATGATGTAATGTGTCATGTCATTGGTGAGTTTTAATGGCCCACTAACAGAAGATATCCCCATGGAGGTAATGGAAGGGTGAACAGAGATAAGAAACAATGCCCCACCTGGTTTTAACAGCCAGCTTGTTATCAGAAAGACAGCCACCCCCTCCCTCCTGGAGTTACAACATATAAAGAAAAAACACCTCCCCAACTGGGTTTCAACAGATGAATAGAATAAACATTTTTTTGGTAACATACCCAAGACAATGCACTAGTATTTTTATTGGTTCTCTGTACAAAAACTGGGCAGGACTGAGGGGTTTTTCTGTAATAGGTTCTAAATAATCTTTGTTTATTAGAATCACTTCATACTTTAGCACTCAAGAATCAGTGAGCTATTTCTCAGCTTTCTGAGTCAAAATATTTCTAACTGAGTGTGGGGTGTGCACTTTTAATTTCTCTCCAAAAGTTAATTTTCTGGGTTTTTCTACTAGTAAGGCAGTGGCAGCTACCACCTGGATATAGGTCAGCCCCTCCGCTACTAACAGGGTCTAACAACTTTGACAGATAAGCCACTGGTTTCTTGGACCCTCTCTTTTTTTTCGGCTGACTCTATGGGCTTCTTTATTTTTCACTTTTATAAATAAGTAAAAAGGTTTATTTAAAGCAGGAAGACTTAGAGCAAGTGCACTGATCAATTTTTGCTTCAAACTTTCAAATTTTTGCTCCTTTTCTCTTTATACAATTTTCATTTTTTACTAATTTCTCATACAGGAATTTAACAGTTTGAGTATACTCTTCTACTTATAACTTATAATATCCTAATAAGCCCAAAAGCTTTCTGATTTCTTTTTTAGTTTTTGGCTGTGGGAGTGAAGTTATTCTTGTAATTCTTTCAGGATTCAATCTCTGGCTCCCTTGGCTAATTATATGTTTTAAGTATTTTATTTTACTTTCCACAAATTGAAGTTTTTATACTTTAAGTCTTTGGTTCTATTATAAATTATATATATATAAAGTAATTCATGCTTAGAAATTAAAGAATCTAAAATTGAAAACTCACAAGCGGCTACCGGGGAAGACTGATTTGCAATTGTGAAGCAGAGGCGGCACCAAGGAAAATACGAATTTACAACAGAAAAGAGTGGCTGCAGTCAGAGATGGATCGTTACCAGGGCTGGGTCGGACTACATCCTGATGATTGATACCAGATATGCATCTGTGACAAGACAATCAAAGTCATCAGGAGTGTGCATCCCAATGCCAAATTCCCGTAAATTGAATCAAGCTCTCATCCCTTCCTGGAAAACAGTTTCAGAAAACCAAACTCAGAAAAGAAGACACTTGAATATTCGAACTGAGCAAAAGCGGACAAAGAATCCTGCCTTAGGGGAAATAAACTGTACAAAACCCGACCCTATAGCAGCCAGATTTGTGAACGGGGAAGGTTCGGTGCAACAGAGGCCGAACGGAGGTTCACCCAACGCCGATCCTGGGATCGGTGTTGTCCTTTTTATTGTGGCTTTCCGCGATTGTTTTTGTAGCGAAATAAAATTTCTTTTGATTATTAATCTGACTGTCTCGTTTATAACAGTTCTCTAAAAAATTTAGTAACACTATGGTCAATTCTCAGACTTTTTCTTCATCCTCCCCTGAGAGAAGTATATCACCAACATATTGGATAAATTTTACTTCAGATTAAATAGGAAAAAGTTGCAGTACTTCTTCCAAAGCTTGTCTAAATAAATTAGGGGATTAGGTAAATCCTTGGAGTAATTTGGACCATCTTAGTTGTTGCTTTCTCCTTGTATTGGGATCTTCCTATTTGAAAGTGAATCTCTCTCTGCTTTCTTCTGTTAGGGGACTGATAAAATCTTGGCACGTGTCCAGAATAGAATGAGACGTGAAAATTTATCAAGTCTCTGAAGGTGTCCAGCACTTTTCAGAATGGCTTAATAATAGTGAGACGGCTCTTTAGATGTGTCTTGTAAAGCAATAAGTTTTAATAAAAGCAAAATAACAAACAGTACAAAAACAAAAGGAGAAGCTGAGTACAGGTGTCAGAGGTTTCTCTGACACCTTGCAAAAAACACTCCAAAAAGCCCAGAAGACCTCTGTGCTCGTCCTTAAGTACTGAATGACCTAGGAGGGTTCTATTGGCAAGCTGCTAATAGAAACTGCTACAGATTTTGAGAAAGATCCTAAAGATCCAACTAGTGCCCTTGTGCAGGCACTGAGCCAATTACAACGAGAAGGGCACCGAACTTTCTATATTGTCTTCCTTATATGTTTAAGGTAAGCTGAAACTTTTTCCCTTATATAGAAACACCTGCTCAGTGTGGGAAATGCATTCCTACAGGGGACAAGCCCAAAAAGCATCTTTGAGGTCTAGTACACTAAGCCACTCATGTGATAGGGGGATTTTACTCAATAGTGTATAGGGATTGGTTACTACTTGGTTTCGATTTATAATTCTTTTATTTACTTCTCTCAGGTCTTGGATGAGTTGGTAGGTTCCATCTGATTTTTTTACTGGTAATATAGGTGTGTTATGGGGGGACATGCATGGTTTTAAAGTTCCATTTTAAAGTAATTCTTGAATTACTGTCTGCAACCCTTTTCTTCTCTCTAAAGAGAGTGGGTATTGCCATACTCTAATTGGGCAATCTTTGTTAGTTATTGTAATTACTATAGGGATTATGTTTAACTTGCCCCTATTTCCAGGATTGGCCCAAATTACTTCCTTAATTTGTTTTTCATCATCTTCTTTTAATCGGAGGAGTTTGACTACCATTTTCTCTCACTCTGGAAGCACCCCCATACCTAACTGCAGTTGCAAATCCCTCCCTAGGTAATTATATCCTGCCCCCAGTACTAATAAAACATCCTCCATTCCTATTTTGTTTGTTCTTTCAAATATTATATGTTTTATAACTGGTGCTTTAAATCCTTCTCTTTTTGCCTTTACTACTTGAATTGTATTTTGGCTTTTTTTGCATCCTTTTGGAATTCTATAAACATGTCTTCTCAGGCCCTGCATTTACTAAAAATTCAAATTCTTCCTCCTGGGGGCCTAATTTTAAAGTTTTCAAGGGCTCTTGTTGATAATTTTGACCCCATGAAGCAGTGTCCCTGACACCCCTATTCATCTGTTTCTCAAGCCTTTTTAAAAACTTTCAGGTCCCTTTCCCCCTGTGGGCAGTTTCGCCTTAAATGCCCAATTTCCTTGCAATGGTAACAGATTGGGCCTTGGTTGTTAGGTTTCACTTTTCCTTTTTTAGGGAATCTTTCCCACAGAGCTCTGTTCCATTTATTCTTCTCCCAGTTCCATTTGCCTTGTTCCAATTGGGGTCTCACTTCCTTGTGTGGATGGGCCCTCTACATGCTGGTTTCCCTTGATGATAGCAGTTGCCATTACTTTAGCTTTCACCTTTTCTTTCTCTTAGTCCCTCCGTACATATAGTTTTTGTGCCCCCTTTAACAGGTCATTTAATCCCTTGTTTTGCCAATCTTCCAATTTTTTCTAGCTTTTTTCTTATATCTGGCCAGGCATGAGTGACAAAATTACCTTTAATAAGGCTTGTCCAGCTACTGTATCAGGGTCCATACCTGAATATTGTCTCATATTTTTTCTTAACCTCTCCAGCAACTCAGCTAGGGTGTCCTCTTTCTTTTGTTGTTCAACAAATGCTTTATGGGCATTCTGAGTTTGTGGAGCACTTTCTCTAATCCCCCTGACAATTAATGTTCTATAATCTTCTATGTTTTGCCTTCCCCTGGGGTTATTCTGATACCAGATAGGGCATTACAAGCACATTTTTTGATCCCTAGGGGGTCTGCGTGCTGTTACCCCAGCCTTTAGAGGGGCAACACGTTGTGACGTGGGAGTGGACCTTCACAGAGGACAGCAGGCAGCAGCTTGGCGAAACATGGAAAGCTCTTTATTATCTGACTCCAAAGGCTTATATACATTTTGTACAGAGGGCCAAGATTGGCCCAAGGAGGTTACAACCTTCTGACTCCATTGGTCAATATGACCATCAGTCAAGTTCTCTCTCAGAGAACAAGAATGCAAAACATACAGATAATTTCTAAGAATACTTATTGTTTACATGAAGCAGCGTGAGAAAGCTGCTGCAAAGACTCAAACACTTGAAGGCAAGAAATTCAGGGACGACAGCGTGCATGCTCTCTTTTTCACATCTGCATACCCGTTCCTCGGATCATTTGTTTTTCTTTGGGTGTACATAGAAGGTTTATTATAGATTGCATTTTGTCCCAGGTATAAAAATTTGGTCTTAAAAATTGATCTACTTGTTCTATTAGTCTAATAGGGTCTTCCAGTAGACCTTTTAACTCTTTTTTAAATGTTCTCACTTTGAAGGAATTAAGTGAGACATTTACAAACTCGATTCCCCCGTGTGCTCCTCCCAATGGAGAAACCTCCCCCTTCCAACAAGCAGCATAATCACTTTCCTCTGGGCTAAATGGTTCTTTAGCATTCACATGAATATTTGAAGCTTGGCACATCCACTCCTAAAACGACCTGTACTTTGACTAATATAAATTATTAGATATAATGCCACCTCTTATAAAAAAAATTATATTCACATAATATCCAGGGCTCACATCTATGTCAAGCACACAGACAAAACAACATAAAACTTTATTTTATTCAGACAACAAACTGCCTTTTTCCAGCCTCCTCAGTTGCCTGAGATTGGAACGACAGATAGAGCTCCACACTCGCCTTGTACTGCAGTACATCTCACTCAGTACTCACTTCTCAATCACACAAGACACGGGACATGCACATACACTTCACACTCTACTCACTATTCACACATTCACACAATAATAAGGTAGTTCTGTTGTTTAGTTAGATGTTAATATCCTTCTGTGGGTACTATTTATCAAACAAAATGCTTTAAATTTCTTCAGAAACCACTCTTTCCCAAAACTATCCCCAGTGAAATAATCTCTAACTTCATTCCCCATATCTCTTGAGTTTAGGATCTCTCTTGCATTGCTCACGCATCCACAGACCCCAATCAGCTCAGTGGCACAGGATCTCACACACATTCACACTCACAGATCCCAATCAGTTTGGTAGTTCAGGATCTCACACACACTCACAGATCCCAACTCTCAATCTTGACTTAAACTCATGCGGCCGTGTACTAAAGCTCTGCCATACACTATCAGGACCAGGGCCCAGTGCAGTACTGACCGGAGCTATTTTCCTGTACTTGGAATCTAACTACTGTTTCCCCAGAGTTACTCTGGGACTCACTCTCCACCTTTTGCTTCATCCCTTTGCTGGCTGGTCTCCTTGCAGTGAAATGAAAACGTGGCTAGAAGGACTCTACATTCGCTTCACAGATCAGGACTGTCCAGTCTGCATCTTACACACACACCATTCACTCCCTGGGCATCTGTGCTTCCCCCCCCGCACAATACTTACCTGTCTAGGTCTTCGTGTACAATTTTGGGGCTGACAGTTACCGTGGTTTCTTGGGGAACCTTTTCTTCTCCTTTTCTTTCTGCTTGATGAGTCCCTTTTTATCCGCCACGTGTTGGACCCACAATCGCTGATAACACCAGGAGAAGCCGGTTGAGCCATCGAAATTGGTGGGGGGTGCCTCTCGCTTGGGGTCTCCTGGAGTCATGGAGACAAGGCGCTAATCTCGGTAGAACCTCCAATTGTGAGAGACAAAGTTCATTCTTTACAATTTTTAGAAGTTTAATAAGGGATAATAAGGGACAAATCAATAACAGCATTGAGTGCTTGGTGATGGCCAGAGGTACACCACCTAACTATAGCAATTCTTCTTATATACTTTTTCTATTGTATTGGTCAAATACATATTCATAAAGATTATGCATATTCAAACATTTCTCTGAAATTGTTTACATGTTCTGGGAATTCTGTAGCTTTGTTCAACCCCTGATTTGCCTTTTTAGAGTACATGCAGTAATCACGGATGTAATTTTTGAGGGTCAGGGTGTCACTTCTTAACAACAGTCCCTTGTTCTGTGGTTTCAGCAGGTGACAGTTATTGATAGTCGAAGGGTCAGTGGCAGAGGTCTTCTACATCCATTCTTTAAATGTTTTTTGACTATGCAGATAGTTTTAGCTATTTCCACAACTATTTTAAATTAACAGCAGCTATTTCACAAATATATGAGTTATTCTCATTATTGTCAGTTAGTTACAAAAATAAAGGCATTAGTTATTATTTCACAATTACAGTTACTTCTGCAAAAGTTAACATTATAATGCACAACACATAGCATCTACTTTAATATTTGTGAAAGCCAAAACTATATGTTTATCACATTGTCTACAAATTAAAATATCATCCATAAATGATATTCTGAGGATATGAGCTACACAGGGACCAGGGCATTGGCCACAAAAAGCTGGCAAATTATACTATATCAAAAGCAGTTAAAAGTGATTACAAATTGTACTATATCAAAATCGTTGTGATTAATAATAATTTGCAAAAGCCAATACATAATAGTGAAAGCCAACAACTACATAGCTATTTATAACAGAAGGGAACTCCACAACCACGCTGTGAAAAACAACCAGTCACTTTAAAATTTTCAAAGGTTTATTAAAACTTAACAAATAAAACAAAGGACTGAATAAGGAAAAAGAGCAGCACTGGGAGTGTGACCATCTGCCACAAGTTCACCCACAAAAATGGCTGCTCTGCTTTTTATACCCCTGATGTTGCATCAGCCAACCCTGGCCCCTCCCAAAGTCTGCCAGTCAACCCTTCTTCGCTGTCCATTGGTGGAGACTTTCTTGCAACTTGATTGGACGTGAGGTGTTGTCATGCCACGCCTCCCTAGTAACAAGCTTTCCCATTCCCAACTGCCCCATGCAAGGGGCACATGTACACGCCCTACCTTCACATGCCCCTAACAAGCAAGGCTGTCTGGTGGCCACAATAGAGAGGGAGGGAAAGGGGACTATGGGGGTGTCCAAACAACAAACTACAATAACACAGCTCTACATCAATAAAACTTCTCTTAACATACACACAATATTCATCCCTTAATTGTGAGACCCAATCATCACAGTACCCATCTATAACAAGACCTTCCTGGTCTGTCTTTCCCAAACACGGTATAGGCATTCATGGCAACATTCCAGTCATAGGAGTTGTCCCACCATGGTTCTGTGATCACAATGAGAATAAAGCTGTGAAAAACGAGGCTCACATTCTTGGTAAAATTTAAAAAGTTAAATAAAAAAGACACTTATGAGACAAAATAAAACAAAGGTTTAGAAATTATGGTCAGGTGCTTGGCATTCAGCCAAAAGCACACACTAACTCAGAAAATACTTCTTTAAATACATCAGCATGTTGCATATTCATAGACCCCCATGCGTTTTTCAAACATTCCTTTGAGTTTAGATGATTTTTGCTTGGTTTCAACCCCCAACCTGCTTCCATTCCATCCTGCAGATCAGAATTTTTTTTCTCCTTGTGGCTCCATCTTGTTGTGTCGCTCTGAATTTTCTTGCTTTTAAGTGTTTGAATCTTTGCAGAAATGTTCTCACACAGCTTCATGAAAACAATGTATATTTTTAGAATTTATCTACTTGTGTTTACATAGTTGTTCTCTGGGAGGAGAAATGTGATTGATGATGATACTCACCAATGAGGTCAGAGGGGTGGAAACCTGTATGGCCAATCTCTTGCCCCCTGACCAAGATGTATAAAAGATGGAGTCAGAAAATAAAGTCAGAGCTTTCCTTGTTTGATCTGCTTCTGCCTGCCTTGTCCTCTGTGTGTCGTGAACAGCGACACTGTTGCCTCACTCCCTCATAATGGATGGTCAATAAATTCCTTTCCTGGGGCTCTGGTGTCCTTCACTGCCATCTTCATCCAGATAGGATAATCCAAGAATGTGAAGAATTTCCTGATTATCTTTACCATTCTCTGAGTTAGCTACCAAAAGCATTTTATATATCGCACTACTATTTCTAAATTTTGTTAATAGCAGAAATAAAATTAACTATATTGATACATGTGATAAATCTGGTATAAAAATTTGTAAATAAAATAATAATCAAATGTATAATATAATGGTGTTAATAAACTGTAAAAACCTAGCAGGTAGAAATCTGTACCTAGCCGAGTCTCCGCGGCTCCAGCTGTGAAACAAAAAAGCAGGACAAGGACCATCAGACCAAACAAAGACGCTAGCCAGACCCGATAAGAATCACATCCCGTCCGATACAAGGAGAATTCCTTCTTGAACAGTGAAGCAGAATTCCCCGACGACGAAAAATTCCCCGGCACAATATGCACACCAGAATCAACATAAGACTGGCTGGCTCAATTCGCATAAGAAAAAGACCTTCCCGGAACGGATCCACGGGACTCGGCAAATCCGGGAAGGCCATCTAGAAGAAATTTGGACTATTTGGTCCATCCTGGACACCTGTACTGCCTCAGGACAAAAAACCCTATAAAACAGCAAACTGAGAATCGTTCGGGGTGGATTTGGGTGACTTGTACCTTGGTGTGCAGACCCCTCATCCACCCAGCGCAGCGCTGCAGATATCCTATTTTGTGGTTTTCTCTGTTTGTCGGTGATTGGGATTGTTTGATTAATAAACCGTTTCTTTATTAATCTGGATTTTGCCCTTGTGTTTATAACAGATTTGGTGCTGTGACTGGGATTCGGAGGAAGCTGCGGGGACCTGCGATCCAGGAGGGTACCCCCACTGATTTTGGCAGCCTGGTGAGTGGGGCTCCACCCGAACACCCGAACCAAATTTAGGAGCGAGAAAACCACAAAAAGGACAGGGGAAAAGACGGATCCAGGGGCGAAGAGAGCTCGGGAAGGCAGAAGGCCTTCAAGCCGCGGCTTAATTGCTTGTAAAACGTCTAAGTGCATGAAGACATCCACGCAGGAAGAGAGCTGTAAGTACTGTGTGTGTTGAGCAGGGTGATCGGGCGCGTGTGTGAGACGTGATCTGATCACGAAGCGAGTGTGGACTTCAAGGTCGCATTTCCGTATTCCCGCGAGGGGAACGGTCGGCCGCGAAGGAAGCGATTCCGTGTGAAAGTTCTCTCATACCGCTCGTAAGACCTGGGACTAGGAAGAGTCACAGGGACCGATCACGGGGTGGGCAAAAAGGGGAAGGATACGTCCTGTCGAGCTCGGGAATTGGTAAACCCTTTTTGCCAGCAGACCAAGGTAAGGGTCCAGATAGAATCCAGAAAGAGATTGAGCACCGATCAGCGACCCCTCGGCACAGCTCGCTGAAGGGGTGAGTAATCGGAAAGGGCCCAGTCCCCTGAGAAAAACCAGAGACACAACGCAAAGGCAGAAAGCTGACTTGGAGAGAAATTGGAGATTTGGTAAGAAAAACTTGCAAAAACATTGGACAGAGAAAGAGCAAACCCCAGAAAAAGACAGCAGAAAAACTCCCTTCCAATAAGGGAGAGGGAACTATGAATATCCCCCGAAATAGTCCCCTGGGTTGGATGTTAGAACATTGGGGAGATTGCCCCCAGAGAAAAGGGAAATCCAAAGAAAGGATGATTTATTATTGCATGGATGTGTGGGGTGGTAAAGAACTGAGGAGCCACCTTATGTGGCCAGTACTCGGGACGTTCGAAAAGTGGACGTGTAACGAGTTGAATTTCTATGTAGAAAAAAATCCCTCGGACCCTGAGGAAAGGGAATATGCCAGACTATGGTTAAACTCCAGAACAGGGCTTTTCCCAATCAAAGAGAAAGCGGCCCCAAACCGGGACTGAAGTATGGGACCCTCTAGATCACCTCCCACCAGCCTACCATGGACCGACATCGCCGCCTCCAATGGACCAAGTGGTGCCTTCAGCTCCCTTGGATCCCCGGGACCAATTTAGGGGAGCGCAAGTACCCCTAGATGGAAGCTCAATGTCCGTGGCGACACCTGCTTCCCGGCCAGTTTCCCCTCAGACTGCCCCGTTGCTACCTCCCCCTCTCATCCCCCTACCGTCTGGCGCGAGTCCGTCAATGGTACCCCCACCTGCAAGGACTCCCGAAAACCCCACAGGGACTCTGCCTGGGCAACTTCACCCGCCGTCCTTGGGAGAAGGAGTCCCCTCCGTCCTACAAGCGGCGGCGCCCCTCCCGCAGCCTCCAAAAGAGAAACCAGCTGCGACAGTCAGTTCCCCTCCTTCTAGCAGAACCCGGTTGAAAGCCAAATTAATGGGTAATGAATGGGGGGAGAATGAGGTGGAGGGGCACAGCCTGTTTCCATTGAGAGAGGTACCGACAGCTCCTGGGATCATAGGGTTTGTGAATGTACCGCTGAACACCGGGGATGTGAGAGCATTTAAAAAGGAGATGGGACATCTGTTGGACGACCCGTTTGGGGTGGCAGAGAGACTGGATGAGTTTTTGGGGAGTAGCATTAATACCTTTGATGATCTCATGGCAATCCTAAGATCTCTATTTAATAACGAAGAAAGAGAGATGATAAAACAGGCAGGTATCAGGGATTGGGATCGGCGCAACCCCCAGGGGACACCCGGTGATCAAAAATGGCCCAGCACTAGTCCAAATTGGAGTGCACAGACAGAGGACGGGAGAAGGAGCATGATAGACCTGAGGAATATCATAATCCAAGGTATAAGGGAAGCTGCCCCAAGGGGCCAGAATATCAGTAAGGTATTTGGTGAATGTCAAGGGAAAGAGGAATCCCCCACCGAATGGATTGAGCGATTAAGGCAAAGTCTACAGATATACTCTGGGACTGACCCCAACTCCCCCGTAGGGGAGGTATTGCTCAAGACACAATTTGTTGCCAAATCTTGGGAGGATATTCGGAGAAAATTGGAAAAGATAGATGGTTGGCAAGACAAGAGTTTGCAAGAATTGTTGAGAGAAGCACAAAAGGTGTACATGAGAAGGGAGGATGAAAAGCAAAAAGTGCAGGCTAAGGTTCTGGTAGCAGCTGTAAAAGAGGTCCAGAGACAGGAGCAGGCATCAGGTAAGTATAAAACCTTACCCCGAAAGCCCCGCAAGGCCCCCGTAAGACGGCCCCAGTCACAAAGAAGGAACAGCCAGAATGTTACTACTGTAAGAAGGTGGGACACATTCGGAAGGATTGCAGGAAAAGAATGAAAGATGAGAAAATCTTCCAGGAGGATTAGGGGTGTCAGGGGCTCTTCACCTTGGGGACCAGAACATCTAACGAGCCCCTGGTAAAATTGAAAGTAGGTCCCCAACGACAAGAGATAATTTTTCTGGTAGATACTGGGGCAGAAAGGAGCACTTTACAGCATTTACCACAGGGCTGTATAGCCAGCAAGGAGAGAGTTATGGTGATTGGTGCAAAAGGGGACCCTTTTAGAGTGCCGGTGATAAAGAATGTGGAAATTCAGTAGGAAAACAAAATCTGTTTGGGAAACTTGTTGTTAGTAGAAGAAGCTGATTACAATTTGCTATGGAGAGATATGATCATTGCACTAGGAATTAGCATCATTGTAAAAAGTTCCGATCTGGTGGTAAAAATGTTTAAGCTCACCGAAAAAGATGAAGCGGACATTAAAACGGAAGTATGGCACTCTAAAGGGGAGGTGAGGAGACTGGAAATTGACCCCATTCACATCTCAATTGAGAACCCTGAGGACCCTATACGGGTCAAACAGTATCCCATCCCCCTGGAAGGGAGAAAGGGGCTGAAACAGGTAATCGATGACCTCTTGAAGGGAGGAACCCTAGAACCATGTATGTCCCCCCATAATACTCCCATACTGGCTGTAGGAAAGGCAGATGGAAGTTTCAGACTAGTTCAGGACTTAAGGGCAGTGAATGCTCGAACCAGGACTAGATTTCCGGTGGTTGCCAATCCGTATACTTTACTGAATCGACTCACACCCGAGGACGTATGGTATAGTGTGATTGACTTGAAGGATGCTTTTTGGACTTGCGCCTTGGATGAGAAAAGTAGAGATTACTTCGCCTTTCAGTGGGAGGACCCCGATACCAATAGGAAGCAACAGTTAAGATGGACAGTGCTTCCCCAAGGATTTGTGGAATTCCCCAATTTGTTTGGACAGGCTTTAGAACAACTATTAACTCAATTCACCCCGAGGGAAGGGACAAAACTTCTGCAGTACGTGGATGATCTGTTAATAGCTGGACCCACTGAGGAAAGCGTGAAGGAATGTACTGTAGCTTTGCTGAATTTCATTGGAAATAAGGGTTTGAAAGTTTCTAAATCCAAGCTGCAGTTCACGGAGCCCGAGGTAAAGTATTTGGGGCATTGGCTGACACAAGGGAAAAAGAAATTGGACCCTGAGAGGGTGGCGGGAATTATAGCATTACCCGCTCCAAAAACTAAAAGACAAATACGTCAAATCTTGGGGCTCCTGGGATATTGTAGGCAGTGGATTGAAGGCTTCAGTGAGAAGGTAAAATTTCTCTATGAAAGGTTGAACACTGATAGAGTGAAGTGGACTGATCAGGATGAATCAGACTTTCAGAAATTAAACTACGTTCTCATGACGGCTCCAGTACTGACCCTCCCGGACGTAAATAAAGAATTCCAGTTGTTTGTAGACGTTAGTGAGCAAACAGCACAAGGAGTCCTGACCCAGGAATGGGCAGGAAAAAGAAAACCTATAGGTTTCCTATCAAAAATCCTGGACCCTGTGAGCCGGGGATGGCCTACGTGCTTACAGGCAATAGTAGCAGTGGCGCTTCTGGTGGAGGAGGCAAGGAAAGTTACCTTCGGGGCCTCTTTGGTGGTTTACACTCCTCATGATGTGAGAAGTATCCTACAACAAAAGGCAGAGAAGTGGCTGACTGACTTTCGGCTTCTGAAATATGAGGCCATTCTAATTAGCTCCCCCAGTCTTGAGTTGAAAACCACCTCTGCACAGAACCCTGCTCAGTTTCTGTTTGGAGACACCTCCGAGAAATTGCTCCATGATTGTGCTGAGATCGTGGAACTTCAGACCAAAGTAAGGCCAGATTTGGAGGATCAGGAATTGGAGGGGGGAGAAAAATGGTTTGTGGATGGGTCTGCAAAGGTAGTAGAAGGGAAGAGAAAGTCGGGTTATGCAGTGGTGGATGGTGGAACGGGAAAGGTGGTGGAATCGGGCCCCCTGAAACCCGAATGGTCGGCTCAAGCTTGCAAGCTTTATGCTCTCCTAAGGGCTCTCAGAAGGTTGAAAGGGAAAAGGGGGACCGTGTTCACAGATTCCCGTTACGCTTTTGGGGTGGTTCACACGTTTGGGAAAATATGGGAGGAGAGAGGATTGATAAACACGAAGGGAAAGAGTCTGATCCACAGGGAAATAATTAGGCAAATCTTAGAAGCAATTAGGGAACCTAAAGAAATCGCAGTAGTCCATGTAAAAGGACACCAGGCAGGACTACAATTCCAAACCCGCGGTAATAACCTAGCTGATCAGGAGGCAAAGAGGGCAGCATTGCTCACAGTGAGCGTTCCTGAGGTGATCAGGGAAGAGAACCCCGAAATCCAAATATGCCCCTCCGAGAAGGACATTGAGAGATTCAAAAAGATGGGAGGGGTCTTGGAGATGGGAAAATGGAAATTACCCGATGGGAGGGAATTGATTCCAAAGAACGCAGCTAGAGGAATCCTGAGACGACTGCATGAGCAGACTCACTGGGGAACACGGGCGTTGGCAGATCAGTTGCTGAGGTTTTTCGGATGCAAGGGAATTTTTGAATTAGCAAAGCAAGAGGTGCAGGGGTGTGTGATTTGCCAGAAGGTGAATTGATCGAGATCCAGACAAACGGCCTGGGGAGGTCGTCCCCTTTCATATAGACCGTTTGAAAGGATTCAAGTTGATTTCACCGGCCTACCAAAGGTTGGGAGGTACAAATTCCTATTGGTAATAGTGGATAAATTAACACATTGGGTGGAAGCATATCCAAGGGCAAAGGCTACGGCCCAAACAGTTTCCAAAGTATTACTAGAGGAAATTGTCCCTAGATATGGAATTGTTGATTGGATTGATTCGGACCAAGGGACACATTTTACGTCAAAGGTCATAAAACAATTATCAGAGGCTTTGGGAATCAGATGGCAATATCACACCCCCTGGCATCCTCAAAGTTCGGGACAGGTGGAGAGAATGAATCAAACCTTGAAATCTCAACTGGCAAAGCTCATGTTGGAGACAAAAATGTGTTGGGTGAAATGCCTCCCCCTTGCTCTGCTTAATGTGAGAACCATGCCACACTCCGAGACCGAGTTGTCCCCCTTTGAAATGTTGTATGGGATGCCATACAAGCACGGAATGCCGGTGGGACATCCCCAAGTCGAGGATGTGCAATTACAACCTTATCTCATCACTGTAAACAAAAATTTACAAGAGCTTTGAAAGCGTGGACTTATTCCCCAAAGTGCCCCTCTTGGATTTGCAATTCACCAGATTCAGTCAGGAGACAAAGTATTGATCAGGACTTGGAAGGAACTTCCTCTCGCCTCGCATTGGGAAGGACCATTCCTAGTACTGCTCACCACTGATACCGCAGTCCGAACTGCAGAAAAAGGCTGGACTCACTCGTCAAGGGTGAAAAAGATCGAGGACTCGAGAACCTCAGATTGGAAGGTCACCACCCCTCCAGGAGAACTAAAAATCAAGCTTCAGCGTCATCCTAAATGACAAGTCAGATAAGTTGTATCACCCCAGACTGTGAATGTTTCCCTTTTATCCATTTTGAATGTGTGTATTGTAAACAAGTTTGGGTCACCCATTGCTGGGGAGGGAATCGACCAAGGGGTCTTTGTACTAACTGTTTGACTGAAGAGCAGGAGAACACTAGCCGTCTCTTAATACTTGCTACTCGAGCCGGACTTTTGGAGTTAGATTCTCCTGAGGGGTATCAAATTTACAAAAAGGGGATAAGAGGAAAATTGGACGCCAAAGCAGAGATCTTGGCGATTGAGTGCCGGAGGACCATCAAGGTACCGTGCAGAGGTGACACAATTAAGTTATCAAGGTGGGCAACCTATAAAAGAAGGTTTGCTATAAGGACCAATCGTGCCCCTGAAGCATACCCTTGCTGCCGAGAAGATGGTTTACTCCGCCGTATGTTTACATATGGGCGAAGGGCGAGGCAGAGGGGTATATCAGTGGGGAATCCTGATTGTCCTGAGTCTAGCCGTGTGCTGGACCAAGGGGGCCCTTCCAGAGGCACCCCTAGGGGAGAATCCCCCTGTGAAGTGTGAGTGGTGCTTAACAGCCCCCAAAACCGGACCGATAAAGGACTGCCCTCTGGGAAAACAACTAGGTAATTGTTGGGCCAATGGCACTAGATTTTATCTCTGCAAATTGGAAGGGAGGGTCCGGTGCCAACACTCAGGGGCAAGTTTTAAGGACGGACAGTTGAGAGTCCCTGCTGAAACAAACACACATGTCAGACGCAAGCGTGAACTCGAGATTCCGCCCCCGGTTCAAATGTGTGGTCAATGTAATAAAACTGTTTGGGTGGGAGGAAAAAGGCAATCTACTTTCCTCGCCTATTTCAAGGTAAATCCTCTGTGTTATGATAAATCAAAAATTAAAAATATGCACCATGGGTGGGAAGTTGTATTGGGAGGGAAGGAATCTCAAGCATGAGGAAGAAGGTTCCTTTAACAATGAACCCATCATTTTTGACCTATTACAAAGGGGTGATAATCGTGTATGCTTACAGTTTGACCAAACCTTTTGTTTTTCGAGAAACGAGGAGGGGATGGACCCTGAAAGTAAAATGAAACAGGTAACTCTAGAATTAAGGAGACAGGAAGCTGAAGCCAGAAAGAGGAGGATTGAACAGGAGAGATTGAAAACGCTCAGCGAACAATATGAACAACTAGAAAAACAATATGGTGATGGGGGATTTCCAGCTCCTAACCAAAATCTCTTTATAGAATTAATGCAAGAAATAGCCACTGAATTAGAACTATCAAATTGTTGGATCTGTGGAGGATTGAAGTCAGATGAAAGGTGGCCCTGGAAAGGAGAAGGACTAGCCCCAGAACAACTCCTAAAATGGGAGGGTTCAAAAATATCCAAAACCATAAAAAGGCCAGAGGGATGGATTCTAGAGAAAAGAATAATTGGCACTATATGTATCAGCAGGGAAGGGAAGGAGTTTACCGACTTAGTAGGTTATACACCATGTATAAACACACTAACGATAAATTCCAATGATAAATCGAGAATCTGGCAACCTGAACCACCCTCCGGATATTGGAGCAAAATCCGAGAAAAGAATTGTGAGTGGTTTGAGACAATGGAACTATGTTGGCACAAGAATCCTGGGGCTAATCCTTTCCAAGCCTTAATGGGTCTGAAAGAATACTGGGATGAACCAGCTAGAAAAAATGCTGGCTGGAAAGCACCTGATAGAATATATTGGATATGTGGGAAAAAGGCGTACAGTGAACTTCCCAGAAAATGGAAGGGGTCCTGCACCCTAGGTATGATTAGACCCTTTTTCTTTACCTTACCCCAATCCAAAAGTAATTTGCTAGGGGCCCCTCTCTTTGGAACATTGAGTCGGAAGAGAAGGGAAATAAGGCGAGAACTACCTGTAGCCGGAGGCAACCAAAAGTGGGGGGAGGAGGAGTGGCCTGCGGAAAGAATCATTAAGTATTATGGGCCGGCTACCTGGGCAAACGATGGCAGTTGGGGATATCGGACGCCCATTTACCTCCTCAATAGGCTGATACGGCTGCAGGCGGTAGTAGAGGTGGTTTCAAACCACACCTTGGATGCCTTAGAACTTCTGGCCAAGCAACATTCGCAAATGAGGGCTTTTGTATATCAAAATCGGCTTGCCCTCGATTACCTACTGGCTGAGGAAGGAGGAGTATGCGGCAGATTCAATGAGTCAGAGTGCTGCATCGAGATTGACGATTACGGGGAAACAATTAGAGGATTAGCCGCAGAAATTAAGAAGGTGGCCCATGTACCAGTCCAAAAGTGGAATTCAATTCTTCAGGCCTCATGGTGGGATCAGCTCTTTGGGCAAGGAGAGTGGTGGAAGAAATTAGTGTTCTTCATAACCTGTTCTATTGCAGGCATTATTTTCCTCCCATGTTTGATCCCCTGTTTCATCCGACTGATTCATTCAGTCGTCCAAGGGATGCAGATAGCCTCCCTTCCCCTAGATCCAGAAGCCACACAAGGAAAAGCAACCACTCTCTCCTCAATTTCCAAGCTAATGAAGCTAGAGGAGGGTGAAGGGAATGGGAGAGCTGCGGCAGCTCTGAGGAGGTTTAAAGAAGGACAGATACTCCAAAAAGGTGATGAATCCTCACAGGAGGACTGGGGAGACTGTGACCTTAATTGGAGTTAAGGTCAAGATAAACAAAAAGATACGAATTTTTAATCTGATGAATTATTAGGTGGGGGACTGTGATAAATCTGGTATAAAAATTCGTAAATAAAATAATAATCAAATGTATAATATAATGGTGTTAATAAACTGTAAAAACCTAGCAGGTAGAAATCTGTACCTAGCCGAGTCTCCGCGGCTCCAGCTGTGAAACAAAAAAGCAGGACAAGGACCATCAGACCAAACAAAGACGCTAGCCAGCCCCGATAAGAATCACATCCCGTCCGATACAAGGAGAATTCCTTCTTGAACAGTGAAGCAGAATTCCCTGACGACGAAAAATTCCCCGGCACAATATGCACACCAGAATCAACATAAGACTGGCTGGCTCAATTTGCATAAGAAAAAGACCTTCCCGGAACGGATCCACGGGACTCGGCAAATCCGGGAAGGCCATCTAGAAGAAATTTGGACTATTTGGTCCATCCTGGACACCTGTACTGCCTCAGGACAAAAAACTCTATAAAACAGCGAACTGAGAATCGTTCGGGGTGGATTTGGGTGACCTGTACCTTGGTGTGCAGACCCCTCATCCACCCGGTGCGGCGCTGCAGATATCCTATTTTGTGGTTTTCTCTGTTTGTCGGTGATTGGGATTGTTTGATTAATAAACCGTTTCTTTATTAATCTGGATTTTGCCCTTGCGTTTATAACATGATACAGTAAAGTTTTCCAACATTATACATATAGCATTCATTTTAATATTTAAAAAAAGCCAATAATATAATATGTACTTATAACAAAGCCCTGTGACTGCACACAGATCTGTAGTACCTCCTGTTTGTTCCCCATACTACATGTGTTGCTGTACAGGCACTTTGTAGAAGTTTTTGACTGTGTCAGTATCCCAGTGGGAGTGCAAAGGGATGCCCCATTGTCCTGACTTGTGGCTGCATCTTTTCTGCTTGTACTTGATCAAGGTATTCCCTCTTAAGACTCCTTTTGCTACTTGTGTGGTCACTATAGCTTTCCCCTTTCCCCACCTTCCCTAGTTTAAAGCTTGCCTTCCCAGGTTGGCCATTCTATTGGAAAAAATACATCTGCCCCATTTTGTGAGGTATTCACCAAAAAATATTCATTCCATTCTGTCATTCATACCTTTCATTTGATTATGATTTTAGATGACATGCTCTAAATCTTTGTAGCTTAAAAAAAAAGGTTTATCCATCCAGAAAAGGATAACCAGTCTCAGCCATTACACCCTTGTCTCACCTATACAGGGAATTTTGTGCCATTTGTTGCTAAGAGACAATAATGACTGGTACTTAAGAGACAAAAGAAGTGGCCAAGGTGGGGGCATGGGTGCAGTTGGCTGCACTCATAGCTGAGGAACATTCTCTTGGGAAGGGCAGAGATACCGGAGATTTTGGCTGGGGGATGAGCAGCTGGGCTCAGCTTATCTCTCTTGCTCTTGGGATTGGACAGGACACAGGCTGTGGTTGCTGTGGGAAGAATTCACCACCACTGCAGAGTTCTGTCTCATACTATTTTCTCTTACTGTGAGTGAGAGTGTGCTCGTAAGAGCAGCTGTTGGAATGGAACCTTATTAACACCCTACCTCGCTAGAAAGGACCCTCACCATCTACTCGGGTGCCTTAGGGAGCCTCTCTTGGCTTCATTCAGGAGCCCCGTCCCTTTCTCTGCCACTGCTCCGGGGCTTTTGTCATACTGTAGCCCCACATCCCGTGCCTGCTGGGACACCCCACGGTTCCTGCTACAGCTGCGCAATCTCTGCTACACTTCGTTTGCTACCCTGGGTCTGTTCGCCTTTGCCATTCCAGCCGCTGCTCTGAGGTTCCTGCTACAGCCCATTTTGCTATCTTGAGGGGCACTGGGATCAGCCGCCCCTGTGAGGTTTTAAAAGAAGCCCCTTTTCTATCTCTTCCACTGGTGTGCCTGCTGTTAACTCATGTAGAGAAGGCAGCTGAGCTCATGCCATAGTGCCCCCTGCAGCCATGGGGGAATCATCACACAGGCCCTGCCCAGCCAGGAGCCAAGAGCACCCCTGCTGTCTGTGACCATAACTACACCAAAGGGGAAAGTGCTCGACAGCCAAGAGAAGGCTGTTATTGGGTTTCTGGTTTTGTTTGTTGTTGCTGCCATTGTTGTTTTTTGTTTGCTTTGTTATACATATACATACTAGCAAAGAACTGTTATTCTTTTTCTCATATCTTTGCCTGAAAGCCCTGTAATTTTGTACTTATAATAATTTGGAGGGAAGGTCACATTTTCTATTCCAAGGGAAGTTCCTGTGTTCCTTGGCAGACACCTGTCTTTCAAACAAAGACACCCCCTCCCCAAGTCTTTTGCTCCTGTTATAAATGCATATTATAAAGTTGGCTTTTTGAAAATATTAAAATGAATACTATATGTATAATGTGGGAAGGTTTTGCTGTATTTTCTGTTACTATTAACAGAAGTTTAGAAATGTGATGAATGTACATTTTTTTGAGTTGTAACATAGTGTTAAAAGTAAAGACTGGGTTTTTTGTAACATCTAAAAACAATCAAACCAGAAAGTGAGGGGAGATCCTCTTGCATTCCTGAATTAAATTAGATCAAGATAGTGGTGAACCAAAGGCTACAAGAAGGAATTTATTTATCTCGTGGTATCAGAAGAAGGAGACAACAAAAACTTTATCTACAAGGAGTAATAAAATGTTAATTTGGTGACATGGGACAAGTTGGGGGGGACTGAAACCAAGAAAACATCTGAAATCAAAGGAATGTTTGAATAATGCATTAGGGTCTATTGAATATGTAACATACTCATCCTTAAAAACACGGGATCTGAAGGTGTAATGTGTGCTCAGTGGCTGTCTGTCAGGCAGCCTCAGCCAAGAACTTTATTTTGCATTATTTCTGTGTTCCTAATTGTCTTTTTATTTTTTTATTAAACTTATAAATTTTTCTAAGAAAGTGAGCCTCATTTTTCACACTCTCGCCCCCCTCTCTTGCCCTGAGAGGAGAATTGGAGGCACAAAAGGCAAAGATTGTGGGTTGAGATAAGAACGATTTACTGGAAAAAGCAATGAGATAAGAAAACTAACAGCAACAATATTAATAACAAAAGGTATAAGACAAAGAAATTACACAGAAAGCCCCCAATAATAGTGAAATACCCTACAGCTTTCCCCCCCCCCCCCCCCCCCATATGTTTTCTGGACTGGAAAGAATCTCTTCTCCTGGGAAGAGAGAGTGCCTCTACCCCTGTCCGTGGCAATGACATGAGGAGCATTATATGTAATATCTGTATAGAGTAATTAGTGATAAAAATGAAATTTAAGATGTTTATCCTGTAATGTAACAGTGAAAAGCCACCTCTGTGGCACCCTTCCTCCCAGACCACCTTAAAAACAAAGAACCCGTTCCCGTCAAAGAACTCTCAAGCACCGCGCCCCCCCCCCAGGTCGGAGACGGAGTGGGAGGAACCGGCAGAGCTGCCGGCTCTGCCACCGACAGAGGAAAAAGAAAGAGCCGGCCGCCCGCCCCCTCCCAGTTCGGCGCGGAGAAACCCCGTCCGCCCCCCCCGGTTCGCCGCGGAAAAGCCCCTCCCCAGCCCCGTCCGCGGCCGGGAGCTGGCGGGGGAAAACCCAAAGCCTGCGAAGCCTCCCGCCCCGGCCGCCCAGCCCGCGGGGCGGCCCGCCCGCGGTCAGCCGCTGCGGCCAGATGGCGCGTCCCCGAGCCGGCTGGACCGCTGCCCCGTTTCAAAAGAAAAAAACCCACGCCCGCCACGTTCCACCTCCCACCTCACAAGAAACCGGCCCAAACCCCCGCAAACGGTGCCACCGCTGTGAAGCAGCGTGAGACCCTGAGACGCCATGACTGCGACAAAACTGCCACGCGGCCGCAAAGACCCTCCAACCGCCCGCCCCGGCTGATCCCGCATGCAAATTAAGGACTCCAAGAGCATCTCGGGATGAAGTTTAACACCAAAAAACCCTTATCAAATAAAAACCAAGTAAAATTAAAACGGATAAGAACTAATGCTCAGCCGTGTAGACCCTAAAGAATCAGAAGAGCTAATTTCTCCGGTTTTGCTTACTAGCCGTAAGTTAAAAAGACCAAATCAGAGATGAGACCACAGGAGAAAACAAAGAACTGTCAGGACTCTGGGGTTGCTCCCCAGCGAGGGTCAGTCCTCCAACTCTGTTGAATTGCCTGCAGCAGAGCTGAAAAGGACCCTCCTCCTCCACGGCAACCACGGGCAGCCAAAAACCCCTCGGGCAAATATTGAAAAAGCTGATCAATAAAGGCGTTTATGGAGATTAATATTTTCTCCGCCCATTTTTATTCATAACAATTAGTGCTTGGAAATCAAAGAATCTAAAATTGGAGGTTTGCAAGTGGCAACCAGGGAAAGTTGATTTGCAACTGAGAAGCATAAGTACCTCCCAGGAAGAAATACAAATTTACAACAGAAAAGAACTGCTGCAGATGGAGATGAGTCGTTACTAGGGCTGGGCCGGGCCACACCTGGGTGATTGATACCTGATATGCATCTGGGATAAGACAATCGGAGTCATCATGAGTGTACATCCCAATGCCAACTTCTCGGAAATCTAATCAAGTGCTCATCCCTGCTCATCCCTGCCCAGAAAGCAGTCTCGGAGAACAGAAGTCCCAAAAGAAGACACATGAATATAAGATCTGAGCAAAAGTGAACAAAGAACCCTACCTTAGGGGAAATAAAGTGTATATAAACCGGCCCCTCAGCGGCTGGATTTGTTAACGGGGAAGGTTCGGTGCAATAGAGGCTGAACGCAGATTCACCCAATACCAATCCCGGGATCAGTATTGTACTTTTATTGTGGCTTTCTGCGATTGCTGTTTGTAGCGAAATATATATATATTTAATTATTAATCTGGCTATTTCGTTTATAACAAGGCGGAATAGAATAACCTCCAGGTACTGGCCATGTCCCCCTCCTGACTATTGCAAAAAAATTAACTTTCGTTCTTCCTTTCTTCCTTTCTTTCTTCCTTTCTTTCTCTCTCTCTCTTTCTCTCTTTCTCTCTCTCTCTCTCCCCCATCTTTAATTAATCTCTTCCTTTCTCTCTTCCCTTTTATATTTGGGGTTGACTCATAATGATAAGGTATCCCTTGATCATTTTAGTAACAAAAAGTTTTCATTGTATTTTTAAGATTTCACAACTGGCAAATCTTATGGTGGGGGGGAGCGGGGTGTGTTGCTTTAGCGTGTGTTTTCTTAAAAGCTGCCCATGCAGTCCCTCTTACCCTCATCGTGGTTCAGGAAATATCATGTGAGAGGTGTAGGCTCTGCCCAAGACTTTGTGGGGATTGGGTCTTGCCTGCCTTTTTTTCTGCTAGGGGATTGGTGGAGTTGGTGGCATGGTTTCTGCAGGAGCTTTTTTGTGCTTAGCTCTGGGACTTGGCTGCACTGCAATTTGGCACTAAGATCCACCTGCCTGCTTTTCCCTGCTTCCCTGCTGCTCAGGAACCCAGAGCCATTGCATGGTGTGTTTCTTGGAGCCGGGGAAGTCTCCACCAGATCTCTTTCTGCATGGTAACTTGGCATTGTGATTGAGCCCTGCCTACCTTTCCAGCTTGTGCTGGCTGTCATTTGTGGTGCCAAGACTGGTCGCCGCTTCTTTGAGGGCTTGGGGGAGTTGCTTCTTTTTCCCTTTTCATCACTTATCACTGTCACCACTACCCCGGTGAGGTTCCGAGCTTGAATCGGAGCGCCCCCTGCCGGCCACGAGTGAGTCACTGTACTCTTCCTGCCTTGCTGGAGCCCATTAACATCCCTGCTGGCTCCAACTGAGTCACTGCAGCCTTTGCCTCATGGGAGCTACCAGTGCTGCCTGCTGGGTATGGTCATAACTACACCAAAGGGGAAAAACAGTACTTAGCAGGTGGGAAACTTCTGTTATTGTTTTGTTGCTTGTTCTGTTATATATACTTTTTATAGAAAAGAACTATTATCCCTTTTTTTACATTTTTTCTTGGAAGCCCTGTAATTCTTCGAAGTCATAATAATTTGGAGGGAGGCATCTTCTTTCCATTCCAGGAAAGTTCCCAACTTTCTCAGCAGACATTTGTCTTTTAAACCAAGACACCTTTCCCTTAACCCATTTATCCAAAACCCACTGCCATGTACTTATACAATAGGTCAGGTACTAACAGACCAATTTCCATGCATATTATGTGTCTTGGTGTCTTCCAAGGAAGGCGAGAATCTCCCTTGGAATGGAGAATATGACACCTTTCCCTCTGAATTATTAAAACTTTGAAATTTAGGGGCTTTCAGGCAAAGATATGGGAAAAGGAATAACAGTTCTTTACTTGTATGTGTATGTATAACAAGACAAACAAACAACAACAATGGTAACAACTACAAACAAGAACAGAAAACCCAATAAACAGTCTTCCCACTCTTTAAGCTATTTCCCCTTTGGTGTAGTTATGGTCAAAGCCACCAGGGGCTCTGGCAGGCTCCTGCTAGGCAGGACAGGTGCAATGATTCCCCCCACAGCTGCAGGGGGCGCTGTGGTGTGAGTTCAGTCACATCTTCCTCCTGTGGTAATGGCAGACAGGCTGGATGGCAAAAATGGGCTGCAGCAGGAACCTCAGAGCAGTGGCTGGAACAGCAGAGTGGGCTCACTGGGGGTAGCAAGCAAGAGGTAGCAGAAACTTGGCAGCTGTAGCAGGGCCCACAGAGTGCCCTGGCAAGCAGGACGTGCATGTCTACAGTGTAGCAAAAAAAAAAGGCCCTGGAGCAGTGGCAGAGAAACGGCAGGGCTGGGCAGCAGCAGCCCGGCTCCCAAACACAGCCGGGAGAGGCTCCCTTGGAGAGGGGAAGGGCTCAGGGTCCCAGAGTTTCCCTTGATGCACTCGAGCAGTTGGTGAAAGGGTCCTTTCCTAGTGATGTAGGGTGTTAATAAGGTTCCAATGCAACAGCCGCTTCCACAGAGCTTCATTCATGGTAGAAGGCAGCAGGAGATGGAGCCTTGCAGTGGTGGTGAATTCTTCCCACAGCGACCATAGCCTGTTTCCCCTCTGAATGCTGAGAGAGCAAGAGAGATAGGAGCTGCCCCTAGCCCCCTTTCCCCTAGCCCAGATCTCGCAGTATCTCTGCCCCTCTAAGAGAAACTCTCCAGCTAAGAGAGTAACCAGGTGCACCCTATCCATGGCAACTTCTTTTGTCCCTTTTAAGTATTGGTCTCTATGGTTTCTAAGCGACAGATAGGAAAAATTCCATGAGAGAAAGAAACAAAAGGAAAAATCCTAAACCACAACATTATGTAATTTACTAATAAAATTTTGTGACTTTTTGCAGACCCTCTGACTTTTGTCATTCCTTTTGACCTCAAGCATTTACAAATCTTGGGTGCTCCTTTCCCGTTAAGGATGAGGCATCAGTTTCCAGTTCCACCATCAAGTGTACTGTAAGTTTGACAGGGGATACTCCTAACCATTTGTGCACATGTGATTTTACAAGTATGTTGCTTATGTACAGTTGCTACATGCATATTACAATTTACCCATTACCATAAAACCCTCCCCAAGTTCCCAGATTAAGTCCTTGTTTTGTCTATTACTATATTCTTGAGCCAGATATCTTCTTATCTTCCAACAGTCCTTGCTGGCAGAGCAGATTTTGCATGCATTGTTTCTCTGCTAAAAGTTCACAGGCACAGTAAAACTTGAATGATACCTTGTGATATCAATGCCTCCCTTTGAAATTTCTTAAATTCCTTAAGGACATTTGACAAGTTTCAACTTGGGTTTTATCTATAGTCACATATATTCCTGTAAGACTACAATTTATCATTTTGCAAACACAACCAATAACAATGCTGATAATAATTACAATCACAATTATGATGGTTTCCAGTAGCCCATCCATCCTTTCAGGGACCATCCTCCTGTTCCTGGAAGAATTTTGTTGAGCCAATTAGTGTCAGAGGCCATTCGGATAGGATTGCTGCTTTCAGCGACTTGGCGCATTCTGCCAAGTTGTTTTTGAAGATCTTCTGTTACATTTGAGATGTGTACACAAAAGTGTTTTCTATCCAGTTTTACATACCCACAAACCCCTTGTTCTTTGGCCAGTAATAAATCTAAGGCCAGTCTGTTTTGTAATGTATACCTTGTATTCCTCTATTTGTCTATTCATAATTTGAAATTATCTTTCTGTGGCTTCAAATAGTTTCCTCACTTGCCAGGTTAGATTATCTAAAAAAATCTTGTTTTCTAGAGCCATGGCTCCTGATAAGACAAAACTCTTAGAGCCCATTTGAACTATGTGGAAGCTGAAGGCCTTGTCCATTCACCCTCAATATCTCATTTTACCTTCTTCCAGTATTGGGCCTTTATGGGGCTTCTTTTCTAAGTTGGACATAGGGTTAACAACCCTAAGGTAACTTGCCTAGCTGGTCAATTCAAGCATGAGGTGTGGTCCAATATCCATCTGAAGTAGCCCAAACAGTGTAAGCTGGGGAAGAAACTTCCGGAGATTTAACACAATCTGAAGGTTTGTTACAACAATTTAAAGTTCATCTGGTCATCTCACTTATGGTGCTGAACCAAATTTTATGGTTCTGTTTTTTTCCACACCTCCATTGGCTCTTATTTAAATTATACATACATGTGATTCCCCAATCTAGACACCATCCCACCTCCCCTAAGTATTTCCATTGTCCTTCCAAGGGTTTGTCCAGGTACAAGGTTTGCTTTGGAAGGTTCGACACTCTGGGAAGTTTGAAACATTTTCGGTGTGATTTTTAGTAATGCATAAATCTAACAATTTGACTGCTTCTCCTCCTGAGGCTGCTAAGGCAAAATCCAGAAAATGTTGGTAGACTATTGTTTTGCAGAAGGACTCCACAACTCATCAAACTTGTAAAGTAGGTATGTTTATTCAGCACTGAAGTGCATGGGGGATCGCTACTCGGAAAAACAGTGATTTTCTTACTCTGTTTATTCTCTTAAGTCTTACATATGCATTAAGTTTTGCAATTCTCCTCCTAGCCCCACCTAGCCTCGCTTCATATTAAAATGAGCTTAAAAGTCTTTCTGAGCTTATGCAGTGCTCTCTGGTGGTTGCATGGTGGTCGTCATAATGAAGTAAGGCAAGTCTTCCTCGGGCTGAACTTTTCACCTTGTCTGCTTGCGCATGCTCTGTCACCCCTGCATTTCTTGCTTTCAAGTGTTTGAGTCTTTGCAGCAGCTTCTCACGCTGCTTCATGTAAACAATATTGTATTCTTAGAATTTATCAGTATGTTTTGCATTCTTGTTCTCTGAGAGAGAACTTGACTGATGGTCATATTGACCAATGGAGTCAGGAGGTTGTAACCTCTTTGGGCCAATCTTGGCCCTCTGTACAAAATGTATATAAGCTTTTGGAGTCAGATAATAAAAGAGCCTTCCATGTTTCACCAAACTGCTGCCTGCCGTCCTCTGTGAAGGTCCGCTCCCACGTCACAACGTGTTGCCCCTCTAAGGGCAGGGGTAACAATGCTCCCTGCTCCCTTGGTCACAGTCCAAACCACTGGTCTGGCTTCAGCCAGTTTAGGGTCCGAGGCGAGGAGCCTCCCTTATGAGAGTCCTTGCATTCTTTCATCCTGTTTTGGTGAACAGTTCTTCCCTTTTCATACAGCTTTGCATTCCTCAGCCTGGTTTGTGAGCACAGCAGCCTGTTTTTACAAGCACATTCAATGTCCATTTCAGCTACCTTTAATCAATCCTTAATTAATTCTTAAATCCTTAATCCTTAAATTCCCTTATATAACTATGGGACCCTGTTGGGCACTCCTTGCCAAAAATAATTCTATTATATCCTGGCCTCCAAGCTATTAGATCTTAGAGGAGGCCATCTCCATGTTGCCTACATCTCACTTTCTCTTCCAAGTAGTGAGTGATGTTAGCTTTCACTGTTGCCTCAGTCAGATTATCATAATTGAATTACCACTGACAGATCTATAGGGATAATTAGCCAAGGAATAAGTTCCCCTGCTGAACCAGGGATAGGAAGGCAAGCTGTAATGCTGGACAAATTGTGCATCTTACCAAACTCTTGAATTAAAATCAATATTAAGTTTTCTTCAACCCTCCCCACCTAAAGACAAAAGATTCTTGTAAACATTAGCCTATACATTTCACTACTTGTCGACAGATATCTTTGAAATTTTCAGCTGCAGAGGTCCAGTGTTTTCTACTGTCCACTTTGAATCAAAAGCCTTCTTCATTCTGGTGTTATAAATCCAGGAATTAAGGCCTTTCATTTACATTGCCATTCTTCTAGTCACCAGAACTAGATAAGGTCCTTTCCACTGTGTCGGATGTATACATGACCTCCATGCTGAAATGAATGAACTGGGGTCTAGGGTAAGAAATTCTGAAAGATAAACCTTCTAATTCATTCTAGAATTTCCCCAATGAAATTGCTTACTAAGTTGCTATAGCATTTTAAATATTAAATCAGGTCGTCTATAAGATGACTGCCCTATAGGCACTCTAAACCTTGATGACTTCCCTGTCCTTGTTGGTGTGGCAGGTGTGGGAGACTGAAATGTTATATTTTATGGCTTAAACATTTATATGAAGGACTTCTGCCTATTATAGCAGAACTATATAGCAAAATCTGCATGGGAGACCACCACATCCTGAATGGGCCCCTGACTGAGGCCCTGGACTGCATGTTGATGGAGATAAGATAAAGTAACTTAGGTCTGGGATGGGGAGAAGAATATATTCACAGAAGGATTAAGCCCAACACCTTTGGGGTGGAGACCACAGCCCCAGGCTTATCTGCTGTCAGGCTGGAAAAGACTCCTACACCAAATGGGGGAGGGGAGGTTTTGGGTGTATGGTAAAAAAGCCTTTGGCCAGAGGCAGTGAATGCCTAATGCTCATCCTCCCCTGTGCAGACCAGCTCAGTTGTGGGGACACTTTGATGCCTTTAACACCTAGGAATAAAATAACAATTTTTCATGGCAGTATTAATATAGGAGGTAATATAAAGGCTGGTCTTTATTGGAGGCCTCCAAGGGGCAGATATGAAAAAACTGCCCACCCCTCATGGGGTGAATACAGTTTTATAAGTTTAGGAAATTAGCATAATTGACAACAATCCCCAATTAGAAGCACAAGTGATGAAGTAATTACCCCTTTTGCTTCTACCTCTTCTATAGCCCTCCTTTAGATAGGAACTAAACTGTGTTTATAAAAATGTGTCTCAAGGAGCTTGTTTCAACCTTGGCTCCCAAGAAGAACCAAGATAGGATAGGGGTCTTGGACCCCCTGGGGCTTGGAGCCTGTGGAATGTGTTTTGTCTTTCTGTCTATCAGGATAGGGAAAAGGTAGAGAAAAGTACTGGAGCTAGCTAGGAACTATATAACTATACAGTAGCCTACAGAGCTATGAATATATATGTAGGAAATATAAAAGCAAAAATCATTCTGGCATCACCTTTACCCCAAGAAAAGCTTCATCCATGTGAAGGACAGCAGAGGGGGTGTCATGGCCCATCAAAAGCTCCCCCAAAGGGGTCCCTAGACCCTGCACTAGAGCACTGCATGTAACACGAGGTCTGTGGATTGGAGACATGCATGACACAGACCTCTTCTATGACTCCAGGGTGCACAGACACCTTGCAGTGTGGCACTGGATCTTCCCAGAAGCAGTGCACTCAGTCCTTCCTCTATGGGCCCCTGGGCCTCAAGAGGGACTTTATGTACCTGTAATGAGCTTATGGTTATTAGGATTGAGGTGGATACATCCATGCTAGTTGATCCTCTTTTCCTGGCTGTGAGTTGGTGTGCTGGTTTTGCATTGATTGAAGAAAGCTGTGGCAAAAACCAATTAGTGACTGGGTTTGAATGTTGACAGCCTGATTAACCAATTAAATATGGGGATACACCTCTGGACTACACAGGTTAAAAATCAGAGGAATTCCAGGAAAACTCTTTTTTTCCAGTCTGGAAAGAGGTAACAGGCGCCAGGGCTGGCCCCGCTCTGTCATGTGGTGCCCAGGCCTGGCCGGGCCCTGCCGCTGCAGCAGTCCTGGCCAAATTGGGCCTGGCGGCTCCCAGGCAGGGGGAGGGGAGGAGAGTATGCCCCATCTCAGCCAGATTGGGCCTCCAGCGGCTGTTAAAACCTAACTGCTAAAGCCACAACTCCATCGCGGCCTGGGGGCCTAGCTGGGTGGGACAGCCCCTGCCAGGAGCTAGGCCCCTTCCCCCTCCCATCATGGCTTTCTGAAGAATCCTCCACCATAGACAGTTCTGGCCACCCCTAACAAGTCATCCGACTAGGGGAGGGGGACCAGCCACGTGAAATGGCCCCAAAATGAGGCCTGATTTTACCATCTTTGGCCACTGCCCGGAAGAATCATCATGCCCTCTGCAGGCTGTTAACTCTTTCCTTGCACAGATGAAACTTGCAAAGCACCAACCTTTCTCTGACTGAGAGGAAAGACAGAGTGAAGACACATAGAGAGACAATATGAAGACATCAAAGTCAGTAAAGGAAGAGTTACATTTTAGACGTAAGAAAATGAGAAGATGCCTTAGTTTTAGGCTGAAAATCTTTTGTGAGCTATGGTAATAGACTATAATATACTAAAATATCTCTTTAAATTGTGGAAAAATATGCATTGGGGAGATGAGAGTATTCAGATTGTAGATATAAGCAAAGGCATTTGTGATGGACTAAGTAAATATTGAAGTAGCTGTGATCTTACGAGAAGCTTGAACAGAGAGAGAGAGAGATGAGATTAAAATGAAGATCTGCCCCTAGAAAGAGAAAAGATCTCTATTTCTAGAGATGAAGAAAATTCTTTGCTTTTGGAACCATTCATCTTTAAAATGATACCCCAGGAGTGTCCATGGCCCATATGCAGCTTCTGGAAAGGCTGTGTAATATGGTAGGGACTTAATCTCCCGGGCGGCTGCTTTTGTGAGAAATAAAAACCACAAGAAGACTGTTCTTGTTTTGTGGGGAAGCTTCCATGGCAGGCCAAAAGAGACCTCTCTAAAAGAACTGGTGAAAGACTATTTTATAGGTGGTAAACTGATCAAGGGTTTCAGGTTTTGTCTTTATATGTTGTCTGTGAGAAAGAAAAGAATTTGTGGGGAGAGAGGGGAAGTATTTCAAAGGTTTCATTCTGATTCTTATTAATTTTTTTCTCTCTTGTAGTTTTGTTAATTGTGGTAGTTTGGGAAGGAAGTGATTTTTTCAAAAAAGTTATAGCAAAAACCAATTAGTGACTGACTTTGAAGTGACAGCTTGATTGACCAATTAGAAAGATGACACGCCTCTGGGAACACACAGGGTTAAAAATCAGATGCATCCCAGGAAACTTCCTTTTCCTTCTGGCCTCAGAAGAACTAAAAGGGCAGCCCAGCTCCCTCCTGCGGGGACCGGGCCAGGTGCCTCTGCTCTGCCATGTTGGTGGGGCCAGCCTGGCCTGACCAGGCCCCTGGGCCCCACAGCTGCTGGTGGGGGGAGGCCACAGCTACTAACATCCAGTCGACCCCAAGGGCTGCCCCACTGCCAGCCTGGCCAAAGAAGGTGTCTGCTGGGTTCCAGGGAGCAGCTCCAGACCTGAGCTGGCCCAGTGAGGGGTGGGGGAAGTGTCCATCAGCCTGTCCTGGCTGCTGAGATCCTGGCTGCTGAGATTCCTGACCACCATTTCCCTGGGCTGCTCTGATCTCTAGGCTTTGAAATCCAACACTGTGAGCTGCAGCCCAAGAGACCCGGGCTAGATGTTAACTCTTTCCTTGACAAATGGAACTTGCAAAGCACTAATCCTCTCTCTGAGTGAGAGGAAAGACAGTGATTGAGATGTAGAAAGACACAGCATGAGAGCAAAGTCAGTGAAGAGAGACAGTAAAAGTTCTAAGTGGGAGAAAGGATTGAGGAGTTGCCTAGTTTGGGCTGGACTTCTCTTGTGAGGCCATAGAGAATGGACTAAAATATCCCTGTAACTTATAGAATGCTTTTTGGGGGATACAAAGTTCTAGTCATAGCTGTGGACCGATATAGCTGTGATCTAATGGAGAATTTTGAACAGAGGAAGAAGAGAGAGAAGAGATATGAAGCCCTTTGCCCCCAGGGAAAAAAGAAGACCTGTTTCTTGAGATGATTTTTGAGATAGATGAAGAGAACCTTCATTTTATACTAGAATAGTCATCTTTAAACTGTACCCTAAAAAAGCTGATATGCCCATGAGTGTAGTTGTGAGAAAAGCTGCCAAATGGGAGGGACTTCACAGTTTGCAGAATTCCCTGGGCGGATGCAGATTCGTGGCATAGGAGCCACCAGAGAACTGTTTCTTGTGGCAATGTCCCCATGGGAGTTCTAAGAGAGGCTCCTCTCCCTAAGAACTGATGAAAGACTATTTTAAAGTGGTGAAACTGACTGAAAATCCCAGGTTTTGTCTTTTTATGTTGTTAGTGGGAAAAGCGAATAGTTATGGGGGGAGGAAAAGTGTTTTGAAGGTTTCATTTTGATTCTCATTCTCTTCTGATAGGGTTTGGTAATAAATCTATCTTTATATCCTTCAAGTTTGAGCCTGCTTTTTGCTTTTCTCCTAATCCTATCTCACATCAGAAAAAGAGTGAATAATTCTAGTAGACACTCAAACCACTACACATAATTCAGGAAAAAAAGATTGGTGAACTTGAAACCACTACAGTTAGTCACACAGGCTTGTACCAGAGGGTGGGAAAATACTTGTGTCATCACACATTTTCTTCTCATGTTGGGTTTCCCGTTTCCCTAGTTCTCCATTCAGAAGACAACTGGGTCACGTGTCCAGATAGCTTCCAACTGGAATACCAATGGGGCTGGAGCCAAAGGAGGCAGGCTTGCAGGGGCTTGTTCTCCAAAGCTTGTGGCATGGTGGGTATTTGGGTTCCCTCTGTGGATGTCTCATGGCTGTAGATATGATGGTGCTGTGCTAGGAGCAGGACTGGGTGCAGGAGTGGAGCTGGGTTCAGGAGGGGTGGCATTGACACTTCCTGGTTCTGGTGTATTACCTGGTATGATGTAGTAATAACATCTAGGCATCTGAGGTGACATTATCTGGGGCCTCACCCTCGTGGTGCAGTGGCAGACGGGCATGGCCAGAGGAGGCAGGGCTGTGGGCGTGGTCTGTGGGCTGAACCAACCAGCTCCGGGCAGGAGCGGTCCAGGCGTTTTCCATGGTGACAAGAGGTATGGGCAGCTCCGGGGGTGAGGGGGCAGTCTCAGCAACTGCATGCAGCTGAGTCATGCTCCCGCAGAATGGCAGCGTGGCTCGGGCTGTAACACCAGCTCAGTGCAGCTTGGGGGTGATCGAGTTCAACATGGCTGCCTCACGGCACAGGCACTGGGCTTGTTGGCTTTGCATAACACCTCCGTAGGGCAGGAAGGGGGCTTTTTTGCGGCACCGGGACGGGGCTTCTTGGGGGTGAAGCACAATACTCCCACAGGGCAGGCACAGGGTATTCCGGCCCTGCCCAGCATGCAGGCACAGGCGCACATTCGCCTCTTGCTGTGGCACTGGTCGGAACCGCGATCCCACCGCCTCCCCCCCTCCCATCAAGCCCTGGAGCCCCTTCACGTGGGTAGATTGCATAATCTGGGTCTCTGTTTCCTGCCGTGGTTTCTGAGTAGTACAGCCATGTGGTGGGATTGTGTAATCTGGGTCATTGTGTCCTGCCATGGTTTGACTGCCCACTGGGGCCCTGCCACATGGGAGGGGGTGGAAAACGGGTCTCCAGGGAAGGGATTCTGTGGGCAGGGGACATTCAGGGCTGGACAGCCCTGTGGGGAAGCAATTTTGTCTGCTACCCCATTTGCAAGGTTGGAAGGGTTCCCAACCCTCCCGCTATCTCTTCAGGTGTCCATTTTTCTGCATTTTCATCAGTTTTTAAGAGTCTCATCAAGTCTAAAATAAGTTTCCAGGGCTTGATAATTTTAATTGCTTTTTGATCACCCCTAGAGGCAGCTTTAATTATAAATTGTCAAGTTCACGCCCAAGTATTCACATCAAGGGCAGCCTCTTTAGTTGTATCAAATCCGTTGTCCTTAGCCCAGGTTAGTAAATTTTCCAGTGCCTCTAGATTCTAATCAAATTCTCATTCTTCTAAAAGAGCAGACCATACCTTAAGGGTTTGACATCCCTGAACAGAGATCCATCCTCCCATGACTCCAACGGTTGTTTTCTTCTGTGTTCAGGTGCTGTATTTCTCTGGGGAATGGTTTTCCCCCTCCTGACCCCCTGGAACCTCATACCATATAGTTTAATCCTTCCTTCCTTTCTCTCCCTAATTGGCTGATGTCCAGCTATCTTCTTCCTGAGCAGGACGCTATATAATGCCCCACTTTTCCTTGTTCGCTCTCTTTTCCTCTGGATTCCTTGAAGAATAAACGCCTCGGACAAAGGTTCCGGGAGGAGAGCCTCTTTTGATATCTTTTGTCTTGTCCCTGGTATATTTCCCTCCTAAGCCTCCCAAGGACTGAGCCAACCAAAGCCCCCAGGAAGCGAGAGGAGGGTTAATTATATCAGTTGGCGCTCATCATCGGTTTTTATGAAATATTAAAAGCCCACGCAGTAGCTGGAGCCCTATTTAGGGGTCTCATAAGCTTTTGAGCGGATCCAGCTACCCTGTCACCCATCCTGCCGTTTCTGCACAGCTGTGGGTGCTTGGGGGAGGAGCCGATAACTTGCGCCATGCCATGCAAGCCAGCTCCGGCATGAGAACTTCTGACGGTGTTCCACAGTCCACAGGAAACGAGTAAAAATCCCTGTAATAAATTTGGGGTAAAAATTTGTGTATGAAATAATAATCCGATGTATAATAAGAGCGATGTTAATAAAGTGTAAAGCAAACCGTTCCCCCCCTCAGCCTGCACGGCTTCAGTTGTGAAACAGAATAAGAATCATCAGACTAGACAAAGACTCTGGCCAACCTTGATAAGAATCACTTCCTCGCCAATGCAAGGAGAAATTCCTTCTTGACGATGCAGATTTCATCAACTCCCTGGCTCGACATGCAAACTGAAATCAACATAAGACTGACCTGTGAAATTGACATAAGAAAAGAAACTTCCCGGAATGGAACAACAGAACTTGACAAGATCCGGGAAGACCATCGAAAAGAAATTCGGACTATTCAGCCCGCCCTGGACACCAAAGCTGCACCGGCATAGATTTGGGCGTCTTGCACCCTGGTGTGCGGACCCCTGTCCACCCAGCGCGGTGCTGATATTCTCCTATTTTGTGGTTTTCTCATTTTTCCGGTGTTCGATATTCTGTTATTAATAAATTGTCTTTTATTAATCCAATATTTGCCGTTGCATTTATAACAGATTTGGTGCCGTGACTCGGATTCGGAGGAAGCTGTGGGGACCTGTGATCCAGGAGGGTACCCCTGCCAATTTCGGCGGCCTGGTGAGTGAGGAGACCCAGCAGCTCCACCCGAACCTCCGAACCAAATTTAGGAACGAGAAAACCACAAAATAGGACAGGGGAAAGGACGGATCCAGGGGCAAAAAGAGCTCAGGAAGGCAAAGGGCCTTCAAAAAGCCGCGGCTGACAATTGCTCGTAAAACGTCTAAGTGCACGAAGACATCCACGCAGGAAGAGAGCTGTAAGTACTGTGTGTGTTGAGCAGGGTGATCGAGCGCGTGTGTGAGACGTGATCTGATCACGAAGCGAGTGTGGACTTCAAGGTCGCATTTCCGTATTCCCGCGAGGGGAACGGTCGGCCGCGAAGGAAGCGATTTCGTGTGAAACTCTCTCACATCGCTCGTCAAAACTGGGACTAGGGAAGTCTCAGGGACCGATCACGGGGTGGGCAAAAAGGGGAAGGATACGTCCTGTTGAGCTCGGGAATTGGTAAACCCTTTTTGCCAGCGGACCAAGGTAAGGGTCCAAAGAGAATCCGAAAGGATTGAGAACCGATCAGGAACCCCCGGCATAGCTCGCTGGAAGGGTGAGTGATTGAAAAAGCCCCCATCCCCTGAGAAAGAACCAGAGACACAACGCACAGGCAGAAAAGTCGACTTGCAGGGAATTTTGAAGATTTGGTAAGGAAATTCGCGAAACATGAGACAGAAAAAGAGTAAGCCCCAGAAAAAGACCTCAGAAAAACCCCCCCTCCGGTAAGGGAAAGGGAACCATGAAAATCCCTCGAAACAGTCCCTTGGGGTGGATGTTGAAACATTAGGGAGATTGCCCACAGAGAAAAGAGAAATCCAAGGAAAAAATTATTTACTATTGCATGGATGTGTGGGGTGGTGAAGAATTGAGGAACCACCTTACGTGGCCAGTAATAGGATCATTTGAAAGTTGGACATGTAGTGAGTTGAATCGCTATGTGGAAAGCAAGAGCCCCTCGGACCCCGAGTAGAGGGAATACGCCCGGCTTTGGCTAAACACCCGAGCGGGTTTGTTCCCGATGAAACAGAAAGGGCAGCCCGGAACTGGGACCGAGCCCTGGGACCCCCTTGATCACCTCCCACCTCCCTACAATGGGTTGAATTCCCCACCCTCTCCAGAGCAAGTGGTGCCCACGGCTCCTTTGGACCCTCCAAACCAGCTTTTGGGGGCACAGGCATCCCAGGTGGGGAGCCATGCCTCCCATCCATTGTCCCCACTGGCAGTTCCCTTGCTGCCACCCCCTCTCTTGCCTCTTCCGTCCAGCCTGGGTCCGTCGGCGGTGCCCCCGTCGATAGATGCCATGGCCGCGGGAGCCCCCTCTGAGATCCCGTCTGCGCAAGCTTGGGAGCACTCTCGTTCACCTTTTCCGCCGCAACCGGGGTTGGTCCGAGCGGAGGAGAGACTCCCCTCTGCCGCACAGGCGGCAGTTCCGCCCCCACAGTCCGGGAAAGGGAGACAACCCACTGCTACCAGTTCTCCCCCTGCTAGCAGAACCCGCTTGAAAGCAAGGATGATAAGTGATGAATGGGGAGAGAGTGAGAATGAGGGACACAATTTACTTCCACTGAGGGAGGTACCAACGGCCCCCAGGGTCACTGGGTTTGTGAATGTACCTCTCAACACGGGGGATGTAAGAGCGTTCAAAAGGAAATGGGGCGATTGTTGAATGATCCTTTTGGTGTGGCAGATAGGTTGGATGAGTTCCTGGGAAGCAGCATTTATACATATGAAGACCTGATGGCAATCCTGAGGTCTCTGTTCAACAATGAGGAAAGAGAGATGATAAAACAGGCGGGTATCAGAGACTGGGACAAGAGAAACCCACAAGGGACACCCGGGGATCAAAAGTGGCCCAGCTCTAGCCCGAGTTGGAATGCACAGACAGAGGACGGAAGAAGGAGCATGATAGACCTGAGAAATATCATAATCCAGGGCATTCGGGAAGCCGTCCCAAGGGGTCAGAACATCAGTAAAGCTTTCAATGAATGTCAGGGGAAAGAAGAGTCCCCCACTGAATGGATTGAGCGATTGAGGCGAAGTCTGCAGATATATTCTGGGACAGACCCTAATTCCCCTGTGGGGGAAGTGCTGCTCAAGACACAGTTTGTAGCGAAATCCTGGGAGGACATTCGAAGAAAGTTGGAAAAGATAGATGGCTGGCAAGACAAAAGCTTGCAAGAATTGCTGAGGGAAGCCCAGAAAGTGTACATGAGGAGGGAGGACGAAAAACAGAAAGTTCAAGCTAAGGTCTTGGTAGCAGCAGTGAGGGAGGTCCAGAGACAGGAGCAGGCTTCGAGAAAGTATAAAACCTTACCCCGAAAGCCCCAAGGCCCCCGCAAGGCAACCCCAGACACGAGAAGGGAACTGCCTGAGTGCTACTATTGCAAGAAGGCAGGACACCTTCGGAGGGATTGCAAGAAAAGGATGAAAGATGAAAAGTTTTTTCAGGAGGATTAGGGGTGTCAGGGGCTCTTCACCTTGGGGACCAGGACATCTAACGAGCCCCTGGTAAAATTGAAAGTAGGTCCCCAGCGTCAAGAGGCCGTTTTTCTGGTGGATACCGAGGCAGAAAGGAGTACTTTGCAGCATTTACCAAAGGGGTGCACGGCCAGTGAGGAGAAAGTTGTGGTGGTGGGTGCAAAAGGGGATCCTTTTAGAGTGCCAGTGATAGAAAGCGTGGAAATTGAATCAGAAAATAAAGTCTGCTTGGGGAATTTGTTGTTGGTGGAGGAAGCTGATTACAACTTGCTAGGGAGAGATATGATTATCGCTCTTGGAATTAGCATAGTTGTAAAAAGTTCCAATCTAGTGGTGAAAATGTTTAAGCTCACCGAGAAGGACGAGGCAGACATCAATCCGGAGGTATGACACTCTAAAGGGGAGGTGGGGAAGCTAGAAATAGACCCCATTCACATCATAATCGAGAACCCCGAGGACCCTATACGGGTCAAACAGTATCCCATTCCCCTGGAAGGAAGAAAGAGATTGAAACGAGTAATCGATGACCTTTTGAAGGGAGGAACAATAGAGCCATGCATGTCCCCCATAACACCCCTATACTGGCTGTGAAAAAAAAAAAAAAGCAGATAGAAGTTATCGGCTAGTTCAAGATTTGAGGGCAGTGAACGCTCAAACCAGGACTAGATTTCCGGTAGTGGCCAATCCATATACTTTATTGAATCGGCTCACGCCCAAGGATGTGTGGTATAGTGTGATTGACCTGAAGGATGCATTTTGGACTTGCCCCTTGGATGAGAAAAGCAGAGATTACTTTGCTTTTCAGTGAGAGGACCCCGATACCAACAGAAAACAGCAGTTGAGATGGACAGTGCTTCCCCAAGGATTTGTGGAATCCCCTAATCTGTTCGGGCAGGCTCTAGAGCACCTCTTGACTCAATTTACCCCGAAGGCGGGGACAAAACTGTTGCAGTATGTGGATGATCTGCTAATAGCTGGATCTTCTGAGGGGATGTGAGGGAATGTACTGTGGAATTGCTGAATTTTATTGGAGCTAAGGGTCTGAAAGTTTCAAAATCCAAACTGCAGTTCACGGAGCCCGAGGTGAAATACTTGGGTCATTGGCTGTCCCAAGGGAAAAAGAAATTGGACCCTGAGAGGGTCGCGGGAATCATAGCGTTGCCCGCTCCAAAAACCAAAAGGCAAATACGCCAAGTGTTAGGGCTCCTGGGATACTGCAGACAATGGATTGAAGGTTTCAGTGAAAAGGTGAAATTTCCGTATGAAAGCTTGAACACCGACAAGGTGAAATGGACTAAGCAGGATGAATTGGATCTCCAAAAATTGAAAGAGGTCCTCATGACGGCCCCAGTACTGACCCTTCCAGATGTGAACAAAGAGTTCCAATTGTTTGTAGAAGTCAGTGAGCAAACTGCACAGGGAGTCCTGACTCAAGAATGGGCCAGCAAAAGGAAACCCATAAGATTTTTATCTAAAATCCTGGATCCTGTGAGTCAAGGATGGCCTACGTGCTTGCAGGCCATAGTCGCGGTGGCACTCCTGGTAGAAGAGGCGAGGAAAATCACCTTCGGAGCCTCTCTGATAGTTTACACCCCTCACAATGTGAGAAACATTCTACAACAAAAGGCAGAAAAGTGGTTGACCGACTCCAGGCTTCTGAAATATGAAGCCATTCTGATCAGCTCCCCAAGATTGGAGTTAAAAACCACCTCGGCACAAAACCCTGCACAGTTCATGTTTGGATACCCCTCCGAGGAACTGCTGCATGATTGTGCTGAGATCGTGGAACTCCAGACAAAAGTAAGACCAGATTTAGAGAACCAGAAATTGGAAGGGGGAGAAAAATGGTTTGTGGATGGGTCGGCGAGAGTAGTGGAAGGGAAAAGAAAATCAGGGTATGCAGTGGTGGACGGCAGAACGAGAAAAGTGGTGGAATTGAGCCCCCTGAGACCCGAATGGTCGGCCCAGGCTTGTGAGCTTTATGCTCTCCTAAAGGCTCTCAAAAGGTTGAAAGGAAAAAGGGGGACCATATTCACTGATTCTCGGTATGCATTTGGGGTGGTTCACACTTTCGAGAGAATTTGGGAAGAGAGAGGTTTGATAAACACGAAGGGGAAAGGTTTGGTCCATGGGGAAATGATTCGACAAATCTTGGAAGCAATCAGAGAACCCAAAGAGATTGCGGTGGTGCATGTGAAAAGGCATCAGACCGGACTGCAATTTCAAATCTGCAGTAATAACCTAGCTGATCAAGAGGCAAAAAGGGCAGCGTTGCTCACGGTGAGCGTCCCTGAGGTGATCGGGGAGGAGGACTCTGAAATCCAAATATGTCCCTCAGAAAAGGACATTGAAGGATTCAAAGAGATGGGAGGGGCATTGGAGATGGGGAAATAGAAATTGCCAGACGGGAAGGAATTGGTCCCAAAAAGTGCGGCCAGAAGGATCCTGAGACGTCTGCATAAACAGACTCACTGGGGAACAGGGGCATTGGCTGACCAGTTTCTGAAGTTCTTCGAGTGCAAGAGAATCTTTGAATTGGCAAAACAAGAGGTACAGGGGTGCATGACTTGCCAGAAAGTGAACCGGTCCAGATCCAGACAAGCGGCTTGGGGAGGTCGTCCTCTCTCATACAGGCCGTTTGAAAGAATCCAGGTGAATTTCACTGATTTACCAAAAGTTGGAAGATATAAGTACTTATTGGTCATAATGGACAAATTGACGCATTGGATAGAGGCATACCCAAGGGCAAAAGCCACAGCTCAGTTTCCAAAGTGTTACTGGAAGAAATAGTCCCCAAGTATGAAATCGTGGATTGCATAGATTCAGACCAAGGGACTCATTTCACCTCAAAAATCATAAAACAATTAACCAAAGCTTTGGGAATCAGATGGCAATATCACACCCCCTAGCACCCTCAAAGTTCAAGACAAGTGGAGAGAATGAATCAGACTCTAAAATCACATTTGGCAAAACTCATGCTGCTGCCCGATCCCCAGAGAAAACACAAACCAACAGAGTGTCAGTTTATGCGGTGCTTGATTTAGGGCCCGGGGACGACCTGAGGACTAATGTCTCAAAGTCAGGGTCCCGAGTTGGTTACAAAAGATGCTTATCTTTTATACCTTTGTTACAAGTCTTACTTCATCAGCCTACGTGCAATCTCCTACGTATTTTACTTTAAACATTCACATTCATCTTACAGGTAACCTTTCTAAAGGCTATAAATTTTGCATGCTTGCTCTAGCTAAAATAAAGGTTAATTCTCTAAGCTTAACTCCCACCATAGAAAACATTTTATTGGTAACCATGTAATCATATTTCACAAGTAATTTGTATACCTATGTACTACATGCTCTACTAAGTCCTTTAAACGTTGTTCCTTGCATCAGCAGATTCTCAGGCCTCATTTTGGTTCTCATGGGCCTGCACAAGGACCAACTCCTTAGCCTAACTACTGCTAACAGAGGCCTTATGGCAACAATGCTGGAAACGAAAATGTGTTGGGTGAAATGCCTTCCCCTTTCTTTGTTGAATGTGAGAACCATGCCCCACTCCGATACGAGGCTGTCCCCCTTTGAAATGTTGTATGGGATGCCATACAAACACGAAATGCCGGTGAGACATCCCCGAGTCGAGGATGTGCAATTGCAACCTTATCTCATCACTGTAAACAAAAATTTACAAGAGCTTTGAAAGCGTGGACTCATTCCCCAAAGTGCCCCTCTCGGATTTGCAATCCATCAGATTCAGCTGAGAGACAAAGTGTTGATCAAAACTTGGAAAAAAATTCCTCTCGCCCCGCAGTGGGAAGGACCGTTCCTAGTGCTGCTCACCACTAACACCGCAGTTCGAACCGCTAAGAAGGGTTGGACTCACTCGTCAAGGGTGAAAAAGATCGAGGACCCAAAAGCCTCAGACTGGAAGGTCACCACTCCTCCCGGAGAACTCAAAATCAAACTCAAGCGTCAACCTAGATGACCAAACAGATAAGTTGCAATACCCCAGATTGTGAATGTTTTCCTTTCATTCATTTTGAGTGTGTATACTGTAAACAGGTTTGGGTCACCCATTGTTGGGGAGGGAATCGACCTAGAGGTTTGTGTACTAACTGTCTAGTTGAGGAGCAGGATAACACAGACTGTCTCTTAATACTTGCCACTTGGGCCAGACTTTTGGAATTAGACTCTCCTGAGTGGTACCAAATTTTCAAAAAGGGAATAAAAGGAAAATTGGACGCTAAAGCAAAGCCTTTAGCAGTTGAGTGCCAGAGGACCATCAAAGTACCTTGCCGAGGGGATACAATCAAATTATCCCAGTGGGCAACCTACAAGAGAAGGTTTGCCATCAAGACCACACGGGCCCCTGAAGCACACCCTTCCTGCCGAGAAGATGGTTTACCCCGCTGTATGTTCACATACGGGCGAAGGGCAAGGCAAAGGGGTATTTCGGTGGGGAATCCTGACAGTCCTAAGTCTAGCCGTGTGCTAGACCAAGGGGGCCCTTCCAGGGGCGCTCCTGGGGGAGAATCCTCCCGCAAAGTGTGAATAGTGCTTAACAGCTCCAAAAACCAGGCAGATAATGGATTGTCCTCTGAAAAAGCAGTTAGGTGATTGTTGGGCTAATGGCACTCGATTTCACCTTTGTGAATTGGAAGAAAGGGTCCGGTGCCAACGCTCAAAGGCAAGTCCTAAGGGCGGGCTGTTCAAGGATCCTGCTCACTCATTAGACAAAGGCGCGAACTCGAAATTCCTTACCCAGTGCAAACATGTCAGCAATGTAACAAAACTGTATGGGTGGGAGAAAAAAGGCAATCTACTTTCCTTGCCTACTACAAGGTAAATCCCCTGTGCTACGACAAAACGAAACTGAAAATATGTAACATAGGTGAAAAATTGTATTGGGAAGGGAAGAATCTCAAACACGAGGAAATAGGTTCCTTTGATTCTGAACCCATCGTTTTTGACTTATTGCCTCCGAGTGATAATCGTGTGTGTTTGCAGTTTGATCAGACCTTTTGTTTTTCAAGGAACGAGGAAGAGATGGACCCTAAGAGTAAAATGAACCAGGTAATGAATCCTCTCAAAAGGACTGGGAAGAGTGTGATCTCAATCGGAATTGAGGTCAAAGTAAATAAAAGAAACGAATTTTTTATTTGATGAATTATTAGGCGGGGGACTGTAATAAATTTGGGGTAAAAATTCGTGTATGAAATAATAATCCGATGTATAATAAGAGGAATGTTAATAAAGTGTAAAGCAAACCGTTCCCCCCCTCAGCCTGCAGGGCTTCAGTTGTGAAACAGAATAAGAATCATCAGACTAGACAAAGACTCTGGCCAACCTTGATAAGAATCACTTCCTCGCCAATGCAAGGAGAAATTCCTTCTTGACGATGCAGATTTCATCAACTCCCTGGCTCGACATGCAAACTGAAATCAACATAAGACTGACCTGTGAAATTGACATAAGAAAAGAAACTTCCCGGAATGGAACAACAAAACTTGACAAGATCCGGGAAGACCATCGAAAAGAAATTCGGACTATTCAGCCCGCCCTGGACACCAAAGCTGCACCGGCATAGATTTGGGCGTCTTGCACCCTGGTGTGCGGACCCCTGTCCACCCAGCGCGGCGCTGATATTCTCCCATTTTGTGGTTTTCTCATTTTTCCGGTGTTCGATATTCTGTTATTAATAAATTGTCTTTTATTAATCCAATATTTGCCGTTGCATTTATAACAATCCCCCTGTATTGTGGCTACCCCAGGATTAGCACCTAGCAGAGGGGGGTTTTGCCAGTGGACCACTGTGGAAGCCGTGGCCGCCAGGGGCACTAGGACCCTGCAGACATGGCTTGGGAATAAACGCTTTTTTTTTTTTTTTTTTTTTTTTTTTTCTTTCGGGTTTTTGCCGGCCGGAGAGCCGCGTGGCGTGCGGGGTCACCCCAGCCTGGCACGGACCGCGTTTTGGGGATGCATGGCACGGGTCGGGTCCCAGGGGCCAGGTTATAGTGGCGGGATCCTCCCCGTGCCCGCGGAGCCAGCAGTACGCGGCACTGACGCTGTCTCTTGACACCGTGGGTTTCCCCCCTGCCCGTCTCTGCTCTCTCGGCAGAGAGTGGGCATTAGGAAAATTGTGCTGTGGGTTTTTTTTCGCGTCAGGAGGTAGATATTCGGACAAATAGCCTTTAAAACATCAAGAAATATGGGCATGCAGCTGTCTGTCCCTCAGAAGAGAATACTAACACACCTTAGAAATTTTTTAAATGATGTTAAAATACCTAAAAAGCTACTAATAAGATTTGTCTGCTGGCTAACCACTGAAATTCCAGATTTTAATTTGCAAGATTAAAATTCCGTTTCATTTTGGGATAAAATTGGACAGTTATTAACTCTAAAAGTCAAAAATGGTGATAAAAAAGCTTCTCTATTTATTCCAATATTTTTACAAGCTTGCAAGCAGTTGCTGGAGGCAGAGAACAGCAGACAAACACAGAGAAATCCTCCGAATAATCCTTCTTTCTTTCTTGATTCCTCTGTGCCAGAACCGGAGGGGTTTAACAAGCCCCCCCGACAAAAACAAAACCCCAGGAATGACCACTACAGCCCTGGACACTTGACTCGCCCACAGAAACACGTGGTGGAGTGCTGTGGAAGTCGCCATGAGCTTCCTCCTTCTCCTCCCTAATCCCCGTCCCTACTCCATACCCCCTACCCAACCCATTCCCGCCTTTGCCTGCCCCGTCCCACCCTTCTCCCACTGTCTACCCCTTCCTCCGAGTTACCACAGTAACGGGGGTGGGTCCTCTGCAGCCTCCAGCCCCGGCGGGGACGGAGGTGGGCGGCTCCCAGCCTGCAGCCCCAGGGAGGGAGGTAATTTAATTCCCTTGCAGCAAAGGGACAGAAGCAGCCTTCCCTGAGACCCCGGGATGGGGGGGGGGGGGGGGCTGCCCCTTGCCAGACCCCAGGGGGTGTGGGGTGGGAGAGCGGATACCTTCTGCTTCCCTGGGCACTGAAAGAGCTGCAGAAATTCTAATAACTCAGAGAAATGTTGACGAAAGCATACCCTCTGTGACACCTATTGTTTATCTTGGTAGGAGAAACGTCAGGAGAACTTATCAGCCATTATCCTACCAAGATAAAAAAGAAATTTACAAAATACAAAGAGAATTTGGAAGATCTAGTGAAATTTTTAAAGGCATGGTGAGGGCAACTCTTATTTCAAATGAGATGGTACTCAGTGACATAAAGGAGTTATTCAGATGTCTGTTAACTCCCTCAGAGTATGATCTGTGGGAAAGCAGATGGAAAAGGGCATTGTCTACACTATTACAGGAGATCCACCAAACTCCTGGTGAAACTAAAGACAATGATGGCTATGATATTACACATGACCATCTCTGTGGTGAGGGTGCTTTGTACTGCCAAGAACAGCAAACTCGATTATTATCCAAGTCAATTTTAGATAAGATCTGTAATGCTGCAGAGAAAACGTTTTACCAGTTACCAACGATCGAAGTCAAGGGTAGCTATGCAAATATAACACAATCTCCTTCAGAGAATTTCTTGCAGTTTGTGGACCGGCTGAGAACACAAGTGGAAATACAGGTGCAAGAAAAGAAAGGAAAGACAGGTGCAAGAAAATTCTGCCACTGGTGCAGGCAGAATTGATCAAAGAGATGGCTCAAAAGAATGCTAATGAGACATGTCGTAGAATTATCCTCAGTCTCCCGCTGGAACCAGTGCCCAGTCTTGCACATATGATAGAAGCATGCACCAGGAAAGCAGAATTGTTCAGTGCACCTGAAAGGAATGCAGGACTGGCACAACCACAGTCTGCGGCAGCTGCAGTACCAGGACCAAGGAGGCAACCAATGTCATCAGAACAGCTGCAGTGCATCATATGCCTCCGTTGCAAAAAGCATGGACACTTCGCCAGGGCCTGCCCACAGAACCAGAAGCAGAAGTTGTTCAACAAACAAAAAAACTGAGTTCACAGTGCGCACCTGCAGTTAATATCGCTATGCGCAAAGATACAAATATAGCGGGACCTGCACTAACAAAAGCCTCTCTCTTTAAAAAAAAGGAGGAAGGGACATACGGTGTGGGGATGCAGAAAAATAAAAATGTCAAATGCTCAACTAACAACGTTTGGCAGCCGCGAGGCCGGATAAGGCTCGTGACTACCAAAGGTTTTCATTTCATGTCTACTGATTGGGCTGTTGTTACAGTGGACCTGTCAAACACCTCACAGGACCTGACAGTTCATCACATGGGACTGGACAGTGAGTATTATGTTATTGGGGACACAGCACACATGCTCTCACACATTGAGATAGCTCCTATGACCATTAAGGGAAAGATAACAGGCCTGATGCTGTTGGCACGTTGCATGCACCCACCATTTTACCTGGCAGAGGGGCAAATTCTTGCCCAAGCCATTCCCGTTCCAGCAGAGATCACAGCAGATGGAAAATCACCGGAAGTCTACTGGGTGGAGGCAGTGGGAGAAGATAGACCCTCTATGGCATGCAGCCTAGCCTGTGGGTCAGAGCGCCTCCATGTGGATGGAGTGTTAGACACCACTGTGGACATCACGATTATACCAAAGACCATGTGGCCATCACATTGGGAATTGCAACTGGTAGCGGGCAAACTTCAGGGCATAGGAGGAATCGCATTGGCAAAAATTTCAAAAAACATCGTGCAAATTGAGGGACCTGATGGAAAATTGGCAAGTGTCTGTCCATTCGTTGCTGAATACAAGGCCCCTCTGTGGGGGAGAGACACCATGTCCCAATGGGGAGTCCAATTGGTTATTCCTAAAACACCCCAGGATTTTTGAAAATAGCCACTGTGGAGCGCCCTACCCAAAATTAACGTGGTTGGATAATACCCCAAGATGGGTAGCACAGTGGCCACTGAGTAAAGAGAAGCTCAAGGCACTTGAGGAGCTCGTGGAAGAGCAATTGGCTCAAGGACACATAGAAGAGACAACAAGCCCTTGGAATTCCCCAGTCTTTGTAATAAGGAAACCGGGGAAGGACAAGTGGAGACTTCTCCATGATCTCTGAGAAATAAACAAAATTATAGAGGACATGAGACCACTCCAACCAGGGATGCCTACTCCAACAATGCTTTCTCGAGATTGGCAATTGGCTGTCCTTAATATCAAGGACTGTTTTTTCCAAATCCCTATACACCCAGAAGATGCCCCAAGGTTTGCATTCTCGGTTCCCACCATTAATTGAGAAGCGCCAATGAAGCGCTATCACTGGAGAGTTTTGCCGCAAGGTCTAAAATCCAGCCCTTTTATATGCCAACAATTTGTAGCCTCATTGCTGTCTCCGGTACGTGCTGAGAGAAATGACGCCATCATTCTTCACTACATGGATGATGTGCTTGTGTGTGCCCCCAATGACTCTATACTCCAACATACGCTTGACCTAGTGGTTAAGGTTTTAACCTCTGCTGGATTTCAATTGCAGGAAGATAAAGTTCAAAGGATGCCACCTTGGAAGTACCTGGGTTTGGAAATCACTGCAAGGACTGTTGTTCCACAGAAATTGGGAATTCAGTGCAATCTCAAAACCCTAGCAGATCTCCACTCCTTGTGTGGGTCTTTGAATTGCTAAGACCCTGGCTAGGCCTCACAAATGAGGATCTAGCCCCCCTCTTCAATTTATTGAAGGGGGAGAGGGAGCCAGTTTCTCCCAGGGAACTGACCCCAGAGGCAAAGACGGCAATCAAAAAGGTGCAGAAGGCCTTGTCAGAGAGACAGGCTCATTGGTGTGAGCCAAACATGCCTTTCCATTTCATTGTTCTAGGAAAGCTGCCACATTTGCATAGTTTGATTTTCCAATGGATCGAGGGGCAGAGAGATTCACTCTTGATCGTAGATTGGGTGTTCCTCTCTCACCAAAGATCCAAGACCATCACTGAGCCACAAGAGTTGATAGCTCAGCTGATTTGGAAGGCCAGGGTGAGATAGTGTGAACTGGCGGGTTGTGACTTTACATGTATTCACCTTCCGGTCAAACTTTCTGAGGAGGGAAGGAACTCTCCTGAGAGATTGACCAAAGAGATGTTTGAGCATTTGCTCCAGGGCAATGTCAGTCTCCAATTATCTCTGGACAGCTACAGGGGACAAATATCAGTCTATGCCCCATCTCACAAGTTGTTCAATGAGGAATTCCACCTCATTCCTCATGAGAAGAGGAGTCGGAGACCACTCAAGGCTCTCACAGTGTTCACGGACACATCCGGGGCTTCTCACAAGTCAGTGATGACTTGGAGAAATCCACAGACTCAGCATTGGGAAGCTGATGTTGAGTTTGTGGAGGGATCCCCCCAAGTGGCTGAACTGCCCGCAGTGGTAAGAGTCATTGAGAAGTTCTCAGAGCCAATTAATTTGGTAACTGACTCTGCTTACATGGCGGAGGTAGTGTCCAGAGCAGGGCAGGCCATGCTCAAGGAAATAGAGAATGAGCATCTCTTTGGGTTGCTTTCAAGGTTAATTTATTTAATTTCTCATCAAGAGCATCTGTTCTATGTGATGCATGTAAGGTCACACACTGATTTGCCAGGTGAAATTGCAGAGGCGAATCGCAATACAGACTCCCTTGCTGCACCAGTTGAAAAAGCACATCTCCCTGACATCTTCCAACAGGCAAAGCTGAGTCACCAACAATATCATCAAAATGTGCCAGGTCTGATCCATCAGTTTCAGCTAACATGGAGTCAGGCTCTAGCCATTGTGGCCACCTGTCCCAACTGCCAGCTCCAGTCCATACCATCCATAGGCATAGGGGTTAACCCCCGGGGCCTTGGCAGTTGTGAGGTGTGGCAGACAGACATCACACACATTCCTAGTTTTGGTCACGTCAAATATGTTCATGTGAGCATTGACACATACTCAGGCGCAGTATATGCCTCTGCCCACGCAGGAGAAAAGTCTGTGCATGCCAAGCAGCACCTAGTGCAAGCTTTTTCAGTGTTGGGGATTCCAAAAAAAATCAAAACTGATAACGGCCCAGTGTATGTGTCCAAGGAATTCCTGGAATTTATCCAGCAGTGGAGAGTAAAACATAAAACTGGCATCCCTCACTCCCCCACAGGTCAAGCTGTGGTTGAGCGTGCACACCAGATGCTCAAGCAAGTCTTGGCTAGACAGAGAAATTCAACTGTGTGTATGTCTCTGCAGCAGAAGCTCTGCAAAGCCACGTTTACCATCAATTTTCCGAACTGTTCATTTGAAAACATGAGTCCACCAGTGGTACGTCATTTTAACAGTGACAATCAGTTCAAATTGTCTCAGCGTCCACCAGTCTTGATTAGGGATCCAGAAACTTGGGAAACCAAAGGTCCCTATGAGCTCATGACCTGGGGTCATGGCTATGCATGTGTGGTACTCCCTCAGGCCCTCGGTGGATTCCCCAGAAGTGGGTGAAACCTTTTGTCCCCAAAAATCCAGCTCCAGCAGAAGGGGATGAGAGGCAAGTAGCCGTTGCTTCAAAGAGAAGACACCGCCGGATGGAGGAAAAAGAATCTTCCTAGGTGTGGATTCTTTCCAGCAGAAACAGAAACTTTTAACATGTTTTTAAAATGTTTGTTTTTCCCTTTTAGAGAAAATCTACCTCACACTCAACCCTGTGATGAACCCCATCCAAGTTGTCACCTTGTTAATGCTAAACAGTCTGGTAACGGCGTGGATCGTCCCTCAGCCACGTCAAAATGTCTGGGTGACCCTGGCACAGACACTTCAGCAGGAAAACATATGTTTGTCCACTGCAGCAGCAAAGAATCCTATGTCCACTTGTCTGGTAGGAATTCCCATGCAGGCTGGAGAATTTCCAGCAGGTTTGGACACATATAGGTCCAATGAAATTCCAGAGTCACACATCCCCCAACCACACAAAGATCATCTGCAGCAAGCTGTAGTGATCACGAATCCCTTGGAGGAGTGGTTGCGAAGCTTGCCCAAGGTAGCTCAGGAACCCCAAGAGTTAGAGTTATTGGGTTCTTCCCCTGCGTCATACTGCATACATTTCTCCGTCGTCCCAAAACCTCATAACACTGACGAGTATCACTACATAAGACAATATTGTGGGGAGTTGTCCTGGTTTAGGATGAATTAGGGGAGAACCTCCAAAGGAATCCCCTAATAACAAAACCTCTACCACCCCTCCCCCAGCCCTGGGTTTGGGAAGGAATTTCTCGAACAAAGTGGAAAAAAACGGTTTATTGACAAATGAGAAAACACCCCCCGACACAAGGGGAGAAGAAAAAGAAAAAAAAAGCTCAGGTTACTGTGAGGGGGAGGGCGCAGAGCTTCTTTCGTGGGCTCTGGAGATCCTCGTACTTCTCAGGTCAGGTCAGGTCAGGTCTGGTGCCAGTCCAAAATCTTAAAAGGGGGGGGGGGGGGGGGGAAGGGAAAAGAGGGAAAGAAAAAAAACAAACAGAGGTGGCAGAAAGAGAAAAAAGAGCAAGCAAAGCAGAAAAAAAAAAAAAAAAAAAAAAAAAAAAAAAAAAAAAAAAAAAACAAGCCAGAAGCCAGAGCAGCCAAAAAGCCAGCAGCTAAGCAGAGAGAGCAGAGAGAGCAGAGAGAGCAGAGCAAGTGCCCGCCCAGCCAACAGGAAAACAGGGACAGCTGTTAGACATAACAATGTAGTCCATGATATGGGATAGGAGGCACTGTCAACCCAGGACATTCCACCCCTTATCCCATATGTGGACACACAATAAAAAACTTCCATCTCACTTACTCAGACCTTCGACACCTACACATTTCCATCCGTCTTACTTGCTCAGACCTTTGACACTTATACGTTTCCTTCTGTTTCATGTCTGAGTGATCTAATGTACAGACAATGATAGTAACATCCAGCACATATGAGTTTCACCCCACATTCAGATCTCCCTGAGGTACACATCGTGTTGTTCCATCTTTCTGCATTATCCACCATGTATAACTCAGTCCTTGAGCAGAAACAATTCCACGGATGGGTTTGCCTGTACTCGAGGCAGGGTTGATCCATACTGTCTTTCCCAACAAACCTCTAACATGGGCCACTGGGGCTTTATCTCCATCTGTTATATTAAGGAGCTGGGACTGAGCAGGACCCGCTCGGTTGGTAGAACCTCGGGTGTTAACTAACCAGGTGGCCTTTGCTAAATGCTGCTCCCAGTTTTTTAAGGACCTCCCACCCAATGCTTTCAGGGTGGTTTTTAACAACCCATTGTACCTCTCCACTTTACCTGCAGCTGGTGCATGGTAGGGGATATGGTACCCCCATTCAATGCCATGTTCTCTCGCCCAGGTTTTAATAAGATTATTTTTAAAATGAGTCCCATTGTCTGACTCAATTCTCTCGGGAGTACCATGCCTCCAAAGGACCTGCTTTTCAAGGCCCAGGATAGTATTGCGGGCTGTAGCATGAGACACAGGGTAGGTTTCCAACCATCCCGTGGTGGCTTCTACCATGGTCAGCACATGGCGCTTGCCTTGGCGGGTTTGAGGCAGTGTGATGTAATCAATCTGCCAGGCCTCCCCATACTTGTACTTAGACCACCGCCCTCCATACCAGAGGGGCTTCATCCGCTTGGCTTGTTTAATGGCAGCACACGTCTCACAGTCACGGATAACCTGAGAAATGCTGTCCATGGTTAGATCCACCCCTTGGTCTCGTGCCCACTTATAGGTGGCATCTCTACCTTGGTGACCTGAGGCATCATGGGCCCATCATGCTAGGAACAACTCTCCCTTGTGCTCCCAGTCAAGGTCTATCTTCAACTCCCCTATTTTTGCAGCTTGATCTACCTGCTGATTGTTTTGCTGCTCCTCATTAGCTTTACTTCTGGGGACATGGGCATCTACATGGCGAATCTTCACAGGTAGTTTCTCTAACCGGGCAGCAATATCTTTCCACTCTTCAGCGGCCCAAATTGGTTTTCCTCTATGCTGCCAGTTCACCTCTTTCCATTTCTTCAGCCATCCCCCACAGAGCGTTGGCTACCATCCAAGAATCAGTATACAGATAGAGCCTTGGCCATTTCTCTCTCTCTGCAATATCTAGGGCCAGTTGAATGCAAATTACTGCAAAAAGATGGTGTCATAATATAAGTCATATTGCAGCTGACAACTCATCTCACTCAAGTCCCAAAAGCCTCCCTAAGGGATTGTTCTTGATTTGTGGGGATCGAGCATGGGCAGGAATTCCATCTTGGCTTTTAGGAGGGCCATGTACCATAGGGTGGTTGTCTGTACTGACACCCAACCAAACTTTAATTGGTGAATGGACTCACAAAAACAAATCAGCAAACAAAATTCAAAGGAGGAGTGCTGACAAATTGGACCCAAATTGTAATTCAGAAATTTTTCATTGAGCCAAGTCAAAAAAAGTTGCTGTGTCCCTGTTCCTTCCATGGGTCGCAGCAGCCAAAGCTCTATGTGAGTTGGGCCATCTAGAGTGCTGGGTGGTCAAACAGGCAAACTTGATGTCCACTGTCATCAGCTTGCTCCTAGAAGACGAGAAAATTACCAGACAGGCCACACTTCAAAACCGTGTTGCGATTGACTTCTTGCTCCTCCATGGACATGAATGCCAGGAATTTGAAGGACTCTGTTGCATGAACCTGACCTCGAAAGCTCCAAACATCCATGCTTCCCTTCGGAGCATGAACAGCTTGATAGGACAAGTGAAACAAGAATCTGAGGATTCGTTCAAAGAACTGTTCAAGGGCTGGGGATTCACAGGGTGGTGGACTTCTATAGTTAAAACAATTTTGTTATTTCTTGTTATCCTTTTCCTTGTAACAATTGTGTTCAGGATCCTACATCATTTGGTTTTCAAAGCTATCAATGGCCTCATACTTTCTACCTCAGAAGTCAACCACATAGAGTTGGCAAATCTAAAGCAGTCTGACTTCCCCACCATATGTAAGTGGTGGGAAAACCCAAATCCCATGTCAAAATGAACCTAATGTTTTTCTTGTAACTTTGTTAAACAAAAATGGGGGAATTGTTATATTTCTCTGGGGAATGGTTTTGCCCCCCCGGACCCCTGGAGTGTGTCCGCTATTTCGTGACACACAGAGGACAGCAGGCAGCAGCAGGTCAGACATGGAAAGCTTCTTTATTTTCTGACTCCATCAACTTATGCACACTTTGTACAAAAGCCAAAGATTGGCTAAAAAAGGTTAACACTTCATGAACCTCGTTGGTCACCATTACCATCATTTATGTTCTCCTCCCAGAAGAGAACTGTGCAAACACATTGATAAATTCTAAAAATACATATAGTTTACATGAAGCTGCATGAGAATCATGCTGCGAAGATTCAAACACTTGAAAGCAAGAAAATTCAGGGTGACACTGGAGTATGAAACTATATAGTTTAACCCTTCTTTCCTCTCTTGACCTCATTGGCTGATGTCCAGCTATCTTCTTCCTGAGCAGGACGCTATATAATGCCCCACTTTTCCATGTTTGCTCTCTTTTCCTCTGGATTCCTTGAAGAATAAACGCCTTGGACAAAGGTTCCGGGAGGAGAGCCTCTTTTGATATCTTTTGTCTTGTCCCTGGTATATTTCCCTCCAAAGCCTCCTGAGGACTGAACCAGCCAAAGCCCCCTGGGAAGCGGGCGGAGGGTTAATTATATCATTTAGGGGTAGGTGTGGAAGAATTCCCAGTTTGAGTGGTTTTCCACCTCAAAACAGCAGCGCTGCTGTTTTTTGTAGCTTTTGCTTTTTCCATCTCCCACACTGCTTTTTTGTCTCCTCTGCTAGTATGCAGAGATAGCTGTTGACCTCACGCAGGGCACCATGTGTAACATGAGGTCTGTGGGTTGGAGACAGACGCATGACACAGACCTCTTCTGAGTCCTGGGCAACAGCCAGTAACCCCTTTCTTGTTCCAAGCTTCTTTTTATAGTCAATTTGAATTTCCTGGGCTTGAGAAGCCTATTGGTTGGGAATCTCTGCACTGCCCAGATCTCTGGCTAGTGGTGTGTCTGCATCTAGGGCTTAGGTGGGGAACCTGAGGTGTTTGCTCCCCATGGGACTTCTAGAACAAGCCAGGTCAGCCAAATTAGGTCTGTTATGATCAGACTCTTTATATCCAGCTGTAAGCCAGTTGTATATTGCTACAACTGCACATGATGCAACAGAGTCTTGCAAGGGACAGTATCAAACCTAGGGGAGGCACCTGAGTGTTCCCACCTAGCCCAAACATATTAATCCATTGGATTCTATACTTTTCGATGCAGGGCGGCAGAGGACCCTCACCACCAAGAAGACCAGATGGAGGGAAAGAACAAGACATTGTTGGGGCTCTCAGAAGGGTGATATGTTTCTACTTAATCTCTGTAACTGTCTTCCTGTCCTTTCTTCTTTCTCTCTCTCTTTCTTTCTTTCTTTCTTTCTTTCTTTCTTTCTTTCTTTCTTTCTTTCTTTCTTTCTTTCTTTCTTTCTTTCTTTCTCTCTCTCTCTCTCTCTCTCTTTCTCTCTCTCTTTCTCTCTTTCTTTTCCTTCCTTCCTTCCTTCCTTCCTTCCTTCCTTCCTTCCTTCCTTCCTTCCTTCCTTCCTTCCTTCCTTCCTTCCTTCCTTCCTTCTTTCCTTCCTTCCTTCCTTCCTTCCTTCCTTCCTCTTTTACTGTTAAATAAAATATATCCCTTTTTTTTGGCACCAACATCTAACTTCATTTGGTTTTAATCAAGTTTTGGGGTATATTTTGAACCTTTCTGAATTTGATCCACTTTATTCACAGACACTTTGTTTCCTTTGCTCTTCTGTGTTATTTTGGATCATAACAGTAGAGAAAAACTTCTAGCCACTCAGAAAAAGGTATCTACCAACACTAGGAGATATCTGTATGCTTGTTGACATGGTAGCTTAGAAACTCAATTTACCAGTAATGTCTGGTAGTGTTTCCTCTTTTGGTGATACCCGGAGGCAGTCCTTTAAATTCAAAGGGTTATTTTTAGACAGGCTTGACAATTCTTGTCATACGGACACTTAATATCTGAATCTATAGACTAGTCACCATAACATCGATTTTGCAGTGAGTTTGCTCCTTTGCAATTTGTAGCACCAGTTGTGGTGGGACTATAACCTGATTGTTGGGAGTCTATCTATCCACCCTCGTTATTTTGAACCTTTAGATAATTAGCTAATTTTATTTCTGTTTCACTATATCCAAGATTAACTTCTGGAAGTAAAGTAGCTTTCTCAGGTATTATTGCCAGGATACCTTGTTGTGCAGTATTATCTGCAAGTCTATTTCCTATATGAATTTGGGAATTCCTGCATTGGTGTGCTAATCAGAGATCCCTGTGTTATTAAAAGACCTCTTTCTTTTCATGTAGCTCTATGGGCATGAACAATGCTAAAAGCATATTTTGAGTCAGTCCACATATATTTACCCTTTTCCCCGCTGCCAATTCCAGGGCTTTTCGTAATGCTGTGAGCTCTGCCCTTTGTGCTGAGGTGTCCACGGGCAGCAGTGCAGCTTCTATTACCTTGGTTGTAGTGACTACTGCCTAGCCAGCTCCTTGTTTTCCATCTTCCACCAAGCTACTTCCATCTGTAAAGAATTCTATCCCTGGATCTTCAATGGGTGCATCTTGTAGGCCTGGTTGACTTGCATCTCTAAGCAATCATGGCTTAGTTGCTTATCTACTTGCATTGGGGTGTTCAGAAATTGCACTGGATTTATCACTGTGGTTACTTTCAACTCCACATCTTCTTGCTCTATCAAAGCACTCTGATATTTCAGCATATAACTTGGGGAAAGCCAATGGCCCCCTCCCCCCCCTCCTTTTGGCCTAATACAGTGGTTAAAGTGTGCAGACTGTATGCTATTATCTTTTGTCCCAAAGTGAATTTCCTGGCCTCTTGGATGAGGAGAACAGTTGCTGCTACAGCTGGCAGGCATCCCTGACTAACATTGTTGAGTTGTTTTGAAAAGTACCCCACAGACCTCTTGCAGTCCCCCTACCTTCTGAGCCAGAACTCCAAGGGCGAGGTGCTGTTGTTTGTGCCCAAAAAGCTCAAAGGGCTTTGTTAGACATCAGGGATATCTTTTCTCAGGCCTTCCAGGGCCTCCTAAGATTAAGACCATCCCTCCCAGGAATGTTGTTAAATCTCGGGCAGTCACAGGATGGGGTACCTGGCAGATGGCCTCCTCTCTTCTCAATTTCTGCTTCACTGGAATTATTTCAAACCCTAGGTAGGTAACTTGCTGCTTCATTATTTGAGCCTTTTTCCTGAGGTACTTTGTAGCCTCCTTTGCCTGGGAATATTTGGAAGCCAATTCCATGCATTTTCATTAGTTTCAGTTGCTAGTAAGATGTCATCAACTTACCACAGGACCAATCCTTCAGAATTCTCCCTCTTCCAAATCTCTAATTCTTTTGCCAATTGATCCCCAAAAATTGGTAGGCTATTTTAAAATCCTTGTGGTAATATAGTCCAAATAAGCTGAGTCTTCCGATTGGTTCTGGAATTTTCCCATATAAAGGCAAAAATGCCCTAACTTTACTTATTAAGAGGTATGCAAAAGAAAGCATCCTTCAGATCTATTAATGTAAACCATTCTGTTTAACATTCTGTTTACTGGAAAAAATGGATGTGTTATATTCTGATTCACATTCTATCACTAATCCCAGTTCCCTGAAATTATCTATTAGACTCTGGATTTCCCTTCTAGCTTCTAATTTTAAAGGATATTGTTTCTGCCTTACCAGTTTTGATCCAGGTTTTAGAGTAATGCTTACAGGCTGAGCTCACCAGGAATGTCCTGGAGTTCTGCTGGCCCAAACCAAGGATGTTATTGCATTTTCTATGGCTTCCAGTATTCCTCCAGAATTATCTGGTTCTGGTATTCCGTGCAACATAAAAATTTTTGCCTTGATGGCTTTTAGTCTCATATACCAATAATTGTACTTCTCCATCTTTAAATATATAATCCAAGAACAGGTCTCTTCCCAAAAGAGGAATCAAGCACTCTGGTGAGTTATTTATCTTTTGCCAAATTTAAAACTGATAGGGTTAAAAAATGCTCATTGCCCTGTTGCACCAATAACATTTAGTTTCTTTTTTTTTTTTTTTTTTTTTTTTTGGTTCATATTTAGCTCCAGTGTCTATTAAAAGTTAATTTTCTCTTTTCTTCTTCACCAGCTGTATGGTATGGTAACCAGGGGTTCAGCTGAGGTTCCATCCCCAGTTCCCATCAGTCTTGATGTAGGGGTAGCTTTGGTCTCTCTGCCCCCTTCAACTTCCAGGGACCTTGGTGTCCAAAACTTTTACAATATGCACACTGATTTGATTTCAATTCTCCCTGGAAAGACCTATGTGTTTCTCTCCTTTCTCTTTCCAGCTCCTATTTACTTTCTCTTTCTTCCCTTTTCCCATTTCCTTGATAGCCATCACCTTTTGTTTTCCCCTCCCTTACTCATTCTCTCCTGCTTTCTCACTTCCTGTGGAATCAAATAGATTATCCATCAGAAAATTATTTCAAACACTTTAGTTACTTTCACACACCCAGACATACAGTGAACACACACAAACAACAAGAGACATATAGTGCACAGAGACATAGGGACAAAGGCACAGAGACACACAGCACAGACACAATGCACTGAGAGCACACACCGTGTACACAAAGCTCTTATTGAAGTCTACTATAAAAGACTGTCCCTGTGTTCTGATGCCGGCAAACATAAATCAACACACATCACTCTCATACAAAAACACACTCAATAAAAATCAAGAAAAAAATCAAGAGTTCAAGAAAAATGCAAAGAATGCAAAGCAATTCAACAGACTTCACTCTCCAGCCAAGGCCAGAGTCGAGCTCCACTTGTAAACTGAGCCTAGGGTTTTGTTTTTCTCTTCTTTCTCTGCCTTAATCAAGATAGCAACAGTGCTATAAGATGGCAAAACTACAAGCTCAGTCTGATGATACCTCTCGGGGACAACTTCTAATCTTACCAGGGGACTTGAACTCCTATTCCCTTTTCTTTTTCCAGGAGACTTGAAACCTTAATACCTTATAGATTCAAAGGCAGAAGGGGAAAAACTCCTGGGGGGGGGGAGGGAAACTCGACCACCCCCCCTTTTCCCTCTCTTTTTTGGTAAGCTTACACAGGGGCTGTGTAACCCAGGTTACCTGTAAACCTGTGCACCCCTTATCCTTCCCTGTTTCAGGGGACTCAAGCCCCCCTTTCTAGTAAGTCCTATATACCCTTTGTCAATAACCCCAAAATAATTATTTTAAATGATGCCTTTACTCACCCAGGGATTATGAGCCCCAGGAGATGATCAGAAGTCAAAGCTGTCCCTGAAAATCCCTCAGAGCCAGCTGGAGGTCTATTGGCCACAGACTATACAGGGCTCGAGGCTGAAGTCCCATCTGAGTCACCAAATTACTGTTAGCAAATGTCCAAAATATTGGAATCAGTCTCTCCATCACTAAAGTTGTGTTAAAGTGGGTGTCATTTATTCAAGCCTGAAGGTGCATGCAGGAGATTCCAATCTGATGTAGACCCATGATTCTACAAGAGGGTTACTTATATGCAGTCGCTACATGCATATTACAATTCACCCATTACCATAAATTCCACCCCAAGTTCCAGAGATTTAGTCCTTTGTTTTGTCTATCACTGCATTCTTGGGCCAGATGTATTCTTATCTCCTAACCATCTTTGCTGAAAGCAGGTTTTGCAGGCCTTGTTTCTCTGCTATATTTTCACAGACAGTAAAAATTGAATTTACTTTTTGGTATCAGTCTTGTTAAATCTCATATCGTTGGATTTGGCCCATCTATCCAGCCTGTCCATGTGGCTCTTCAGGACCCTCCGACCCTCCAGCAGATTGACACTAGCACTCAACTTGGTGTCATCTGCAAATTTGCTGATGGTGGACTTAATCCCCTCATCCACATCATCAATAAAGATATTGAGCAGGACTGGGTCCAACACTGATCCCTGGGGGACACCACTAGTGACTGACTGTCAACTGGATGCAACATCATTCCTCACCACTCTCTGGGCCCAGCCATCCAGTCAGTTCTTAACTCAGCAAAGAGTGCACCTGTCCAAGCTGTGGGCTTCCAGATTTCCCAGGAGTATGCTGTGGGATGCAGTGTCAAAGGCTTTGCTCAAGTCCAGGTAGACAACATCCACAGCCTTCTCTGCATCCACCAGGCAGGTCATCTGGTTATAAAAGGAAATCAGGTTGGTCAGACAGGTCCTGCCCCTCCTAAATCCATGCTGGCTGGGTCTGATCCCTCAGCCATCCTGTGGGTGCCATGTGATTGCACTCAAGATGATCTGTTTCATAATCTTGCCAGGCACTGAGGTCAGGCTGAAAATCTTGTGGTTTTGTCCCTTATTTTGGATGGGTGTCACAGTGGCCAGCTTCCAGTTATTTGGGACCTCCATGGCTAGCCAGGACTGATGATAAATGATGGAGATCAGCTTGGTGAGCTCTTCTGCCAGCTCCCTCATTCCCCTAGGATGGATCCCATCTGGGCCCATAGATTTGTGAGCAGCTAAGTAGCTCAGCAGGTCAGTAACTGCTTCCTCCTGGATTACTGGGGGGCTATTCTGCTCCCTGAGCCCATCTACAAGCTCAGAAGGCCAGTTGTCCTGAGGACAACCAGTCTTATTGTTGAAAACTGGGACAAAGAAGGTGTTAAGTACCTCAGTATTTTCCTCATCTTTAATAACCATATTTCTCCCTGTGTCTAATAAAGAATGGAGGTTATCCTTGCTCCTTCTTTTGCCATTAATGTGATTATAAAAACATTTTTTATTATCATTGACGGCAGTGGCCAGATTAAGTTCTAATTGTGTAAATATGACAAAACCCATTTTATCTAAAACTGAAAAGGTTTTTCCTTTTGAGAAAGGATAGTTGGCTACTCTAACTTAAGTTTGTCTACATTGTGTTAAGAATCTTGATCAATATTCTTAAGATATTAAATAATTTAAGCTTTTATTAATAGTGATTATTACATTTTAATATCTTCTCAGTATGCATTTAAGTTGTATGTTGTTGGAAGCATTATTTTAGGATGTTTGTGTTTTCTCTCTTGTTGCCACAGTGGATAGAAAAGATTCCGCCCTGAATTTAGCTTGGAAGCTTGATGCCTTAAGAATCTGAAAATAAAACAACACACATTTTTGAAATAATATTAGTATAGGATGTAATATAAAGGTTGATATTTATTGGCAGCCTCCAGGGTCAGATATGGAAAATGTCCACAAAAGCCCACCCCTCCCACAGGGTAAATACAGATCTATAAGTTTAGCAAATTAGCATACTTGAAAAAAGCATCAATTAGGAGCACAAGTGGGGATGCAATCTTCCCCCAGTTCAAGCTCCTTCTAAATTCTCCCCCACTGAGATGAGACCAAACATTGTTTGTGAAAATGTAGCTTAAAGAGCTGTTTTGTCCTTCTGTCTATCAGGGCAAGGAAAAGTACTGGAAAGACTAGCTATGAATACTAGGCTACAAAGCTACAAATGTATGTGTAAAGAATGCAGAGAATATATAAAAGAAAAAAAAAGGCACAATATCATCAGGCATCAAGCTCACACAGGATTTCATATGATTATTGTCCTGGGTTGACAGTGCTTCCTATCCCATATTGTGGACTACCTTGTTATGTCTAACAGCTGTCCTTGTTTTCCTGTTGGCTGGGCGGGCACGGGCTGCCCCCCTTTCTCTCTCTTAGCTTTACGCTGCTCTGGGCTAGCTCGCTGCGCTTTTCACTTGCCACTTTCTCCCTCTAGTTTTACTTTACGCTGCTCATCTTCGCTGTTTCCATTTTTTTTTCTTTCCCTTTCTTTCCTTTCTTCCCTTCCCCCCCCCCCCCCCCCCCCCCCCCCCCCGCCCCAACCCTTTTAAGATTTAGGACCAGCACCGGAGCTGACCTGACCGGAGGAGTCCGAGGATCTCCGGGGCCCGCGAAAGAAGCTCTGCGCCCTCCCCCTCACAGTAACCTGAGTTTTTTTTTTCTTTTTTTTCCCTTGTGTCGGGGGGTGTTTATTCATTTGTTAATAAACCGGTTTTTTCCACTTTGTTCGAGAAATTCCTTCCCAAACCCAGGGCTGGGGGAGGGGTGGTAGATTAGGGGAGTCCTTTGGAGGTTCTCCCCTAATTCAACCTAAACCAGGACACCTTTTGGTGCCAAAACCCGAGAAACCGAGTCAAAGAAAGTGGAAAAAACCTTAATAATAATATTGGTGGTTCTAATTGTTTTGTGGGTGTATCAGGATGTTTTTTTCTGGACTCATAATGGCATTCAGGGTGAAAGCCTGCCAATATTTCTGGTCCCTAGGGTTTTTTTAGGTTTTATTACCTCTGTGGTGTCTAGGGTTATTTCCTTACCCAGAGATAGCTTTGGCATTTCTCCTTATACGTAATTTATGTAGCCGTGGGGCACTAACCAGAATTTTGACTGGACTCGGATTGTTTGTGATTGCTTACAAGAAGGTTGTAAATATGTTTGATGATTCGTTGTTATGGTTGGGCACTCAGTTTGTTAGGGGAGAAGCAGGGGAAGAGGTTTTTCAGCCTCTGTTTTCCCTCTTCTCCTTTGAATTGTTTATATCTCTATTAGAAAATATTCAGTTTCCCCGAGTGTTAAAGAGACCATCTTTCTGGCATTTAATTTAGTAAATGTTCTCTATACTGTCTGCAGTTTATATAAAATGAAAGCTGAGATTTCCAAAGGGGCTAATGAGACTTCTGAGTTAGGGGCAAAGCCAAGTCGGAGAAATCTTGAGTGGAGTGGGAAATGGGAAGATATGGGCCAAATTTTAAAGGAATTTTCTGATCCTATAGTTTGGGACTTTCCATCTGAACAAATTCAGAACCCAGCTGAGGTGGCTAAGTATTTGAAAGAGAACTGCCAGGGTAATACCAAGGAGAAAAGGATTATTACAGTGAGCTGGGCCCTGGCATATGTTTATCGCACTCTCTTAGATACTGAAGGGCAGCAGACAGAAGAAAGGGAACAGGGAGATAAACTAGTTACTATCCCAATCACTCAGGCTGCAGCTAATATCCCAGGCCCCAGGCCAGTAGCTGAATCAGACAGTAGGGCTCAACCAAGGGCTGTTGCTGCTAATAGAAGAGGCGGAAAGTGTACAACTAAGACCGATCGCAAGGTGGAGGATGATGATGATAATCCAGGAGAAGGACCTTCACCAAAATCAGAAACCACATTGAGGGGTGTAAATTCTGGAGCCAATATTGATTCCTTTTCCCTAAAGGACCTTCGAGGCCTGAGAAAGGATTACAGGCGACAACCTGATGAATCTATAATAAGTTGGTTAGTCCGCCTTTGGGATGCTGCAGGGGAGGCTACAGTTCTGGATGGCACTGAAGCGAGGCATTTGGGATCTCTGTCACTTGACCCTGTTATTGATCGGGGCATGATGAGGGAGGCTAGTCCTCACAGCCTCTGGGAACGGATTCTGGACGGTGTAGCACAAAGATACCTGTGTGCAGATGACCTTTATTTGCAGCAGACACAGTGGAGGGCCATAGAACAGGGGATCCAACGTCTGAGAGAGATGGCAATAGCAGAGCTTATTTTTTCAGATGATGTAACAACTAGGAATCCAGACCTGGTAGCATGTACACCTGTAATGTGGAGGAAACTTGTGCAACTTGGGCCAGCTGAATACGCCTCTGCTCTAGCAATAATGAAGCGAGAGGAGACAGATGAGACTGTGCTCGATATGGCGAAAAAGCTTCGAGCATATGCTGACGCTGTACATGGCCCAACTCATGCCAGAATTGCAGCTGTGGAAACACAACTGCAGAAATTAGAGGACAAAATAGAGGAGAATCATAGGAAACTTAGGGAAGAGATTAAGGAGGACTTCCTCCAAATCTCGGCTGTGCAAATTAGAGGCCCTGGTATCCAACGCAGGCACTCCTTTGATGGGGAGAGAAGGTACACCCCACGAGCTGAGTTGTGGTTCTTCTTGCGTGAATCTGGAAAGAACATGAGGAGATGGGATGGCAAGCCCACTGCTGCTCTGGCACAACGGGTACGTAATTTGAAGGAAGGTAGGATTCAAAGAGGAAGTCTCACTAAACAGAGAGCAGCTCCAGTTGTTCGCAGCCAGGATGTCAAGTATGATGTCGATGATGACATGTCCGATCCCCTTGAAGGAACCTCTAAGACATATACCCCAGGACAATTATGAAACCAGATTTGTTGCTATACTAAAGGAAGAGTTTGTAGTAATAATAAGCAATGTGTAAAGCATGATTGTGCAGAATAAGAGGATGACAGAGGAGCTGAGGTGGCAACTGGAAAGTTTTCACCAGCTGTAGGTGAGGTTGAATATTGCTAACTAAATTCAAAATTATTTTTATAATAATTTTGTATGTAAAAGTATAATGTATGGTTATAATGTATCTAAAATTTTGTCAAACGATATAAGTTAAAATAAAATAGTAAAACTTAGGAGATTGATGTATTTTAACATATTTAACAATAATGTGCACCTATGCAGTGGACGCTTTTATAGCATGGAGGCAAGAGGTACCTGCATTACCACTTGATGATGTAAAGATGATTACCTGTAGTCACTGGGTGGAGTGTGGAAAGATGCTCCAACCTGGAATGTGGTCAAAAACTTGAACAATGCCCTAATTTCATGGCTATCAGTGGTTGGCTGAGAGAGGCATCATGTGCTGGTTTTTGGTTTTGAATTATGCTAAAGCTCGTCAGGGACAGGGTCCTGGGTTACAGTGTGGGGCATAACCAAAGTATGTATTCTACCATCATCTACATCACCTTATGATGAACTGTTAAGGGTGGAGTAGTGTCTCTTTATCTTCACAAACGATAACTCCCTCCAGGGTAGCATCAACAGAGTTGAACCCTATCCTGGGTTGTAGTGTAGGATGTACACAAAGTATTTATTCTATCACCATCTTCATGAACTGTTGAAACCAAGTGGGGCAGTGCTCTAGTGTAGGGCTGTCTTCTGCTAATGGCCCATCAACGCCTTGCCCATGACTCACAGATAACTCTCTCCAGGAGTTGTCTCTGTTTAATGGGCCATCAAGGACCCACTTCACAACTCATCATCCCATTGTGAGATGCTCCACCCAGGGGGAGGAGCCAAGCATTCTCACCTGGATATAATCTGGGACTTGGAACAGTACAAGCAGCCCTTACCTACTGAATTTCCAGAGGACCAGAGCTACCAGACCTTTCTACAGGATCACTGCTTCAGGAAGAGCACCTCATCTGGACTGCTTCCACCATCCTGCTCAGGTTGTATTCTGACTCTGTTAGTGGTCCTTTGTGTTATTGCATTTATTTCATTTTATTTTTACCTTTTTACCTTTCTTCTTATTAAATTGTATCTCTGACTTGGAGCCTCTCACTCCTTTTGCTTTCAAACCACAACACACCCACTCTGAGGGGGCCATCTCTACTAATGGGCATTGTGATAAATGTGACATTGGGGTAAAAATTCGTGAAGAGAAATATAGAAATGTATGTTTTATTTGTGTTGGTATAAAAATATAAAAAGGTATGGTCTGTTTAAAATCCTTCCCGAGTCAGGCGGCTGCTCATACAGCAACTGCTTCTCAGCCCGAGACAAAAAGCAGGACGAGGGCCATCAAGGTGGACAAAGAAGCTGGCCAGCCAAGATAAGGACCAGCATCATACCCAGACGAAGAATTTCCTCTCCGAACGAAGAAAAAATCCTCTCCGGAGACTACACACCGATGTAATCGGGGACCGGCTAGCATGATCCGCATGTGAAAAGAACCTTCCCGTATTGCTATTTGCAAAGCTCGATGAATCCGGGAAATCCATTCAACGATGTATTTGGACTATTTGTTGGACTATGCCCCACACCTGTTTTGCCTCAGGATACGAAAAACCCTATAAAACCACAAGCCGCAGTCTGCTCCGTGTGGATTTGGGAAAATCTGTACCTTAGGGTGCAGATCCTGGTCCACCCAGCGCTGCGCTGCCCGTCCTATTGTGGTTTTTCTCTTTGTCGGTGATTGGGGTAGTTTTTCTAATAAATTGTTTTTTCATATTAATCCAATTTTGCTATTGCATTTATAACAGGCATTATTGTCTCAGCAGCATAATGGGCAGCTGTAATGACCCAGGCAAGTAAGAACTCCCCAAAATATCCTATGACTCCTAGGATTACATCACTCCATTGTGAAACTCCCCACCCTGGGGGAGGTACCACCTTGTCACTGTTAGGGACATGAAAGAACCACACACTCACCGGTCAGGTTGAAGTGAGAAAAAGAAGGGGCAGTTTATTATGATTTGGGGTTTAAATAGGATTTGGAATTTGGTCAAGGATTGGTAGATGAGAGGAACACCTCTCTGACCCCAATGGTCAATCCAGAAGTCCATCACAGAGAAATATGAAAACAATCTACATTGCTTTGAGAAACTCCAGAAGAAATATGTAAACAATCATCAGAAGGCTAAAGAATCAGGGCGACATCTCACCCTTTTTGCATTAGGAAAAAAGAAAAGGAAAAATTAACAATGTTCAGTCTTGTGGAAGGACCATCTGAGTGAACACTCGCATCATCTGCATCTGAGTCATCAGTCAGTTCATGCATTTGCTGCCTTTCATTTTGTCATGGTCTCCAGCTTTCAACATAGCAGGGTTAATAGAATTCTGTGGCACCAGTAAGGTGCTTGATGGCGTGCAAAGCTTTGCCAATCAACTCTGGGGGTTTTCACCCTGCATTCCCTGTTTTTGTTTAGAAGTGGGTTTGTTTGTTTGTTTGTTTGTTTTGCTTTAATGACACAACACAGAGTTGTCAGCAAATGAAACAAAGCAGCATCACTGACTCCCTTCAAAACTGAATGACTCAACTGCTGTGCCATGTCGGCAACACAAGTGAAATCTGTGACTAAACTGAAAGGTTCCTGGGAAAACTTGGAAATGCCATGACAGCAGCCCTCAATTCAACCAATTGGGCTGACCCATCTTCATGACCTTCCAAACTGGCCACTCAGATCCATCCTTCCAAGTAACAATGGCCTTTCTTGTCCTTCCCAAACTGTCAGTAAAGACAGTGGGTCCTTGCACTGGCTCCTGGGTATTTTTAAACAATTTTGCCACTTGCAATAGCTCATGGCTGGGCAGACAGGTGATCTGCCCTGAAAAAATTTTCAGAGCACTTTGCAGAAAAACAATGCTTGGAAACCTCCAGTCAAATGTCTCCCGTTATACCGAGAGTATGAAATCTGCACCCATTATTTGCAAGCACTGTTGCCTGCATTTAATTATCAATCGAGCAATGAGCTCAAACAAAGAGATTGCCGTTTTTTGCAGCTGGTTTTGAGCAATCGGGTCAGACAATGTATTTGCTGTCTCTTGCGGCTGATGGGGCAGGATGACCCAGTCCAAAAACGTGCAAGGGATCGGACCATTCATTATTCCATTGGCCCATAATATCTGTAGGATGCAACTGAATCACAAAAACGATCCTTCAGATTGACAATGAGGATCAGCCGATCTGCGGGAAGCATGGTGGCGACAGCATATCAGCCTGCAACATCCCCATGCTTTCCAGCATGGCATTAACTTTTCGGAGGTCTTGCAACAACCTCCATTTCCCAGAGTTCTGTTTCGATGCAGAAGACAGGAGTGTCCCAAGGACTGGTTGAAGGTTCCAGATGATCCTGGTCCAACAGCTCTTGAAATGAGTCTCAAAGGGCAACTAATTTGTCTTGAGAAAGAGTCCATTCCAGAGTGCCAAGCAGCAAGGGAGAGAATTGCAATGTCCATTCCAGGAACAGACAGGGTAAAAATCGTTCAGAACAGCCTCTGGCCAGAACAACAGTTCAGTGAATTTGAGCCAGCTCGGTAGCTTCAGAACAGCCGTCTTCTAGCCACCGGCTCTCTGTCCTGTGCACAGAAAACTCAAAAAACACAAGTTGAGCATTTGTGATATATCGGCGATTGAAGGAGAGACGGGGAGACTGACCATGATCAGAATCCGATTTTACTCAGGTTTTCCAAGAACTTATATACCATTTCAGTAAGGTTAATAATTTCTACTACAATAATTAGGTTAAAAGATCATACAAACAATTCATACATTTTTCAACATATCCATGTAGGGGGTTGATTGAATCTTCTCTTAAGCAAATTTCTAATCCTATCTTCTCATGAGCTCAAAGTTCTGTTTGTTCTTTCCAGGGCATCCTAGTCACCAGACTAGATATGCTAATTAAGTCTGTCTTACTCTCGTGAATCCCCACAGTGATATCTCCAGGGAGGCACTGGCCTCCTGGGGCCCATGCCCCCAACTGTGCCAAAAGCGCATCCCCCGGGGCTGGCAACACCTGCAGCCCCGGGTTCCATGGGAGGCGGCAGAGCCGGGCCCGCCGGCTCCAGGGGCGCTCCAGCCCCAATGGAGCCCATGTCTGTCGGCAGCGCAGGAGCGCTGGACACCGCAGCCCGGACAGGGGACCCTGCTACAGCCACGGGTACAGCCAGGGCATGCGAATCCGACGGGGGACGGACTGAGGCCGTCCCGCTGCCCCCTCTATCCAGCGCGGGGGAGGGACAGGGTGCTGGGAGGGGCGCGACTGGCAGAGCCGCGGCACTGCCCCCCGCCACAGCCAGAGGCTCGGCAGGCAGCGGGGGGGCAGGCGCAGGCGGTGCGAGCGGGGCAGCACCCGCAGAGGGGGCGGGGCGCGGCTCAGGGCGGCTCGGGCCCGGGCTAGCCCCTGCAGCGCGAGCAATGGCACTCGCCGCGCATGGCGGGGCAGATGCGGGGAGGGGAGAGGCTGGCATTGCTCCCAGCATGGTCCTGCCTGTGCCGCGGGGACTCACCGGGGGCGCCATCCCCCCGCGTGAGGTGGGAGGGACCACTCACCCCTCCAGGTCTCCGTCACCTCCGCAGGCGCGGCGGCCGGCACTGAGCCCGCCGCGGCCGCCTTTGGCGGAGCCTCCGCCGCTCCCCCATCTTCGGACGGAGTCAATTCCACGTCCGCCGCTCCGAGGGGGTATTCGGTGGCAATGCCACATGGAGTCACCCCAGCTCCGGCTTCCAACAGAGGCGCGGGTCGAGCCAACGACCCCTCACCCTCCCGCAGCACCGGGAGGGCTCGGGGGGGGGGGGGGGGGAACCCTCCGCTCCCCCGCCTCCTGGGCGCAGGAACGGGCAGGATGGGCGGGGCTGGCGCGGCCACCGCGGCCGCCGCTGCCGGCTCCCTGGAAGACCGTTGGCCCCCGTGCAGCAGCCCGTTGGCCGAGACTGGCTGTCCGGGAGGCCCATCCGCCCCATCCCCCCCCCCCCCCCCCCCCCCCGGGGGACCAAGCTCGCCGCCAGGGACGGAAACATCCTTAAGCGCAGCGTTCTGGGGGCAAAAGGAGAACTCCTCCCCCCATTCCGGCTCGGAACCCATCTGAGCCTCTGAGAGGGGTGCGTCTTCTCCCCCTTCAACATCCGTGCTGGAAAACTCTCCAGGAGAGACACAGGCCACCATGGGAGCTACCGAGCTCTCATAACTTTCCATAGGATCATAAAACTGTTTCCAGAACTCCAGTAACTCCACCAAAGCTGCATCGCAACCTGCAGACAAAGCCTGGACGAGGAAGGCACCAAACTGGCCCCAGGCATCCCGTGAAATGGCTTTCGTGGTGTCAGGGAAAAAAAACGTAGTATTTTCCACAAAAATACAAACGCATAAATCGTTGCCAGAAACGGAAGCCTTTTTCCGCTCCAGCATGCATTGCCAGAGTTCCAAGGCCAAAGCCTCAACCCCGGAGATGATGAATATGATTTCTGCAAAGGCTACTTACTTACACACAGCCCGTTACCTTAAAACAATCTCACTGACCCCACACACTGCAATTCTCACGAGCGGTCACCAGATGTCGCTGTTAGGGACACGAAAGAACCACATACTCACCGGTCAGGTTGAAGTGAGGAAAAGAAGGGGCAGTTTATTATGATTTGGGGTTTAAATAGGATTTGGAATTTGGTCAAGGATTGGTAGATGAGAGGAACACCTCTCTGACCCCAATGGTCAATCCAGAAGTCCATCACCAAGAAATATGAAAACAATCTACATTGTTTTGACAGACTCCAGAAGAAATATGTAAACAATCATCAGAAGGCTAAAGAATCAGGGCGGCACCACCTGAATACCAGCATATATAATCTTGAGGTTTGGGGACTTGGGACACAACCACCACCACTGGAAATTCAGAGGGGAACCCAAATTTCCACAGGACCACCGCTTTCAACAAGACTGCAACCATCATTTCAACAGCACCGCAACCACTGCTTCATTGGACTGAGACCACCACCCCTGACCAACAGGGGCCAAGTTGTACTCTGACTTTGTCAGTTTAAGCCAGTGTTTCTGTACTATCACATTTATTGTAATTTTCCTATTAAATTATAACTTCGACTTAACCCCACCCAAATACCTTGCAAGAGATTTTAAGTTCTCCCGCTGGTTTACCTTCAAACCAGCACAGAGAAAGAATCCCATTTTAGTTCTGAGGCACCTGGCTGCAAACAATGGCTCTTTTCTTCAGGAAGGAAAGCTTTCTTCATAGTTACTTGGAAGAAGTAGAGACGTGAAGTCCAGCAGTCCAAGGAAAGCCAGAGCCCTAGGTCCCAGCAGCTTTTTTCTGGGAGAAATCCTCCAACATTTACAATTTAAGGAGGTGCAATCCCATTTTCAGCCCCAGGCAACTGGCTGTGAATGATGGGTCTTTGCCACATGAAGGAAACTTTTCCGCCATTGTAAGAGCCTGAATGAGAGATATGGGACTCCAGGTGGCTCTTTAAAGGTGCTGTTTATTTCATGGATTGAAGTCACAGCAGTCATGGGTCATGGGTAACAGAGCCAAGCCTATAGCTGTCAGCATCAGCTTATAGGCAAAACCTGAAGCCACTTTAGCTCTGGTTACAATGCATTATATAGTTTTCTTTACTAAGCATCTTAATACACAATACCTTTACATTTACTTATAGCCTATCATAACTACTATCATTACCATATTATGTTACAGTTTAAGTTTAAAGTTGTTTTTCTGTTTTCTTGCAGTGGAAAATTCTTAGACCTTTTTTCTACTTGGTAAAAACATGTTTTTGTTTGCCTATTTATCTTTTGTTTTTCTTGAGACTTCTTTCTGGTTGCTAAAAACATTTTTGTTTGTGGTCAACATATCCTTTGCTCTGGCCATAAAACCTCTTTCCAACTTGACTTAACCTTTGCTTTCTTAGTTGTCCAGTAACAACTGGCTTAGCAATTCTAGCTTTAGACATCTTTTATTCTTCTATATCAAAACTTGCTTTCATTTCTATTTCACTTACAGGTTCCACATTCAGAGAGCCTTCTGCTAAAAAATCATATCTGTAAAACTTTCCTGTAAACTTTCATCTTTTCCAACACACCCTAGTGTCTTGGGAACAGTGGAGAGCTGGAATCTGGAAGTGCAAGGCCAGTCAGAGCCCTAGTTCCTGGCAGCTTTTGTCTAGAAGAAATCCTCCAACTTTCCCAAACTGGGTAAGCAGAATCCCATTTTTGGCCAGAGGCACAATCCCTTTTTTGGCCCCTGGCTGCGAAGGATGGCTTATTTCAAATGGAGGGAAAGCTTTCCAGCCTAGTGTCTCAGGAGCAGTGGAGAGCTTGAATCTGGCAGTGCAAGGTCAGCCATAGCCTGATTTCCTAGCAGCTTTTGTCTTGGAAAAATCATTTGACATTTGCAACTTAGGAGGTGGAGTCCTGTTTTTGCCAGAGATGCAATTCCATTTTTGGCACAGGGTGCCTGTCTGTGAGCAGTGGCTCTTTTCCACAGTAAGGAAAGCTTTCTTCCCTACTGTCTTAGGAACAGTGAAGCGCTTGAATCCAGAAGTGCCAAGCCAGCTAGAGCCCTAGTTCCTGGCAGTTTTTTTCTGGGAGAAATCCTGCAACATTCACAAATTGAGCAGGCACAATCCAATTTTTGCCAGATGTGCAATCCTGTCGCCCCGATTTTCTTGCTTTCGAGTGTTTGAGTCTTTGCAGCACCATTCTCACGCTGCTTGATGTAAACAATGTGTATTGTTAGAATTTATCTGTATGTTTTGCATAGTTGTTCTCTGAGAGAGAACTTGACTGATGGTCATAGTGACCAATGGAGTCAGGAGGTTGTAACCTCCTTGGGCCAATCATGGCCCTCTGTACAAAGTGTATATAAGTAGATTGGAGTCAGATAATAAAGGAGCCTTCCATGCTTGACCCTGCTGCTGCCTGCTGTCTTCTGTGAGGGTCCACACCCACGTCGCAACATGTTGCCCCTCTAAGTGCAGGGGTAACAATCCCATTTTTTGGACAGAGGCGCCTGGATGCAAATGATGGCTCTTTTCCATAGGAAGGAAAGTTTTCCACCCTACTGTCTTTGCAGCATTGGAGAGGTGGAATTCGGCAGTGCAAGGCCAGCCAGAACCTTAGTTCTTTGCAGCTTTTTACTTGGAGCAATCCTGTGACGTTTCAAATTTTTGGAGGCAGAATGCCATTTTATACCATTGATGCAGTCCCGTTTTCAGCCCTGGGGGCCTTGCTGCTGACAATCCTCTTTTCCACAGGAAGGAAAGGTTTCCAGCCTATTGTCTTGAGGATGTGGACCGGTGGAATCCATCAGTACAAGGCCAGACAGAACCCTTGTTCCTGGCAGCTCTTCTCTGGGAGAAATCCTCCAACATTTGAAATCTTAAGAGGAGGAATACCACTTTTGGCTGGAGAAGAAATACAGATTTTGGCCCTGAGTGCCTGGCTGTGAACGATGGTTCTTTTTAACAGGAAGGAAAGCTTTCTACCTTAGTGTCTTGGGAGCACTGGACAGATGGAATCCAACAGTGCAAGGCCAGTAAGACCACTAGTTCCTGGAAGCATTTGTTCAGAAGAAATCTGAGATTCACAATTTTATGAGGTGCAATCCAATTTTCACTAGAGGCACAGTCCCTTTTTCAGCCCTGGGTGCCTGCCTGAGAACAATTTCTCTTTTCCACAGGAAGGAAAGCTTTCAACCCTTGCATCTTCGGAGCAGTTGAGAGGCAAAATCCATCAGTGCAAGGCCAGTCAAAACCCTAGTTCCTGGTAGCTTTTCTTCTAGGAGAAATCTGTCTGACATTTGCAATTTTAGAAGGCAGAATCCCATTTTCAGCCAGAGGAGCAAACCCATTTTTGGCCCCAGATGCCTGCCTGCGAACCATGACTCTTTTCCACAGGAAGGAAAGATTTCCAGGCTACTGTCTTGGGAGCAGTGGAGAGCTTTTCTTGCCTTCTCTACCTCTCCCTTGACTTTCCTAGAATTGCCTATGCTTTGATTGCATTACCTTGCCTCCATGGAAGGCAAGGGAAGCAAAGATATGGCAAAGAGTGGTAGGCAAAGCAAAACAAAGCAAAGCAAGAGAGTCATAGGCAGGACAAGGCAAGACTGACGTAAGCAAGGGAGACAGGCAACAGAAGGCAAAGCAAGGTTAGGCTGGGAAAAACTAGGCAAGGTACTGAATGAAAGGCAAGGCCAAATGACTCAGCGTGCCTTTCCTTGGGAAACAAAGGATGTACTCCCAGTGTTGGTTGAGCAGATTACAAGGTAAAACAGGGAGGTAAACATTAGCAAGACCTTTGTCTCCTGGCACCTTCTGTGTAGAGCAATTGTTGGACGCATTCGATACTGGAGGTGGTAAGGGACTTTCACTTGATAAGTTCCTGAACGAGGGTTGTAATGCCTTTTCATGGGAAGGAAAGAATGTAGTCCCAGTGTTTCAGGTGCAGATAAGAAGCTGCCTCATGGAGGTCAAGGGAGGCAGCCACTGTCTGTCCTGGCATATTTGATTTGGACGCACTCCTTCAATTTATAGAGTTATGGAGTTGGTCTTCATCTTTTGAAGTGGTCTCCTGAAAGGTTCAATTTTTGCATATGGTTTCCACTTCTCAGAGGTGATCTCCTGAAATTGTGGCACTACACCTCTTTTAGACAAGGTAAGCAGCTATGCTCAGTCTTGATGTGCAGCTGGTAGAGCACCCAGGGCAGGTAATGCCCAGTAACAGTGTTCCAGCACCTTTGTAAGGGATCAGTCCCTGGATGTTTCCTCTTTTGGAGGACCGGATGCCATTTCTTTTGAGATGGGCTTATAGTTCCTGTCTTTGGCAAAGAAGCAAATTTTGGATCTGCACATTGGGTGGTCTCAGTGAATTTAATGGCTTTTCCTAACAGGCAGTTCTATCAGTAGAGTTGTTAAACTGTTGCAGAGGGAATTCAAAAACCAAGCTCGAGCTTTTTGTCCTGGTATCTGTGGTGTCTGAACAGTCTCTGGTGCCATTCAGTTTGGATGCTGACTCTGTGGGACTGAAGGCTTATGATGGTACCTAGAGCTGAGGAGGAAAGCACAGATACCAGGATGTGTGCTGCTAGTTTGATGAGTGCAGTTGAAGTTGTAGGCAGCAACAGCTTTCTCAGCTGGCACTGTTGTGAGCTCTGTTTTTGCCATGTTTTCAAGTTTGTAGCTGGACTCTGAGAGTGAAAAGATTTTGTAGTGCAAAGGAGTTATTGTTGCTGTTTGAGTGTAGTGCAAGTAAGAGTTTGTACTTGGAAGAGGAAGATCAGAGCAATCTTTTTGTCCTGACAGAGTTGATTTGAGAGCAGTGACATTTTCAACTTGGCTCTGCACTTGGGTGGTTTAGAGCTGGGCAAGGTGCATTTCCTTCTTTTGCAAGTAGATATCGCCATCGTTTGGTTGTTTTGAGGAGTGCTGACAGTGCCCAGGAAAAAGGCCAAAACACTTTCAAGGCCAGACCCCTTTGGTGTGGGAGCAATTAGTTTAAGAGCTCCGCTGTGCATCCTGGCTCTTGGAGCCTGAAAGAATGCGATCCTGCATATTAGCTGGGAAGGAAGACAAATTGTTTCATTGTTGGCTGGGCAGTTTATAGGCTGCAAAAGAAAAGTGAATTCTAGTGCTGCCCCTTTCTCCTAGAACCTTTCCTGTAGGACCAGCGGCTGAATGTTTTGTAACCAGACTCTTTGAGACTGAAAGTGCATGAGGGTCCCTAGAGCTGAGTGCATAGACCTGTGTGTACTGCACTTTATAGGCTGCAAGGGGAAAGTGAAAGCCAGAGCTTACTTTTTGTTCTCTTCACAGGATGAGTTCAATGTGGAGACAGCAACATCTTGCTGAGCAGGTGTGATGGATATAGCTTGACTATATCTGCACAGATGATATGGCTTAACAGATACCAGCTTGACCAGCCTAGCTCGAAGTAAACAAGTCCCTGGACATAACGATAGGTTGGATTCAAACCCAGTCAGAGGACCTCAGCCAACCCCTGTGAAGCAGAGATACACCCATATTATTGGCCAGTGAGCTAGGCGGAGTTGAGACCCTTGACCAATCATGTCTGTAAGCGTGGGAAATTTGAAAGCCCTATAAAAGGAGCTGCCGAAAAATAAAGAAGGACTGTTGCCACATGATCCTCGGTGTATTACTGTCACGTCCCCGTCTCTGTCAACGGTGACAAGTGGGCACCTTTTGTGATCAATATTTCCACGTGATACAGTTAGTTTAGGTTCAAGAGCTCTGCATGATTGAAAGAAAGAATGTGATAGTACATTGTGATGGCTAACAGCTGACCTGAAGGCCTCACAGACACAAGTAGCTTTGATCTTGACTTGATAAGCCTGTACCTGTGAGAATTGCAAGATAAACATTTTGAGGAAGAGAGCGCTGAGGGACGGAGGAGGTGGCCACAGAAGAGGGATGTTGGCTGGCCTGTAGAAAGAACAAACACGAGCAACTATTGACCAATAAAACTGGATAGCAACAAGTTTGTAACCAATTAAAGTTAGGCATGATGCCTTCTGATGTCTTTTAGAATCATATAAATATGAGCTGTGATCAATAAAGATTGCTATTGCTGCTTGAAGAAAAGGTGTCTTGTCCATCTCTACAGCGACAGTACATTTAGTTTGAAAGAAAGATTCTTAGCCCTTGTTCACATGGTATTGCTAACCTTTGAAGTGAATGGAAAACCCAGTCTTGTTTCTAGCTGACAGTTATGGAGCTGGGCTCAGTGAGAAAGCAAAAACATAAAGGCTCATGCAGCTGAAAGAAAGAATCATAATACCAGTGTGTATTGTGCAGTTTAAAGCTGCATGAGAAAAGTGATACTCAGCACTGCCTCTTTTGTTCTAGGACATTTTGTTAAATCAGCCTATCCTGAAGGTCTTTAGGCAAGGTTCGATGTTGTGGTGTGCATTTGAGTTTTCTGAAGTTTTGTTATGTTTTATTATCTGTTTTAAATGGTTTATTCCTAACACCCCCATCCCCAAACCCCTGATGGTCTCTTCCCTGTGGAACCCTGTCAATCACCTTGTAAAATCTAGAAGCTTCTGGGAAGAAAGCCCTGGGATTCGGTTTAGGTGTGGGGGCAACACCTTTTTCCTTTGTTCTTTTAAATTCCCCTGTTCTGGGTCACACCCTCTCTCCTCTGCTATTGGTTCTGGGTTCTCCCCTCCTGGGGGACGCCCCCCCAGTTTTTGAGGGGAAGCCCGAAGTCCGGAGCCTTGCACGTGGGCGGCTCCCGGGACAGGAATAAAGCCTGGTGAAACCCAAGCAAGCATCCACTCTTTCTCCCACGCTGCTGATCACGCTCCAGCCTGAGGTCCAGAACTGCCAAAACCTCCATTATATTGTGGCCAGAGCAAGCTAGCTGGTGAGCAGCTCTGAAGTCATGATAGTTCAAGATGAAATTTCACCTTCCATTAAAAAACCCTAATTAGCATCACAATCAAGGGGCAAGAAGAATTCCAGTACCAGGAAAGAAACACTTTCTGGATAACCCCTGGTCCTCTCAGCTTTCTGACTGCACACCACAACATTGGTCTACCCATGTTCCTTCTCAGCTATTTGTATAGTCACAGTGGAAGCCCAGGAACAAAACTGCAAAAGTCCAGCAAAAAGCTAGTGTCAGCTGAGAATGCTCTTGCTGTTTCAATATGCCACTTGCACCAGTTGAAGGGCATCAAACTCTGGATATATTGACCTTTCTACAAGCTCTATATACCATCCTACTTGCTCAGTCTCTTGGATTCCAAGCACCTTCAAAACATCCAGAAGATGCTCCCAAAGAAATGTCCTAAAAAAAAACCAAAAACAGTGCTGGCCTTCATCTTCCCCTTTCAGTCTGTAAACTAGATCAAACACACTAGTGATTTGCACTTTCCTTCTCAAGTATGTATATATCATCACAGTCTCTCAATGTGACAGAGTAAATCACTAAAGCAAATAATTTCCAGCTGCACTTTGGACTGATAGATGTGCCAGGAAAGAAAGCATTCTCTGAACTTCTCTCTTACCTGTGAAAACTGATATTCGCAGTGCAATCACTTTCACACACCTTCAGTGTCACAGAGTCCAACCAGCTGTATCTCACAGAGCAGTAAGTGTCAGGAGAGAAGGCGTTCCTAAATTTCAGCCTTCTCTCCTAGCAGCCTTTAAACTGCACACAGCTTACTGGGGCTATGCACCTTCGTTGTCTCATATACATGCCGTTGCATTTTTCCACTCCTGTAGGTCCCTTTCAAACATCCAGCATCTGCTCTCATAAAAAAGATTCTACAAGAAAAAGTCAGTGCTGGTTGGTACCTTCCCCATGCTGCACATAAACCACATCAAAGTCACTTGTGTACTCTGCACTTTTCTTCTTTGCTACATCTACCTTCATGTTCTCTGGATCTTGGAATCTAAAGCTAAACCAAATTGTTTCCACATAGGGCTGGGTTAGGAATATGTACCAGCACAGATAGCTTTCATTGAACTTCTGCCTTCCAGTTGATAACTCAAATTTGGCAGGCAACTGAGTGGCAGCCACACTCCTCTTGCAGCTTGTAAACTGCACACATAACCACAGAGCTCCTCAAGTTCATGCTTCTTATGTAACATCATGCTTTCATTCTCCCAGAGGGTGAAATGTCCATCTACTTCTCTCACAGAACACTGCTGGCAGAGAAGCAGTCCAGTGCACTGCTTCTGGCAAAGCATTCCAGTGCCATGCGCTTTCCTTCTCAGCTCTACATACCATCATATTCTATCTGTCTTGTAGTCTGAACCTAAATGGAAATGTTTTTGCCTATGTCTCACACAGAGAACTGTGCCAGGACAAGAAGCTTGCTCAGACCTTGCCCCTTAGGCAAGTGGGAACTTGTGTTCACACCACAGTCCAGTGGAAGTCCTCTTTCCTTTACAACCTGCAAACTGCTGTCAGATTACTGTGCTCTGCACCTTCCTTCTCAGCTGTATCATCATGAACCTTACAGATTCACAATGACCAAAGATCCAGATATATTTCTTGCACAGAAAAATGTGCCCAGAAGAAAACATTTTCTGGATTACCCCTTGTCATTGCCCAGACTGTGGTCGTTTGTTGAAAGGCTTGGATATAGAAAGACTAATCCATCAATTGCTTCTCTCCTGGAACATTTCTCTGACTGAGATGTACATGGACACTTTGGACTTTACAAGACTGAAACAGTATGACAGTACATATACTTGAGGAAAAACCGTGCACAGCACACTGTGCATGTGTGCAGTGTGCATGCTGAAAACAGGCAAAGCTGAATCCTATCAGTAGGTTTCAGTTCTTAGACCTGTTGTCTGGGAAGAGTTGCTGGCTGTTTCAAAGTTTGAATCTGGGATCTATGAGAGTGAGAAATGTGACATTCTCTATAGCTTCAAAGGAAGGTGCATATCCCCAGTGCGTCGTGTGTACTTGAAAGGCTACCATGAGAAGGGGTCATACAGAAAGTGCTTCTGTCCTGGCATCTTTTTCTCTGTGCAAAATGGGCACTTTGCGAGGCTGAAAGTACAGGATGGTACTAAGCTGAGCATGAACATTCAGCACACCACCAGGTGTGTGAAGTTTACAGGCAGCAAAAAGCCATGAAAGCCACTTGAATGCAGTCTGTGTGGAAGTTAGCAATTGTAATGGGGAAGGTCTGCGAAAGCTTACTGTGTTGGCACATTTTCTTATGCTGGCTCAAGGTGGAAGCTATTTTGTTTAGCTTCAGACTGTGCGATTGAATGTGATGTGATTGCTTGAGAAGAAAAGTGCAGAACAGCAGTGTGTTTTGTGTGGTTTATAGGCTGCAAGGGGAATGTGCAGGCCAGCCCTGGGATTTTGTTCTTAGTCCATTCCTTATGGCAGCAGCTCCTGGATGTCTTAGTTTTACAGTTTGGCTCAGCGAGTGTGAAAAATATGAGAGCACATGTAGCTGTGAAAGAAGGTACATAGCCTCCATTGAGTTGCGTGTAGTTGAAATGCTGCCACAACAAGACATACCCAGCAACTGCTTCTGTTCTGGCATATTTTTGTATGAGGAGGTACATGGATACATTGGTCTCTGCAAACTTTAAAGTGCCTGACCTTACCTAAATCTGAGCAAAAAATTGCAGAGCAGCAGAGTGTGACTGCAGCAGTGTGCGACTGCATGATTGAAAGAAAGAAGGTGATAGTACATTTATTTGAAAGGAAAGCTTATAGTGCCGGTTCAGATGGTGGTGCTGGTAGTTTTCAAAAAGTGAATGTTAAACCCAGTAATTGCTTTTGCTTCTATTTTTTTCTTGACTAAATTTGTGGAGCTGGGCTCAGCGAGAGAACAAAAATGTAGAAATCCATGCATCTGCAAAAAAGAAGCATAATACAGACGTGCAGTTGTGTTGTGTGTGTGTTGTGCACTTTAAAGCTCCACAGAAAAAGGGATGACAAGCACTCTCTTTTTTTCTAGGATGTTTTGTTTAAAGCAGTGGATTCTGAAGTCTCTAGATGAAAGGATAGGACTCCACATGCATCTTCGAAGAAACTTCCCCTTCCATTTGAAAGCCTTGATTAGCACCACAATCAAGAGGCAAGATGAATTCATGTGCCAGGAAAGAATCACTTGCTGGATGTTGGAGTCCAGGGCATCCCTCTAGGCACCCTGGAAGGTCACAGACCTGGGTAGAGAGGCCTGGGACCCAAGAAAGAGGGTCTGGGGTCTGTGCAGGGGGGTTTTGCCTGGCACAGAGCCCAGGAGGACACAGTCTTTGATTTTGGTCCATGTGAAAAACTTCCAAGCAGAGAAGAATTACAAGTCACAAATGTGTAACAGACAGTAGTGTAGTTTATCACTGTGTGGAAGATTTTGTAGTTTGGGGATTTTTAGAATGTAGATGCAAGGGGACAAGATGGTGGAATTAGGGTGGAACCCTAAGTTCTTCTTCTCCCTTGGCATCCATCTTCTGCAGTGACGTGGGCACAAGGTAGTTTGACAGGATTGGGGCAAAGTAGAAATAACTCTGTTAGTATAGGTGATAGGCATTGGTATGAAATGGTAAATAATAACCACGTAGTTATCTGTATAAAAGCAGAGTGACCTCCCATCACAAGGGGAGTCACATCGTGTCCGAGCTGCTGTGAACATCTTGGCCGGACACAGAGAATTGTAAGATAAGAATTAATAAACAATGTGAGAAACCAAGAAAACCAAGACCCTGAGACTCCACATCATTCTCGTGCTGCACCGAGCACAGACTCAGACCTAAAGCCTTCAGAGTTCAGGAGGGAAAAACACTCCGTCAGACCCAGTCGAACCACCAGCCTGAAATCTCGGGTGAGAGAAAGAAAACCTAAAAGCCTGAGAGCTGGATAATCCCTGTTCCTTGCAGCTTTTAAGCTACACACATCAGTATCATTTTACACACAATCCTTCTCAGCTAGTGGTACAGTCATATTCGAAGCCCAGAGACAAAATTGCAAAAGTCCAGAAAAAGGCTTGTTCATAATCAGTGTCAGCTGAGAATGCTCTTGCTGGTTCAACACATAGCTCACATCCGTTGAACTCCATCACACAACCTGAAGATATGCACTTTCATACACCTTCAGGGTTACAGTCTGAGCAGCTATATATCCACAGAGAAGTAAATGTTAAAATATATTCCTTGGTTACCCCATTCTCTTAGCAACCTTTAAACCTGCACACAACATACTGTGGCTCTGTACCTTCCTTTTCACATATATGTGCCATGATGTTTTTCACTCTTGCAGGTCTGTTGCAAATGCCCAGTAGCTGCTCCCAAAGAAAAGGCTCTAGAAGAAAAAGCCAGTGCTGGTCTGCACCTTCCCCTTGCTGCATGTAAGCCACAACAAACACACTTCTGCACTATGTACTTACCTTCTCAGCAACTTCTGCCATAATATTTTTTGAATCTCAGCCTAAAGCTAAATGGAATTTTGTCCACTAGGGCTCAGATAGGAATATGTACCAGCACAGGTAGCTGTAGCAGACCTTCCCACTTCTGATTGATAACTTGAATTCAGAAGGAGTGGGGGGGAGATGCATGAGTGTGCAAAGTACGTGTGTGTGTGGGGGGGGGGTGTCTGTGTGCACTGGGGTGTGTGGGGTATGTGTACATGTGTATGCAGAGGGGGTGTGTGGGGGGGGTTGTGGGCAAAGTGCGGTGCCAGGGGAGCTGCCCCACTGCCAAGAAGGTGTGGAAGTGAAAGGAGTAAGATGAATGTGTCTTTACAAACAGACCGTGTGAATCTGCTGCCCGTTCCCGAGAGAAAACACAAACCAACAGAGTGTCAGTTTATGCGGTGCTTTATTCAGGGCCCGGGGACCTGAGGACTAATGTCTCAAAGTCAGGGTCCCGAGTTGGTTACAAAAGATGCTTATCTTTTATACCTTTGTTACAAGTCTTACTTCATCAGCCTACGTGCAGTCTTCTACGTATTTTACTTTATTCATCTTACAGGTAACCTTTCTAAAGGCTATAAATTTTGCACCCTTGCTCTAGCTAAAATAAAGGTTAATTCTCTAAGCTTAACTCCCACCATAGAAAACATTTTATTGGTAACCATGTAATCATATTTCACAAGTAATTTGTATACCTATATGTACTACATGCTCTACTAAGTCCTTTAAACGTTGTTCCTTACATCAGCAGATTCTCAGGCCTCATTTCTCAGGTTTGGTTCTCATGGGCCTGCACAGGGACCAACTCCTTAGCCTAACTATTTCTAACGGAGGCCTTATGGCAACAACTCTCCCCTTTTGAGCATTCTTCAACCAGTTGCAAGGATGCTCAATTCTCTTCTTCATGCAGCAGTCTCTATATAAGATGGTGGTGGAGTAATTCTTGTCATGACTTCATTTCGGGTCATGGCCTTCATGACTCTTCTTGTATGCATCTTTTCCCTAAAGATCATTCCTAAGAAACAACGATATGCTACAAAAATAATCACAACCAAGATTATAATCATTATTACATATTGAATGACAGAGGATATCCAACCAGAAACCTGGATCCCTAAAGAGCTAAATATTGCTCCAATCCAATTGTGTTCAGCATCTTCTTTGGTTTCCTGTATCTTAGACTCTATATCATTCAATTGACTTATGTCTTTTTTTACTTCCTTTGTAACGTTTGGGATATGGATACAGCAATGATCTGTTCTATCATGTAGGTACCCGCAGACACCATGTTCCTTTAATAACAACATATCCAATGCCATTCGATTCTGTATAGCCATCCTACTAGTTGCTTGTAGCTGCAAATTCAAATCCTTACACCCTTTTTTAGTGGCTGATGCTAATCTCTCAGTTTGTCCCAAAAGCCGGTAGAGCATTTCCCTATTTCTATAGGTCGATATGGGAGCAAATAATGATTCTAACATCCAACCCAATTTGACCCCTCCTGATGGTTCATGCCACTCATCTTCTGGATCTGTTCTCTCCATGACCTCTCTTTTATTCTTCCTTCCTATGTCCAAATCTGTCAATCTTGATTGTTTCCAGAATGGGCATAATGTGGGCACTCCCAACGTTATTTGGGTTACCAATCCATCTATAGGTATATGTGTGGTCCACATTCCATGTCCCATGACCCATACTAAATTCTCTGGACTCTTTATAGTAGTAGTTTTGCAATTCACCTGCTTTTGTCCTTTTAATTCTTCTTTTATAGAGTGGTTGTATCCTCTACATTCACATCCCCATTTCAGCAAAATCTTCACTGGTACCAGCCCTACCTGCTCTCCTGGTGTATCACACGTAATTACCCTTGTGCAATTCCATGACTCTACTTTCTCTGTCATTTTCCTATGACTTGTTTCTGCTGTCAGGACATGGGCATGTGTCTGGTTCTTTCTACCAGTCCATTGTATACACCATCCAATTTTCCCTAGATAACTATATGTTTCCAGCAAGCTTGGCCCCCAGATTGCTTGCCATGTAGTCCACTCTTCCTTGCCATCCTGGCAAACCACTTCATAGTAATATTTTGTAGTGGGCATTTTATGCGATTGTACCTCATCATATTCACACCATCCTACATTTTTGAATCGTCTAATCGTGATGAATTTGGAATTGGGTAAGGCTTCACAATCTCCTCTACTTCCAGGTGATGACCACTGTTTGCGGAGAGTTGTTGTTTTAACTGTCCACTCAGTACGGTTATGCAACTCTTTCCTACATTCCTTTGTCCCATTTCTGGTGATCGGAGGCATTTCAGTGATAGGAATAATTCCCCAGGGTATGGGATTCCCTGCTGCATGGGGTAAAGGTAGACAAGCAGTTATGGATGACACATTCTGAGTTTTTCCAAAGTCTCGTATCAGTCTTACTACCAGATTTTCCTGTTTAGAGTTTCTTGGTAACCCTACCTCATTATCTACCTGCCGAGTCACTCTCATCTCATCTAGGTACATCATCGTTCTTGCATGTGCCCACCAATCATCCTGTGCTATCCAACACCAGTAAATGCCTTCATCTTTTCCTGGCTGCACATTCCTTACTATCAGGATAACTGATTCTCCTAATCTTCTTTCTATCTGATACTTCCCTCCAGATGTTAAATTTTTCCCAAACCACCATCCATACTCGGAAAAATGCTGGCCTTCTTTAACTTCACAAGTAAAAATCACATCCTTCCCTTTGGTCACTTGATATTCTCCATGTTGGGCCTTAATTTCAGAGCCTAAGTGGGCCTTTGCCTCCACCTTTCGTAACCCAAAATTCTCTTTCCCTCCACAAGACACTATGCACAGATATATACCTTCTGTCTCTCCTATCTTTGGATCAGTATAATTCAGCTACCCCTTCCCATAAGTTCCCAGAGTCCACCAACTTATATTCCCTAGCTGTCTTTCCCATTGCTGATGTTTATTCTGTTTCCACCACTTGACTTGGATATCTTGATAACATTTCTTTTCCAATTTGAAGGTACAATTTATTCTCAAAGGAGGTCCGTCCCACATATCCACTTGAGTTGAGACTGGAGTTACATTTACAGCTACAGTTTCTTCGCTTATTTTCCCAGTATCCCATGGTAAAACTTTCAATTTGAAACTCCCATAATCAAAACTCTCTCTTATCCAGACTATGCAACGATAAACGTCGCTGTCAGTTATTGTGACATTGGATAGTTGCAGGGTGGTATTTCCTTTTTGCTCATCCTCATCCCAAACCATAGTTATACCTGTATGAATTTGTTCTGCCTCATGTCTCTTCCACTTTATATTGATTTCGTCGGATCCAACTTTCTGGTTGTCCGTGAACAGACAGGTCATAGACACATTCATTCCTTCCATCATCACTATTTTGGGTTCAAGTTCTGTAATAACTACAAATTCATTGGTTAAAGGTAATAAACAGATCAGCAAGAACCCAACTGTCAGAATCCGTCCTTGGGCCGGAACACCATTCGAGTGGGGGTTAACGGTTGAACTTCCTAACGGGTCGGCACCTTCTTGACTCGGGTGTAATGTATCCAGTTGTCGATCCCCTCGACTTTTACTGTGGTGAAGGTAGTCATGATCACTTGTCGCGGGCCTTCCCATGTTTCTTTCAGGGGGTCTGTGTTCCAATTCTTCACATAGACCTGGTCTCTCGGCTGGATGTCATGGACAGGATTTTCCAGCGGCAGGGGTCTGTTCCATTGCAGGGCTCCTTTTAGGGCAGTAAGTACCTTATTCAGAGACAACACATAATTAAAAAGCACATCATTCCTTACTACATGAGGGTCTCCCTTTAATACTGTAGCATGATATGGTCTGCCATACAGTATCTCGTATGGACTTACTCCTATCCTCTCCCGGGGTTTAATCCTAATTCTTAACAAGGCTAATGGCAGGGCCTGAGGCCACTGGATTTTGGCCTCCTGACAGATTTTCTTAATCTGTTCTTTTAGGGTTTGATTCATCCTCTCTACTTGCCCGCTGGATTGAGGCCTCTATGGGGTATGCAAATTCCAGGTAACATCTAACAGCCGGGCGACTGTCTGTACCACTCCTGCCACAAAATGAGGTCCCCTGTCAGAAGAGATCCCTAATGGAACCCCAAATCTCGGAATGATTTCTCTCATTAATGTTTTCACTACTTCTTTGGCCTGATTAGTTCTGCAAGGGAAAGCCTCTGGCCATCCCGAAAACGTGCAGACATACACCAGCAGATACTTGTATCCTTGTGATCGGGGCAATTCGGAAAAATCTATCTGCCAATAATCTCCTGGCTCTGCTCCTACTTGTAATTTCCCTAGTTGTATCTGCTTCTTCACTATTGGATTATTTTTAAGGCACACTGGGCACATGGCATTCACTCGTTTAGCCATTGTTAACATCTGGTTAGAGATAATTTCCCTCTTCAGAAATTTTACCAATACCTCTGCTCCCCAGTGGCATTTATTATGCTCAGTTTCTAAAATCACCTTCATCAATTTGGTAGGGACCACTACTTGGCCAGTCCCAGTCACATACCATCCCATTGCATTCTTCTGGGCCTGGACCAGCTGTGCCAATTTCTCATCCTCAGCGGAATAACTGGGTTTTTGTCCCATATAAGGTTGTACCGGTCTTACCTTTGTTGGAATGAGCGCCATTTCAGTCCAGACCTTTCTAGCAGCTTTTCGTGCGATTAAATCAGCCAGCTGATTCTCTCGAAAAATCTTTCCCTCATCTTTCTGGTGTCCTTTCACATGCATCACAGCCACTTCCACTGGCTTATACACAGCTTCCAGTAGCAGCAGGATCTCATTCCGATGTCAAATGGATGTCCCCTGTGAACTTAACAGTCCTCTCTCTTTCCATAAAGCCCCATGTACGTGCAGAACTCCAAATGCATATTTTGAATCTGTCCATATATTTACCTTTTTCCCCCTGCTCAGGACCAGGGCTCTGGTTAATGCTATAATTTCAGCCTTCTGTGCAGATGTTCCTGGAGTGAGGGCCTTAGCTTCCACCACCTGCGTGAGGGTCACCACCGCATACCCGGCGTACCTGGTTCCATTCTCTACGAAGCTGGATCCATCGGTATACAGTTCCCAGTCTGGCACCTCCAGGGGCACATCTCTCAGGTCCGGTCGGCTAGCGTATACCTGTTCGATGGTTTCCATACAGTCATGTGTTAATTCGCCCTCATTCTGCTCACTGCGGAGGAACTCTGCTGGATTGATGCAATTAGTCACTTTGAGCTCAACATCATCCTGTTCTCTGAGCAATGCATGGTATTGTAACAATCTGCTAGAGGACATCCAATGCCCCCCTTTTTGTTCCAAAACTGCCAGTACTATATGGGGCACAAACACCTCCATCTTTCTCCCCAGAGTCAATTTTCAGGCCTCCTGGATCAGTATCACTGTGGCTGACACTGCCTGCAAGCATGCCGGCCATCCTGCGCTCACAGTGTCCAGTTGTTTAGAGAAATACCCAACAGGCCTCTTCCACGATCCGAGGGTTTGGGTTAGTACGCCCAGGGCTAGTCGCTGCCTCTCATTGACATATAGCTGAAAGTCTTTATTTAAATCTGGTAGGCCGAGTGCAGGTGCCTCTTTCAAGGCCTGTTTCAGATCTAGGAAGGCCTTCTCCTGTGGTTTGTTCCACTGCAGTTGAGACTCCTTTAAAGCTTCATAAAGGGGTTTAGCCATTAGCCCAAAGTTTGGTATCCAGAGTCTACACCAACCCACCATTCCTAAAAAGGATCTTAGTTCTTGGTGGTTTCGGGGTGTGGGTATTGCACAGATAGCTTCAACTCTATTGATTCCTAATTTCCTTACCCCCTTTGAGATTTCACAGCCTAGGTATATCACACTCTCTTGGACTAATTGGGCCTTTTCCTTCGAAACCCGATATCCTCCTTGTCCCAGCATATTCAACAGTTCTATGGTTAGGGTTAAACAGACCTCCCGTTGTTCTGTAGCCAAAAAGATGTCGTCCACATACTGGAGGAGAACGTAAGAGAAGGGTGATTCTCTTACCTGAGTCGTCTTCCATTCCTCCAGCTCTTTGGCTAATTGATTTCCAAAAATTGTAGGAGAATTCTTAAATCCTTGGGGAAGTCGTGTCCAAGTGAGCTGCCTTTTTCGTCCGGTATCCGGATTTTCCCATTCGAAGGCAAAATATTTCCTACTTTCTAATGCCAGTGGGATGCAGAAGAAGGCATCTTTTAAATCAATAACTGTAAACCATTGGAATTTCTCTGACACAGATGTTAACAAAGTATACGGGTTGGCCACCACCAGGTGAATGTCTTTGACAATGTTATTTATTGCCCTTAAATCCTGTACTAGTCTATACTTACCATTTGACTTCCTTACGGGAAAAATAGGGGTATTGAATTCAGATTCACATTCCTGTAATATCCCTAGCGTAATGAACTGAGCGATTAAAGGGGCTACCCCTTTCCGGGCTTCCAACTTTATAGGGTACTGTTTCACCCTAACAGGTTGTGCTCCCTCCTTTAATTCAATTACCACTGGCTGGGCTGCTTTGGATTTTCCTGGGACTCCTGTTTCCCAAACCCAAGGTACTACTGCCTGTTCTATTTCTTCTGGGACGGGGGTAGGTTCAACTTCTTTAAATACAAATAATTTGGACAATTGTTCATCTGGTATTTCCAGTTTAACTCTTCCTTTTTCAAATATTATTTTTGCATTTAATTGTGACAGTAGGTCCCTTCCAAGAAGAGACTCTGGACAGTTAGGTAAATATAAAAACTGATGATCAAACGCCTTCCCTCCAAATTTAATATCTAGGGGCTGTAAGAAGGCCCTCTCTTCCATTTTTCCCATAGCCCCCACAACTTGAATTTTAGTATCACTTAATGGTCCTAATTTTGTGTTTAATGCTGAATGTGTTGCTCCAGTATCCGCTCTTAATTCATGTTCCTGTCTTCCAATTTCTAAGGTTACCTTGAGATCCTGGTCTAGTCAGCTCTGATTCTGATAGCTTCCTAAAACAAATGCTTGAGCAACATCTGCTGTCCCTGAAGCGAAAGTTCCCATATTTCCCATAGTAGTTGCTCCGTTCCCCATTCCCAATCTCACTGGACATTCGTTTTTCCAATGCCCCATCTGCTTACAAAAGGCACATTGATTAATATCCAACCTTCTCTGGACCCCAAACACATTCCCAGCTCCCTCTCTTCCCTGACTTTGCAGAATTCTCCCACGACTGATACCTCCTCTCCCTCTTCCCCGCCCCCTTCTAGTATCACCCCCCACCGCCTGCTGTAGCACTGCTAACATGCTAGACTGATGCCTTTTCACTGTTTCCTTTTCCCTATTATTATACAATTTCCAAGCAACTTCCAACATCTTCTCTAAATTCCTCGTGTCCTCTCCTTCTAATTTCTGTAACTTCTTTCTAATGTCTTCCTGCAACTGCCCCATAAAAATCAAAGCCAATTGTAATTTTCCTGATTCTCCTTCCACTTCCAAATTAGTATATTTCCTGGCTGTCTCTTTCAGCCGTTCTAAAAATGCAGAAGGAGATTCATTTTTATCTTGTCTTACAGAATATAATTTAGACCAATTTAAGGTTTTAGGTATTCCAGTCCTAACCCCCTCAATCAGCAACTCTTGGTAGTCTCTAAGCCTTTTCCAACCCCTGTTTGTGTTCGGGTCCCACCCAGGATCCTCTCTTGGCACCAAATCACTCAAAGTTCCCTCAGCCAGCTGCAACCGCACCATTTCCCTAGCTTTCTCCGTCATGACTCGTAATACCATCTCCTTTTCAGTGGAGTCCATTAATGTATCTAGTAAAACTTGTAAATCATTCCAATCTGGATTCTGAGTTTTTATCACCATTTTAACCACACGAGCCACTCTTTCTGGGTCCTCCCGATACGACCCGGCTGACTGCTTCCATATCATCAAATCGCCTGGGGAAAATGGGACTTTAATCACTACTTTCTCTCCTTGCGCCCCCATCGCTTCCCTCAATGGGGCCATCAATTGAGGCTCCTCCCGACCCTTTCTCCCTTTTCTAGTTCTTTCAGCTAAGGGAGTTCTCGGCTTCTCCTTCACCTTTCTCGCAGGTGACTCTTGAGTATCACTTTTCCCCGAGTCCCAGGAAACCACTTTCTCCCCCTCCCCACATTCTGCTCCATCCTCTTCTTCAGAGGATTCTAAAGGGGGGGCACTAGGGGATACAAGCAACGAAATGTCTTCCTCTGTACTCATTAACTTACTAATGCACTCATCACATTTACTTCTATTTTTACATCCTAAGCAACCATCTCCATTCTCTGTCTTTTGCAAGATCATAATTCCACACTCCTTTTGCCACTCTGGTTTGTTTTTGAGAGCATAAAACAAATCAAGATAAGGTATTTCATCCCATTTCTCATTATTCTGTAAAAAGCACATCAAAGGGGTTATAACATCAGAGTTAACAGATCCATTCAAAGGCCACTCTGGGCCACCAGTTTCATATAGTGGCCATCGATGATTACAATAATCAATCATTTTACTTTTATGTAACTCTTGGTGGAATCCTTCCTTTTTCCACCTTCCCAGTAAACATCCCAAGGGGGAATTCCCTGGGACCTTATCATTAGATTGTACCAAAGTCTTAAAGGTTTTAAACGGCATCATCTCTTTTTTTTTTTTTTCTTTTTTTTTCTCTTTTTCTTTTTTTTCTTTTTTTTTTTTTTCACCTTAAGTTGCTCACACACACACACACACCCCAATACTAATACCAATACCAATACCAGTACCAATACCAATACCAATACTAATCTTGCCACTTCTCGTTGCCGCGAGGGGCAAGTGCTGAGCCTGCGAGGCTTTCGCCTCGTCTGACGGTTGGCGCCTAGGCTTCCCAGACCATAGACGTCTTTAGCCCAACCCTGCGGGAATCGCCGTCCCGTCTTATTAGGCAGGCACCCAAACCTAAAGAATAAAGCACCTTTGGGCTTACCTTCTCACAGTTGTCCGTCAGGCGTGGGGTCGGGTGCGGGTCGATGACTCCCCAGAAATCACCTGGTGCCGGCGTGGAGTTGATCAGCTCGCGAACCGCCCCAGCCACCTCCGGAGTCCTGCCGCGGTCGCCAGAAAACTGCTGCCCGTTCCCGAGAGAAAACACAAACCAACAGAGTGTCAGTTTATGCGGTGCTTTATTCAGGGCCCGGGGACCTGAGGACTAATGTCTCAAAGTCAGGGTCCCGAGTTGGTTACAAAAGATGCTTATCTTTTATACCTTTGTTACAAGTCTTACTTCATCAGCCTACGTGCAGTCTTCTACGTATTTTACTTTATTCATCTTACAGGTAACCTTTCTAAAGGCTATAAATTTTGCACCCTTGCTCTAGCTAAAATAAAGGTTAATTCTCTAAGCTTAACTCCCACCATAGAAAACATTTTATTGGTAACCATGTAATCATATTTCACAAGTAATTTGTATACCTATATGTACTACATGCTCTACTAAGTCCTTTAAACGTTGTTCCTTACATCAGCAGATTCTCAGGCCTCATTTCTCAGGTTTGGTTCTCATGGGCCTGCACAGGGACCAACTCCTTAGCCTAACTACTGCTAACGGAGGCCTTATGGCAACAAATCTGCTTGTAGACAAGGCTAGGAACTTATGGATAGTGAAGTAACAGAAGAAGCTATTAGTTCCAGAAATTGTTACTAATCAACACAAACTGTTGCTCAGCCAAGGCCATGGTAAATTCGTGAACCTAGAGCAAGAGAATAAAGACTTAATAGAATTATGAATAGTTTCTTTTTCTTTCTTTTATATAACAAAAGAGGATGCATATTAGAGTGGGAAATAGAGTAGGCAACTTGGGAAGTCTGTACCTTCTGAGTACCTCAGCCAATGGGGAAAAGGAAGAGGGTGATGTGGCCGGGAACTTAGGATAAAAAGGGGGCTGAATGCGCCAACCATTTGAGAGACTCCATGGGAAATGCCCCATGGCCTCTCCCTTTATTCGAATAAAGTTACCGGTCACCTCTGTCTCCTTTTTGGGCATAAACCTCTGGCATCGTGGATGAATTTTCCTAACAGGAGCGACCGGCCGCGGAGTGTCTGTCTGCCCCCCCAGCCCTCTGGGAAATGTAAAATGGTTCCCTGTGGCTCCCCCCATGCGTTGCGTACGGCTGCCCCGCAGCCCCAAGGCTGCCCACGAGCTGTGGAGCCACCTCACTACTGGTGCGGGCAGGGCTGGGGCTGTCTATTGAGAGCAACTGAGGAGGTGCGGAGCAGGTGGCTGTGGCTGCCTCCATCTCTCCATCTCACCGCCTGCTAGACCCCATGTGGCGCGCTTACAGGTGGCTGCACTCACCTCCCGCTCAGCCTCACTGGGAGCTAGCCGCCCTCACGGGTCTCCCAGCAGGGCTGTGGCTCCGCAAGTCCCGGCCACCTGTGTGGCGCGTGGGAAGGCGGGGCAGTCTGGTGCAGTCTTGGTAGCGCGAAGAGAGGAGCCCCCAGGTGGAGCAGCAAGTGGCACAGCAGTATGTGCTTCTGCTTCCAGTCTCTTGGCGGCTGCCTCTGGCAGCATCCTGGCAGGTGCTATGTAACCTCACGGAATGGCGGGTGTGGCTGGGCGTGCTGCCAGCAGCAGCTGCAGTGAGGCACTGCTGGGACTGCCCGTGCCAGTGGTGAGAGCGGGGAGCTGAGTCTGGTGTTCCCAGGGTGATGAGAGGTGGCCTCCTTTGCTCTGCTGCCTTCCCTGCCTCACGTACCCGATTCTGGCGAACCCGGGGTCCCAGCAGTGGTGTGTGTGGCAGGGAGGGGGAAGCGATCGGTGCTGTGCCAGCCGGTGCCACCCAGCACCACGTTCCCCCAAGGCGTTTTCCTGCCCAACCTGACAAAGAGACGTAAGGGACAATGAATCTGGAGGTTGGCTGTCAGTGGGAGCAACTTCCCTCCATTGGTAACCTCTTTTTTCCCCCGATTCAGCTACCTTGTGGTAGGTTCAGTGGTGCTGAAGAGGGGTGGCTTGGCACAGATGCTGGCATAGGTGGTGCAAGAGCTCAATACAAGGAGCTTTCAGTGGCATGTACGAGGGTAGGAGGGTATAGCATCCATAGCTGAAGGCAAAAAGGTCAGAGCATGTAATCAGCCACAGTAATGCTAAGTTGTTAATCGTTGAAAACTGCTTGCAGAGTTGTTCCTTTCATAGGTAATGGGATTTCGTATCAACCAGAACAGCATGTGGTCACCATTTGCAGATGATATTACATGGACTGTTGGTGAAGTAAATGTACCAGTTTATATGGCATTCTGCAAAAGAAGTGACAGGCCTTTCTGTGATCCTCAATTCTGTGAGGTTAAAACCCTGAAAATAGGTTTTGCAAAACATCAGATTTTTTTCCTACTAGTACTAGAGACGAGCATAGTCACCTTGTCTTTAAGATAGTAAAGATTACATATTTTTCTCCAAGACCATCAAGTGCTTTTGGTCAGTGTTTGTGTGTATGCATTAACCTTGTTCTTTTCTTCCCTGGAGAACTTTTACAATACTCAGATGATCTGTGTAGGCTATAGACTGCAGTGGTGGACTTCAAGGCTTCCAGCAGAAGGGACATGCTGTCCATGTTTTGGATTTTCCTTTGTCTGAACCTTGTCCAAGGCTTCCACTTTCAAGCAGTTTGAAGAGCTCCAAATTAAGACATGAACATGAAGTGATTTCACATTTGCCAATTTCTGTTTTCTAAATTTAGTGTAGTGGTCTGAGTGTCTACCATAATCATATACTTTTTTCCTCTGTGAGATAGGATCAGGAGAAAAGCAAAGCTGGCTCAAACTTCAAAGGTATAAAGATAGGTTTATTACCAAACACTAACAGAAGAGAATGAGAATCAAAATGAAACTTTTAAAACACTTCCCCCTCCCCACAAACTGTTCACTTTCCCTCTAACAACATAAAGAGACAAATCCTGGAACTCTTGGTCAGTTTACCACCTATAAAATAGTCTTTCATCAGTTCATTTAGAGAGAGAAGTCTCTTTTAGTCTGCCATGGAATTTCCCCACTGACAACATAGAACAGTTCTCTTGTGGGTTTTAATTTTCACAAAGAAACAGCTGGCCAGGAACCTGCTTTTGTGAAGACCCTCCCATTGGCCGCTTTCTCGCCAGCTGCATATGGGTCATGGACACTACTGGGGTTTCAATTTTGAAAATGAACAGTTCAAACACAAAGGATTTTCTTCATCTCATGGAACAGAGATCTCTTTTCTTCCCTGGGACAGAGGGCTTTATATCTCATCTCTCTCTCTGTTCAAACTTCTCATAGGATCACAGCTTCTCATAGGGTCACAGATACTTCAATATTTACTTAGTCCATCACAGATACCTTTGCTTCAATCCAGTCTGAACAATCATTTCCCCAATCCATATTTTCCATTATTTAAATGGATATTCTAGTATATTACAGTTCATTACCATGGCTCTTAAAAGATTTTCAGCCCAAAAACTAAGGCATCTTCTCCATCACTTCATCTATTAGGATTTTTACTCTTTCTCTCTCTCTCCACTGACTTTAGTCTCATGCTGTGTCTCTCTCTGTCTCAATCACTCTGTCAGTTCTTTCAGAGAGAGGATTAGTGCTTTGCTAGTTCCATCTGTCAAGGAAAGAGTTAACATCTCGCCCGGGGCCTGTAGATGGTCATGTGATCTCTGCTGGGCGGTGGCCACTCTTGCTGCAGGGCTGTTGGATTTCAAAGCCCCACCGATAGGGGGAGAACTGACGCCAAGAGATCGGAGCGGCCCGGGGAACCGGCGGTCAGGACAGGCTGATGGACACTTCCCCCACCCCTCACTGGCATCAGGAGTGGGCCTGACCCAGCTTAGGCCCGGAGCTGCTATCAGGGGCCTAGCGGAGACCTCCCTCGGCCCAGGCCAGTGGTGGGGCAAGCTTTAAAGTCATCTAGATGTTAGTAGCTGAGGCCTCCCTCCCATGCCTCTGCTGGCAGCTGCTGGGGCCCAGGGCCCAGCTCGGCCCTGCCAGGGCTGCAGCAGCAGCAGAGCCCAGCCAGGCTGTGCCAGGCCCGGGGGGGGCCCACAGCAGAGCAAGACCGGCCCTGTTACCTGTTCCAAGGCTGGAAGGAAAAGGAAGTTTCCTGGGATTCCTCTGATTTTTAACCCTGTGTGTTCCTAGAGGCGTGTCATCTTTCTAATTGGTCAATCAAGCTGTCAACTTCAAAGCCAGTCACTAATTGATTTTTGCTATCTTTCTTGAAAAAATCCTTTCCATGCTGTGATAAATGCGACATTGGGTAAAAATTCGTGATAAAAGAATATAGCAAGATATGTTAGATTGGTGTTAATATAAAAAGGTATGGTCCGTAGAAACTATTCCCCCGCCAGGTTTCCACCGTCCTCAGTCCTGAGACAAAGAGAACAGGACAAGGACCATTACGAGAAACAAAGACACTAGCCAACCCAGATAAGAATCGGCATCGCACCCAGACAGAAATTCCTCTCCGAACGAAAAAGAGAATTCTCCGCCGAGGAATACACATTGAAATAAACATGGGCCGGCGAACTCCATCCGCATGTGAAAGGATCTTCCCGGAATACGGTCTGCAGAGTCCGACAAATCCGGGAAGCCCATCTGAAAATTATTTGGACTATTTGGACTATCCTGGGCACCTGTTCCGCCTCGGGACATGAAAACCCCAACAAAACCCCGAGCTGCGACCTGCTCCGTGTGGATTTGGGAAAACCGTGCTTTTGAGTGCGGTCTTCTCTTCCACCCGGCGCTGCACTGTGAATCCTTTTGTGGTTTTCTCTTTTTATTGGTGATTTGGATTGTTTTATTAATAAATTGTTTCTTTGTTAATCCGATTTTTGCCATTGCGTTTATAACAATGCTAAACCAGCACACAGCAGAAGGGAGATGCTATCCACATTTTGGATTTTCCTTTGTCTGAACCTTGTCCAAGGCTTCCATTTTCATGCAGTTCAAAGAGCTCCAAATTAAGATATGAACATGTACTTGTTTTTTAATGTGTTAGTTCTGCACAGCCTGGTTTTTGGTAGCAGGAGAGGCCACAGAAGTGGCTTCTGTGAGAAGTTCCTGGAAGCTTCCATCATGTTTGGCAGAGCCAATCCCTGATGGCTCTGAAAATGGACATGCTGCTGGACAAGGCTGTGCCAATTAGAGATGGTGGCAATGCCTCTGTGATAACAGATAAATATAAGAAGGAAATCAAAACAAAGTGGGGCAGTTTTTTCTTCTACCCGCAGAAGAGAAGGTGGTGAGAACATGTGAGGGAATCAACATGGAGACACCAAGGTCAGTGAAGAAGGAGGAGGAGGTGCTCCAGGCACTGGAGCCAAGATTCCTTTGCAAGCCATGGTGAGGACCATGGTGAAGCAGGTTGTCCCCTTGCAGCCCATGGGTCCATGGGGGATGCAGAGATCCACCCACAGCCTGCAGGGAAGGTGCCCATACTGGAGCAGGTGGATTTCTGGAGGAGGCTGGGATCCAGTGGGAGACCCGTTGGAGAGAGGGGGCCCTTGCTTCCAGGCTGGAGCAGCCTGTCTTTGGAGGACACAGTTTTGGGAGGACTGTGTGCCCGTGGGAGGGACTCATGTTGCAGCAGTTTTGGCAGGACTGCTACTCGTGAGATTGGAACCATGCTGGAGAAGTTCACAGAGAACTGTCTCCCGTGGGAGGGACCCCATGGTCTCACAGGGGAAGGACTTCTGTCCCTGAGCAGCAGAAGAAAATCTCAGTGATGAACTGACCAAAACTCCCATGCCCTGTCCCCCTGCGCTCTCAGTGGGAAGGAGAGAGGGGCTGGGGGGAGAAGGTGTTTTAAGGGCTTATTTTACTTCTCATTATCTTCCTCTGATTCTGTTAGTAATAAATTCACTTTGCAACTTAAGTTGAGCCTGTTTTGCCCCTGAAGCGTTTTCTCCCGTCTTTATCTTAACTCATGAAGCCTTCATTAACTTTTTTTTCTCTCTGCTCAGCTGTGGCAGGGGAGGGTGAGTGAGCATCTCTGGTGGGTGCCTGGCATTGGGCCAGTGTCAAACCTCAACACTCCTCTGAAAAGCTTTCCTCTGATGACCGTCAATACGTGTATTTATTTTAATTCTATAGCCAGATGTAATAAGAATTTTACTTTAAAAGCAAACACCTGTAGTAGTTTTCTGCTTAGATTGACTCTGTGAGAAGTGAGATTTGGGCTGGAGAGGTGCTGTTGGGAACAAAGGATGGCGTAAATCTGTTACCTGGATGCACAGGGAAAGTCTGAGCAGCAGGCACACGGAGTATTTATAACCTGTATCAATATTTCCCAGAAATCCAGGGTGAAGAAGTGATGGGGGTGCTCAGGTTCGGTCTGGCCTGTCAGGATTAGCCATAACCAACCTGGCCAAACCCCTGACCCTTCAAGGGATGTTTCAAACACTTCCACAGAAACACAAGTCAGTAACGATTACAGAGGAAAAATTACTGGTAATCGCTTATGATCCGTGGGGAATTTCCTCATTAATTACAAACCTAGTTCATACGGAATTTTGGAGGCAGAATCCCAATTTTGGCTACAGACACCCGGACAAGAAGGCCAGTTCTTTTCCATGGAAAGGAAAGCCTGGCACCCCGGTGTTTCAGGGGCAGACAATGGGCTGTGCAGGGGAGGGAATGACCAGCAGGACCTTTCTCCACCTCACCCTCCACTCCAAGGTGCAGCAGCCCTAGGTGTGACCAGTGAGGATGAGGAGGGGGCAGCTCCTGCCAGAAGTTTCTCTCAGAGGGTTACCCAGGCACACCTGTGCAGGGAGCTGCTAGTCCAGAGGGGCCAATGGGGGCATCTGGAAAATCTCTCCAGGAGTGATGGTATGAGCATCCAGCAGGGCCTGGGGAGCAGCCAGATGCATCTGGGCACAGAGCATTGCTCACAGAAAATGCTGAGAGAAAAGCCCTTGTGCCAAGCGGTAGCACTTGAGCAGGTGGGGCAACATGTGGGGTCCTGGGGGAAACATTCCACTTTCCTCTTTCATCTTGTCAATTCTTCCCCAGTGCCCTCAGAAAAAAAAGGGGGGTTATTAGGAGAAAAAGAGGTTAAACTCAGGGAAAAACCTTCCTTTTCCATAATTGTCTGTGTTTAAATTGAGGTAGAATCCCCTTCCCCTGCAATTTTAAGGGTATCACTTGAAGGGAACCCTGCCTTTTCCATGCTCTTAGGGGTATCACTTGACAGGGAATCCTCATTTTCCATTGTTTTCCAGTTTAAATGGAAGGGGAAAACCTTGACAATGCTATGTTATGGGTTTGAAATGAGCATAACTTCCCCATTTTCATCATCCTAAGGTTTAAATTGAAGGGAAAGCCCTAATGTCCTTCCTTTTTAAGGTTTTGAATTAAAGGAAAGATCCCCCCTTTTCCATCATTTGAAACATTTAAAGTAAGGAAAATGCCTCTTTTTCCAATATTTTAGGGTATTCAGATGGGAGAAGCCATTTATTGTCATGGTATTGGTTTAAGTAGAGGCAAACATCCCCTGTTCCCTCATTTTAAGGGGTTCAGTTGAAGGAAGCTGCTCCTTTTTCAGCATTTTGTGGGTTTAAATCTGCACTTTAGGGCACTTCTACCTGTGTCCCAGCACCAAATCTCTTACAAGGGAGCAAGCCCAGCACATATGTTACCCTAATGCTGCCCCAGAGTTCATTATTATTTTTATTTATAATGTATATAGCCCTAATTAGAGGCCCCAATGGGAGTTACACCATTTATATTATTACTGTTCTTCTCTACCCTACTCAGTCACCTACAGAGTACTACTTAGTAATTACTAATGAACAGTTATGCAAGGTAACTTACCTGTCTATGCTGCCAAAATAAGAAGCTTTCTTCTTACCTGCTGCCTGCCCTTTCGGTGGATGTAGTTGCAGTAAAAAAAGAAGGCATCTTAGAGCCCTTTACTCACCTGGCATTTAAGCCAGAGGAGCCAAACAGCTACAGGTCCTCTCAGTGCTTTTATCCCTTGTGGTAATTGCCTTCTCCCTTTTCCTGGGCATTGTGAGAATGAGAGGTGGGCCCGGAAAGGGGTATATTAACCCCAGCCTTTGGCAAGAGGGGCTCATTCCCTCGCTGGGATCAGCTGGGATAAGAGCTCTTCTCTTATTTTAATAAAGAGGATCTTCCAGGTTATCTCAGCTTTTTTTCAGCAGCTACTTTTGGCATCTAAAGCAACAGAGGCTTTGAAGACACCATGGAGAAGATAGCATTGAGTGTAAGGAGTATTTAAGTTCATGATTTTGGGTTGAGTGTTCAGGGGTGGTAAGGTACTTTTGTAATTTCCTTTTTTTTGTTCTTGTTTTTCTGAGTAGCATTACAACTTCCTGAAATTCCAGACTGTGTCAAGTATGAAACTTCAATATTTTCAGCAGATTCATTGCGTCAAAAAATGAACCTGCCCTGTGTCAGAGATGACATCTGAGATAGAGGCTTCTGATAGGCAAGTTGAGGACTGCAACTGTGAGAGGGAGCGTGAGCAGGGAACTGGGTTAGGAATTACTGGAAGGGGTTTTGAAGGTAGCAAGGTGGGAAGCAGTGTCCATTCAGGGGGCCCCCTAAGGCTTTTCTGCAAGCACAGCAGATGCACTTACATGCCTTAAGGCATACAAATGTGTCCACTGCACTCACAGAAATGCCATGTAACTTTATCTCTAGCTAACCCAGGTATCCATCGTAATGAGAGCCACAGCCTTCGCCTCAGGATGAAACTGGAGACTCAAGGACCTGGGCGCACTTAGGAGACAGTGAGTAGCTGAATTGTTGGGATTTGGCCCGTGAGCCACTAAACTTGTGCATTGATTTTGGTTTTCTTTATTGTAGCTGACTAAGATGCTAACCCAGGGATCATGGGGCCTTCCGAGACAGCGGAGGCAGACTCATTTTGCATCCAGTGTGGATTCACGTCGCCCATCATCCAAAAGCTAAGTCGAGGGCCACGACCCAGAGATGGGATAATAGCAGGGTAGTGGGTTGGAAATTCCTGGGAGAGATTTAAAAACTAGCATAGGGGAAAGTGACACCCTCTAAGGGACGTCTTAGGACAGCTAAAAGGAGCAGCTCTAGTTTTGATTGCAACCATGAGGTATGCAGTGCAGAGCAGTTCCAGTCTGTGTTGTCTAGGGTGTCTTCTGTGTCTTTAGCATCCCTTGGATCAGATCTCTCTGCCTTTTACCCTCAAAGGACTTATTGCAAGTTGCAGCCATCATCTCTAGGTTGTCAAATATTCATGCTTCTTGGCACCATGCTGATATCATTTGTTCCTTTTACCAGCAGATTGACTGTGTCTTGGAATCACATCTCAAAAGCATCAAGTTGTATGTCTTTTGAGGCCTTGTTCTGGGCTATATTGCCATCCATCATTTCCCAGCTGTGAGCTGTAATGTCCTGGGGCTTATGAGATTGTAAGGATATGGGGAACATTCTGGACGTAGCATTGTCTTGATCATTGTGACTGACAGTTCTTATAACAGGTCACTCTGTTGCAGTCTTTTCTTCTGCTCCTTAGAGCCTCTTCTGTCCACCATTGCCTTACCATCAGTTATCCCTTTTGGTGTCATCTCAGTCCTTGCTGTAATTTTTCTTGCTAAGACCTTTTTTATCATCCTTGTTTCACACCGCTTGTAGCATAATGTGTTGTTTGAGTCTGTGTTTAGCCTGGAACTACTCTGCCCTGTTGAATAGATTGGGGGGTAGGTGGAGTAGAAAGAAGACTTTACAGGTAACTTTTTCCTTTGCTTAGCCACCTGAGCCACACCTCGGATGGAGCAACCATGGCTGGTCCATGTGGGGTTTGGCAGAGATGGTGGGAGCGGTACAGTGGCGTCTCACAGTTTTGTAGTAGTTTGTCTTAATGCATGCTGTTGTCAGATCCTAAATGGTTTATGTCGAGAAATGAGACCTTTTGGAAAGGTTAAGCTTTCCCTGTGTTTCTTTGACAAATAATTTTTTTGCAGAGGGATAGGATATAAACCTGATACGAATGGAGGAGGCCAGACGAGCATGGCAAGGAGGCAGGTTGGCACCTGATGTCTGAGTGACAGTGTGACTTTCAGCTCTGTGTTTACTTCATGGTTCAGCTTTTTGTTTCATTTTGAAGATGCAAAGCATTCGGCACAGCAGGGTCTTGGCACTGGAGGGATCATGAGCCAGATGAGTATCGGTGACCAAGATGAGTGTTGATTCCAGCACAGAACTAGATGCTACCAGACTTGTATTAGTGATGAAACTATAAGCATCCTTTGTTTTTTGTGTTTTACAGGTGGTCTGCAGCATACAAACTGCTAGTTCAATATGACAGAGACCCTTGCAGAAAAAGGTCATGGTCAAGTGGTTTCAGACGGAAACTACCACGACAATGTGATGCTTTCAGACCCTTTGTCGGTACATGCCTTTCCGTTTTGTTTTGTCCCTTCTCCACCAGGAAGGTGGGTCATTGTTCAGTTGTTCAGGGGAGGTGTAAACCGTGGCTATGTTGCAGTGTTGTACTTTGTCTTCATTTTTAAGATGTAAAGCCAGATCTCAGCAGTCAAGGTCAAGTGAGCGAAGTGAGCGGTGACAAGTGGACAGAAAGAGTTGTTTTTGCTTGGGTGCCAGATTCTGGTGCAGATTTAAGCATTCATTGTCATTTGCACGTTTTAGGTGGTCCACTTGTATTACACCTACCAGGGCTGAACCCCCTCGCCGACTAGCTGACAGAGCCAGTTCACCACCCTCAAGCTGCCCTTGTGAGCCTTCCAAAAGTATTACAGGACTCTGCCATGAAGCCTTTACCTTTTCCATTTGAAAGCACCATCTGACTAGCCTTCAGCAATGGACAAAGATTTGTGGTGAGTTGGGGAGGTAGAGAGGAGGACCGAGGTTCCACTCAAATTTCAGCAATGTGATGTAACCTTGTGTAGTGGTTTCACGTTCACCGAATTTAGTGTCTGCTATTTTTACCTTTGGGAGATCGGATTTTGGAGAAAAAGGCAAAACAGGGCCCAACTTAAGGTAAACAGATAGATTTTATTAACACACACTAAGAGAAGCAAAGGAAAAGACAAAAAAAACCACAAATGAATTTCTAAACCAACCCTTTCTCCCACCACAAACTGTTCATTTTCTACAAACAATGTAAAGAGGCAAAACTCAGAACTCCAGGTCAGTACCACTTATAAAATAGTCATTCATTCAGTCTTTGAAAGAGAGAAGTCTCTCCTGTTGTTTTGGTAAGTTTCCACAAGAGAAACAGTCTGCTTGTGGCTTCTAACTCACACAAAAGCAGCCCGCCCAGGAAATTCTGCAATTGTGGAACCTCCCATATCATGTAGCCTTTCCCGTGACCACACATATGGGTCGTAGAATCACAGATTGGGGTGGCACTTTTAAAGATAAACAACTTCAAAGGCAAAGAATTTTTCATCCCAGAAAACAGAGATGACTTCACTGGCTGAGGGCTTCTTCTCATCTCTCTCTGTTCAAACCTCTCATGGGATCACCCAAATCACAACATCTAATTCAATATTCACTCAGTAAATCACAGATACCTTTGCTCAAAGAATCCACAAATCATCTCCCCAATTCATATTGTCCACAATTTAAAGGATTATTCTAGCATATTCATATTATAGTCTGTTACCACAACTCATAGGAGATTTTCAGCCTAGAACCAAGGCAACTTGTCATCTCTTCCACCAAAGAGGTCCCTCTTCCTTTACTGACTTTGAGATCTCCATGTTGTCCCTTTACATGTCTCCAATTTGGCCGTCTCTCTCACTAAGGAAAAAATTATGGCTTTGGAAATTTCATCTGTGCCAAGAAAGAGTTAAATTTGCCCAGATCTTCTTTTCTCCAGGCTGCGGCTGACTTCAAGGCCGCGCCAGCCAGGCCGATAGAGGAAGGGGGGAGGAAGAAACTCATGCCTATCGAAGCAGCTTGGAGCAGCTCGGGCAGTCAGGGATCTCAGCTGCAGCCTCCACCCCCACCCCTGGCAGCCGATGGGGGCAAGACCAAGACCGGCTCCCCCCACAGGGGAGAGCAGTGGGACCTGGCCAACCTGGGCCTCCCCTCAGGGCTGCGATACCTTCTCTGGCTGGAAGTAAGAGAGGGGCTTGGCTTGGGCACACTCAGTTTATATGAGTATTACCAAAAGTCACCTTCCATTTTCTCAGTGGTCAAAATACATGTCAATCCAAGAACTGGCACCTGATATGTCCCTGTCCTTTCCAAAACAAAGTTCCAGGTCTTAGCAGGGCAATATTCCATTAACCAAAAACCAAACTGTGTTAACCTATGACACCTTGTCTCCTCTTAACCCAGGTATACCCTGCAATGACAGCGTCAGCCTCTGAGCACAGCTGGAGTATGCGGCCTGAGGACTCGGACATTCTTAGGAGATGGTGAGTAGTGGAATTTTCAGGTTTTGGCCGATGTGCCGCTAAGCTCATGCACTGATGTTTGGTTTTCTTCATTGTACCTGACTAAGAGAGAACAGCCCGCTGAGGGCAGGAACTTCCCAGATGGTGAAACAAGCCTTCTTTTGCACTTGATGTGGATTCACATCCCCAGACATCCAAGCAATAAGTCAAGGGCTATGATCCACAGAGGCAATGAAAGCAGGGTGCTGGGTCAGGACTCACCGGGAGGGATTTTTGAATTAGCTGTGGAAATGGGGATGTCCGAGAAAGGGCCCTTTAGGCCACATAAAAGGAAAGTCTCACTTTTGATCACGCTGAGGTGCACAGGGCAGAGCAGTCCAGATGCATGTTGTGTCACTTGTCTATCATGCATTCTGTGCCTTCTGGGCATCTCATGTCATGGACTCCTCTCCCAAAGTGATACAGGATTGTGTTTAAATGGTTGCAACTCACTGAAAATCATATTTTTTCTCTCTATGTTGAGTGGGAAAGTGAACAGTTTGTGGTAGGGGGGAAGGTGTTTGAAAGTTTCATTTTCCTTTCTTTCTTTCTTTCTTTTCCTTTAGTGTATGTTAATAAAACCTATCTGTTTTACTTTTAAGTTGAGCCTGTTTCACCTTTTTCTCCCAAAATCCTATCTCCTAGTTGGCAAACAAAATTCAGTGAACATAAAACCACCACATAAATGGTGCGCCGGGATTCGAACCAAAACCACTACATCCAGTCAAGCCCCTGGTTTTGCAGTCATCCCACACCTCCCGGACAATGGCCTTATATGTGCGATCTAGAGGGTATTCCTAGATTGACACAAGAGGTCTGGAGCTGTTAAGTTATCATGCAGCACCTTGACTTTTGTAATAATTTTCTTTCAGAGGCAGATGGATTAAATCTGTGGCAGAGTGCTCCATACCGGGTGAGGGGGTTCCTATGGGAAGGTCAGTCATCGTTTGTCTTGGCAGGGCAAGTGTAAATGCTAACTGTGTTACAGCATTGTTCTTTGTCTTTATTTTTAAGAAGTACTGCCAGATATCAGCAGTCAAGGTCAATGGAGTGAGGTGATCAGTGACCAGTGGACAGAACGAGTTGTTATTGCTTGAGTATCAATTTCTGGTGCAGCTCTAAGCATCTCCTTGTTGTTTGTGCATTTTAGGTGGTCCATTTGCAAGATGTTGCAGCCCCAGATGCCGGAGGCCAGGTGGGTGCAAGCTTAAGATATAGGTGTGACGTACTTCAGTCAGAGCTGGGAGGTTGTGGTTTCACAGTCTCTCAGCATGTTTTTTTGCTTTGTTTCTTTGCAGGTGCTGCCACTGCCCTAGGTGTGCCTAGGAAAAGAGGCAAGCGGATGATTTGGCATTTAGGTGGGATGACTAATAGGCAAGCGGTGTGCAGCGACGTGCTAAGTGTGTACCTTTTCATTTTGCAGGTATAGTCTGGGCCACCTCCAGAGACAGATGAAGATTTGAGGTGAGCCCAGGGCTGTGGAGGGAGATAAGATGGAACTGCACTACAGGCTATGGGATGCACCTGTAGCAATGCCATGACAGCACAGAGAAGCTTGTCTCTGCCAGACCTTAAAAGGAAGAAATGCCACATGGCAGATGTCCTATGGAGAGAAGCCTGCCAGAGCCTGTGTCCTAGGGTGACTTTATGATGCTTGTATCCCCAATCATCTGTTCAGTTTGTGCTGTATATTGAGTTCTGTGCCTTTAAGACTGGTTCTGAGAGTGAAGCAGGGAAAGAAGCAGTGCCCAGTTTGTTTTGAAAAACAGCATTCACTCCTTTGCATTTTTTTCTTTCTTGGGACAGTGTTGTTCGTCGGAGGCACAGATAGCGGCCAGGCAGAGATTTTTTTTTGCTTTTAGTTAGTTTTAGCTAGCTGAGGCAGAGAAGTTCCCTGGACTGTTTTTTTTCCTTTTTCTTGGGACTGTTAAAACCTGCTCTGGAGTGAAAAACCCAGAGGAGCACCGGGGAACTCGCACCTGCGGCCCACCGGGGCCTGGACCTCTGAAGGGACAAATAAGGGACTGACCAAGTTGAGCTACGCCCACAGCAAGGACTTTCTTAATTTACCATCTCACTCCAGAATGAGAGGTTTTATTGTTTCATATTATTCATTCTTTATGGTTGTGGCCACTTTGTTAAATAAATAGTTTTTTCCACTTTTCTCCAAGGAAATTCTTTTCCCAGACCGGCTGGAGGGAGGGGCCATTTGGGTTTGCTCTCCAGAGGAACCCTATTTCAGGGGTTTTCTCCCAAATTTGCCCTAAACCAGGACAGCCTGCCAGATAAGTGAACATTGTGTGATCACCCCCCTATAAGGACATTAATGTATGTTGATGACATGGCAATGTGTGATAGGTTGCTTAGTGAAGAAATACCATATAAAGAAAGATGGTGTTTTGAAGAAGTGTATAGAAAGAGTTTGCTTTTTGCAATAAATGTCTCAGTATCCCCACTGATCTGATTCCATGCAGTTGTCAGAAATGGCACCAAGAATTGGGACTTAAATAAGCAACTAGTGGTTGTACTGGTGATGACGCTTGGCTGAATTTTTCAAGGGGCTGAAATGAAGCCCATGGCATGTCAGTAGACCTTTCTGCAGGATGGAAGGTAAGCAGCCAAGAAAGGCTATTGTTAAGTGTTTTGTTTTAAAAATGTATTAAAGGATATCACTCTAGATAAAGCCAAGTCCTGGCTACACCTTGACTTTAACTAGAGGAGAGGTTTTCATCAACAAACTCAGATGTTTTCTGCATCAAAAAAAAAAAAAAAAAAAAAAAAAAAAAAAACAAAAACAAAAAAAAACTAGATACAAATCACTTTGACTTGATAATTTGACCTCATCAATGACGGCTGGACAGACTTTTGGAGTGAATTTGGGAACCTTGCTCAAGAAAGGATACCCAGGTCTTCACTAGAAAAGAGTTTTTCAGCTATTGCAGAATCTGGGACAATGAGACAGCATTTTGGTAATTGGCAATCATTCAAATTTACATGTGTTATTGTTGAAAGTTGTTAACTGTCATTTGAAACATTTTCAGTTGTTGCATTTGAAATTTTTTCTAATAGATTTCAGTTACAACAAGAGTTGTGCCTTTTCAATCAAAGTACACTTTTTTTACTAACCTATGGCAAAGAGCTTGCTTGTGTTTCTGCAGATACAGAACACAAGTGAATTCCTGCAAAGAATGTGAAAATCATGTCAGGTGAGGAAGCTCTGACTGCTTCAAGAGTGGAGAAGAAAGCACGCAAATGTGAACCAGTGTCAAGACTGCAACCATCTTTTCGTTCTGCGTGCAAGGACTTTTGAGCTTGGGTTTTCTTTTTCTTTCTGTGTTGTATGAATCAGATGGTTCAGAATCGATTCATGGGAGCATAGAGCGGTTGTGAGAGGGTGTGGACAAACTCGGAAAAGAAACCGGATCATGGATGAATGGCATATTTGATTTGTTCAACCTTTCACTGTAGTCGAAGGAAATTTTGAAAACAATTGTATATATTCTATTGGGACTTGTAATTCTTCTCAGGACTGTGCCGTGTTTGCTTTAATGCATGCGGCGAGCCATGGACAGAGCAGCCAAAGATGTGTTTTTGGTGAAAACAGAAGGGGGAGATGTCAGAGTCCAGGACATACCTCTGGGTGCCCTGGAAGGTCACAGACCTCGGTAGAGAGGTCTGGGACCCAAGCAAGAGGGTCTGGGGTCTGTCCAGGGGGGTTAGAGACCCTGGCACAGAACCCAGGAAGACGTGGGCTTTGATTTCAGTCCATGAGAAAAACATCCAACACAGAGAGGAATTACAAGTCACAAATGTGTGACAGACAGTAGTGTAGTTTATCACCGGGTGGAAAGTTTTGTAGTTTTGGGTTCATAGAATGTAGGTGCAGGGGAACAAGATGGAGGATTTAGGGTGTTGCCCTAAGTCCTTCTCCCTTGGCATCCATCTTCTGCAGTGACGTGGGCACAAGGTAGTTTGAGAGGATTGGGTCAAAGTAGAAATGACCCTTCTAGTATAGATACTAGGCATTGGTATGAAATGATAAATAATAAGTACGTAGTTATCTGAATAAAAGCAAAGCAACCTCCCATCGTGGGGGGAGTCACATCGTGTCCGAGCTGCTGTGAACACCTTGGCCGGGCACAAAGAACTTGTAAGATAAAAATTAATAAACACGCGAGAACCAAGAAAACCAAGACCTTGAGACTCCGCTTCATTCTCGCGCCAAGCACAGACTCAAAGGCTTCAGAGGGCAGAGAGCAAAAAAAACCCACTCGAACCACCACCTGACTCTCGGGCAAGGAAAACAAACCCGAGACAGACTCACTAGAGATGAGCCTAGACGTGGCAGGCATGTGTTGGGGGCAAAACCAATAGCCCATCTGAAGCACATCTATACCAATGCATGCAGTATGGGCAACCAACAGGAGGAGCTGGAAGCCATTGTACAGCAGGAAAGTTATGATGTAGTTGCTATCAGGGAAATGTGGTTGGATGACTCTCATGACTGGAGTGCTACAATGATGGCTATAAGCTCTAAAAGGGACAGGTGAGGAAGGAGAAATTGACAGTGAGAAAGAAGACAAGGTTGAGTGCCTATGGATAAAGGTGAAGGGTAAGGTCAACAGGGTGGATATCATAGTGAGTGTCTGTTACGGACCACCCAGTCAGGATGAACAGGCTGATGAGGCATTCTACAAGCAGCTGGCAGAAGTCTCATGATCACTGGGCCTTGTACTGATGGGTTACTTCAACTTGCCAGATGTCTGCTAGAAATACAGCACAGCAGAGAGGCAGCAGTCTAAGAGGTTCCTGGAGTGTGTGGAAGACAACTTTCTAACACAATTGGTAAATGAGCCTACCAGAGGAGTGTTGTGGTTTTGAAAGCAAAAATGAATGAGAGGCTCCAAGTCAGAGATATAATTTAATAAGAAGAAAGGTAAAAAGGTAAAAGTAAAATAAAATAAATACAATAACACAAAGGATCACTGACAGAGTCAGAATACAACCTGAGCAGGATGGTGGAAGCAGTCCAGGTGAGGTGCTCTTCCTGAAGCAGTGATCCTGTAGAAAGGTCTGGGAGCTCTGGTCCTCTGGGAATCCAGTGGATAAATGCCCGCTGCACTGTCCCAAATCCCAGCTTATATCCAGGTGAGAATGCTTGGCTCCTCCCCCTGGGCAGAGCACCTCACAATAGCATGAGAAGTGTGAAATGTGTCCTTGATGGCCCATTAGCAGAGATAACCCCTGGAGGGAGTTACCTGTGACTCATGGGCCATTAGCAGGAGACACCCCAGAAGTCATTAGCAGAAAACGCCCCAAAGGCGTTAATGGGCCATTAGCAAAAAAGGCAGGGGGCTTGGGAAAACACTAGCCCACCTGGTTTCAACAGTTCATGAAGATGGTGATAGAATAAATACTTTGTGTACATCCTACACTGCAACCCAGGACAAGGAGGTACCCTGCTAGACCTGTTGTTTGTGAACAAAGAAGGACTGGTGGGTGATGTGGTGGTTGGTGGCCATCTTGAGCATAGTGACCATGAAATGTTAGTTTTCAGTACTGGATGAAGTAAGGAGGAACACCAGCAGAACTTCCATCTTGGACTTCTGGTGGGTGTTGGAATAGATAAAAGTTTGACAAGAAAGTTTTACAGATATGAATGCTTAGCAGAAGGCTCTCTGAATGTAGAACCTGAAAGCAGAATAGAGATAAAGCAAGTTTTGATATAGAAGAATAAAAGATGTCTAAATTAAGAATTGCTGAAGCCAGTTGTTACTGGACAACTAAGAAAGCAAAGGTTAAGTCGAGTTGGAAAGAAGTTTTATGGCTAGAGCAAAGGATATGTTGACCACAAACAAGATGATGTTTTTAGTAAGCAGAAGGAGGTTTAAAAAAAACCCCAAAAGATACTATAGGCAAACAAAAAACATGTTTTTACCAAGTAGAAAAAAGGTCTAAGAATTTTCCACTACGAGAAAACTGAAAAACAACTTTAAGCTTAAACTGTAACATATGATAATATGATAGTAGTTATGATAGGCTAGAGATAATAGTAAAGGTATTGTGTATAATGCTGATTGGTTTTTTATGTATTAAGATGCTCAGCAAAGAAAACTATATAATGCATTGTAACCAGAGCTAAAGTGGCTTCAGGTTTTGCCTATAAGCTGATGCGGACAGCTATAGTCTTGGCTTTGTTACCCACAACCCATGACTGCTGTGACTTCAATCTATAAAATAAACAGCACTTTTAAAGAGCCACCTGGAGTCCTGTATCTCTCATTCAGGCTCTTACAGGTGGGCAGACCTTGGCCTGTTTAGGAGGTTGATTGACAGAGTCTCTTGGGAGTCAGTCCTGAAGGGCAAAGGAGTCCAGGAAGGCTCAATGTGTTTTAAAAAGGAATTGTTAAATATTCAGGAGCAGGCTGTCTCCATGTGTAGGAAGACAAGTAGTCAGGGGAAAAGACCAGCCTGGTTGAACAGAGAACTTTGGCTGGAACTTAGGGAGAAAAAGAGAATCTATTGTCTCTGGAAGGAGGGTCAGGTAACTTGGAAGGACTACAAGGATGTTGTGAGGTTTTATAGGGAGAAGATTAGAATGGCCAAAGCCCAACTAGAACTTGATTTGGCCACTACAGTTAGAGACAAAAAAAAAGTTTCTATAAATACACTGGCAGCAAAAGGAGGGTCAAGGAGCGTCTCCATCACTCATTGAATGCAGAGGGTAGTGTAGTGTTAGGGGATGAGGAAAAGGCAGAGGTACTTAATGCCTTCTTTGCCTCAGTCTTCAATATCAAGACCAGTTGTCCTCAGGATACCCAGCTCCCAGAACTGGAACTTGGTGATGGGGAGATGACTGAAGGCCCCATAATGCAGAAGATGGTTAGTGACCTGCTATGCCTATTAGACACTCACAAGTCTATGGACCCTGATGTCATCCACTCCAGAGTGATGAGGAAAGAACTTGCCAAACCACTCTCAATCATTTACCAGCAGTCCTGGTTAGCTGGAGAAGTTCCAGCTGACTGGAAATTAGACAATGTAACACCCATCTACAAGAAGGGTTGGAAGGATGATCCAAGGAATTACAGGCCTGTCAGCCTAACCTTGGTTCTGGGCAGATTATGGAAGAGATCATCCTGGGTGCAATTACACAGAACATGCAAGACAACCAAGGGATCAGGCCCAGCCAACATGGATTTATGAAAGGCATGTCCTGCTTGACCAACCTGATCTCCTTCTATGACAAGGTGACCTGCTTGGTTGATGAGGGGAGGACTGTGGATATGGTCTATCTGGACTTCAGTAAAGCATTTGACATTGTCTTCCACAGCATCCTCCTAGAAAAATTGGCTGCTTGTGGCTTGGATGGATGCACTCTTCAGTGGGTAAAAATCTGGCTGGATGTCTGGGCCTGGAGAGTGGTGGTGAATGGAGCTAAATCCAGTTGGCAGATGGTTGCTAGTGGTGTTCCTCAGGGCTTAGTTTTGGGGCTGATCCTCTTTAACATCTTTATTGATGATCTGGATGAGGGGATCAAGTGCACCCTCAGTGAATTTGCAGATGACACCAAGTTGAGTGGGCTCAAGGGTACGAAGGCTCTATAGAGAGACCTGGACAGATTCAATTGCTGGGCTAAGGACAACTGCACAAGGTTCAATAAGGCAAAGTGCCAGGTCCTACACCTAGGTCACAGCAACCTCATGCAGTGCTACAGGCTGGAGGCGGAGTGGCTTCAGGGCTTTTCAGCAGAGACTTGGGAGTGCTGGTCGGCAGCTGGCTCAATATGAGCCATCAGTGTGCCCAGGTGGCCAAAAAGGCCAATAGCATCTTGGCCTGTTTCAAGAATAGTGTAGCCAGCAGGACTAGGGAAGTGAACATCCCCCTGTACTCAGCACTGGTGAGGCTGCACCTCAAGTATTGCATTCAGTTCTGTGCCCTCACTTTAAAAGGGACATTGAAGTGCTGGAGTGTGTCCAGAGAAGTGCAACAAGGCTCATGAAAGGACTAGAGAATGTGTCTTATCAGGAATAGCTGAGGGAGCTGGATTTGTTTAGTTTTGAGAAGACGAGGCTCAGGGGAAAGCTCATTGCTCTCTACAACTACCTGAGAGGAGGTTGTATTGAGGTGAGGGCCAGTCTCTTACTGTGCCTGCAGCAAGAGGACCAGAGAAAATGGCCTTAAGATGAGATGGGAGATTCAGATTAGATAGCAGAAAAACTTTTTCAGTTAGGGTAGTCAGGCATTGGAATAGGTTGCTCGGGGAGGTTGTGGAGCCACCATCCCTGGGAGTGTTTAAGAGGCATCTGGATCTGGCACTGGGTGATGTTTATTGGTTTAGGGGTAACAGTGGTAGTGCCAGGTTGAAAGTTGGACTTCATGATCGTAAAGGTCCCTTCCAACCCTGACAATTCTGTGATTCAATTACTTTGGGGACACCACTGTTTGAAATGTGGCTTGCTCAGGGGCTCCTCTACTGCCTTTTCAGCAAGCTGAGCAGAGCAGCTCTTAATCCTCTGTTCTTCATGTCTGCCCTTTCTCCAGAAGTGGACTTTAGGGAATAATGTATCATTTTAATTAAGAGCAGTTTAGTTTATTAATTGAAACAAAATAAAATATAATATTAAGAATAACAGTAATGAAAAGGAGAGAGAGAGACATAAAACCCAGGAGAATGAACAATGCAATTGCTCACCACCTGTTGACCAATGCCAAACCTGTCCCCAAGCGGTGATATATGGCTCCCAGCCAACTCCCCCCAGTTTATATACTGGGCATGCTGTTCTATGGTGTGGAATATCCCTTTGGCCAGTTTGGGTCAACTGTCTTGGCTGTGTTCCCTCCCAGCTTCTTGTGGAGCTCCTCACTGGCTGAGAGTGTGTCAGGGTCCGCAAACATATGTGGGGAACCTGATGGTTTGTTTTAGGGATCTCAGAGCACAAAAGACACAGTGGGGGACAACTCAGTTTACCTAAACAAAAAATGCACTTTTATTTAGTGCCAACAAATGCGATAGTGGGGAGAGAAAAATAAGGAATAGTGAGAAAGAGAAAGAGGGGAAGGGGATTATAGCTACCAACGTGGAGGGACGAGTCTTCGAGGTGTAGAGATGCCTATAGACGCGATCTTCTCCAGTGGGGTGATCACAAAAGTGAGCGGGGGTCTCCAGAGTCTTTATAGGTTAGTTAAGGCGGGGACCAAAGCGAGTGGCACAGAGCCAAAGAGAACCAAAGCGAGTGGCACAGAGCCAAGGCAGGAAACACCTATGTTGAGGTTGGATGCTCAGGAACAAACTGCTAACCACACTCTCCTGGTACAGACAGACCAGTTAGGACAAGCAGTCTCGGTTCAGTCCACTGTAACCAGTTCCATTGTTCTTGCATTCCATTCTCATGGAGATGCATATCAGTCCTCCAAGACTCGACAAATGTCCCACCTCAGCCAGGCCAGGGGCTCCCTTCAGAGTTCGGGGTCCTGATCCCCAACCATTGGAGACAGTTGTGAGGCATATCGCATCCTTGGACAGACTCTGACAGCATGAGACACTGAAAAGCCCTTGACTCAGGGTAAGCAATTTCAGCAACAACCAAAACATCCGTGTGTTATCAGCATTATTCTCATACTGAATCCAAAACATAGCATTGTACCAGCTACTGAGAAGAAAATGAATTCTATCCCAGTCAAAACCAGGACAGGGTGGTTCAAGGGGACAGTTATTGATCCACCTCTTAAAAGTCAATGATTCTGCACTCTTCCTCAGTTCTTTACTTGCCCTTACTGCTCTAGGCCTGCCCACCCTTGTCCCTTTTTAGATTTAGTAGGCAGCATTGTGTACTGTGTGAAAATGCAGTGCCTAGGGGCTAGAATGCTTCCTGGATGCCAAACAAGAAAAGGAATCATTGATTGTGGAGGCCCCTGCCTCTGAAGAGGACATTGAAAGAGTCATGCACCCTGCACTCCCTTGGAGAGCAGACAGTGCATGACAATCCTCCAGCTATGGATTGGCTACCCCAGTTCTGTTCCCTGGTTGGTCAGTTCTGTATCCTTCCCTTGATTGGTCCAAGTTTCGATCCCCTAATTTGTTTATTAATGTTCTCCCTGATTGGTCCGTTTCCTCAGTTTCTAACCCCATTGGCTGTTGGTAAAACCCCACCCCCTTTGGTAGGTGCATAAAACCCTGACAGCCAAGCCCTTTGGGGTCTTTGGTTCATCGGCGGAGATGAAGTAAAGAAGCCTCCCGGAGACCATCCCTGGCTCCTGTGTTTCCTTCTGCGCCGCTTGGGATCACCTCCTCAGGAAGAGCAGCCTCCAATAGCTAGAGCCTTGTCCGGACTGACAGTCTTGGACTTCACAAAAGAGCTGAAATCTGCTGAGGTGCCCTGCGCCACCTGGGCTGAGGCTGCCTTACTCAAGGGAACTCGCTAGGGAAGGTCGCTGCCCTCAGAAGAGCTAGCCGGAGGCAGAGGCGGGTGGCGATAGCTGGTGCCCAACGTGGGGCCCTCCCGCTGAGGTTCCCCTAGCGAGCCATCCTCGATCTCGAGGTGAAGACACGGCCTTGAGCAGCCCAGCTCTTCTGGCGGACCCCCCTGCATTCTAGCACGAGCTACGTCAGAGGCGTCGGCCGGGAACTGCGAACTACATCGGACTGCAGCCGGTCGCACCAGGTGGCCACCTCTCACCGGTTTTTCGTTGCCCATCAGCGCTATCGAGCGAAGAAAGAGTGTGAGTTAATTGGGCTTTTCCTTTATTTATACCTTTTGCCGGTTGGGAGGGAGTGAAGGCAGGATGGGAAACAGTTTCAGCCGTCCATCGCTTACCCATCCTGAACAGGAGTTTTATGTCCAAGTTAAAGCTATCCTTGTTGGGGCAAATTTTAAGTTCAGATGGGTGGTTTTAAAGGGTTTTGTCAAGTGGATTTTTGAGCATTTTTCATATGTTAAGTTAGATTCAGTTAAGTCTTATCGTTTTTGGGATGATGTGGGAAGCAAGTTGACAATTGTACAGTTGGAAGGAAATTTATCAGTGGCAAAATACTTTCCATTATTTAAGTTAATATTTAAAGCGTTGGAGGGAATCAGTTCAGGGAAAGATGCGGGGAGAGTTCGGGACCCCCAGTTAAAATCCTGTACCCCTCCTTCCTCACCCCACACTCCTAAACCCTCTTCCCTTCCTGAGGGTGGGTCGACGAGCGCGTCCCACAGTACTGTGCCGGGAGGCTACCGTCCCTCGGGCACTCCCCAACCCCCTCTCTACCCTTCCCAGGACAGTGCTGGCCACACTGCCTTGGGCCTTCCCTGTGACCTCCTTCCTATGCCTGTGTACCCAGTTGTGCTCCCTCCAAAAGTTAACCCTGTTGTTAATCAAGATGGCGCTGGTAATGTGGTCAGCCCCGCCATTTTGTCCTCCCCTTGTCCAAGTTTTCCCGCCCTTTCTTCACAAAATGGCCACTTTTCGGTGACATCATCTCAGGTTGTGGGCGTGTCAAGTTCCTTCCCTATCCCCCACCCCTCTGCGTTGATTGGTGCAACCGCGGCGGGCCCCTCCCCTTGTGTTTTGACCCCCACCTCCCCATTACATCATTAGTCCCTCCCCTGGTTACACCCCCTGCGCAGACTCCACCCTTCGTCACACCTCCCAGGTGGAAGCCACACCCCTGTCCCCACCTCCAGGCAACACCCACATGGAGGCCACGCCCCTAGCCCTGCCTCCAGACACCTCCCAGGCCATGTCTCCAGCCCCGCCTACTGACGTCTCCAGCTTGGCCGGAAGTGTCAGTGAGAGACACCGGAACGAAGCCATTTTGGCTTTGACTGCCCCATCGAGTCGACTGCTTTCCAAGTGCAGGGGGAAAAAACACGAACAGAAAAACATTAAAGCCCCTTCCTCAGATGAGGAAAGCAGTGAGTCCTCAATATCTGATTCTGAATGTGAGGAATATGAGGATCACTGGGCAAAGACAAAAGGTGACGCTATAAAGGACAATGACTGGGAAATAGCTAATAAAATCACTGCATTCCCTATCATGGTCAGGCAGGGCCGACGACAGGCTAGAAAGGTTACATGGCATCCTGTGCCATTCTCGGAACTGAAAGAACTTAACAAAGCTGCCAAAGAACATGGTCGAGGGTCTCATTACTTTAGACACATACTTGAGGCTACCTTCGCAGCACACATGCTGTTACCACACGATGTCCGGAATATAATTGGATGTCTGCTCACCCCAGCCGAATACTTGCTTTGGGAAAGGAATTGGAAAAAACAATTAACAACACTGGTAACAGCCTATGAAAAGGATACCAATAAACCAAATTTAATACTGGAGCAAATTGCTGGTGAGGGCAACTATTTGAGGCCCACCAACCAGTTTGATATTCCAGACTCTGCATTAAGAGAAATTGCAAGTGCAGCAAAGGCATCCCTCACGTTAGTACCCGACGAATCAGTGCCGTCCCAAAGTTTTACATCCATCAAACAAGGTGTTGAAGAATCCTTTACCAAATTTGTGGATAGACTTAAAGCGACACTAGAGAAACAATTAGAGAGTGCCGATGCTAGGAAGGAGATGTTGGTCAAAATGGCTTTTTTAAATGCAAATGCAACCACAAAACCTATCCTTCAAGCACTACCCCTTGACCCCAGCCTGACTATTGACCAGATGATTGAGGCGTGCATTAAACATCAATCTACCGAGAACACTGTGGCACAGACAGTGGCACAGGGGATTGCACAGGGTGTTTCAGGTGCCTTTGCTGTTATCACCGCGAAGGACAGACAGAGGTGTTTTAACTGTGGGCAGTTTGGTCATTTTATCGCGGAGTGTCCAGAAAAACAGGCTGTGGAGGACCATCGGAAAAATCATCAATGGATTAACAATAACCCTGACAGATGGTGGAGGCAGGGAAACGGGAAACAGAGCACGGGGCGGCGACGCGCGACGACACAAAATACCCCGCCCACTCCAACACCCAAAGACCAAGACGCAGACCAATTTCCACACGGACCGAAAACGACAGCTTCGGAGGTTCCCCCCAGGATGAAGAAGACGACTTTTACTCCCAGATACAGGTGGGAACCCGGCACCAGTTGGTAAGTGATGTCTCCGTTCAATTCGAAAATGACTCTATTTACATGATTGCGACAGGAAAATGTGCTCCACTAAATGGACCTTTTGATATTTTGATTATTGGAGACCCCTTTTACAAACCGGCCGAACTGGCTGTGATCCCTGAAGTTCAGACACTGGAGCCAGGGGAAGAGATTTTTGTTTCAGTTATGTGCTTAGACTACCCGTATTTCCTACCAGCGAATGTCCCTATTGCCCAAGCATTTCTTTTACTAAAGCCTCTACCTGAAACTGTTCCCCAAAACCCTACAGTACTATGGGTCCAAATTATGGGATCCAGAAAGCCCGTTTATAAGTGCACTGTTTTCCAAAGGAGAGAAAGTTAAAAGACTAGGCATGATGGACACAGGAGCAGATGTAACTCTGGTGGCAAAATCTGAATGGCCCCTTGACTGGGAATTGGAGCCAGTCTCTGGTTTTATCTCTGGCATAGGGGGTGTAGCAACCTCCTGGCGGGCAAAACGGAATGTGGTCATTAGTGGGCCGGAGGGCAAGGTGGCTACTATTAGGCCATTTGTTGTCAGGGCACCCATTACCTTATGGGGGCGTGATGTTTTATCCCAATGGGGAGCAACACTAACTATTAATTCCAGGGATTTTTAATAGGGGCCACTGAAGACCGCATGTTTGAAACCCCTCAGTTAACCTGGAAACAAGATCACTCAGTGTGGGTTGATCAGTGGCCCCTATCCACCGAAAAATTATGTGCACTTGAAGCCCTGGTGGAAGAGCAGTTATCCAAGGGACATATTATTCCATCAAACAGTCCCTGGAACACCCCCATTTTCGTTATTAAAAAACCCGGAAAAAATAAATGGAGGTTGCTACAAGACCTCAGAAAGGTTAATGAGGTAATGGAAGACTTTGGACCCCTACAACCGGGGATGCCCTCACCCATTATGCTGCCTCAAAATTGGCCTTTAGCCGTAATAGACATCAAAGATTGTTTCTTTGGGATACCTCTCCATCTGGCAGATGCACCAAAATTTGCCTTTTCTGTGCCGTCTCCCAATCGACAAGCCCCGCTTAAAAGATACCATTGGCTAGTACTACCCCAAGGAATGAAAAACTCGCCAACAATATGCCAATGGTATGTGGCGAAAATATTGTCTCCAATCAGAGCTGCCTTTCCTGATGCCATTTTATTACATTATATGGATGATGTATTGATTTGCGCCAGAGACCAGTCGGACTTAGACCAAGTTCTCCAAGCCACCATCCAGGCCATTACAGACTCTGGGTTCGAGATCCAGCCGGAAAAGGTACAGCTTACCTCCCCATGGAACTACCTTGGACTTTGCGTGCATGAAAGGACCATTCAACCACAGCAGGTAGTCATCAATTCTAACCCAAAGACTTTGAATGAGGTGCAGCAGCTCTGCGGCTCAATCAACTGGATAAGACCACTCCTAGGCATTTCATCAGAAGACTTGGCTCCATTATTCAATTTGTTAAAAGGAGACAGTTCCCTCACTTCGCCTAGGACCCTGACAGCGGAAGCCCGAGCTGCGATAGTCACGGTAGAAGAGGCACTATGTACCCGTCAAGCTTATAGGTATGAACCATCTTTACCGTTTCTTTACGCCATTTTGGGTACTACACCTCACTTTTATGGACTCATTTTTCAGTGGGATGATAAGCTCAGAGACCCTTTGCTGATCCTGGAGTGGATCTTCCTACATGCCCAACCAAACAAGACAATTACTACTCCCCAAGAAGCAATTGCTGCTATAATTCGTAAAGGTAGGTCACGCCTCTGCTCTCTTGCAGAGTGTGATTTTTCATGCATATATGTCCCATTGGCCACAGTTGAAGAGCTAGAATTTCTGCTCCAACATAATGACAACCTCCAGTTCTCCCTCCATAGCTATCCAGGTAAAATTTCTATCCACTATCCTGGCCATAAATTATTCAAAACTAATTTTAATCTGATTCCCAAATTTATCCAAAGCAAAACTCCTTTGGAAGCTGTGACAGTTTTCACGGATGGCTCGGGATCCTCTCACAAGTCAGTAATGACTTGGAGAGATCCTAGGAGGCAGAAGTGGGAGTCTGACGTCCGAGTGGTGGAGGGATCCCCACAAATTGCAGAATTAGCCGCCGTGGTCAGACCTTTCGAAAAATTCAAAGACCAGCCTTTCAGTTTGGTTACGGATTCGGCGTATGTGGCTGGAGTTGCTATGAGGGCAGAGCATTCCTTCTTAAAAGAGGTGTCTAATAAAAATCTATATTCCCTGCTTTCTAAATTGATCTACCTTATCTCCCACAGGAAGCAGCCATTCCACATCATGCATGTGAGATCACACACAGACCTTCCAGGCGCCATTGTCGAAGGGAACAGGAGAGCAGACGCCTTAGCAATGATAGCACAAACTACCAATGTGCCAGATATATTCCAACAGGCTAAATTGTCACACCAATTTTACCATCAAAATGTCCATGCCCTGACCCAAATGTTCCGCCTAACAAGAGAACAAGCTAAAGCTATAGTTGGGTCATGTCCACAATGCCAGGCCTACCAAGTCCCCTTCCTAGATAAAGGAGTTAACCCCAGGGAGCTAAACAGCAATGAATTATGGCAGACCGATGTAACACACTTCCCTTCTTTCGGATGGCAAAAATACATTCATATATCAGTTGATACATTTTCAGGAGCCGTCTTTGCTTCCACGCATGCTGGGGAAAACGCTACCTTTGTAAAGAGACATTTTTACTTAGCCTTTGCCACGCTGGGAGTCCCCAAGAAAATTAAAACCGACAATGGGCCTGCTTATGTGTCAAAACAATTAAATTCATTTTTTCAGGAATGGGGAATTCAACATGATACAGGTATACTGCATTCGCCCACAGGACAATCGATTGTTGAAAGAACCCATTCAACGATCAAGAGGGTCCTTAATCAACAGCGGGGAGGTACAGAGGTGTTATCTCCCATTGAGACACTCTGTAAGGCCTTATATGTTATTAATTTCCTGAATTGTTCTGCTTCAGAGCCTAACCCCCCCGTAATCAGGCACTTTTCAAATTCGGCCAGAGCTAAGCTCACAGAAAAGCCACCTGTGTTGATCAAAGATCCAGAATCACATCAAATATCGGGTCCCCACCAGTTGATTACCTGGGGGAGAGGGTATGCCTGTGTGTCAACCCCATCAGGTCCAAGGTGGCTTCCAGCCAAGAACATCAAGCCCTATCTGGGGCCTACTGACAAAGACAATGCTAACCTGAATGTTATTGAGCCGCCTGCAGGGACACCGGAGCTTTAGCGGATGGCAGCATGGAAAAGGAGGAAAAGGAGACCCAAAGCACAAAAGACGGCGCACCGCCCGATCACGAGGTCACAAACAACGGAGTGAGCAGTGCCGACAGGGATGCCACACCATGACAGAAAGGACTGTATTTTAATCTTCCAAGAAAAAGACTAAGCCTCACTGTAGGCTCAAGAGACTGTTACCCCAGAAATGCTTTCCCCAGAGTATCCTGCTCCCACTACTTTTAACCCTTACCCCCTGGATGTCCTTTCCCCTGTACTCCAACCTAAAGGTTCTACTGTCGTCAGTATCACCTTTGAAAGATAAATGCTAACCCCGATTTTTTTATTTGTAGAACCACCCCAAGGCAGAAATGGATTGCCGCGCACTTATCACCTGGATGCTCTACCTAGCATGGATGCTCCTCTGGATCACGCCCAGCCAGACCTGGATAGTGAAGCAACCGAAAGAAAACGTCTGGGTAACCCTTGCTAAAGCCCTGAAGCAACAAAGCATGTGCTTGTCCATGGGCGATGCCCACAATCCACTATCCTCATGTCTAGTGGGCGTCCCATTGCAAAGTCATGAGTACCCATTCACAGGGAAACTGCCCAACCCCGTTGACATTTGGGACGAGTGGACAGGGATTTTACCACATGCAACAGAGGAACTCCAAGAATTGGACCTTTTGGGGTCCTCCAAAGCAGCCTATTGCGTAAATTTCTTCTATAGGAGAGATAAGAAAGATTTAGCCTTAAGGGTACAACAAAAATCAGTGTACAGATTTGATGTTTCCCCAAACAATAAAATTTATCAAAGAGAAAATTGGTGCAATTACACCTCACCCACACTATCCATGTCCACTCGCCAACCCCGAATTCTACCAAAGGGAGTCTTCCTAATTTGTGGGGACAGGGTATGGGCAGGAATCCCTGCGCATCTTCAAGGAGGTCCTTGCACTCTAGGAAAGTTAACCATTTTGACTCCAAACACCACAATGGTTCAAGATTGGCGCAACAAAAAGAACAATCAGACCCGAAAACGCAGACAATTGGAAAACCTAAAAGATGACTGTGATAGTCAAATTACAGATTGGTCGAGACAAAAACAAGTACTAATGTCCATATTTTTGCCATGGGTAGCCACAGCGAAAGCGCTAGGCGAGCTTTCCCACCCAGAGTGCTGGCTGGGAAAACAAGCTAAATTAACCTCTGCCATCCTCCAAGACCTCCTTGAAGATGACGAGACCACCAGAAGGGCTACACTACAGAACAGAGCAGCAATAGACTTCTTGCTCCTTGCCCATGGACATGGCTGCAACGAATTTGAAGGACTTAATTGCTTCAACCTGTCCAGCCGCGGAGAGAGCATCCACGCAAAGATTAAGGCGATTCAAGGAGCTGTCCAGGACTTGAAAAAGAAAAACCAGCAAGAGAACTAGTCGGACAATCCCTTCAAGAATTGGGGGCTCCAAGGATGGGCAGCAACGATAGCCAATGGACTGTCGTGGATTTTTATTATTATACTAATCGTTTTGGTCGCTTTTGGTTGCATACTTAAATGCCTGGAAAAATTCTCCAACAAAGTCTTCTTAATAAATAAAGAAGGGGGAATTGTGGAGGTCCCTGCCTCTGAAGAGGACATTGAAAGAGTCATGCACCCTGCACTCCCTTGGAGAGCAGACAGTGCATGACAATCCTCCAGCTATGGATTGGCTACCCCAGTTCTGTTCCCTGGTTGGTCAGTTCTGTATCCTTCCCTTGATTGGTCCAAGTTTCGATCCCCTAATTTGTTTATTAATGTTCTCCCTGATTGGTCCGTTTCCTCAGTTTCTAACCCCATTGGCTGTTGGTAAAACCCCACCCCCTTTGGTAGGTGCATAAAACCCTGACAGCCAAGCCCTTTGGGGTCTTTGGTTCATCGGCGGAGATGAAGTAAAGAAGCCTCCCGGAGACCATCCCTGGCTCCTGTGTTTCCTTCTGCACCGCTTGGGATCACCCCCCCCAGGAAGAGCAGCCTCTAACAGCTAGAGCCTTGTCCGGACTGACAGTCTTGGACTATAGTCTTGGACAAAAGAGTTGAAATCTGCTGAGGTGCCCTGTGCCACCTGGGCTGAGGCTGCCTTACTCGAGGCAACTCGCTAGGGAAGGTCGCTGCCCTCAAAAGAGCTAGCCGGAGGCAGAGGCGGGTGGCGATAATTGATAGGTACTTGACCACAGATATGAAAGGAACAAGTGAAACCATATTTGTTAGGAAAGTGGTATCCTCAGTACACTGTCAATTGAGCTGTAATTAAATTATCAGAGGCTTCCATGGCTAAGGAATTAATGAGTCAGGTTTGAAGTAGGACAGGTGTGAAGAGCAATATAGGAGAAATACCAAAGGGAGCCACTTGTACATTGACAGATGGCTTGTGGAGGATGTTGATGTGGGTTACATGGAAGTGAGAGGGTTTTCCCTGATGCCTCTCTACTGCACATCCCTCCCAGGGACCCCCTTCTCCATCAGATTGTGTGGATCCCTGCATCCTGGTAACACCATTGCATGTTTCTGATCCTTCCTTCTGTATGCAATGCCTGGCAGCTCTGTGACCTGGAGACTCTTCTCTGCCCATTTCTCTTCCTTTGTTTTTCCATTTTGTTTTTGCTCATGAGCAAGTGAGCCAGGTAACTGTAATCTCCAGAGAACTCAGTCTCACAAAGTTTGAGGTTTGCTTTAAAAATTATTTCCTTTGACTGGGAAGTTTGATTGCAAATTTTCCTCTTCCCTTTGCTCCTCTCTTTCATAGTCTTACTTGCTTGGCCTCTTGAATGTCCAACTGCCAATTAACATGTTTTCCTTGTTTCTGTCAGCCAGTTGGGAATCCTGAATGAAGAACCGCTGGGCTGGCATGATCTGTATTTCAGAGAGCTTTTTCAGAACTGGCCAGTGGTTTGCAGTCATACTCACCTGGGCTGTGGCCTGGACCAATCCCCCAGCTAAGCAGCATGATGGTAGAACAATACTTGGATGGGAAGGCTCCAAAGGAGTCCTATGTGCTGCAAAACATGCAATTAGTGATTCAGCTGGAAGTGCTTTTTAGTCCATATGCGAGGCCAGGGCTAATGTCAACCCTGTGATTCTTTTTGTTGGAAGTGAACAACGATGCAAAGCCCTTTGTGCAACAGCTGAGGTGATAATCCAGATCTCCTGGCCTCAGTCCATTTGGGGTAATTGCATTCTTCCTGGGCAGTGTTTTCAACCCATTCCTGTCAGATGCATTGCTGCCACTTTCTGTGCTATAGCACTACTTCAGCCATGTCTGAATCAATTCTTATCACTGTTCAAGCTTAGAGCCTTTTCAGAGCTTTCTCTGAAAGGTAGTGTGGTAGAGCAGGGAATTGGTGGAGGAGTTTAAATATATGTATATTTACATATACCCATGCTACACTTACTGGGGCTTGTTCTGCTTGTAAACTCTCCAAAAAATAACTCTGGTGACTAGCAGGCACAGCTGGTAGATCTTCAAAGTGGGACTCCTCCTGGGACACCAGTGCAGGTTGACCTGCTGGCTGTATAGGTGACATTAAGCAGAAACATTCTGGGTGCCTTCATGATTGTTGTAAAGACTGATGCACCAGTAAGTTAATGTGGCAGTACCTCCCCACATCACAGTGTAAAGGTTGTGCTTCTGGGGAGCCAGCAGCATGGCTGATCAGCCACCTGCAGCACTCTGAATACTGTTGCTGTGGCTCTTGTCAGAGTCGTCTTGCACTGCCAGTGATATCACAGGGTGGTAGCCTGTGCAGGAGGGCAAGCTGGAGAGCAGGGACTGTCTCTAATCATCTTTTTCTGATCGTGCCTGTGGCTGGGGAAATGTCAGACCTGGTTTTGGAGAGGCTGATATTGTCACAGTTTTTAGGACCTGCTGGCCTAAAAGGCCTAGTTCCCCCATAGTGCAATTTCCATTAGTGTGTAATTACAGCACTGGGAGCACTGGGAGCCTGGGAAGGAGTCTTAAACAACGTTTTAGTGACAGTTTTGGCAGACCTTTTGGAGATTTCTATTAAGTAGTTGTCCTTTTCCCTGTTTGCTGTAGCCTGGGAAATGCTGCAGCATTAGATTTGGCTTGGTCTGTTTGGGTGCCAGCACTCTCACTCAAGTACTGGCAAACTCTGTGTGGCAGAGCAATGGTATAGCTGCAGTGGGCAGAGAAGACAAAGCTGAGGGTGCAGAAAGAACTTTTTTCCTCTCTAAAATCTGCGGAAAAGAGACAGTGGCAGCAACCATAGTAGCCCTCTCTGGGAAACGAACCCTGCACCCAATCTGGAGTCACGGAGAAAATCAGGGTGATAACTGAAACCCTGAGAGGGAGGGCTGTAGTCAGAGGAGCGTCCTCAGCACTGGTAAGACATGGCAGGATCTTTGAGGGCTGGGGTGCTCAGGGTCTATTGGTTCTGTCCATATGTCACAAACTCACTTCACTCAGATGAGCAAATACTGCCTGCCCAGCATTTGGAAGGCCGTTTAGTGTGGGGCATTTCTCAGCTGAGCTGAACATGTATCTGTGTTCTTGTCTTTCCCGGTGACCCAACACAGCTGGAACAAGCAACCCCAAGACCATACTGCAGGTGCCAACAGCTAAGACCTGCCTTTCCCATCTGCTTCAGCCTTACACTAAGGTTAGCACTTGTTCAATCATTATTGCTTTCTCATCCTTCACCAGGGCTTTGCGAAGAAGCTGGAGAACCCCATTCTGTTCTCCCTTTGGCCCAGAGGGCCAGCTTGTTGAAATAGGTGTCACTCAGGAGCGATGCTCCCACAGCCCAGGCTTGCTGGATGTTCCTGCCTCTCACCATGCTGCAAGAGCAGTGTAGGCAGCCTGGATGTGTATGACTGGTGCTGTTAAGATCTTTGAACCCTGCATGCAGTTGTTGGGAGCTCAGTGTGTTTTAAGTCCTTGGAAACTTGCTGCCTGTGCTGCTTGCTGCACTTGTCCTTTTGTGCACCGGCAGTATTCAACAGGAGCTTTTCCCAGCTGCTGATCTCTGCTGCTTGCTGTCCTTCACCTGAACAAGCAGAGATGAGACTCCACCTAGAGCTTGTGGCAGACATGATGCTACTTTCTGTTGGAAACAGTTAAGTGCTGCCTGTATTTTACCAGGATTTTGTAGTTCAAGGAGGCCCTTGCCCATGGTGTATAAAGCTTAGAGTAACAGTGAAGTGTTTCAGGAAGATTACAGAAGCACAGAATAAACTAGGTTGGAAAGGACCTTTAAGATCATCTAGTCCAACCTATGACCTAACACCTCCTCATCAACTAAACCATGGCACCGAGTGCCATGTCCAGTCTTTTTTTTAAACACATCCAGGGATGATGACTCCACCACCTCCTTGAGCAGACAATTCCAACGTGCAATCACTCTTCAGTGAAGATTTTTTTCTAATGTCTAACCTAAACTTCCCTTGGCACAGCTTAAGACTGTGTCCTCTTGTTCTGTCAGTTGTTGCCTGGGAGAAGAGACTGACCCCCACCTGACTACAATCACTTTTCATATAGTTGTAGAGTGATAAGATCACCACTGAGTCTCCTGTTCTCCATGTTAAAAATGGGCGGAGATAATATTTTTCTCCTTAAAATGCCTCTATTAATCAGCTCTTACAAGAGTGGCTTGAGGGAGGTTTCAGCCCTTCCGGGTTCACCCTGAGGAGGAGGGTCTTGTTCGGCTTTGCAGCTCAAGTTGCTACAGAGCTGGGAGCTCCTTCCTCGTCAGGAGTCCGAGGAGTTCTAGCTTTCGTTGGGGTGGTCTGGGGGTCTGCTTCTTCTTGGGTACTTTTTAGGTTACAACGAGTTACAAAAAATTGTTAATTAATTCTTTAGGGTATACACGGTTTAGTACTGTCTTTTGTGGGTTCAAATTTTACATTGATTTGTTTTGGTAGGGGTTTTTTGGTTTTAAAAGAGTCCCAGGTTACACCAGGGTTTTTTTTAATTTGCATATTGGTCGCTGGGGTTGCCTGGGGGTGGTTGCGTAATTGCCGTGGCGGCAGCCTCATGGCGGAAGTCTGGGGTCTTGTGGCGGGCACCGCGGCTGGGGCTCTGGCGGGCAGGAGCAGGCAGCTGGGGCGGCCGCGCGCGGGGGGTGGCGGGCAGTGGCCGTGCGCGGCGGGGGAGCAGGGACGGGGTCTGGCGACTCGGGGGTCTCACGGTTTTGACGGGGGGGTGTGTATGTTTTGGCTTCTGGCAGCTCCATGATGGGAGCGGTGTGGGAGTGGGGCCGCCAGCGGCGACTGCGGGGGCACACGGCGTGGCTCCGGTGGCGGCAGTAGCAGCGATGGGGGTCGGGCGGGGCCGGGAAGCCCGGAGCAAACCCCCGCCGGCAACCGTTCCGCGGTGGGGAGGGTCGGGCCGGCTCGGCAGCCCGGGGGTTTCGCGGCCCCAATGGTGTGTGGGGGGGAGGGCCGCGCGGTGACTTCGGGAGCAGTTGGCGATCGGCGGCTCGGGGCGATCGGCAGCTCGGGGCGCCCGGCAGCGGCAGGGAGGTCGGGCCGGTGGCGGTGCCCTGGCGGCGATTCGTGGGTGCTGGGAGACGGGCCGCGCCGGCCCGAGGCGAACGGACCACTCGGGGGGGGGGCGGCACACCGGCAGCTTTTGCTTTTGGTTTCTTCGACGGCTCAGAGGGGGCACTCTAGCAGGTGCGAGGGCTCCTCTCTCCTCCGGCTGCTTGAGGGGGTGCGGTTTTCAAAGAGCCCCCCTGTTGTCCCTGCATTTCTTGCTTTCAAGTGTTTGAGTCTTTGCAGCAGCTTCTCACGCTGCTTCATGTAAACAATATTGTATTCTTAGAATTTATCTGTATGTTTTGCATTCTTGTTCTCTGAGAGAGAACTTGACTGATGGTCATATTGACCAATGGAGTCAGGAGGTTGTAACCTCTTTGGGCCAATCTTGGCCCTCTGTACAAAATGTATATAAGCTATTGGAGTCAGATAATAAAAGAGCTTTCCATGTTTGACCAAGCTGCTGCCTGCCGTCCTCTGTGAAGGTCCGCTCCCACGTCGCAACGTGTTGCCCCTCTAAGGGCAGGGGTCACATCTGGTGACCCCAGACGTGTGAGAACAGGGCCCCCTGTGCATCTGGTGACCCCGAACGTGTGGGAAGAGGGTCTCCTGTCGCATCTGGTGACCCCTCCGTGCCTGGACTGCAGCTGGGTCACATCTGCTGACCCTTTGTGTCTGAACGGCACATCTGGACACTGTCCGTGTCTGAACAGACTCCTGACGTGGGAGAACAGGTCACACCGGTGACCTCCGACTGCAAGAGAACTGCACGTCGGTGGACCTGTCTGCCCCAGTGAGAGACTGTAGCTGCTCTGCCTGAGGCAATCGTGGTAAGAGATAATGATCTCTAAATCCTCCTCAGATGAGGAAATCCTCATGGTGGACCTTTGCCTTGAGGTCCTGTGGAGAGAAGAAGTCTCCTTTCCTGGAGATGCTCTCCAGAAATTGTTCTATAATGCTAGAACTCATGGGTTTTTTTGCAGCCTTGAAGAAGTTTTTTCTACAGCAGAGTGGAAGTCTTTGGGCGACTATCTGCTCCAGGTTTTCTTTGCAGATCGCAGTGTGAAGCTTTTGGAACTCATAGACACCTGGAGCAGGCTGGAGAAGGTGCTGCCTAAATTGCAGCCTTCCAGCTCTGAGGACAGCTCCTGCCCCATCGGGCTGGGTGCCAGGGAAGACGGTGGAGTCATTCCTCCTGTTTCTGCCCCTCGGAGACGGGCAGTGTTGGGGCTTTAACAGTTAATAATGCTTACAGAAAGATATAAAGGACACAGTAACCTTGAAACTGCTAGCTAGATAACAGTCATGCAAAGCTAAGCAGAAGTTGAGAAAAAACATATGGAGGCAGCATCTAAAAACCGCAAACAGGAATTTTGCTAGGCGAGTGCCAACCAATCAATAGTAGAGCTTTATGCATGCTTGCCTCGTGCAATATGTTTATAGCAAATAGGAAAATGCATGATTGCGTGCACGGAAGCAAAAAACTGTATAAGAGTCCACACGGAAGCAACAGCAAAGCAAGCATTAGCCTACTCATCATATTGATGTGTCTCGCTTCTTCACCTTCGGCCGCGACAGGGCAGGACAGCCGACCCCCCTTCCTCGCAGCAGCATGGCGGGAAGCCTGCCCGTCCTTAGCGCACCAACTAAGGCGGGCACGGGGTCTTCTGTAGAGCAGACCCCTTCCCCACCCACGCCTTATCGGCGCTGGAGTGTGGAAAACCTCGGTGCTTGTGAAAGCCCCGTGGGACCGGAGAGATCAGCGGTCCCGAGTCCCATGCCAAAAAAACGGCGGTGGAGGCGAAAGATCGCCTCCCCCACTTCCCTCCCTCCCCCGTGCTTTCCTGGCCTTGGAGGCGCCGGGAGCGCTCTTGGATCGGGGGGGTGGGGTGTTTTTCGTGGACTGTCTGCACTGTGGGGCGTCGATGGAATGTTCCGTGCGGCGAGGCGGCGCGGGGCTGCGCCGTCTCGGGGCGCCGGGCACGGCAGCTGTGCGCCCCCACGGCGGGGACTTGCATGGGGCACACAGGTCCGTGCAGTTTGGCGACAAGCCAAGTGCCCCGCCGAAGCGGGGGTGGAGGCCTGCCCAGCCCATGAGGGGCAGGACGGCTCCGAGAAGTGGCGGGGCACGCCCAGGGCCACCCCGCACGGCCCCGGAGCGAGAAGAAGCCCCCCCGCAGCGGCCGGGGCCGTCCTTGAGAAAGGGCAGGCCGAGCAGCACGGCAGCCGCGGCTCCGCTTGGGAATGCAGGGCCGGGACACCCTCCCAGCCCCCCCGCTCCTCCCCGTGCCGATCGGGGCACTCCCCCCACGCCTGTGGGGGCAGCGCTTGGCAAGCGGGACACACCTCCTGCAGCGCTGTGATCTCCCCCTGCGCCGGGTCAGGGCTGCGCGGAGCGGGCAGAGGCCGCCGGTCCGAAAGCGGCGCCGAGGGACGCGCCCCTCTCGGAGCTGCGATTCCCCCCCACGCCGAGCAGGAGCAGCGCGAGGGAGGCAGCTGCGGCTGATATGTTCATTTTAAAGGGACAGCGCAATCACAAGTGGGCGTTCCCCCGCTGCAATGGGTCCCAGGGTGCGGGATCCTCCTCAGTCTCGGATCATGTCCCAGCCGAGGCTGATGCTGTGGGCAGCCGTTGGTCAGCACAGTGCCCCCTGCAGGGCAGGGATGGATTCCCTCGTTCTGCAGGTGCGGTGAGACAAGTTCTCACCCCTGTCCCTGTGGAGCACACGGGACAGGATTCAGAGGTGGATGATGCCTCATCTAATGCTCAGGCCGGCAAGACTAATGCTAAGGCAAACAAGAAACAAAGAGAGTGCAAAAAAGAGGAATCAATCCTTTGTTTCTTTGTGGAAGGTGTGGACGGCCAAATCACATGGCAGATGTTTGCAAGGCAAGCCATGTGAAAGGCCAACCTCTGTCAAAAGGGCAGTGGGGCGCAAAGAGGAAGTGTGCTTGGACAGAAGAGTCTTCCCAGTCCCCACAGCCGATGGAGGTTTGTTGGGAAGGTTTAGTCTCACACCCACCTCTCCCTGTCAGTGTCCCTGAAGGGACCAAAATTGTTTAATTTGTGTTTGAGTTTTCTGTTCACAGGACAAAGAGTTGGTGGTGAGAAGGCAGTTGCTCTGAAGTACTGAGCTGCCTGGATTTCCCTGGACTGTTGCTCTGATCAGAGACTGTCCTGGAACAATTTGGAACGGACATTGCGATTTTCTCCTTTGCTGTTTGGCAGCTGGAATGGACTGTCTTTCAAGATCCATTCATTGCCCTTTGTGACTTGGTTTGGGAGCTGTTGGAACAGGATCATCTGGAAATTTCAACCAGTCCTGGGACGTTCCTGTGTTCTGCATCGAAACAGAACTCTGGGAACTGGAGGTTTTTATAACACCTCCAAAAAGCCAATCCTCAAGTGTGAATCTGAATGATTGTTTTCTGTGATTCATTTGTATCCTGCAGGTATCACTGGCTGATGAATGTCCAATTCCTTGCACGTTCTGGAATGGGTCATTTTGCCCCATCTGCCACAAGGCGGCAAAATATTGTTTGAAAAAACAAACAAACAATCAAAATATTTTTTTTTTTGTTTGAGCTAATTATTGCTTGATTTCAGCCTCAAAGGATTGCAATCAATCATTTTTGTATGAGCTCATTGCTCGATTGATAAATGCAGGCAACAATGCTTGCGAATTTGATGGGTGCAGATTTTTGTAAAATTCATACTCTCAGTATTATGGGAGGAATTTGAATGGAGCTTTGCAAGCAGTGTTTTTCTGTCAAATGCTCTGGAGCCATGAGCTGTTGCGAGTGGCAAGAATCCTTTGGATTTCTTTTTTGCGGCCCAAAAATATTCAGAAATTTAGTGCAAGGGCCCACTGTCTTTACAGATGATTTGGGAGGATGAGGTAGGCCAGTGTTGCTTGAAAGGATGATTTTGAGGGCAAGTTTTGGAAGCCCCTGAGGATGGGCAGCCCATTTGGTTGTATTAGGGCTGCTGTCATGGTATTTCCACAGTTTTCCCAGAAGCGTTTTCATTTAGTCACAGATTTAATTTCTGTGGTCGACATGGCACACAGATGGGTTGTTCAATTTAAAGGGAGTCAGCAATGTTGTTTGTTCCATTTGCTGAAGAACCTTTTGTTGTGCCACAGAGGCCTGGTTCTTCCAAACAAAAACGGGGAATGCAGGGTGAAACCCCGCAAATTTAATTGGCAAAGGCTTTGCATGCCATGGAGCACCTTACAGGTGCCACAGAATTTCACTAACCCTGCAATGTGAAAAGCAAGAAACCGTGACCGAATGAAGGTCAACAGAGGAGGAACCACTGGTCCTCCCATGGGAACAGAAATTAAACTGTAGTTCATTTTCTTTTTTCCTTTTTTCTTTTTTTTAAGGTAAAAAGGGTGAGATGTCGTCCCTGCATTTCTTGCTTTCAAGTGTTTGAGTCTTTGCAGCAGTTTCTCACGCTGCTTCATGTAAACAATATTGTATTCTTAGAATTTATCTGTATGTTTTGCATTCTTGTTCTCTGAGAGAGAACTTGACTGATGGTCATATTGACCAATGGAGTCAGGAGGTTGTAACCTCTTTGGGCCAATCTTGGCCCTCTGTACAAAATGTATATAAGCTATTGGAGTCAGATAATAAAAGAGCTTTCCATGTTTGACCAAGCTGCTGCCTGCCGTCCTCTGTGAAGGTCCGCTCCCACGTCGCAATGTGTTGCACCTCTAAGGGCAGGGGTAACACCCCCCCCCCTTTTTGTCTACAAAGGTGGCTTTTCATTGTTACATTACAATTTAAAACATTTAAAACATTATTACACTTATTACACAACAACCAAGGGTTTCAACACTCCAAATTTTCAATATATACTTAGGAGTTCTCTAATTTTCATTCTTTCATCCAGGCTAAACAACCCCAGATCCCTCAGCTGCTCTTCATAGGGCTTGTATTCCAAGCCCTTCACAAGCCTTGTTGCCCTCCTCTGGATACATTCAAGCATATCAACATCTTTCCTAAACTGAGGGGCCCAGAACTGGACACAGTACTCAAGGTATGACCTCACCAGTGCTGAGTACAGGGGAAGAATGACTAACCTGGTCCTGCTGGCCACACTATTCCTGATACAGGCCAGGATGCCATTGGCCTTTCTGGCCACCTGGGCACACTGCTAGTTCATGTTCAGTCAGTTGTCAACCAGTACCCCTAGGTCCCTTTCTACCTGGGCACTGTCCAGCCACCCTGTCCCCAGCCTGTAGCACTGCAGGGGGTTGTTGTGGCCAAAGTGCAAGACTTGGTGAAGTCAGGGTCCTGATAAGAGAGGGTTAGACTAGACAAATGCAGATACGACCAGTATGGTTAATTCTACGAAGTTCGTTTATTACGTGCAGTGCAGCTACTTATATACTATTCTACATTGTTTATACATGTAACAACTTTTTCATTGGCACACAGCAGAGCAAAGAATGTAAACATACATTATTAGGTTTACCCTTAAGGTAGCTTACACCTGCATGCTAACAATTCTATTCAGTGACCTTCAACACCCTATTATCTTTCCCAAACACCTTAATACCTAATTCTAACTACGCCACAACAAACTGAGAAATTTTTGCTGTGTCATAGGCCTTGGGTCCCAACTAGGCCTCAGCTAGGCCTCAACCAGGCCTCAGTTAGGCCTCAGTGAGGGTAGTTCAAGAAGGTCTAAATACACATCATGCCCTCCTTTCCTGAGGAAATCCGTAACAGTCAAGTATCTCAGGAAATGTTTAAGGTAATTGCTAGTGCACGTAGAAAAAAATTAGAGAGGCAACAGCCCAGTTAGAATTCAAACTGGCAACTTCTGTGAAGGGCAATAAAAAATATTTTTATAAATACATTAATGGAAAAAGGAAGTGCAAGGACAACCTCCATTCTCTATTAGATGTGGGAGGGAATTGAGTAACTAGAGATGAGGAAAAGGCAGTGGCACATTACACCTTTGCCTCAGTTTTCAACAGAATGACAGGTTGTCCTCAGGACAACTGTCCTCCTGGGTTAGTAGATGGTGTCAGGGAGCAGAATGGTCCTCATTATCCAGGAGGAGGCAGTCAGAGAACTGCTGAGACACTTAGATGCTCATAAATCTATGGGACCAGATGGGATCCATCCTAGGGTGATGAGGAAGTTGGCAGATGAGCTTGCAAAGCCACTCTCCATCATTCATCATCAATCCTGGCTCACTGGGGAGGTCTCAGATGACTGGAAGCTGGCCAATGTGATGCCCATCCACAAGAAGGGCCAGAAGGAGCATTGGGGAAACTACAGGGCAGTCAGCCTGACCTCAGTACCTGGCAAAGTTATGGAACAGATCATCCTGAGTGCCATCACACAGCACCTACAGGATGGCCGGGGGATCAGACTCAGCCAGCATGGGTTTAGGAGGGGCAGGTCATGCTTGACCAACCTGATCTCCTTTTATGACCTGCCTGGAAGATACAGGAAGGACTGTGGATGTTGTCTATCTGGACTTCAGCAAAGCCTTTGACACTGTCTCCCACAGCATACTCCTGGAAAATCTGGAGCCCATGGCTTGGACAGGTGCACTCTTTGCTGGATTAAGAACTGGCTGGATGGCTGGGCCTAGAGAGTGGTGGTGAACAGTTCTGCATCCAGTTGGCGGCCAGTCACCAGTGGGGTCCCCCAGGCATCAGTGCTGGGGCCTGTCCTGCGTAATATCTTCATTGATGATCTGGATGAGGGGATTGAGTGCACTATCAGTAAATTTGAAGACAACAGCAAGCTGGGAGCATGTGTTGATCTGTTGGAGGGTAGGAGGGTCCTGCAGAGGGACCTGGACAGGCTGGATGGTTGGGTCAAGTCCAACAACATGAAGTTTAACAAGTCCAAGTGCCAAGTTGTTACGGATTTCCTCAGGAAAGGAGGGCATGATGTGTATTTAGACCTTCTTGAACTACCCTCACTGAGGCCTAACTGAGGCCTGGTTGAGGCCTAGCTGAGGCCTAGTTGGGACCCAAGGCCTACGACACAGCAAAAATTTCTCAGTTTGTTGTGGCGTAGTTAGAATTAGGTATTAAGGTGTTTGGGAAAGATAATAGGGTGTTGAAGGTCACTGAATAGAATTGTTAGCATGCAGGTGTAAGCTACCTTAAGGGTAAACCTAATAATGTATGTTTACATTCTTTGCTCTGCTGTGTGCCAATGAAAAAGTTGTTACATGTATAAACAATGTAGAATAGTTTATAAGTAGCTGCACTGCACGTAATAAACGAACTTCGTAGAATTAACCATACTGGTCGTATCTGCATTTGTCTAGTCTAACCCTCTCTTATCAGGACCCTGACTTCACTTGACCCTCCTTCCAAAGGTGATACACCCTCTTTTTTTTCCTTAGTTCCTTCAAAAGCTCCTTGCCCATCCAGGCCAGTTGTTTTCCTCGTCAACTCATTTTTCAGCACATAGGGACAGTCTGTTCCTGTGCCTTCAAGATTTCTGTTTTGAAGCACACCTATCCTTCCTGGACTCCTTTGTTCTTAAGGACTGCTTCCCAAGGAACTCTCCGAATAAGTCTCTTGAAAAGGCCAAAGCCTCCCCTCTGGAAGTCCAGTGTGTATGTTTTGTTGATGCCCCTCCTTGCTTCAGCAAATATTGAAAACTATAATTTCATGATCACTGTGCCCCAGACAGCCTCCAACCATTACATCTCCTGCCAACTCATGTCTATTTGCAAACAGGTCAAGTGTAGTCCCTCCCCTGGTAGGCTCACTCACCAACTGTGAGAAGACGTTGTCCTCCACACACTAAGAACCTCCTGGAGTGCCTCTTTTCTGCTGTGTTGAGTTCCCAGCAGATGTCTGGTAGGTTAAAGTCACATACAAGAACAAGGGCTGGTGATCTTGAAACATCCTCCAGCTGCTTGTTGAATAAGTTATCCACCTCTTCTTCCTGGTTGGGTGGTCTATAACAGACTCCCAGCAGGATGTCAGCCTTATTAGCCTTCCCCAATTCTTACCCATAGGCACTTGACTTTACCATCATTAGTTTCACTTTCCATGACATCAAGAGCATCCCTAATATAAAGAGATATCCCTCCACCTCTTCTCCCTATCCTGTCTCTTCTGAAGAGCTTGTAGCCATTCATTGCAGCACTCCAGCTATGTGAGTTGTCCCACCACGTTTTTGTGATGGTGACTATGTCATAGCTTTGCTGCTGTACCATGGCTTCCAGCTCCTCTTGTTTGTTACCCATGCTGCGTGCATTAGTGTACATGCACTTCAACTGGGCTGCTGATTTCACCCCTGGCTGTCGATTACTACCCTTGGGCTTGTTTCTGGAGAGCCCAGTTGCATCCACTTACCCCTTCAAACCTGGTTTAAAGCCCTCACAATGAGTTCTGCCGGTTCATGGGCTAAAATCCTTTTGCCCTGAACAGAGTAGCCCATCTGGCTCCAGCAGGCCAGGTGCTGTGAAAGTTGCCCCATGATCAAAGAACCCAAAATTCTGCCAATGGCACCAGCCCTTAAGCCACTTGTTGATAATGTGGGTTCTCCTGTTTCTTTCATCATTTGTCACTGACACTGAAGGGACTGAGCAGAACACTGCCTGTGCTCCTGCCCCATCAACCACACGACCCAGAGCCCTGAAGTGCCTTTTAATTTCCCTGGTGCTCTTCTTTTCAATGTCATCACTGCTAGCCTGGAGTATCAGCAGTGGGTAATAATCAGAGAGCTAAATCAGCCCAGGGAGTCTCCTGGTGGCATCCCATACCTGGGCCTCTGGGAGGCAGCAGACCTCCATGTGGGATGGGTCTGGTCAACATACAGGGCCCGCTGTTCCCCTCAGAAGGGAGTCATCCACTACGACTACCCTTCTTTTCTTTTTAATGCTAGAGGTAGTGATCCGTCTGACAGATGTAGTGTAATTGGGAAGCTCACTGGGCAGATCATTTTCTTCTACATCATCTGGCTGACCCTCTAGATCCAGGGCCTCATACCAATTCTGAAGTGGCACCTGGGTAGATGATGAGGGTCAGGAGGAATTTTTATTACCTACCTGTGGAGGGACCCATTTCCATTACCCTTCATCAATGAGGTCTCCTCCTTCTGCCTGATGGTAGGAGGCATGGGAGTCCTCTGACTCCTGGTGGGCTTCTCTCAGGGATGGAAGGGTGAAGCTCCACCAGTCTATTTCCCTTTCACTTTCCCTGATACTCCTTAGTCTTTCTACTTCCTCCTTAAGCTCGGCCACCCGAGGAGATCATTCACCTGTTCGCAGCACACGCAGGCATCTTTTGCACCGGCCCCTGGTACTACTGACAGGATCAAACACTCCTCACAGGAAGGGTCTGGACAGACACGTCCATCTTGGAGGGTTCTATTTGGCTTGGTACACTTTTCCTAGGTATAGATTTTGATCATTTCGACCATTGCTGAAAGAAAAAAACACAAAAGCAAAACCACCAACCAAAATCAAGATAAATAAAATAAAAACGCCACCAGCAGGAGGATGCCATCAACCCTGCCTGCTCGCCCTGTCTGTGCAAACTGCCATGCAAACTGCCATGCCACACCCTCAGAGACGTGCCACGCCCCTGTTTGCTCACTCCTGTTCTTTGCTCTCCAGGTTGCTGCACTCGCTAGAGTCTTCTTTTGATCACACCTCCCATGGCTGGAGGAAGCCCCACCCTGTGCTTGAATGGCTAGCAAGAACAAGGAAAGCATCTGTTCAGCTTCCTTTTAATCGCATCTTCGATGGCTGGATTGGTAGTCTTTGTATTGCTCCCATCAAGAAATGCAAAGGCTAGGCCCTTGCTACTCTGAGGTAACCAGCCTGGAGCAGGCTGGGATGACTGTGGGCTTCCTGCTCCATCCCTCTCCACACCAAGCCCCTCTCTCGCCTCAGAGCTCAGATACAATTTGCTCAGAAGAGGTTACATGGGGAAGCTGTTCCTTAGGATCTGTGGCTGCCCAGGCTGTGTGGCTCTTCCTCTGAAGTGTCTGTCAGGGAAGTTGGGGCCAGTTCAGAGTTAGAGACTGAGCCTCAGGCCATCTTGTCCTTCAGCCTGATGCTGAAGTGGTACACATAGTGAGTGAGGCAGGGATAGATTTACCTGTGAAGTTAAAAGGAAAGAAGGAAGGAATCTTTTGTTCATGTCAGTGCTTCATTGTGCATTAAGAACTCCTAAACACATGATGGGGCAGCAGGTGAGCAACCCCTTTACCCATATGAGTTGTGGCAATCACTAATAAATACCTTCTCCATGCTGGGATCTTGCATTTCTTTTAATGATGAAAAAGAGGTGTTATGTGGCTAAGACAAAAAAAAAAAAAAAAAAAAAAAAAAAAAAAAAAAAAAATTTTGTCCTCTGTTCTGCTGGAGCTGTTTTCAGATCCCAATCCACCAAGCTCACAGCATCCTTTCTGGGCTCCCCTACCTTTCGGCAAGAGGCATTTTAACACAAGGCTCACCATGTTGGATACATTTTTTTTTTACCCCTTGCTGATGAAATAACTTGGAGTGGGTCCAGAGGAGGGGCACGAAGATGATCAGAGGGCTGGAGCATCTCTCCTATGAGAAAGGCTGAGAGAACTGGGATTGTTCAGCCTGGAAAAGAGAAGGCTCCAGGGTGACTTTATTGTGGCCTTTCAGTACCTGAAGGGGCTTGTAGCTGTGTGTCTTTAAGGAGTGGAGCTGAAGCTGAGCCCAAAAGGCCTCTCTCATGGAAAAGCCCCTTGGGAATTCTCAGGCAGGGGGATCAGCTACCACACCTACACACACCACACGTCTAGCTCAGCTAAGAGAAGGCTCTGACCTTGGGTCAATTCCAGCCAGGTTTATTGCAGGAGCCAAAGGGAGCCAGGGCCAAGAGGGCAAACCCTGCCCCCCATCTCCCCTTAAGTAGAGGGTCTGGGGGCAGGGCAAAGGGCAGGTGAGGACATTGACCTGCAGCCAATAGAGACACTCCGAGGAGGAAGGAACCACAAGGCCAAGGTCATTGAGGGGGGGCAGAACCGGCCAAACCATTGTATACAGAGCACATTGGAAGTATCCCCTCAGGCAGGAGGGGTAGCTAGGGTCTGTCTTGCCAAGGCCAGACCCTGGGTATTACATTGAGTGGCTGAAGGGACTCCGCAACTCCCCTGTTTTTTCTTACTAAGAAGACACTTCCAATGGATTTCTGTAGGAACTTGGCTAGGCAGGGAAGCACGAGCAAAACAATAAAAACCATAATTACAACCAAAGGATCCCTTTAACAAGGGATGAAATCCATCCTGTCAGTCCCCATTGTCCAAAAAGTTTGTTGATCCAGTCCGAGTTCTCAGCCTTTAGTTCTTTCACTTGCTCTCTCAGCTTCTGGATGTTAGCATGGATGGATTCTGAGTGCGAGGAGAGGTTGAAGCAGCACATTCCCTCAAAGTCTTGGTAGCCATGTCCATGAGCAAGCAGCAAATAGTCTATCACGGCCTGGTTTTGTAGGGTTGCATGCCTGGTAATCTCAGTGTCACTAAGCATGTCACTGAGTGCAGAGGAGGTGGCGTTTGCCTGCTTACTAAGCCAACACTCCAGGTGAGAAAGCTCACCAAGAGCCTTTGCTGTGGCCACCCAAGGTAAAAGGAGTGAGACCACAACTCTTTCCTTTATTCCAATTGTAAACTTGGCTACCTCAATTTTCATCAAATTCAGAATATGACCTCTTTTGGCTTGCCAATTTCCCCTTTTGTTTCCAGTCCTGAAGTAGAATTATGTTTGGAGTGAGGGTAGTAAGCTGGCCAAGGCTACAGGGACCCCATTGAAGGCGTGAGGGGATCCCAGCCCATACTCTGTCTCCACAGATAAGAAACACTCTCCGAGGCAGCACTTTGGGATGGAGTGAGGACATGGAAAGCTTGGGGCTGGTATAATTGCACCAATTTAGGAGGGTATAATTTTTGTTAAATGGGGTCACATCCTTCTTGTGGGCAAACCTAATAAGTTCACGGTGGGTCAATAGCTCATTGGGAGGTTGATATTGAAATTGAATGCAGTAATGGGCTTTAGAGGACCCTAATAGCTCTAATTCTTGGGGTTCCTCTGGTGTTTGTGGTAAGGACCATGTCCACTCGTCCCAAGTGTCTACTGGATTGAGTTTCTTATCTGCATATGGGTATTCACTTGCTGTTAGAGGAACTCCTACTAGGCATGTTGACAGCGGGTTTTCCACGCTGCCCATGGACAAGCATAGGTTGTCTTGTTGTAGAGACTTGACTAGTGTGACCCAGATGTTGTGGTTGGGCTGAGGGACAATCCATGCAAGAAGGGTGAGGAGCATCCAAATTTCTACTCGGAGTAGTTGGGGAATCCCTGCTGCAGGAGACATGGCAGGATACTTGTGGATGATGAGATGATCTGTGAGTTTAAAAAATGACATTTTAGACCTGTTTAAATATAACAGCCCCTTGTATCTTCCCTCTTAACCCCTCAGTTTATACTGAGTAGAAAGAGCATAGGAAAACAGGAGGGGATAGCAGTGCAAAAACCAAAAGAGAGGTAGCAGTAAGGTAAACAAAAACAAAACAAAAGGTAACCATGTAACAATTTGGGAATGAAGTTGAGAGAGTTCTGTAGTTTCTTGAGGTACTGGAGGCTCGTCTTTTTCTGCAACGAATATCCATAGTCATACTCCTTTTCCTTCTTCTCCACGCTTCTCAAGCTTGACCTCCTTGCTGTGTCTGAGGTTCCAGAGAGGTGTCTCTGGGTGCTGCCTTCAGCGGTTCGATGTACAGCTTGACATTTCTGCCTGGAAGCCACCTTGGCTCAGAATCTGTGGACACACAAGCATAACCTCTCCCCCAAGTTATTAATTGGAATGGACCCATTATTTGCTTTGATTTGGGGTCCTTGATTAGCACAGGAGGTTTCTCCCAGAGCTGTGCTCTGCTTGTGCTGGAGAAGTGCCTGAGAATGGGCGGGTTTGGCTTGGTGAAAGAATTGTTAAGAAAATTGATAACATAATCTTTGCATAATCTTTCTATGTTTGATAGTGTTTCAACACCCCCACGCTGCTGATCAAGGACTCTCTTGAGAGTATGGTGAGCCCTTTCTACAATAGATTGCCCTGTTGGGGAGTGGGATATTCCTGTGTCATGTTTCACCCCCCACTGACTTAGGAACTGTTTGAACATTTTTGAGCCATAAGCGGGACCGTTATCTGTTTTGACGGCTCAGAGAATACCCAGGGTGTAAAAAGCTAGGAGGAAGTGTCGGATAATATCTTTAGTCTTTTCTCCCGAGTGTGCTGATGCAAATATAGCCCCAGAAAATGTATCTATGGATACATGAATGTATTTCAGTCTGCCAAAAGGTGCATAATGTGTGACATCAGTTTGCCATAACTGTAAACTCTCAAGGCCTCAGGGGTTAACCCCAGCCCTCAGAGATGGCAGTGCATACTCTTGGCAGTTGGGACAGGAATCTACTATTGTTCTTGCTTGTTCTCTTGTGGTTTTGAATATTCGGACTAGGGCCGGTACATTTTGATGGAAAAACTGATGGCTCAATTTAGCCTGATTGAAGATATTGGGTAGGGTGACTTGTGCTGCCATTGCTAAAATGTCAGCTCTCCGGTTGCCTTCAGTAATGGGTCTGGGGAGGTCAGTGTGTGACCTCACATGCATAATGTGGTATGGTTGTTCCCGGTGGGAGAGGAGGAATACTAGCTTTGAGAGCAATCTGTATAGATCGGGATTAGCCACTTCTTTTAACAATTAATGTTCTCCCCTCTCAACTATTCTGATAACATAGTCCGAATCAGTGACTAAATTTAGAGGTTGTCAGAACTTCTCAAAGGCTCTGACAACAGCTGCTAATTCTGCTGTCTGTGAAGATACCTGAACAACTTGGACATCAGATTCCCACTCCTGAGTGTCAGGATTTTTCCAAGTCATAACTGACATGTGGGAACTCCCTGAACCATCAGTAAAAACTGTCAAAGCCTTGAGAGGGGTTCTACTATTCCATGAGCTCGGGACCAAATTAAAACAAGTGTTAAATAGTTTATGCTTTGGAGGGTGAACAGAAATTTGACCTGAATAACTGTCAAGGGCGAACTGGAGATGTTCATTGGTTTGCAGCACAGGTTCTAGACTGTTTAATGTTACAGGGAGATATCTGCATGTGAATTCTTGCCCTGCTAAGGTCCTGAGGTGAGCTCTGGCCTTAATGATAAGCTGGGCCATAAGCTCCTGAGGTGTAGTGATGGTTTTGTTTGCTTTATGTGATTGGAACCCCCATTCTATGATTAGTAGCTGATCCTTTAGAGTAGGGTCCCACTGAAAAATGAGTCCATGAAATCTGGATGTCTTACCCAAAATGATGAATTGAAAAGGCAGAGCAGGATCAACACAGTGGGCTTGTCTTGTGGACAGTGCCTCTGATACCTTTCGGATCACTTCCTGGGCTTCCGGTGGAGTGGTTTGTGGGGAGTTGAGGCCAGCAGGGCCTCTCATGAGGTTGAATAGAGGTGCAAGGTCTTCAGTCGTGATCCCTATTCGGTTACTGTCCTGGGTTGCAGTGTAGGATGTACACAAAGTATTTATTCTATCACGATCTTCATGAACTATAAAAACCAAGTGGGGCAGCGTTCTTCCCAGGCCCCCTGCCTTTGGGCTGTCTGCTGTTAATGGCCCATCAATGCCTTGCCCATGACTCACAGGTAATTCCCTCCAGGAGTTATCTCTATTTAATGGGCCATCAAGGACCCACTTCACAACTCATCATCCCATTGTGAGATGCTCTGCCCAGGGGGAGGAGCCAAGCATTCCCACCTGGATATAAGCTGGGATTTGGGACAGAGCAAGCAGCCCTTACCTACTGGATTCCCAGAGGACCAGAGCTACCAGACCTTTCTACAGGATCACTGCTTCAGGAAGACCACCTCATCTGGACTGCTTCCACCATCCTGCTCAGTTTGTATTCTGACTCTCTCAGTGATCCTTTGTGTTATTGCATTTATTTCATTTTATTTTTACCTTTTTACCTTTCTTCTTATTAAATTGTATTTCTGACTTGGAGTCTCTCACTCATTTTGCTTTCAAACCACGACAGTTACTCACACAGTTTATACTGCCACAAGCTGTTGAACTACTGTCTCAAATACCAGCTTATATCCAGGTGAGAATGCTTGCCTCCTCCTCCTGGGCAGAGCATCTCACAATGGGATGATGAGTTATGAAGTGGGTCCATGATGACCCATTAAACAGAGATAACTCCTGGAGGGAGTTACCCGTGAGTCATGGGCAAGGCATTGATGGGCCATTAGCAGAAGACAGTCCAAAGGAAGGGGGCCTGGGGAAAACACTGCCCCACTTGGTTTAACAGTTCATGAAGATGGTGATAGAATAAATACTTTGTGTACATCCTACACTGCAACCCAGGACATAATCCACCCCTTATTCTATTAACGTCTACATCATATCCAAATCAATACATTCTTACAATAAAACGTTACACACTGTTCTCACTTAAAAATAAGTCTCCCTGTGGTACACAACGGGTTTCCCCATCTTTCTGCATTACCTACCAAGTGTGACCAGGTTCTTGAGCAAAGACAATCCCACAAATGGGTCTGCCTTTTCCTGAGGTGGGATTAATCCGAACAGTCTTCCCTAGAATGCCTTTCATATGTACTGCAGGGACTTTATCTCCATCCACTGTGTGCAAGGGTTCAGACTGGGCAGGACCACCTCGATTAATAGACCCTCGGGTGTTGACCATCCAGGTAGCTTTGGCTAAGTTCATTTCCCAATTCTTTAAGGTCCCCTCGCCAAGTGCCTTCAGGACAGTCTTTAGTAGTCCATTGCACCGTTCAACTTTCCTGGCAGCTGGTGCGTGATAAGGAATGTGATATATCCATTCAATACCATGTTCTCTAGCCCAGGTGTTTATAAGGCTGTTTTTGAAATGGGTCCCATTGTCCGACTCAATTCTCTCAGGGGTGCCGTGTCTCCACAGGACTTGTTTTTCCAGGCCCAGGATGGTGTTCCGGGCAGTGGCATGAGGCACAGGGTAGGTTTCCAGCCATCCAGTGGTGGCTTCCACAATGGTCAGCACGTAGCGCTTTCCTTGGCGGGTTTGGGGAAGGGTGATGTAGTCAATTTGCCAGGCTTCCTCATACCTGTACTTCAGCCATCGTCCACCATACCACAGAGGCTTCACTCGCTTGGCCTGTTTGATTGCAGCACAGGTCTCACAGTTGTGGATGACCTGTGAGATGCTGTCCATAGTAAGGTCCACCCCTCGGTCACGGGCCCATCGGTATGTTGCATCTCTTCCCTGATGACCTGAGGCATCATGGGCCCAACGAGCTAGGAACAGTTCTCCCTTGTGCTGCCAGTCTAGATCCACCTGTGATACTTTCACCTTGGCAGCTTTGTCCACCTGCTCGTTGTTACGATGCTCCTCATTAGCCTGGCTCTTGGGTACGTGCGCGTCTACGTGTCGAACCTTCACAGTCAGTCTCTCTACTCGGGCAGCGATGTTCTGCCAAATGTCAGCGGCCCAGATGGGTTTTCCTCTGCGTTGCCAGTTGGCCTTTTTCCAGCAATTCAGCCGTCCCCACAGAGCATTAGCTACCATCCATGAGTCAGTGTAGAGATAGAGCCTTGGCCATTTCTCTCGTTCAGCAATATCCAAAGCCAGCTGGACAGCTTTAAGCTCTGCAACCTGACTCGATCCACCTTGTCCCTCAGTAGCCTGTGCAACTTGTTGTGTGGGGCCCCATACTGCAGCTTTCCATTTCCGGTTAGCGCCTACAAATTGGCAGGAGCCATCAGTGAAGAAAGCGTATTGTCTTTCAGTCTCCGGTAGCTCATTATATGGTGGGGCTTCCTCGGCACGTGCTACTTGCTTTTCTTCTTCTTCAGACGATAATCCAAAAGTCTCCCTTTCTGGCCAGTTTGTTATAACTTCCAGAATCCCAGGGCAATTTGGGTTTCCGATACGGGCGCACTGTGTGATGAGAGCAATCCATTTGCTCCATGTGGTGTCAGTGGCGTGATGCGTGGAGGGAACCTTTCCCTTAAACATCCACCCCAGCACTGGTAATCGAGGTGCCAGAAGCAGCTGTGTTTCAGTGCCAATCACTTCTGAGGTGGCTTGAACTCCTTCATAGGCGGCCCAGATCTCCTTCTCTATGGGAGTGTAGTTGGCTTCGGAGCCTCTGTAACTTCGGCTCCAGAATCCCAATGGTCGGCCTTGAGTCTCCCCAGGCACCTTCTGCCACAGGCTCCAGGACAGACCATTGTTCCCGGCTGCAGAGGAAAGCACATTCTTCACATCTGGTCCCGTCCTGACTGGGCCAAGGGCTACTGCGTGAGCAATCTCTTGTTTGATCTGAACAAAGGCTTGTTGCTGTTCAGGGCCCCAGTGGAAATTGTTCTTCTTGTGGGTAACCAGATAGAGAGGGCTCACGATCTGACTGTACTCAGGAATGTGCATCCTCCAAAAGCCTATGGCACCTAGGAAAGCTTGTGTTTCCTTCTTGTTGGTAGGTGGGGACATGGCAGTGATCTTGTTTATTATCTCTGTGGGGATTTGGCGACGTCCATCTTGCCACTTGACTCCCAGGAACTGGATTTCTTGAGCCAGTCTTTTAACCTTACTTCATTTAATGGCAAAACCAGCTTTCAACAGAATTTGGATAATCTTCTCTCCGTTCCTGAAGAGCTCCCCTGGGGTGTTCCCCCATACGATGATGTTGTCGATGTACTGCAGATGTTCTGGAGCCTCACCCTTCTCCAGTGCAGCCTGGATCAGTCCATGGCAGATGGTGGGGCTGTGTTTTCACCCCTGGGGCAGTCGGTTCCAGGTGTACTGCACGCCTCTCCAGGTGAAAACAAACTGGGGCCTGCACTGTGCTGCCAAAGGAATGGAGAAGAAGGCATTGGCCATGTCAATGGTCGCATACCACTTTGTTGCCTTGGACTCCAGCTCATATTGAAGCTCAAACATGCCTGGCACAGCAGCGCTCAGCGGTGGCGTGACTTTATTCAGAGCACGGTAATCCACCATCAGTCTCCATTCTCCACTGGACTTACGCACAGGCCATGTTGGGCTGTTGAAAGGTGAATGAGTCTTACTGACCACCCCTTGGCTCTCCAGTTTACGGATCATCTCGTGCGTGGGAATCATGGTGTTGCCCGATTCGAAGAAGACACAAACAAGCGAAGTCGTTTATGCGGTGCTTTATTGAGGGCCCGGGAGCCTGTGGACTAGCGTCCAAAGACAGAGCCCCATCTCACAGAAAAATCACAGGGGTTTTATATGTTTCTTTACATGATTTCTTCATCATAACAAATTCTTACTTCATTTCTACTACCTGGTACAATAATCTCTCTGACATTTAAGTTTCTGCCAAAAGGTACATTCCCTCCAAAAGGTACATTCTCTAGATAAATGAATACACTCCTTAAGATAAGTGATTATCTCTTAGCTACACTGCTTACATTACAAAATCTGCTATAACAGTTCATCTGCAGGTTACATGCGGCCTCCCAAGCCTTAGCATGACTACTACTAATGTCAATTAATGTCAACTATTAAGGTTTGCTACTATCTTAATACAGTTTATTGAATCAAATGGCAACAATTCCCCCCTTTTGAGCATTCTTCAGTCTTCTGCAAGGATGCTCAACTCTTAATTATCATCGGGTCTTTCAAATGCTGGATTTTCTTGCCCGATAGCTACTTCATATCTCGGAGGAGGCAGGTGCATCTCATTAGTTCTTGTCAAGGCTTTCATCACTCTTCTGGTACGTTTTGTTTCCTTTTCGATGACTCCTAAAACACACTTATACACTAACCAAATAATTAATAATAGAACGGCAAACAACAGAATGTACTGTATTGCTGACGAAACCCATCTAGAAACCTGAAGTCCTAAAGATTCAAAAATTTCTCCGATCCAATTATGTTGTGCTTCTTTTTCAATTTCTTTTGTTTTGGATTCAATTGTTTCTAATTGAGAGATATCTTTTTCCACTTCAATAGTCATGTTTGGAATATGGATGCAGCAATGGTCAATTTTCGGTTTTAGATACTGACACACACCATGCTCTTTTAACAATAGCATATCTAATGCCATCCTATTCTGCAAAGTCATTCGGGATGTGGCTTGCAATTGCAAATCCATATCTTTGAATCCTTTCTTAGTGGCTGCTGCTAATCTCTCAGTCTGCCTTAGCAATTTGTACAGCATTTCTCTGTTCCTATAGGCGGCTACAGGTGCAAATAGTGATTCCAAAGCCCACCCAAATTTAACTCCACCATCAGGCTCGTGCCATTCATTTTCTAGCTCAGTGAATGCATCTACTTCTCTTTTCTTCCGGTTAGATTTTAATTTTGATTGTTTCCACAGAGGGCAAAGGGTGGGGACTCCTAGAATAATTTGTGTCACAGGCCCATCTATAGGAATATGTGTAGTCCATTGCCCATGTCCCATTACCCAAACTAGATTTCCTGGACTTCTAATTGTAGTATCTCTACAACTTACAGCTCTTTTAATTCCATTGTTTCTGCTCAGTGTGGCTACTTCTCCCATAATTGTATGATTAAATTTTCTACATTCACATCCCCACTTAAGTAATACTCTAAGAGGAGCTAGACTGATCTGACTTTCAGGGGTATCACATGTAATAACTTTAGTACAATTTCAGCTTTCTCTAGTTGCTTTAATTTCTCTTGTAGAGGTTTCTGTCTTATAGACTTCCACCAGGGTTTGATTTTTACTTCCTGTCCATTGTATACACCAGCTCACTGCTCCAATATAGCTGTAATGTTCCAATAAGCTTGGACCCCATACGGTTTTCCAATCATCCCAAATCACATGCTGCTGGCTTATGTTTTGACACTTAACTTCTTGGTAAGGTTGCTTTGTTTTAACTTTTACTTCTCTATACCCATACAGTGCTGCATGCCATACTTTTTCAACAGTCACTATTTCTTTTTCTTTCCTTTCAATGTGACATACGGTAGATGTGTTTTCTATCGCCTTAGGCGGTAATGGAATAGGAATTATTCTCCACGGAATTGGTTCTCCTGCCGCTTGTGGGAGTGGCAAGCATGCTGTGATTCGGGATACGTTTTGCACTATTCCAAAATCTCTAATCAATCCTACTACTAAATTTTCCTGTTCGTGACTTTGATGTACAGCTACTTCTGTATCTCTCAGCTTTCTATGCTTCTTGTGAGTGGGCCTGGTTCCTTGTCCAACTTCTACTATTCTTATTCCATAATCAGCATCAAGTTCACATATCACTAAACACAAGTATTTTCCTTCAGTAGAGCTAATTTGAGGGTTACTAATATTCAACCATCCTATACCTTTCTCAGACTTTTCCCACCAGCTAATTCCTTGGTCTATTCTATCTCATAACTTCTGATTGTTTTCTTTCCACCATTTAACTTGCAATGTCTGATTACATTCTTGTTTTAACACAAATGAACAGTTCACCTTCAAAGGAAGTCCATCCCACATACCTTGTACGGTCCAGGGGGGTTTCACCTCTACGGGTTCCTGGGGTGGAGTGTCTTTCCTCAATTTCCAGGGCACTACTCTCAATTTAATTTGCTTATAATCAAAGCTTTCTCGGGATTTTACAATGCACATGTATATTTCCATATTCTCTTGCCTGACTTGCTTCAGTTGTAATGTGGTATTTCCTCTCTGTGCATCCTTATCCCAAACTGTGACAATATTTGCTTCTGGATAATCAGCACCTTTCTTCCAGGTTGCTTGTACCTTCTGGACTTCAGTTTTCTGGTCATTCGTTATAAAACAGGTCAAGTTTACATCCATTCCATCCATAACACCAACCACTGGTTCGGTAACTGCAACTACAACAGAACCATTAACAAGAATTGGTTTTGTTATTACCAGTAACAATATAATTAAAAATGCTATTTTCTGCGAAAAATCATCCGTGTTGGAGAGACTGAGTCTCCCATTGTGCAGGGACTTTCTTGACCTGAGTATAATGGATTCATGAGTCGATTCCTTCGACCTTTACCGCAGTGTAGGTTGTCAGGATCACTTGACGTGGGCCATCCCATGCTTCTTTCAAGGGGTGGGTGGACCAATTCTTCACATACACTCGGTCTCCTGGTTGGATGTCATGCACCGGATTTTCCAGTGACATAGGTCGGTTCCACTGCCGGGCTCCCCTTAGGGCATTAAGAGTTTTGTTTAATGACATGACATAACCAAATATTGTCTGATCACCTTGCACATGCAAATCCCCTTTCAGCACATTAGCATGGTATGGCTTCCCATATAGGATTTCATATGGGCTAACTCCTAATCGCTCCCTGGGTTTGATTCTAATTCTGAGCAATGCTAATGGCAATGCCTGTGGCCACTGTATTTTTGCCTCTTGGCAAATTTTCTTAATTTGTCCTTTAATTGTTTGATTCATCCGCTCTACCTGACCACTCGATTGAGGTCGCCAAGGGATGTGTAAGTCCCAAGATATATCTAACATCCTAGCTACCTCTTGTACTATTCCTGCTATAAAGTGTGGGCCTCTATCGGATGACAATCCTAACGGTACCCCAAATCTAGGAATAATTTCCTTCAACAGTGTTTTGACTACTTCCTTTGCTTGATTTGTTCGACAAGGAAAGGCTTCAGGCCAGCCTGAAAAAGTGCATACATACACTAAAAGATACTTAAAGTTCTGTGCTTTCAGTAATTCTGAGAAATCTACTTGCCAGTAATCTCCTGGTTCGGGCCCCACTTGTAATTTCCCTAACTGGATCTGTTTCTTAACTATTGGGTTATTCTTCAAACAAGTTGAACACATGGCATTCACCCGTTTTGCCAATGTTAACATCTGGTTAGAAATTACTTCTCTTTTTAGAAATTTTACCAGTGCTTCCGCTCCCCAATGGCATTTATTATGTTCAGTTTCTAAGATAGCTTTCATGATTCGGGTGGGAACTACAACTTGTCCCATGGCTGTTACATACCATCCAGTTGCATTCTTTTGCGCTTGCAGTAGTGATGCTAGTTTTTCATCATCTGGAGAATACTTCGGTTCCTGGATCAAATGTGGAGTTACAGGACTCACCTTAGTGGGTATCAAAGCCATTTGGGTCCATACTTCTCTGGCCACTTCTCGTGCTGTGATATCAGCCAACCTGTTTCCTCGATATATTTTTCCTTCTTCCTTCTGATGACCTCTCACATGCATTACTGCAACCTCTTCAGGTTGGTGTACTGCATCTAGCAAGGCTAGAATTTCAGTTCTATATTTGATAGTAGTTCCTTGAGAGTTCAGCAACCCTCGTTCTTTCCACAAGGCGCCATGAATGTGCACAACTCCAAAAGCATATTTAGAATCAGTCCATATATTCACTTTCCTTCCTGAGCTTAGCATTAGGGCCCTGGTGAGTCCAATGATCTCAGCTCGTTGAGCTGAAGTTCCAGGGGTCAAGGCCTTTGCCTCTACTACGGTTGTAACTGTCACCACTGCATATCCCGCATACCTGGTACCATTTTCCACAAAGCTGGACCCGTCGGTAAACAGTTCCCAATCCGGGTTTTCCATTGGGACATCTTTCAAATCAATTCGGCTGGCATACACCTGTTCAATCACCTCCATGCAGTCATGTGCTAGTTCTCCTTCTTCCTGCTCACTGCGGAGAAATTCTGCTGGGTTAACATGATTAGTTATTTTCAGATTCACATCGTCCTGTTCTCTCAGAATTGCTTGGTATTGTAGCATTCTGCTGGACGAAAGCCAGTGACCCCCCTTTTGTTCCAGAACTGCCAGTACCATGTGAGGCACAAATACCTCTATTTTCCTCCCCAAAGTCAATTTTCTGGCCTCCTGGATGAGGATCACTGTGGCCGTAACTGCCCGCAAGCATGACGGCCAACCAGCACTTACTGCATCTAGTTGCTTTGAAAAATACCCTACCGGGCGTTTCCAAGAACCAAGTCTCTGAGCTAGCACTCCCAGTGCTAATTTCTGTCTCTCATTCACATATAACTGAAAGTCTTTATTTAAATCTGGAAGGCCTAATGCCGGAGCTTCTTTCAAGGCCTGTTTCAAGTCTTCAAAGGCCTTTTTCCTTTGTCGATCCCAGTTCAGCTGCGGTTCTTTCAAAGCTTCATATAATGGTTTAGCTAGAAGTCCAAAATTCAGAATCCACAACCTGCACCATCCCACCATTCCCAGAAAAGACCTTAATTCCTGATGGTTCCTGGGAAGGGGAATAGCACAAATAGCTTCCACTCGATTGACTCCCAACCGTCTCTGGCCTTGGGTGATTTCACATCCCAAATATATTACACTTTCTTTTATTAACTGTGCTTTTTCTTTTGACACTCGGTAGCCAGCCTGACCTAGCATATTCAACAAAGCAATAGTCAATTTCAGACACATTTCTTTTTCCTCTGTTCCTAGAAAGATATCATCCATGTACTGGAGAATGACATAAGAGAAAGGTGACTCTCTTACCTCAGCAGTCTTCCACTCTTCTAATTCTTTTGCCAATTGATTTCCAAATATTGTAGGACTGTTTTCAAAACCTTGCGGCAACCGAGACCAGGTGAGCTGTCTCTTTCTTCCAGTATCAGGACTTTCCCATTCAAATGCAAAGTATTTCCTACTTCCCAATGCCAAAGGGATGCAGAAGAAAGCATCTTTTAAATCAATAACAGAAAACCATTTAAATTTTTCTGACATAGATGTTAATAAAGTATACGGATTGGCAACCACTGGGTGAATGTCTTTAACAATATTATTAATTGCCCTTAAATCTTGCACTAACCGATACTTACCATTTGGTTTCTTAACTGGAAAAATAGGAGTGTTAAATTCTGATTCACATTCCTGCAGAATCCCTTGTGCTAGAAACTGAGTTATCAAAGGAGCAACACCCTTCTTAGCCTCTAATTTAATTGGGTATTGTTTTATTCTGACTGGCTGAGCCCCTTCTTTTGATTCTACTACCACTGGCTGGGCAGCCTTTGATTTGCCAGGGTTCCCTGTCTCCCATACCCAAGGTACTACAGCTTGATCCACTTCGATGGGGATAGGAGAGGGATCAATTTCCTTTATTACAAACAATTTAGCAATTTCTTCTCCCGGAACTTCTAATTTTACCCTTCCATGCTTGAATATAATTTTGACATTCAATAATGACAATAAATCTCTGCCCAGCAATGGCTTGGGGCAATTAGGCATATACAAGAACTGATGGTCCAATTCCTTCCCTCCAAATTTCAAATTTAATGGTTGTAAAAAGGGTCTTTCTTCCAATTGTCCTGTAGCCCCTACTACCTGTATGGTAGTATTACTAATAGGTCCCAATCTTTTATTTAAAACCGAATACGTTGCCCCTGTATCCACAGTGAATTCTTGTTCTTTCCCATCAATATCAATTCTAACCTTCAAGTCCTGTTCTAGTCAGCTTTGATTCTGATAGTTTCCCAAAACTAATGCTTGGGCGACACCTTCTGGATTCATGGGGTAACCTGCTGGGCTATTCACTGGCACTCCTCCTGGTACTCCTCCTGGCACTCCTCCCAGTCCAGCTTTCACTGGACACTCATTTTTCCAGTGTCCTATCTGACGACAGAACGCGCACTGATTGGGAGCAATCCCTCCTTGCTGGGGACCGGGAGGGGCCATCCCCCGTCCTCCAAATCCAACATTCTGGAATCCTGCCCTACCACGTCCAAAGCCACGACCGCGCCCAAAACCACCTCTGCCTCTTCCTCTATCACCGGCTTGCTGCATTATAGCTAATATATTCGCCTGCTGTTTCTTGGCCGTTTCTTTTTCTCTATTATTATAAACTTTCCAGGCCACTTCTAACATTTTATCCAAGTCTCGAGTATCATGTCCCTCTAATCTCTGTAGTTTCTTACGTATGTCTTCCTGTGTCTGACCTAAAAAGATTAAAGCAAGCTGCAATTTTCCTACTTCACTGCCGATTTCCAAATCAGTGAAGCGTCTAGCAATTTTTTTAAGTCGCTCTAAAAACGCTGAAGGTGATTCATTCTTATTTTGTCTGAATACAATTTTGACCAATTTAGTGGTTTAGGCATTCCAGTCCTGATTCCTTCTACTAACAACTCCTGATATTCCCTGATAGATTCCATTCCTTCACCCCTGTTCGGATCCCATCCCAGATCATCACTCGGTACCAAGTCATTCACAGTCCCTCCAGCTAAACGCAGTCTAATCATTTCTCGAGCACGCTCTTTAATTGCCCGCAACACCATCTCTTTCTCAGTGGAATCCATTAAGGTATCTAACAAAACCTGCATGTCATTCCAATCTGGATTTTGGGTTTTAATGATCATTTTGACCACCCGTGCCACTCTTTCAGGATTCTCACGGTAACTGCCTGCTGACTGCTTCCAAATCACCAAATCTCCTGGGGAGAAAGGCACTTTCACAAGCACTTTCTCTCCTTGGGGTCCCATAGCTTCCCTTAAAGGGGCAATAAGCTGGGGCTCCCCATGATTCTTACGTCCCTGTCTAGTTTGTGCCGCGAGCGGAGTATTTCGCCGATTTTGGGAAGAAACAGGGGAAGGGGTTGGAGGACGCATAACAACCTTTTTCGCATTCCCTGGTACCACTGTTATGTTTGCCATCTCTTCTTCCTCCTCCTCCTCCTCCTCTGTACTGCTTTCAGGTAACGGTGGATACAAAGAGGAATGGGGTGAGACAGAGGGGAGGGGTGAGACAGCAGGAGGGGGTGAAGTGGAAGGCACACCGGGTGACACCATTTAAGACAAATCCTCTTCTGGTCGAGAGGTTAAGGCTAAGCACTGAACACATTTAGATTTCTCTTTACAACCCCCGCACTCAGATTCTTTCATTTCCAATACCATTATTCCACATTCAGTCTGCCACTCCTTTTTAGGGCGCAGTAAATAAAACAAGTCTAAATACTGTACCTCATCCCATTTTTCATTTTCATTCAAATACTGCATTAATGAATTCAGAGTATCATAATCCACAGTACCATTTTCTGGCCATGACGGCCCTTCTCGCTCATATTCTGGCCACCAATGATTACAATAATCAATCATCTTATCCTTACTCATCTCCTGGAAAAACCCTTCACTTTTCCACCTCTTCAATAAACATCCTAGTGGAGTATTTCCGGGTATACCCTTATTGAACTGAACCATAGACTTAAGTGCCTTGAATGGCATTTTGAACCAGTTTCACTTACAACTGTACAACAACTCGACAACCGTCCGCAACAACCAATATGCAGCGACGTACAAAACAATGATAACCACAATCAATATTGACAGTTAAACAGAATCAATCATACCACATACTTACACAACAAAAATAAATACCAGATAAATACCAGACCAATCCAACTTGCCGCTTCTCGACGCCGCGAGGGGCAAGTACCGGACCTGCGCAGCTTTTGCCGCGTCTGACAGCCGGCGCCTAGGCTTACCAGACCAACCAGACGTCTTAGCCCAATCCTGCGAGAATCGCCGCCTCGTCTTATGGGCAGGCACCCAAACCAGAACCAGAAAATAAAGCACCTTCGGGCTTACCTTTCGCAGTCGTCCGCAAGGCGCAGGGGTCGGGCACGAACCGATGACTCCCCGAGAATCACTTGGTGCCGGCGTGGAGTGGATCAGAACGCGAACTGCCCCAGCCACCTTCGGAGTCCTGCCGCGGTCGCCAGAAAACTGTTGCCCGATCCGAAGAAGACACAAACAACCGAAGTTGTTTATGCGGTGCTTTATTGAGGGCCCGGGAGCCTGTGGACTAGCGTCCAAAGACAGAGCCCCATCTCACAGAAAAATCACAGGGGTTTTATATGTTTCTTTACATGATTTCTTCATCATAACAAATTCTTACTTCATTTCTACTACCTGGTACAATAATCTCTCTGACATTTAAGTTTCTGCCAAAAGGTACATTCCCTCCAAAAGGTACATTCTCTAGATAAATGAATACACTCCTTAAGATAAGTGATTATCTCTTAGCTACACTGCTTACATTACAAAATCTGCTATAACAGTTCATCTGCAGGTTACATGCGGCCTCCCAAGCCTTAGCATGACTACTACTAATGTCAATTAATGTCAACTATTAAGGTTTGCTACTATCTTAATACAGTTTATTGAATCAAATGACAACAATGGAGTCTCTGTTAGTGCGGTATTGGTGGCAGTGTACTGTTGTTGTGGCAGTTGGTACCTGTTGTTCTTCGACTCTCAGCAGTCCCACAGCAGAGGGGTCATCTGAGAGACCAGGCAAAGTATTCAACTGTCTGATGTTTTCTTTCTCAGCTGCGGCTATCTCAAAAGCCCAACGATATCCTTTCGGGTCTTTGAAATATCCATTCCTGAGATAGTCTATGCTGAGAATGCATGGGGCCTCTGGGCCAGTCGCGATGGGAGGTTTTTGCCACTCGTCCCCAGTTAAACTTACTTCAGTCTTTCATACAGTCAGTTCCTGGGTCCCTCCTGTCACCCCAGAAATAGAGATGGATTCTGTTCCTACATACCTTGATGGCATCGTGGTACATTGGGCCCCAGTGTCAACCAACGCCCTATATTTTTGTGGGTCAGATGTGCCAGGCCATCGGATCCACACAGTCCAGTAGATCCGATTATCCCTTTCCTCTTCCTGGCTAGAGGCAGGGCCCCCCTATTCCTGGTCATGGCATACATTGTTCTCCTCCTGTACGTATGTTTCTGAGGTCCTTTCAAGAGGATCAGTCATATCATCATTCCTGTACCGCCTGGAGTTCTGAGAGACTGGGGCAACATTGATTCTAGATGGGCTTCTTGTGGTAGGTGTTTCTCTTTTCAGTTCACGTACCCAGGCTCCTAAGAAGGAGGTGGGTTTTCCATCCCACTTCTTCATGTCTTCTCCATGCTCTTGAAGAAAAGACCATAGGTTACCTCGTGGTGTGTATCTCCTCTCCCTGGCTGGGGGACGCCTGCTCCTAATGGCAGAGACTCTCATCGGCTCTGGTGAGATATGGTAAATTTCTTCCTTAAATTCTTTTAATTTCTGATTGACTTCTTCAATCAAGCTCTGGACTTGCTCAGCCAGTCTTGTTTCCACAGACAAGACATGGGTACGAACTGGGGCGGTGACAGTGTTGTTGTAAATTCTTAATTTATTAGCCAAGACATTCACTTTCTTCTCACCTTCCCTCCATTGCAGTGTTGCCAGGTAATGCGAGTACATCTCTGGACCAAGCCGTGCAAATCTCAACCACATCCGTGATATGCAATGGACATCACCTGGGCTTTTAGGAAATCTCTCGTCTTCCGAAAAAATGATCTCCAGCACAGCCAATTCCCTCAGGCATCAGATACCTTGTTCTATTGTGCTCCATTTTCCTTGGTGCACTTGGAGGTCTTCTTTACAAAGATATCTGTCTTTCACACTTGTTAGCAGTCGCTGCCAGAGGCTGAGAGGTACTTGGGTTTTCCCGATCCCCTGGTCAATGACCACATCCCGGGACAGCGATCCCAGTCGCCTGGCCTCAATTCCATCCAGAATGGTGTCATTGGCTGCAGCGTCCCAGATGCGGAGCAGCCAGGTCAGGATGGACTCATTGGTCTGGCGGGTGAATTCCCTTTGCAGGTCACGCAACTCACCCAGAGATAGGGAGCGAGTGATGATCTCTATCTTTGTCTCTTCTGCTGGCTGCGAAGGTCCTGCTGCATCCTCGTCAGTCACTACGCGGACTGATTTGCTCCTTGACTTCTTCTTCTGAGTGGTGGCAACTGCTACCGGTTTAGGTTGTTCCAGTTCAGTGACGGTTTGTGTGGGGATGCTTACGGCACCTTTGGTTCCTTTCTCCTCTGTGACAGTCTGCGTAGATGTGGACACTGTTGCCTCACTTTTGGCTTTTTTCTCTTCTCCGATGGTCTGTGTAGATGAGGACACTGTTGCCTTGCCTTTGGTTCCCTTCTCCTCTGTGTCGGTCTGTGTAGACGTGGACACTGTTGATTCAGTTTTGGCTTCTTTCCACTCTGCGGTGGTCTGTGTAGATGAGGACACTGTTGCCTTACCTTTGGTTCTCTTCTTCTCTGTGACAGTGTGTGTAGACACTGATGCTGTTGCTTTGCTTCTCTTTCCCTCTTCCTCTTCCTTAAGAACACACTGCATCACACCATGTAGTGTTTTGATCCTAAGTATGGTGCAGAAAAAACAAAGGGCCGTGCAGAGAAGACAAAGCAGGAGTAACAACAACATCATACTGTCCTGGGCATCCAGAGGGTACTCAATATTTTCAAAAACTACTGTGTTATGCCTGAAAAGCTGGAAAAAATCATTCTTTACTCCTCCTCACAGGGGTTGGGTGAGATTGTTGAGGCCCCAGATGTAGCATCCTAGACCAGAACACGAATACAAAACTGGGTATATATTCTGAATGCTGTTCATTGCCTCAGAGTTTATCAAGCAATAGACATAATAGACCAATAAGGCAATTTTAGTACCATACCCTGGTCTACACAGGAGCATTAAGACAGGCAGATAGTGCCCCATGTTCGGAAAAATATAGAGAGATAGGCATAAGACACATGTAAGCATGTTGAGCATCATAGCGAACAGGTGTCTTCTTCAATACAAATTTGCAATTCTGACTTTTCTCCGTGCCTCTGGCCCCACGTTGGACACTTAGAGCATGTCGTGGTTTGAAAGCAAAACGAGTGAGAGGCTCCAAGTCAGAAATACAATTTAATAAGAAGAAAGGTAAAAAGGTAAAAATAAAATGAAATAAATGCAATAACACAAAGGATCACTGAGAGAGTCAGAATACAAACTGAGCAGGATGGTGGAAGCAGTCCAGATGAGGTGGTCTTCCTGAAGCAGTGATCCTGTAGAAAGGTCTGGTAGCTCTGGTCCTCTGGGAATCCAGTAGGTAAGGGCTGCTTGCTCTGTCCCAAATCCCAGATTATATCCAGGTGGGAATGCTTGGCTCCTCCCCCTGGGCAGAGCATCTCACAATGGGATGATGAGTTGTGAAGTGGGTCCTTGATGGCCCATTAAACAGAGATAACTCCTGGAGGGAGTTACCTGTGAGTCATGGGCAAGGCGTTAATGGGCCATTAACAGCAGACAGCCCAAAGGCAGGGGGCCTGGGAAGAACACTGCCTCACTTGGTTTAACAGTTCATGAAGATGGTGATAGAATAAATACTTTGTGTACATCCTACACTGCAACCCAGGACATATGTTTTGAGACATTTTGGGAGCTTGGTATGTGTGGTAAGGGGTGGGTCAGGCCTTGCACTGGTGAGGTGGTACCCTGCCCCCATGCCCCCCAGCTCCACAGTGTCCGTCAATCATGGCTCATTGTAGGCAGCCCTCCTGTGTCACCTAACCCACCCCTGAGTGGATGAGAGACCAGAAGTCCCACCTGGGAAGAAGGCCCAGGATGGGCCAAGGCTTTAAGAAATCTGGCCACAAGACAAGCATATTGTCCTTTAACCCTACCTTCATCTTGGAGCCTTACATCTCTGGAACCCAGGTAGCTATGTCTGTTTTTCTATATCTTTCCTGTCTTTCTGTTTTTCTCCCTTTTTTATTCTTCTTCTAACTCTCTTTTCACAAAATGTAACATCAAATGGATTATAAGGTTCTCTGTGTTCAGTGGGCTAAGTCTATGCTAAGTGATGTTATGTTGTATTTACTCCTTTGCCAAAGTTCCTTAATTTTCTATAGCTTGCCAGTAAACTTTTGTGTATTTTTACCTCTTGGGATTATTTGGTTGGAATTTTCTCCTTTGCGCCTACCCAGAGCAAAAGAACTTTGGTTTAGCCCTAGGTTTGACTGACCAGGGTATAACACCACCCCCCACCCCACCAAGCTTCCTGACAGGTCCCTGTAGCCCTGCAGAGGGTGGAGAGGGTGCCATCAGCCACAAACTGTGACGACTGATTGCACTGACTCAGATCAGTGGGAATACTGAGACGTTTATTGTAAAAAACAAGCTGCTTTTATACACTTCTTCAAGACACCGTCTTTCCTTATATGGTATTTCTTCACTAAGCAACTCTCGGGTTTAATGGTTTCTCTCACCCAAGATTCCAAGGCTGGTGGTTCGTGTGGGTCTGAGGGAGTGTTTTTCCCTCTCCGACCTCTGAAGGATTTAAATCTGACGCAGGGCTCAGCGCGAGAATGATATGGAGTCTCAAGGTCTTGGTTTTCTTGGTTTCTCACGTTGTTTATTAATTCTTATCTTACAATTCTCTGTGTCCGGCCAAGATGTTCACAGCAGCTCGGACACGATGTGACTCCTCTCGTGATGGGAGGTCACTCTGCTTTTATTCAGATAACTACGTGGTTACTATTTACCATTTTGTGCCAATGTCTATCACCTATACTAGAAGGGTCATTTCTACTTTGCCCCAATCCACTGAAACTACTTTGTGCCCACGTCACTGCAGAAGATGGATGCCAAGGGAGAAGAAGAAGAACCCAGGGATCCATCCTAATTCCACCATCATGTCCCCTTGCATCTACATCCTAAAAATCCCAAAACTACAAAATCTTCCACACAGTGATAAACTACACTACTGTCTGTTACACATTTGTGACTTGGAATTCTTCTCTGTGATGGATGTTTTTCACATGGACCAAAATCAAAGACTGTGTCTTCCTGGTCTCTGTGCCAGGCAAACCCCCCTGCACAGACCCCAGACCCTCTTTTTTGGGTCCCAGACCTCTCTACCAAGGTCTGTGACTTTCCCAGGGCGCCCAGAGGGATGCCCTGGACTCCAACAAGCAACCTATTACACATTGCCCTGTCAGTAACATACATTAACGTCCTTATATGGGGGTGATCACGTGGTGTTCACTTGTCCAGCAGGCTCCAGCAAGCTCTTCTTTGTAGGGCGTCTGCTGTGTGGCATTTCTCCCTTTTAAGGTCTGGCAGAGACAAGCTTCTCTGTGCTGCCATGGCATGCTGCAGGTGCATCCCATGTCCTGTAGCTCAAATCTATCTTATCTCCCTCTTTTTTGTTTTCAAACTGTACTACCATAACTTTTTTCAGTGCTTGATCTACTATACAAACAAGAATCATGAAACAAAACACTTCCAACATTAGAACATGTTTGACCTACAGCCCAAACCCTACAAATCTCATGCATCTTGTTCTCTGTTTCCCAACAAGGTGATGATGAAGCTGGAGCAACCAAGGCTGGTCAGAACACCCCTGCAGATACCCATCATGGACTGGAATCTGTGGAAACACAAGCATATCTTCACCCCCAGGTTATCAATGGAAAGGGTCCTTCCTATTTTCAACTTTCAAGATTCTTGATAAGTACTTGAGCTTTTTCTAAGTTAGACTGTGATTCACTAAAATGGCGTTGGATGGGGGTTTGGTCATTCTGAATGTGATTCAAAAAACTAAGGACAAATAAGGCTTTTTGCAATCTTTCGTGGGAGGTATATCCCATCCCTACACTCCCTCTTTTTTGTTTTAACAACATGGGCTTAAAAGTGCTATAGGCACATTCAGCAATAGCTTGACCCATAGGGGAATGTGGAATATCCGTGACATGGCGCACCCTCCCCCTAACAATGAAAAACATTTGCCCTCTATTTGGATATATAGGCCAGCCCATTATCACACTTTATGGAGACAGGTATTCCAAGGGTTGCAAAAGCAGACAAAAAGTGACGCTGAACGTCTTTTGCGCATTCACCTGTATGGGCAGAAGCAAAAATACATGTGTGTGGTAGTTTAGCATAGATGTGAGGAATTTTTTTCTCTAAGGAAGTTATAGCAGATGTTGACAGTTTGGTTGACCAATTAAAGAGTTAGTAACACCTCTGGAAAACCCCAGCTGAAAATCAGAGGATCCCAGGTGACTGGTCCTTTTCCCTCCAGCCAGCAGCAGGTAACAACTGGCCCCAGCAGCTGCTCTGAGGAGCAGCAAGGCCGGCTAGGCCCCTGCCACTTTCCCCTGATAGGTGGGGGAGCAGCCCGAGGCCTGGCAAGGCCTGGCTGGGCTCCATCGGTTCTTGGTGGGGAAGGGGAGGCTGTAGCTTAACATCAGCTAATTTTAAAGCTGGATGAGCCAAGAGGGAGCCGCCAGCTGGGCCCTTGATAAGAGTTATGAGCCTGATTATCACCGAGGGGTGGGCAGGGTTCCCCCCTCCTCCAGTGATTCCTGGGCAGAGAAGAAAGGAAGAAGGGGAAAGCCCGGCTCTGAGATCCCAGCTGGAGAAGCTGCTGCCGCCTGGCAGAGATCACATGACCACTGCAGGCCTGGGCAAATTTAACTCTTTCCTGGCAAAATGAAGTTTCTAAAACTTAACCCTTCCCTCTTCCATGGAAGACAGAGTGATTTAAAATGTAGAGAGACAGCATGAGACAAAGTCAGTGAAAGAACTGATAAAGACTATTGGAAGAAGGGATGGAGGAAGTGGACATTTTTGGCTGGACTTCTTTGGATGTAAACCATGGAGAAATGGACTATTTCTTGTAATATCATAATGCTGTTTGAGGGAATGCAGGTTCTAGTCAAAGGGTTGTGTACTGATATAATTGAGATCTAATTGAGAATTGTGAATAGAGTAAGCCCTTGGCTCCTGGGATAAAATAAGGAGGTCTCAGCTTTTGAGACAAAGATAATTCTAGAGAGAAAGTGATTTGAAGCCCCGGCTCTTGGGATAAAGGGAGGTGTCTATTTCTTTTGAGATAGACACAATTTTATAGACAGAAGAAGAGAATCCTTGTTTTGTATGAGAAGAAGCATTCTTAAACAGTACCCCAAATATGCTGAGGCCCATGTGTAGCCAGGGGAAAGGCTGCTAATGGGTGGGACTGCACAATCTGCAAAAATTCTGGGCGGTGGCAGATTTATGACATTGAAAGCCACCAGACTGTTTCTCTTGTGGCAAATGTCTCCATGAAACTCTAGAGAGACTCCTGTCCCAAAGTGATGCAAGATTATGTTTAAATGGTTGCAATTGACTGAAATTCATAGCTTTCTCTCTATGTTGCGTGGGAAAGTGAACAGTTTGTGGTAGGAGAAGGGGTTGGTTTAGAAGTTTCATTTGTTTTTTTCTTTTTTTCTTTTTCTTAGTGTGTGTTAATAAAACTATCTGTTTACCTTAAGTTGGGCCTGTTTTGCCTTTTTCTCCCAAATCCTATCTCCCCGAGGGAAAAGAGAGTAGACACTCAAACCACTACACTAAATTAGGCCAAACAGAATTTGGTGAATGTGAAACCACTACAACCGTATCAATTGTAACATGAATGTATTTCAACTTACCAAATTCAGGAAAACGTGTAACATAGCATGCACTTCTCTTACTATGAACAGTAAAACAATACATCTAATAAAACAATCATCAACTTCCTAAATACTTTACCATCACCCAGAGTCTGCAATTGCTGGGGAGCCCCATTTCACAGTGAGGACCTGGAGGACCTTTCCTGGGAAAGGTTTCAAAGTTCACCTTGCAAGGGAGTCCAGCTTTTATAAGACCAAATCAGAAAGTCAAAGTGATTTGACTGCATTTTTAGTGCAGAAGCACCTGGATCTGATACTATAGTTCCCGACCAGCCAGGGCCAGGGCTTGGCCAAAGCCTAAGCCTTGACTGGGAGGGTTTCCCTAAAACACCTACAAGCAAACCTCTATTAATATCAGTTAGGAACATGACTTCACAAGAGTTTATCTTCCCCATGAACAGGGGGACAGATCAAAAGACCCAATAACTGGTAACAATACACATCTCCTTCCCATGAATGGAGACAGTGATTTAACAGACAGAACCTTGGGAATCAAAATTACAAGGGAATATTTCTGCCTACAGACAGGAACTGAAAATATGCAATAAAGAAAAGAGTTAATGGTTTTGTGTAATTTCAACTTGAAAGGACAGCTTACAAATCCAGATTATTACAGGAGCATACTTTGATGAGACTATTCTGTTATCTGGAAATCTCTGTGGAATGTATGCTTCAGTCCCTGGAGGCAGTTCATGATGCCCAACATAAATAGTCCGACTGTCCACCCAATTCTCTTCTCCAGCACAGTATCAGCTCACAAGGGTCTGCAGGAGGCTGTAATCCATGGTGGGCAGGCAGGCAGCTCAGGACGGAGCCACCAGGTGCTCGCCAGTGCCACTGGGCTCCCTGGCTCGCCTCCTCACTGCCCACATGCAGAGAGCCGCTTTCGCCCCACCGGACCTGCTGCGATGCCAGTCCGGCACTTGCTGCCGTTCCCCAGCTATACCATGTACTCTCCACCATGGAGCAGCGCCCTGTGGCCCTGCATGCCCCCTGTCGCTGCTGCCGCCACCACTACACTCTCACAGAGGGCAAGGCAGAGAGGAAATAGGCTGTTGGGAAGGGCTGCCCCAGCTCCCGCCACTTGCCGTGGCACTGCTCCAGCTAACCCTGCATAGCATGGGGTGGCACGAGCTCTTTTATGATACCGTAAGGCAAGCCTTCCCATCTGGGTGGTTGACTGGGCTGGTAAATAACTGGAAAAGCATGCAATAAATCCGCATCCCCCTCTGGGGCAGCTTGTTTTCTCACTGCTGCCCATCAATCATGCAGATCGGAGGGGGGGAAAAGATCAGGCTTGTCCTCAGGATCAAATGGACCGGGGGACCAGGGGTCATCTGGTTGTCCTCCCACAGCCCTGACAAGCTTGCCATTAGAGCCTTGTGTTTCGCACAACGAGAAGGCAGAAGGGGCTGGCGTGACTGTCGAGGCAGCACAAGAGTCCTTCATGCCACATGCACCATGAGTGCCTCAAATACTGTCCGCCACCAACACAAAAACTCTGCCAGTGCTCTTTTACTCCATGTAACTTGGTCCCACAAAGGGCACCCTAAAGTGTCCCGTCTGAGGGTCAAAAACATTGGTACTATTTAAAGTTGGATCACAGTCTTTAGCCCATAACAAGAGTCTGTTTGAATCTGTAGATTCAATTTTCCTGCTGTGTTTTTTCAAAATCAGTTTCAACGTCTCTGGGATGTCCTTTTGTTCCTGGGATACACCACTCCCCATAGTTCTTGGCTGCTTACCTTCCATCCTGCAGAAAGGTGTATTGGCATGCCATGGGCTTCATTTCAGCCCTCCGGGCTTCATTTCAGCCCGCTGTAAAGTTCAGCCGAACGTTATCACCGGTACAACCATTAGTTGCCTATTTAAGTCCCGATTCGGGAAGCCATATGTGACGACTCATTGCATGGACTCAGATCAGTGGGAATACTGAGACATTTATTGTAAAAACCAAGCTGCTTTTATACACTTCTTCAAGACACCATCTTTCCTTTTATGGTATTTCTTCACTAAGCAACCTATCACATGTTGTCATGTCAGCAACATACATTAATGTCTTTGTATGGGGGTGATCACACAGTGTTCACTTGTCCGGCAGGCTCTGGCAGGCTCCTCTCCGTAGAGTTGTTGTGGTTTGAAAGCAAAATGAATGTGAGGCTCCAAGTCAGAGATATAATTTAATAAGAAGAAAGGTAAAAAGGTAAAAGTAAAATAAAATAAATACAATAACACAAAGGACCACTGACAGAGTCAGAATACAACCTGAGCAGGATGGTGGAAGCAGTCCAGGTGAGGTGCTCTTCCTGAAGCAGTGATCCCACAGAAAGGTCTGGTAGCTCTGGTCCTCTGGGAATCCAGTGGATGAGTGCTACCTGCACTGTCCCAAATCCCAGCTTATATCCAGGTGAGAATGCTTGGCTCCTCCCCCTGGGCAGAGCATCTCACAATAGCATGAGAAGTGTGAAATGGGTCCTTGATGGCCCATTAACAGAGATAACCCCTGGAGGGAGTTACCTGTGACTCATGGGCCATTAGCAGGAGACACCCCAAAAGTCATTAGCAGAAAACACCCCAAAGGCGTTAATGGGCCATTAGCAGAAAAGGCAGGGGGCTTGGGAAAACACTAGCCCACCTGGTTTCAACAGTTCATGAAGATGGTGATAGAATAAATACTTTGTGTACATCTTACACTGCAACCCAGGACAAGAGTGTATGCTGTGTGATGTTTCTTCCTATTAAGGTCTGACAGAGACAAGCTTTAAGTTGTTTCTCAAGGTTCTATCTGTTTAATCACTGTCACCATTCATGGGAAGGACATGTGTGCGATTACCAGCTATTAGGTGTTTTCATCTATCCCCCTGTTCATAGGAAAGATACTGCTTTTGTGAAGAATGGAGCTTGTTTGGTTCGGTCGGTGGGCCAAATGTTCTAATGTAAGAAGTGTATTTTCATAATTCTTGTTTGTATAAAACAAAAAAGAGGGCTTTGTGGGAAGACATGGGATGGAGTTGAGCTGCAGGCTGTGGGACATGCCTGCAGAAGCACATGGCAGCACAAAGAAGCACATGGCGGCACGGAGAGCTTGTCTCCACCTGACTTTGGGGGCAGGAGGTGCCACGCAGCAGACCCCTACAGAGAGGAGCCTGCTGGAAGCTGACAGACAGGTGAACAGCACGTGATGACCCCATAGAAGGACATTAGGAAAGCATGTTGCTGACGAGGCAATGTGGGATAGGTCATGCAGTAAGAATTACCATATAAGGAAATACTGTGCCTTGAAAAAGTGTATAAAACCAGCTCGTTTCTTTGAATAAATGATTCAGATTCCCTGCCGGTCTGAGTCCATTTCTTAGTTGCTCACAGTGGGACAGTGACCCTTACAAGCTAAGTGGAAAGGGTCATTCCAAGTCCTGACTACACTCACCAAAAGCAAAGGTGCTGGCAGAGAACCCTGAATTCGCTGCTCCAGAGTTAAGAAGACCTCTGTTCCTGAAACAACTGGAAAACAGAGACTGATAGAAATCAAGATGATGTGATTTTAATTGTTCTTTTTGTGCCTGTTATCTGCACAGTTGGTAACCATGACTCAGATTTGGCCCCAAAATTTGCACGTGACTTTAGCCCAAAATGTATCCAAAAGCTCTTCATAAGAACAGCTTTTCAGGGTGGTGTTGAATATATGAGAATCTGGCCTGGTAAGTTTTGCCCCTAGATAAAGACTGGGCCTGTGCCCATGGGGCTGTAATTCCAAACATAATATTTGATCATATTAAGGGTTATTGAACATAGTGAAAATCAAATTTCAGATGCAATTTCAGCCTTATAAGAAGTCGTCCATGATTTGTCTGGTATAGTTTTACAAAAAACAATTACTCTCAATTTCCTACTAGCTGCAAAATCATTAACACTGGTTGTTGTTCTTATGCAGATCAGAGTGAAAGAATTATTTATAATTTGGTTGAAATTTGGAAGCAAACTCAAATTCTACATCGGGTAATTCTCAAAAGAGTTCACTGAACCTTGAATATACCTTCAGTACACTCACTTCATGGTTACCAAACTGGGCCTGGATAAAAGGAACTGTTTATACTACTTATATCTGTAGTTAGTCTTTGCATAATAGCTGGCTGTATGACACAATGGTGTGGTTAAATATGGAGTAGAGACTAGACGAGGTAGAGTCTTGTTAGTCTCTAAAAAAGAGAGGAAATGATGCCAGATGATTTTTTGCCTCTTTTTCTTTCATATATTCTCTGTATTCTTTACACACATAGTTGGAGCTCTGTAGCCTATTACTGCATTTGTAGCTAGTTTTCCCAGTACTTTTCCCTGCCCTGATAGGCAGAAAGACAAAACATATTCCAAAGCCCCTATCCTATCTTGATTCTCTTTAGAAACCTAGGCCAAAAAACAGCTCTTCAAGACACATTTTCATCAACAAGTTCAGTTTCCATCTGAGGGGGGAAGACTTAGAAGGGGCTTGAACTGGGGGAGGTGTACAGGTTTAGGGCAAATTTGGGAGGAAACCTCTGAATGGGGGTCCCTTTGAGAAGCAAACCCAAATGGCCCCTCCCCTAACTGGTCCGGGAAAGAATTTCCTTGGAGAAAAGTGGAAAAAGCTATTTATTTAACAAAAAACATGTCCACAAGCATAAAAAAAAAATAATATGAAACAATAAAACCTTTTGCCGCTCTGAAGAGAGAGAAATTGAGAAAGTCCTTTCAGTTGGTGTAGCCCGGCTCGCTCTTATCAGTTCCTCGGCCCTGGAAAATTCTGTTTTGGGTCCCGGTGGGCCGCAGGTGTGAGCTCTCAGTGCTCTTCTGGGATTTTCAGTCCAGGACAGGTTTAAACAGTCCCAAGAAAAAGAAAAAAAACAGTCCAGGGAGCTTGTCTGCCTCAGCTAGCTAAAACTAACTAAAAGCAAAAGAGATCTCTGTCCCACTGTCTGTCCATGCCTCAGACGAACACAGTCCAGGAGCAGAATGTGGAGGAGGGCGTGCAGTATCTGCAAACAAATTCTGCTCTGCTTTTTTCTCCCCCTTCGCTCTTGGAACTAGTCTTAAAGGTACAGAACTTAATATACAGCACAAACAGAACAGACAATTGGGGATACAAGCATCAAAAAATCACCCCAGGACAGGGGGGAATTGCATCACCACTTGCGCTCCTAATTGGTGATTTTTGTCAAATATGCTAATTTCCTAAACCTATAAAACTGTATTCACCCTCATGGGGGGTGGGCTTTTGTGGATGTTTTACATATCTGTCCCTGGAGGCCTCCAGTAAAGATCAACCTTTATATTACCTCCTATACTATCTCAAAAGTGTGTGTTGTTTCATTTTTAGGTTCTTAAGGCATCACCTTCATAAGCTGCCAGCATCTCCTTTTCAATTGGAGTATAGCGGGCCTCAGATCCTCTGTATCCCTGAAAGGAATGAGAAGGAGGTGTCTTTACAAACAAACTGTGGGCCTGCTGGTAGATAAAGCCAGATACTAATAGGTGAAAGAACCAATGGGAGGAACCATAAATTCCAGGGGAATTCCACTAATTCACACAGACTGTTGCTCACCCAAGGACTTGCTAAATTCCTGGACTTAGAGAAAAAGAACAGACATACAAAGAAAAAGGGGATCTGTATTAGGTGATTCAGCAAGTCTGTACCTCTCAAGTACCTCAGCCAATGGGGAAAGAGAGAGGGAAATGCAGCCAGGAGATTAGAATAAAAAGGAGGCTGTGCCCTCTAGGAATTTGAGACACCCCATTGGAAATGCCCCATGGCCTCTCCTTTTATTCAAATAAAGTTACAGAACTCCTCTATCTCCTTTTTGGATATAAACCTCTGACATTGTGGATTAATGTTCCTGACATCCCCAACCCCAAAACAATAGGGGTCGACCTCAAGTTTCCCTGGTGCTTTCTGCCAGAGGCTCCAGGTAGGGCCATTCTCCCTAGCTGCAGTATGAAAAGATTGAGGGAATTTTCTTTACAAACAAATTCTGTGTCTGCTGGTAAATAAAATTGAATACTGAGAGATGAAAGAAACAATGGGAAGAACCATAAATTCCGTAAGAATTCCACTGATTGACACAAGGAAAATAAAAAGAGAGGGGTTATACATTACAAGGGGCTCTTAGGCATTAGGCATTTCAGGAAGTCTGTACCTCTCAAGTACCTCAGCCAATGGGGAAAGAGAGAAGGACATGCGGTCAGGAAATTAGGATAAAAAGGAGGCTGTGTCCTCCAAAATTTTGAGAGACCTCAGGGGAATGCCCCATGGCCTCTCCCTTTATTCGAATAAAGTAACAGGAGTCCTCTGACTCCTTTTTGGGCACAAGCCTCTGGTGTTTGTGGATTAATTTTCCTGACAATTTGGGGGCTCTTGTCCAGGATATTTCCACCATCTGGGGGTGGTGGGCAGTGAGCGCAGCTGAAGATGCGCCTCACCCAGTTTCGGTGATCAGCTCCCCTTGCTGGTGGCTGGCACTGGACAATTGATGGAATTCCCAAGACTGTCCAGGAGACAGATGAATTCCAGACCAAGGGGGTTTGTGAAGAGTCTGCAGGGAAGGACCATTGAAAATCTTGCCGGTGAGTAAAATGGGATCTTCAGGGAATAAACCTGGTAGGGCACCCATGCAGGGTAACACAGGTAAAACAAGGCATCCATGGAAGGTAGCAAAGGTAAAGCTGGGAAGGGGTCCCAGCAAAAGGATGATGATTCCAAAATATCTCTGAAAAATTGCTTGGAAGAATGTTGAGTTGATTTACACATTCTCCCAGAGGTAATTAAGGGCATAGATGCCCAAAGGGGGCAATAAGGGAAAGTCAAGAAGGGGTCTTGACAATCCATGCCCAGGTAGGGCATTAAGGGGAGTTGAGAAGGGATCTCTAGAATCCATGCCCGGGGAGGCAATAAGGGGATGAGGCATTGATTTAGAAGAATTAAAGACTGTAGTCAAAATAGATAGTGCTGAGATAATGTAGCTAGGACTTCCCTTTTGCTAACAGAAGCCAGACTGAAGGAACTGATAATTCTTGGAAGGAACTGATAAATCAGAGAAGCTGTCAAACTAGGCTTTTGCATCCTGAATAATCAATAGACCCCATGAACACAATACAATCATAAATCAAACAGTCCTGGGAAAAACAAGATTTAGCTGTCACGAACACTAAAGGTTAAAAAGTCAGAGCTGAGGAAGACAATCTTACTTCATCATTTTGGGACCCCACCCTATAAAAAAGACCACTGACCCATTTCAAAGAACAAACTACGCATGCCTGATGGCTTTTTGGGCTAATTACCATACGAAGCGGGGGAATGGGAGGTACCAGAGTCATGAATATGCATTTGTAGTTTGTGTATTCAATACTCCTGTAGATAAAAGACCCTGTGATGATCTGTAAATTGCGCGTGTGTTTCTGGGAGCGATCCTGATCCCGCACGCTGCCCGATCCCGCACGCTGCCCGGCGTCGTAATAAACATACACTTTCTAACTTTAAACTGTTAGAGAGCCTTTGTCCGTCATAGTTGGATATTGGTATTAGATCAGTATCCATAGTTTTTTTAATAAATCAGGGAGTCAAGGAGTCTTGACAACAGGGGATGGATGGATAGTGTTGGTGTGTTGGAACAGAATTGGTTGAAGGGGAGTGTGGAGTGATGTGGTTGAGGCAAGAAGCAGCAGGACCGGGCACAGAGGTGCAGGACCAGGAGACTGGGGGCCTGTGGGGACTGTAGGGCAGCCGGAGCTCAGCGCTGGGCAGTGCCTGACCCTGCCACCCCCAGGCAAGGGCGGCAGTGGACGTCGGCCCCATGAGGCTGCGGGATGCCCCAGCTGCCTGTGGTGCTGCTGGCCGGTGCCTGCCAGAAGTGCCGGATGGGGGAGGAGCTGTTTGGACACTGTGGCAGGACAGGGACTGGCTCTGGTATACGGTGTGTGATAAAGAGAGTGAGCATAAGGAGGAAGGAATATCCAGAAAATGCAGATTGTACGTAGAAAGATTCAGATTTTCTTTTAAGAATGTTGTTTAATTCACTGGAAAAAATGAATGGTTTTGAGCTGTGGGAAAATGACTACCCACAGGCAGTAGCGGGGAGGGATTAGAGGAAGAACAGAAGTCATCCCTGGATGAACTGGTTAAAAAGATACAGCAAGTGTATGTAAAAAGGGATAAAGTAAAGGAGAAAACAAATGCAAAGGTGATGGCAGAATTTTTACAGCCCCAGAAGAATAAGCCACAGGAACTATGAAAAAAGAGTTTCACTCTCTTAGAAACATTTATAAGTTTAATAAAAATAGACAATTGGGAGACAGAGAAGCAAAAGTTCCAGCTGGGGTGCCTCACCAGAAAGCACACCCTTCTGTTTCAAATATTATGTTTTAAGGATTGCTGTTACATATTCAATAGATCTTAATGCATGATTCAAACATTTTCTTCAAGTTTTATCTGTTTCAAGTATCCCCAATCATCTTATCTGGTAGGTTTATTTGTGGGTGTCTCCACTCTGTCTGGTAACATGGGTCTCATAAATCTTTCTCCTGAGGTTTCTGATTATTTTTATTTGGATAAGAAACAGAAAGTTAGCCTTTATGCAGGGTTACAAGGTGACCCCCTCTCCCCATACCTTCTGGCTTGGTCAGTTTAGATGCTACAAAGAAAAAAAAAAAAAAAACAAAAAAACAATCCAGTCTTTTTACTGTTAACCCTCTGGTACAATCAGAAAATATACATTCATTACCTTTCTAAACTCTATTAATAAAACATAATACCAAACAATTATACATATAGTATTCATGTTAATATTTTCAAAAAGCCAACTATATAATATGCATTTATAACAGGATCCAAGGGGTCCTCTGGGACAGAGGGGATGGGGTCTGCCACAAGGATGTGGCAGAGGCATTCTCTCCTCGGCAGGGGAGAGTCGATTCAAACAGCAGCTGGGAAGGAATCTGTAGGGACACTGTGTCCTGGATTTGTGAGATAAGAATGTATTCTATTTGCCATCTGTTGGAGGTGGGGGGCAGTTATCTTATCTCTTCCAAGAACAATGTCTCCCTCCGGGGAGATGTCTCCTGCTAATGGGCCATTAAGTGACTCACTGCATGACTGATAAGGTACATCATCCCATTGTGAGATGCTCCACCCAGAAGGAGGAACCAAGCATTCCTACCTGCATAAAATAAGCTTGGTCTAAGCCATCGGCCCAGTTTTCTTCACTGGATTCCCAGAGGAGCAGCCATCTTCGCTGGATTCCCAGAGAAGCAGCTTCTTCCCTGCTGGATTCCCAGAGGAGGACCAGGCCCATCTACTCTATCACCAGACCTTCACAGAGAACTATACCCTTCTACAGGATCTCTGCTTCAGCAGCATTTCATCTGCCACTGCAGGAGGCACAGCCACCATCCACCTGGACTTTTACCAACACCCTGACTCCTCAGGGTGTCAGGTTTTCTGAGTGTATCAGTAGTTTTGTTTGTACTAATTACATTTGTTGTTCTTTTTTTTCTATTTTAGTTTTTTCTAGTAAATAACTATTATTCCCATTCCCATACCTTTGCCTGAGAGCTGTTTTTTTTTATTTTGAAATTGTAGTAATTCGGAGGGAGGGAGGGGGTTTACCTTTCCCACTTCACAGGAGGCTTTTGCCTTCCTTTACAGACTCCTGTCTTTTCAAACTAAGACAGATCTTGGCGCCCAACGTGGGGCCCGAGGGCATTGAAAGGAAAAAGGGAATAATAGTTCTTAAGTAATCTAATTGTGTGTACTGATATAGAAACATCTTTGAGTGTCACCATGTGGTCTAGCTTACCTTGGTTTGGGTGGCACGTGATCGTGGCTGTATTTCTCCCATTTGCAGGCCCTTATCTAGATATGGGTCCTATAACTAAGGCTACTGTGGCTGTTATCCAGTTTGGCTTATGGGTCAATAAGGTGAGGAATTCATGGATCTTTAACTTCCTCTGGAAGGCAGGTACATGGATTCAGAGCTATCATACACTAACTGTGTGTTTTTGGGGTTACCTTAATAATGGTACCTATTGTGAAGAAATGACACCAGGGGAGATTTTCTCCCAACCTTTTAACCATCTTTTTGGGTCTGCTCCACCAGTTTTTGAAGGGTTAAGATCCACTCTGAATGCTAATGATGTCATACAATGGGTGGTGTTGTTGATATGCCTGTTATATTTAGCACTCAGAGATAAGGGAAGATTAACATGGAGAACTACCCTGACACCTGCCCCAGAGACTAGAGATGCTGCTGTTCCAGAGCCTGACCCTGCCCCACAGTCTGTCTCAGAAATGAACCACCCAGATTGGGTGGGGGTTCTGGTTAAGGAGATACGTGAGATGAGTCAGATGCTGAAGGAGTGCATTTCCCCAGCTATTGAGAAACCCTCACTTTGCCTTCAAGAGGGACAGCCAAATAGTACAGCAGTGGAACCCACAGGTGTTACAACTGTCCAGGGTCCAGCCGAACCACAAAGGCAGTCACAGCCAGCAGCAGTTGCCCCGGTAGAAACAAGGAGGTCTAAGATGAAAGCTGAGCACCCAGATAAGGATAGGAATGGAGGAACCTCACAACCCACAGGGGAGCCAGAGGTTGCAATCATCACCGAGTCCCTGAGGTACGAAAGTCTCCGTAACCTGCACAAAGACATTGTGCGACGGGGACGTGAGGCTTATACTACCTGGTTACTCCGGGTCTGGGATCTTATGGGTACAGGCGTGCAGCTGGATGGTGGTGAGGCAAGGAACTTGGGACCCTTGACCCAGGACTCAGGTATGAATCAGATTTTTGTAAGGGAGCCAGGGTCTCTTTCTCTCTGGGAGCGGCTTTTAATGAGTGTCAGAGAGAGGTTTGTCCACAGGGAAAGAATGCAGGAGCACCACCATAGGATGCGCTGGAAGACCCTTGAGGAAGGGATCCAACAGCTGAGGGAAGTAGCAATATTGGAGGTACTCTTCGGGAGGGATGGACAGCATGACAATGACCCCGACAAAGTCAGGTGCACAGGGCAAATGCTGTGGAGCCTAGCAAACCTTGGGCCATCTCAATACACCACTTTTATTGCAACAATTGATGCAGATACTAACCGAGAGACCGTGGGTTCTGTTGCCAACAAGCTGAGGAATTATGAGAGCATGATCAATGGCCCAATGCAGGCTCATATCTCAGCTGTGATTAAGGAGTTCAAAGAGGAGATGAGGGAGATGAGGGAGGAGATGAAGAAAGTTAATGCAGCCCCTGTGCGAGTTACAGGCCCCAAATTCAGTGCCCAACATTCCCCAGCTAGAGACAGAGGGTACACCCCAAGGGCCAATTTGTGGTTCTTCCTGCGTGACCATGGGGAAGACATGGGTAGGTGGGATGGGAAACCCACTTCTGTCCTGGCAGCACGGGTGCGTCAGCTCAAAGAGGGAAACTCTAACCGAGAAACTTCCACCAAGGTGAAGGTAGCCTCGACCTCCCATGACCGAGCTGCCGGGTATGATGTGTCAGATCCCCTTGAAGGAACCTCTAGTATGTATGCCCAGGAAGGGAATAATAACCAGTGTTAGAGGTGCCCTGTCTCTAGCCAGGGAGAGGCACGGGAAAACCGGATCTTCTGGACAGTGTGGATCCGATGGCCTGGCACATCAGAGCCACAAAAATATGATGCTTTAGTTGATACTGGTGCGCAGTGTACTTTAATACCATCGGGACAGGTGGGGGCAGAGGCTGTTTCCATTGCTGGTGTGACAGGGGGATCTCAGCAACTGACCCTGGTGGAGGCCGAGGTGAGCCTGACCGGGAAGGAGTGGAAGAAACATTCTATTGTGACCGGCCCAGACGCTCCATGTATTCTAGGCATAGACTTTCTCCGGAACGGCTATTACAAAGACCCAAAGGGACTCAGGTGGGCTTTTGGAATAGCTGCTGTAGAGGCAGAGAACATTAAGCAGTTGAACACCTTGCCTGGATTATCAGAGAACCCGTCTGCAGTAGGACTCCTGAGGGTGGAAGAGCAACGTGTGCCAATTGTGACCTCGACAGTGCACCGCCGGCAATATCGGACAGATCGAGATGCTGTGATCCCCATCCACCGGATGATTCGTGAGCTGGAGAGCCAAGGGGTGGTCAGCAAAACTCACTCACCCTTCAACAGCCCCATCTGGCCTGTGCGCAAATCCGACAGAGAATGGAGATTGACTGTGGACTACCGTGGCTTGAATGAAGTGACTCCACCGCTGAGCGCTGCCGTGCCGGACATGCTGGAACTCCAGTACGAGCTGGAGTCCAAAGCAGCAAAGTGGTATGCCACTATTGACATTGCTAACGCGTTTTTCTCCATTCCTCTGGCAGCAGAATGCAGGCCTCAGTTTGCTTTCACGTGGAGAGGTGTGCAGTACACCTGGAACCGACTGCCCCAGGGGTGGAAACACAGCCCCACCATCTGCCATGGACTGATCCAGACTGCACTGGAAAAGGGTGAGGCTCCAGAACACCTGCGATACATCGATGACATCATTGTGTGGGGGAGCACAGTGGCAGAGGTGTTTGAGAAAGGAGAAAAAATCATCCAGATTCTCTTGAAAGCCGGTTTCGCCATTAAGAAGAGCAAAGTCAAAGGACCTGCCCGAGAGATCCAGTTCCTTGGAGTGAAATGGCAAGATGGACGCCGCCAGATTCCCACTGAGGTCATCAACAAGATCACGGCTATGTCTCCACCGACCAGCAAAAAGGAAACACAAGCTTTCCTGGGTGCCATAAGATTTTGGAGAATGCACATTCCCGAGTATAGCCAGATTGTGAGCCCTCTCTACCTGGTTACCCGCAAGAAGAACAATTTCCACTGGGGCCCTGAACAGCAGCAAGCCTTCACCCAGATCAAGCAGGAGATTGCTCATGCGGTAGCCCTTGGCCCAGTCAGGACGGGACCAGAGGTGAAGAACATGCTCTACTCTGCAGCCGGGAACAATGGCTTGTCCTGGAGCCTTTGGCAGAAGGTGCCTGGTGAGACTCGAGGCCGACCCTTAGGATTCTAGAGCCGAGGTTACAGAGGGTCCGAAGCCAACTACACCCCAACAGAGAAAGAAATCTTGGCTGCCTATGAAGGAGTTCAAGCCGCCTCGGAGGTGATTGGCACGGAAGCACAACTCCTCCTGGCACCCCGACTCCCGGTGCTGGGCTGGATGTTCAAAGGAAAGGTTCCCACTACCCACCATGCCACTGATGCTACATGGAGCAAATGGATTGCCCTTATCACCCAGCGTGCCCGTATTGGAAATCCGAATCGCCCTAGGATTTTGGAGATAATTACGAACTGGCCGGAAGGTGAAAACTTCGGTCTCACTGATGATGAGGAACAGGAACAAGTGACAAGGGCTGAAGAAGCGCCACCATATAACCAACTACCAGCAGAGGAAACATGCTACGCTCTTTTCACTGACGGTTCTTGTCGCATCGTAGGGATAAACCGAAAGTGGAAAGCAGCCGTATGGAGCCCCACACGACAGGTTGCACAGGCTACCGAAGGAGAAGGTGGATCGAGCCAACTCGCTGAGCTCAAGGCTGTTCAGCTGGCCCTGGACATTGCTGAAAGGGAGAAGTGGCCAAGGCTCTACCTTTACACCGATTCGTGGATGGTAGCCAATGCTCTGTGGGGGTGGCTGGGAAGGTGGAGAAAGGCCAACTGGCAGCGCAAAGGAAAACCCATCTGGGCTGCTGATATATGGAAAGACATTGCCTCTCGGGTGGAGAAACTAACAGTAAAAGTCCGTCATGTAGATGCCCATGTCCCCAAAAGTCGGGCTGATGAGGAGCACCGAAACAACGAGCAAGTAGATCAGGCAGCAAGAATAGAAGTGTCGAAGATAGACCTAGATTGGCACCATAAGGGGGAGTTGTTCCTGGCTCGATGGGCCCATGATGCGTCAAGTCATCAGGGCAGAGATGCCACCTACAAGTGGGCACGAGACCGAGGGGTAGACCTAACCATGGACAGCATTTCTCAAGTTATCCATGACTGTGAGACGTGTGCTGCCATCAAACAGGCCAAGCGGGTGAAGCCCCTATGGTATGGTGGACGGTGGTCCAAGTACAAGTATGGGGAGGCCTGGCAGATAGACTACATCACACTGCCCCAGACACGCCAAGGCAAGCGCTACGTGCTGACCATGGTGGAAGCCACCACTGGATGGCTGGAGACCTACCCTGTGCCTCATGCCACCGCCCAGAACACCATCTTAGGCCTAGAAAAGCAAGTCCTGTGGAGACATGGCACCCCTGAGAGAATAGAGTCGGACAACGAAACCCATTTCAAGAACGGCCTTATCAACACCTGGGCCAGAGAACATGGTATCGAATGGATATATCATATTCCCTATCATGCTCCAGCTGCCAGCAAAGTTGAACGGTGCAACAGACTCCTTAAGACCACCCTGAAGGCACTTGGTGGTAGAACTTTTAGAAACTGGGAAATGAACCTGGCAAAAGCAACCTGGATGGTCAACACCCGAGGGTCCATCAATCAAGCTGGTCCTGCCCAGTCTGAACCCGTGCACACAGTAGATGGAGATAAAGTCCCTGTGGTACATATGAAAGGTATTTTAGGAAAAACTGTTTGGATTAATCCCACCTCAGGCAAAGACAAACCCATCCGTGGGATTGTTTTTGCTCAAGGACCTGGTTATACTTGGTGGGTAATGCAGAAAGATGGAGAAACCCGTTGTGTACCACAAGGAAACCTAGTCTTAAGTGAGAAATGGGTGTAAGATTTCATTGTGATGCAGATGGAAATAGAATAAGGGGTGGATAATGTCCTGGATTTGTGAGATAAGAATGTATTCTATTTGCCATCTGTTGGAGGTGGGGGGCAGTTATCTTATCTCTTCCAAGAACAATGTCTCCCTCCGGGGAGATGTCTCCTGCTAATGGGCCATTAAGTGACTCACTGCATGACTGATAAGGTACATCATCCCATTGTGAGATGCTCCACCCAGAAGGAGGAACCAAGCATTCCTACCTGCATAAAATAAGCTTGGTCTAAGCCATCGGCCCAGTTTTCTTCACTGGATTCCCAGAGGAGCAGCCATCTTCGCTGGATTCCCAGAGAAGCAGCTTCTTCCCTGCTGGATTCCCAGAGGAGGACCAGGCCCATCTACTCTATCACCAGACCTTCACAGAGAACTATACCCTTCTACAGGATCTCTGCTTCAGCAGCATTTCATCTGCCACTGCAGGAGGCACAGCCACCATCCACCTGGACTTTTACCAACACCCTGACTCCTCAGGGTGTCAGGTTTTCTAAGTGTATCAGTAGTTTTGTTTGTACTAATTACATTTGTTGTTCTTTTTTTTCTATTTTAGTTTTTTCTAGTAAATAACTATTATTCCCATTCCCATACCTTTGCCTGAGAGCTGTTTTTTTTATTTTGAAATTGTAGTAATTCGGAGGGAGGGAGGGGGTTTACCTTTCCCACTTCACAGGAGGCTTTTGCCTTCCTTTACAGACTCCTGTCTTTTCAAACTAAGACACACTGGAAGTGAGAATGTTCGCAGAGACAGCTGGATCCTCAGGAGGAGGAAGTACAGAAGATAATGGAGATGGATGGTTAGGAGTGTCAGGGGCTCCCATTATACCAGGGACCCACTACACTGGAGATCTTGCTAACTTTTAAGGTGTGTCCAGATCGAGAGGAGGTGTGTTTCCTAGTAAACACAGGGGCCTCTCGATCCACCTTAAATTTTATCCCTAAGGGGGGAAAATTGTCAAAAAGATCTTTGTTCAAGGAGTTGTGAAAATCGTGGTTTCTTCTGTAGGCTAAGAAGTTTGAACACATCTTTTAATGAGGTGTTATAAATGTGTATTATAAATTGGCTTTTCGCAAGATGTGTGCTATATGATTAATAACATTGTAAGGATATAGGATATAAGTTTATTTCTGCTATTGGTAAAAGAAGATTAGACAAAATGGGAGTAGTTGATGTAAGTATGCTTAAACTGTCTGTTTGGTCGGGATAACATCCAGTGAACATGTAAAGAAGACTCTGCTACTGATATACCAACTATCAGCATCTACCACCTGCAGAAAGCACAGACCAAGGCCCAAGCTGGAAGTGATAATAAAGACACAGCCACAAACCACGCATGCTCTAAAAAGGCGGACCCAAGGAGGGACCATGCAAAACAGTTCCTGGAATATGGAAACTAGTTTATGGAATTCATAAACTATTGCGATAAGAAGGGTATTTAAAAAAATGTCTCTGAGATAGCAAAGTGTGGACTTGGCTAAATGCCAAGTCACCTGGCTGGCCGTACTTGGCTTTTTTTTTTATTTCCTAATTGTCTTAATTATTTTATTAAACATATTTCTTAAAGTTTACCAAAAAGCGAACCTCGTTTTTCACAGAGAGAATTGTGGAAATTGCGAAAATTGTGATAAATTAATTTGGGGATTTAATTCCTTTGTCTACATAGGATTTTGTGTGGAGCCAAAAAGCTCCTGTTTGGAGGAGACCCATGCCCCTCTGCTTTTTGTGTGTTTTGTTGTAAAAAGCCAGAATTGACAGTTTTCAGTCCTGAAGCCAATTCTGGAACTCCTATCTTGTGGGGAACAACCCCCCCACACCCATCTGTGGTCTGTTGTGGAGAACTGGAATTGGCAGGTTCTAAACCTGAGGTCAATTCTGCAGCTGCTGCCTTATGGAGATGGTGGTGTCCCTATGCAGGCCTAGGTATTGATCATGCAGCTTCCTCTGTGGGGGCTATAGGAAAACTTTAGGGGAAAATATTTTATTATCCTTCCTTGGTTAATTTGTTAGTCATCTCCCTATCCCTAGGGTGGACTTGATGCAAAAACTTGGGACAGGGTACTGATAAAAATGAAATTTGGAATGTTTATCTTGTAATGTAACAGTAAAAAGCCACCTCCGTGGCAACCCCCAGACCACCTTAAAAACAAACCTCAAAAGCGAGAGCCGGTTCCCTTCAAAGAAGCTCGGCAGCCGCGGCCCCCACCCGCTGCCGCCGCCGGGGCCGAGAGAGAGAAAAAAAAAAACCGGCCGCTCCCCCCGAGCCCGGCATGGGAGATCCCGAAGCCCGCCCCGGCCCCGACTCCCGCCGCTGCGGGGCTGGCTCTCCGCGGTCCCCGCCGAGTCGCTGGCTCCCCGCGCGTCCCGGCCCGGGCCCAGCGCTGCCCACCGCAGAGACCCCGCCCGCCCGCAGCCGCCGCCGTCGAGATTCTGCCTCAGGCTTCCCAGCGCAGCGTAGCCGGCTCCGCCCGACCCGAGCCTGGCACGGGGGAACCCATGCCCGCCACGTTCCACCTCCACCTCACAAGCCCAGGCCGACCCCGCATGCAAATCAAAAACCCCAGGTGCATCTCAGGACTCTTTTAACACCAGAAATCCCTTATAAAAATAAAACTAAGTAAAATTAAAACACACAGGAACCAATGCTGGGCCGTGTAGACCCTAAAGTATCGAGAGAACTGATTTTTCCAGTTTCTGTGATTGGCTGTGACTTAAGAGTGCCAAACCAGAAGTGAGACCCCCGAAGAAAACAAAAGCAATTCAGAACTCTGGGATTACTCCCCGCGAGGGACGAGTTCTCCAGCTCTGTTGAACTTCATGCAGCACAGCTGAAAGGACCCTCCTCCTCCACGGCGCACGGGCTGCCAAAAACCCCTCGAGCAACCATTATAAGAGCTGATTAATAAAGGCATTTTAAGGAGATTAATATTATCTCCGCCCTTTTATTCATAACAAATTGGGGAGTCGTCCGGGAGTGGCCATGCCTAGAAGAGAACCGAGACGGGAAGGCTCCGCCCACCTTGGACCTCCTGGACAGCTGGCCTCCTGGACCAAAGAGGACAACGCACGCCAGCCTCGAGGGACAACCAAAGAGGACAACGCACGCCAGCCTCGAGGGACACACGGCAGCCACAAGGGGGCGCCATTGAGGAGCACCGGGTAAATATAAACTCGCTGGCGGGAGCAGGAGACGGGCGAGTGTGTGTGTGAGTGAGACGGGGGCCGGCAGCTCGGACCCCCGAAGCGAGTGAGGACTCCTCAGTACTGCATTTCCACCTCTTCGCGAGAGGAGTGGTCAGGAACAGGAGGAAGCGAAAGGAAACAGAGTGAGAGAGGCGTCTCCAGGGGTATAGAGGACCCCCCTCCGGACGTGCGGAGGCTGAATAGAGTGTGAGTGGCACGTCATAGAGTAAGTGGTACTGTAGGTTTCCCCTAAACCTGTAGGGGCAAACCACCCAGGTCACCTCAAGTCTGTGGGGAGGCCAGGGACGAGTGTGTGAGGCACGCACCACACCGACGCAGGAGAAAGGGTGGCTAGGGGCTGCTCCCAGGGACCTGCAGGGGTGTGGGGAGAGCAAGAGGTACTGGCCGAGGTTACCAGGGGCTGCTCCCAGGGGAGGGGTGGCCAGGCTGAGGTAACTGACGGGGTACAGGACGGTCACACTGGACGGGGGTGTCCAAAGGGGGGCATGCTACCGGGTGTGAAGAGTGCATTGGGCGGGGGTCAATTTAGATACGCTACCGGGCTTGAGTGTGTCGTGTTGGGCGGGGGTGGTCAGGAGCGCCATGCTACCGGACACGGAGTGGTAAAGCTGGGCGGGGGTATCTAAGGCCGGTGCTACCGAATGCAGTGAGTGAAAGTTAGGGAAGTTCCAACGTGCGAGGAACTTGACGATAGGGCGAGTGAGTGAGTCGCATACTGTGTGTGTGTATCCTGACAGAAGTAGCGACTGGAACCCTGGGCCCAGGTTGACCGGCTGCTTACGGGGATACACCAGACGCGCAGGAGTGAAAGAGGGTACCGGCTGGGGTGGTGACGAAAGCACCAGGAGTGCTCAGGCCATTGACGGGTACCGGGGGCTGGCTGTGGCAGTGGTCGGAGCCCTAAGGGCGGGTCATACGAACTGCTTCCAGAGCTCACGAGTGAGTGTGAATCGAGTGAGTGTGAGTGAAAGAGCTTTCAAGAAATTTGAATAAAGTTACCAAGTAGAATGGGTGCTTGGATAAGTAGGCCTAGAGAGGCTGAAACACAGAAAGAGAAATACCACACATCCCTCCAGGGAGCCCACTAGGAAAAATGTTAGAACAGTGGGACAGGGAGGAGAGTACTAGAAATTTAGATAAGATCAAGATGATCCATTATTGTATAGAGGTATGGCCTACTCTGGGTTTACCTGGAGAATGGCCATGGCACGGAACAACAGACCCTTGGATGTGTGCTCAGTTAAATCAGCATCTGAGAGCCCAAGGTGACAGAAAATCAGAACAAGTGCAGTATGCTGCTTGTTGGGAAGAACAGAGCAGAAACAGAGAGAACATAAGGATTTGGAAGTTACAGGGGAAAAAAGAAAAGAGTGATAAAGAAGAGAATGGCCCCATCTGGGATCCACTTAGTTTCTTACCTCCCCCTCCCGCATATCCAGATATGCCCCAGGTTCCCCCTGGAAACCCCTTCCGACTTCCCCAAACTGTAACCCCTGTTTCCCCCCTACCTTCAGCCCCAACCCACCCTCAAATCCCTCAAACTAATTCCCCTATTCCTCCCTCTAATCTTCAAACCAGACCTACCAATACCCTTGTCCCCTCCCTAACCAGCCCTCCGGTGAGTCTCCCCCCATCCAGTACTAACCCCTTCTATACAACAGAAATACCCCTAGTTTCCCCTAACAGTAGCTATGTTCTTTCTCCCTTGCCATCCATGGTTCCAGCCCCACCTGCAAACTGGGAACCGAATTTGCCCACCCCAAGCATAGAGTGTCCCCCTGAAAATAATCCAGAGGGACATTCTTATAACACCAGATCTAAAGCTAAGCTTTTTCCTTTGAGAGAAGTTCCAATAGGCGGAGTTGCTGGAGGGGTGGGATTTGTAAATGCCCCTCTGACAGCCTCAGAGGTCAGGAACTTCAAAAAGGAACTAAGAAACTTAGTAGAAGATCCAGTGGGGGTGGCTGAACAGGTAGATCAGTTCCTGGGTCCCAACACTTTCACGTGGGTGGAAATAAATTCTATATTCAGAATTTTATTTAGCCCCGAGGAGATAAGGATGATTCGAACAGCAGGGATACGGATTTGGGAAAGGGAGAATAAAATAGGGCCCCCAGGTGAACATAAACTGCCAGTAAGTGATCCAAAGTGGAATCCAAATAGGGAAGAAGACAGGAGGAATATGGATGATTATCGAAATTTGATAATCAAAGGAATTAAAGAGTCAGTCCCCAGAAGCAATAACTCAAAACTTGCATTTGATAGTATGCAAGGAAAGGATGAGACCCCAGCCACTTGGCTGAGCAGAATTAAGCAAAATTTCCGAGTATATTCTAATATTGACCCAGAAAGTCCTGAAGGCCAGGTGTTACTTAAAACACAGTTTGTTACCAAGTCCTGGCCAGATATTAGAAGAAAATTAGAAAAAATAGAAGACTGGCAAGATAGAGGAATAAATGACTTGTTAAGAAAAGCCTTAAAAGTCTATTTAAGAAGGGAAGAAGAAAAAACCATAACAAAGGGAAAAATCATGGTAGCTGTGGCTAGAGAAAGTGTATCTAACCAAAGTTCACCCCACCGAGAGGATAGGAAGCCAGTCAGAGGGCAAAAAAATAATCTGTTACCTTGGGTGACCCCTAAAAGACAAGGAGAAACTCGCAAGTGTTTCTATTGTGAAGGAATAGGGCACCTAAAAAGGGATTGCCAAAAGATATCATTTGATGAGGCAATCAAGAGAGAAAAAGATACATTAGAAAGTATATTAAAAAAAGAAGATGATGAAACTTGAAAAGTCATAAAATGTATGACTTTCAAAATTGTAAAAACCAAATTAATAGAGGAAACACAGCTAAATTGGCTCAGCTGTTTGTTTGCCTCTTGCTCTTCTGTAAATTAAAACCTGGCCCCAATTTAACATAAAAGCTTCCCCTTATAAAATGATGTTTATACTTCCATTCTTGTTAACCCCCTAACCCAAGAGGTTACCAAGAAAGAAAAACCAAAATCCAAAAATCCCCAAACGTCTCCCCTTACTCCATTAACCCCAAAATATAAGTCCTTTCCAGGTGCTGCTAAAGACCAGAGTGAAAAGACCAGCAGTACCACCTCCAAACAGCCTGTCCAGCCCAGACCTACCAATAACATCATCCCCAGTGGACTGTTGTTTCATATTCAAACTCTTCAAAAATAACCTTCAAAGAAAACCCAAAAACTGCATAATTCAAGTATTATATACAAAAGGTTCTTTTTACTGTTTGTATTGGTGGTTGTGATATTGTTGTTAAAAGTTTGTTGTTGTCATTGTTGTAATGTTGTTACTGAGAGCACATATCAATCACAAAAGTTGTGGGATTGTTTGTTGTTTTAAATTAGTATAAATTATTGAAAAAATTACTACAAAAATTTAAAAATCTCTCATAGAGCATACCCCAAGAAAGCTACCTAAAAGTTAACAGCCAAGTGTAAAAAGTGCAAGAGAAAAAAAACAACTCTAAAAACTGAACCAGGAAAGCTCCTGAAACCAAGAGGCAAGCCCAGGTGAGACCTAAAGGAAAAGGTTCATACTGGACTCTTGGAAAGACTAATGATAGTCTGGGTAATGAGTAGACCCATAAGAGGAGCTGGTTCAGGGGGACATTCTCCCATCAGTGATGGGAAGAGCTTGAGGTCCTCGATGAAAAGTTTGTACCAACACAAACCACACTTGCTTTGCTGACTTTAAACTCTCAACCTGTCAGAAAGAGAGAAAACCAATTAGTCATAAGAAATATTGCCACCTTTGAGCAAGGCCTGATTGGAGAGTGCTCTATAAGAGAATGGTTTTAGCTAGGCAAACTCCTCAGTAAAAATTTGTTTATTAATTGGATAAAAAAATTAACTACAAAAAGTCCCTAGTAGTCAAAGATGTGGCCCAAATTCGAACTCCTTTCATCACCAAAAGCACCTCAAAAAAAGCCCCAAAAATTAAACAAAAAAAAAAAAAAAGACAAAACAAAACCAATCTGTGATTGATATGAGCAAGGTCCAAACTTAGACAAGTAAAGTTTAAATCCTCCAAAAAAAAAAAAAAATATATATATATATATAAAATTACCATAAATAAGTTGATGCAGGTTAAAAAAACCTGATCAAAAGAAAAGATGAGGGATTGATAAAAATGAAATTTGGAATGTTTATCTTGTAATGTAACAGTAAAAAGCCACCTCCGTGGCAACCCCCAGACCACCTTAAAAACAAACCTCAAAAGCGAGAGCCGGTTCCCTTCAAAGAAGCTCGGCAGCCGCGGCCCCCACCCGCTGCCGCCGCCGGGGCCGAGAGAAAAAAAAAAAACCGGCCGCTCCCCCCGAGCCCGGCACGGGAGATTCCGAAGCCCGCCCCGGCCCCGACTCCCGCCGCTGCGGGGCTGGCTCTCCACGGTCCCCGCCGAGTCGCTGGCTCCCCGCGCGTCCCAGCCCGGGCCCAGCGCTGCCCACCGCAGAGACCTCGCCTGCCCGCAGCCACCGCCGTCGAGATTCTGCCTCAGGCTTCCCAGCGCAGCGTAGCTGGCTCCGCCCGGCCCGAGCCCGGCACGGGGGAACCCATGCCCGCCACGTTCCACCTCCACCTCACAAGCCCAGGCCGACCCCGCATGCAAATCAAAAACCCCAGGTGCATCTCAGGACTCTTTTAACACCAGAAATCCCTTATAAAAATAAAACTAAGTAAAATTAAAACACACAGGAACCAATGCTGGGCCGTGTAGACCCTAAAGTATCGAGAGAACTGATTTTTCCAGTTTCTGTGATTGGCTGTGACTTAAGAGTGCCAAACCAGAAGTGAGACCCCCGAAGAAAACAAAAGCAATTCAGAACTCTGGGATTACTCCCCGCGAGGGACGAGTTCTCCAGCTCTGTTGAACTTCATGCAGCACAGCTGAAAGGACCCTCCTCCTCCACGGCGCACAGGCTGCCAAAAACCCCTCGAGCAACCATTATAAGAGCTGATTAATAAAGGCATTTTAAGGAGATTAATATTATCTCCGCCCTTTTATTCATAACAGTTACTAAAAAAATGTGATTGGCTTTAGGCAGTGGCATTGCTTGCCGCTCAACCCTGATCATGTCCAAAAGGAAAATCTCTGGAACAAAAGGAGGAAACTGATAAGGCAAACTGCTCCAGGACGAAAAGGAGATGTCTGTTTCACAGACTGCACAACTCTTGCAAAACGTTTTAAAAGCAGTCTCACTCCCTCCACTGAACAATCAATTGGAGGACACTCCACTGAAGACCTGTGGGAAAAAACAAAAGTGGTGCAACAATCACTTCATAGAATAAAAGCGAAAACTCCACCTGAATAAGTTAATGCAATTAACAACTTATTTCACTCAGGCATATTTTGCTGGGAAAGTTTGTTTCTTTTCTCTTTTCTAGGAATGATAAACATCCCTGCATTGGAGATAAGGAAAACATTTGAGAGCAGACAAACTGCAAGCAGCAAAATCACACCTAAATGTGATAACCATTTCTTCACGTGGACTCTGCCACTTTGTGTTAGCCACAAGAGGTTTTTACTTCTTTTTAATAATTGGTCTAGTAGTCCAAAGTTTCACTTTTCTTTTATAGGAACTTACCCACACATGAGATGGAATTGTGTGAAAACAAATGAAATTTCAAGTGCCACATTTTGTCAGTTTGTTAATGTTTGTAATTTGTGTTTTTATTGCAAGTGACTTGGTGGGAGATCAAATGGTATAAATGTATATTATAAAGTTGGCTTTTCACAAATACTGAAATGAATGCTATATGTATAATGTGGGAAAGTTTTTCTAGTTTCTTTTTAACAGGGTTTAGAAATGGTGATGTGATGAATGTGTATATTTTTTGGGTTGTAACATAGTGTTCAAAGTAAAAAACTGTTTCTGTAACATCTAAAGTGGCCAAACCGGAAGACAGAGGGGATCCTCCTGCATTCCTGAATTATCCAGATGAAGATAGCAGTGAACCAAAGCTCCAAGAAGGAATTTATTGATCTTCTGTTATCAGAAAATGGGACATGAGATGACCAAGAGGAATAATAAAATTCTAAATTAGTAACATGGGGCAGGTTGGGGGAGGCGGAAACTAGGAGGGCATCTGAAGGAAGAGGAATGTTTGAATAATGCATTAAGGTCTATTGAATATGTAACATACTGATCCTTTTAAACCAGTGTTCTGAAAGGGTAAGGGGTGCACTTGGCAAAATGCCAAGTCACTCCCAGTCAAGATTCTTTTGCTTTTCTGTTTCCTAATTGGTTTTTTATTATTATTTTTATTAAACTTATAAATTTTACTAAGAAAGTGAACCTCATTTTCCACAAAATATTAGTCAAAGGATCCTATATATTCTCGAGTTTGATTTTTGTCTAACTTGTTTTGTCTTTTTACAGAAAAATGGTGTGGTTAAAGGTCTTATGGATGCACAATTTGTCTCAACCAATTTTATACTGAGAGTTGGTATAAGAATTTATACATATTTGAAGTCATACAAATATGTACTAACCTTCCCAGTTCTGCCTCGGAAGGCTTTTAAATAACTACAATTTGGCTAATTTTTTTGGATTCACTAACAAGTGAATTAAAGAAACTTAACAAAACCAAGCAAATGTTACATGAGAAATGATTGAATCCCCCTTCCTAAACCAGGAGGAGTAGCCATGGGCTGCAAATAGGACATGAATAAAATACAAAAAAAAAGCCCTCTACCAGCTCTCAAACTAATGTACTGTTACATTTCATGCTGTTATAAATGCATATTATATAGTTGGCTTTTCACAAATATTAAAATAAATACTATATGTATAATGTGGGAAGATTATACTGTATTATCTTTTATTAATAGAGTTTAGAAAAGTGATGAATGTATATTTTCTGATTGTAACATAGTGTTAAAAGTAAAAGGACTGGGTTTTTTTTCTCTTTGTAATATCTTAACTGACCAAACCAGAAGGTAAGGGAAATCACTCTGCATTCCTGCATAAAGACTGCTGACCAAAGGTATTGAACTTCTGTTATCAAGTATCTTATCCAGATGAAGATAACCAGAACCTCAAGAGAAGAATTTATGAGATCTATGTTTCCAGACTGTGTTAGTTTAGCACAGATAGTAAGGAGCAATTGGTGATTTCCTTTAAACTGACAACTAAAATAGGCAATTGCATACAAAGATACACCTCTGGGTCACACAGCCTTAAAAGCTAGAAGGAAGCCTGGGATCTCTCTCTTCCTTCTGCCCTCACAGGAGGTAAGGCAGTCCCGGCTCTCTCTCCTTTGGAGGGGGCTGGGATGGTCCGGCCTGCCCAGGCCCGAGCCTTCACAAGAGGCCCGCCTGCCTGGCCCAGTGACTCCCAGGCCAGGGGAGGGGATGATGTGCCTCCATCCCGGCCCGGATCATTTTTTAGCAGCTGTAAAACACCCTGCCGCTCCCCCTATGGGGGGGGGAGCTTTCCCAAGGCCTGGCCGGGGGCCTGGACCCTTTCCCCCAGCAGGGGCGGGGAGCCTGCAGCCTGCAGCCGCTCCAAGCTGGGCCCACTCTAAATGAAACCAAGGGGTGGGGGCAAAAAAACTTTCATCAGCTGGGCTGCTTTGAAATCTGCCTGCTTAAGTTTTCTCCCCATTCCCACAGCTTATGAAAATCCTGGCTGACGCCCAGCAGAGATCATGTAATCACTGCAGGCCTGAGCAAGCTTTAACTCTTTCTTACCAGCAGATGGAACTTCCAGAGCACTAGTTCTTCCCAGAGGGAGAACAAAGTAATTAAGCATAAAAAAACCCTTAACATAACAGTCAAATAAAAAGAGTGAAAAAAAAATTAATTAAGAAAAAGATAAAAGAGTTGCCTGCTGGATAAACTTTCTTGTTTAAGCTATAAAAATAAATTCTATAAGTAAATTATCCAAGTTTCCCTGGGCAGTTGTTTCTGTGAGAGTTCCAACCCACAAGAAAAGTTTTCTAAATTGTCAGTGGGAAAATTCCATAATAAACAAGAGACTCCTCTCCTGAAAAATTAATAAAAAACTATATTTAAATACTAAAACTGACTAAATATCACAAGTTTTGTCTCTATGCTGTTTGTAAGAAAGTAAACACTTGTGAAAAAAAAGAAAAAAGCTTTAAAAGTTTCATTTTCTTTTCCTCTTTTTTTCTTACTGTATGTTAATAAACTATCTTTTTACTTTTGAGTTGAGCCTTTTTCACATTTTTCTCCCAAAATCCTATCTCCCAGTTAGCAAACAAAATTCAACAAACATAAAACCACCACATAAATCCACTACATTAATTAATATTTCTGCCCGATTACGGCAAACAAACTAAGATAAAATTTAATAAGAACAAAAAAAACAAACAAACAAAAAAAACCCAAACCAAGTAATTAAATATAAAAAAAACCTTAACATAACAGTCAAATAAAAAAAAAAATTAAAAATTAATTTTAAAAAAAGTTGCCTACTGGCTAAACTTTCTTGTTTAAGCTATAAAAATAAAATCCATAAGTAAATTATCCTTTAAATCATAAAAAATATGCATTTAAAGAAATGATTTGTAAATTTTTAAACAAAAGTATATATAATAAACTGTATTACATTAAAATCTATAATTCTTGTAATCCCATAAAATGGCTAAACAAAAAAAAAAATAAAAAGCTCCCTCACCAGTAAAAAAAGTAAAAAAAAAAAAAAACTCTGTTCCTTGAAATAAAAAATCCTTTACCTTAAAGTTACTTATCTTTAAAAAATAACACCCTAAATACCTAAATTCCACAACCCATAAACAACTAAAAAAACTACTACTAAAAAAAAAAAAAAAACTACATAAAAACAAGTTTCCCCAGACAGCTGTTTCTGTAAAAGTTCCAACCCACAAAAAAACTTGAGAGAAAAAAAGGAATAACAGTTCTCGAGTGACCTAATTTCTTGTGTACTGGATATAGACACCTCGTTAGGTAACACCATGTGATCTAACTAACCCTGGTTCAGGTGGCACATGGTCGAGGCTCTATTTCTGCCATTTGCAGGTCCTTATCTAAACATGGGCCCTATAACTAAGGCTACTGTGGCTGTCATCCAGTTTGATTTATGGGTTAGTAAGGTGAAGAATTTATGGATTTTTAACTTCCTCTGGAAGGCAGGCACATGGATACATGGCTATCACAGACTAAGTGTATGTTTTTGGGGTTATTTTAAGAATGGTACCTCTTGACTACAGGTTTCACATTTTCAGAATCTTTTGCCAAGCAATCATATTTATAAGGTTTCCCTGATTCATCTTTCCCAACAGGTACCTATTGTGAGGAAATGACACTGGGGGAAATTTTTTCTCAACCATTCACCCAGCTCTTTGGGTCTACCCCACTAGTTTTTGAAGTGTTCAAATCTTCCCTGAATGCTAATGATATCATACAGTGGCTGGTGTTGCTGATATGCCTGTTTTGTTTAGCACTCAGAGATAAGGGGAGATTGACCTGGATAACCACCCTGATACCTATCCCACAGAATAGGGATGTTGCCCCAGAGCCTGACCCTGCCCCACAGCCTGCCTCAGAAACGACCCACCCGGATTGGGTGGGAGTTCTGGTGAAGGAGATACGCAAGATGGGCCAGATGCTGAAGGGATACACTTCCGCAAATGGTGGGAAACCCTCCCCCTGCCCTGAAAAGGGAGTCTGATGGTGCAGCAGTGGAACCCACAGAGGTTACAATCATCCAGGTTCCAGCTGAATTGCAAGGGCAGTCACTGCCAGCAGCAGTCGCCCCTGTGGAAATGAAGATGTATAAGATGAAATCAGAGCACCCAGGTAATAAGGATAAGAAAGGAGGGCCCTCACAACCCGCAGAGGAGCCAGAGGTTGAGATCATCACTGAGTCCCTGACGTCTGAAAGTCTCTGTAATGTGCAAAAAGATATTGCACATCAGGGACTTGAGGCTTATACAGCCTGGTCACTTCAGGTCTGGGACCTTATGGGTACAGGTGTGCAACTGGATAGTGGTGAGGCAAGGAATTTGGGACCCTTGACCCAGGACTCAGGTGTGAATCAGATATTCGTAAGGGAGCCAGGCCCCCTTTCCCTTTGGGAGCGGCTTTTAATGAGTGTAAGGGAGAGGTTTGACCACAGAGACAGAATGCAGGAGTATCGTCATAAAATGCACCAGAAGACACTTGAAGAAGAGATCCAACAGCTGAGAGAAGTGGCAGTATTGGAGGTACTCTTTGGGAGGGGTGGACAGCATGATAATGACCCCGACAAAGTCAGGTGCACAGGGCAAATGTTGTGGAATCTGGCAACTCTAGGGCCATCTGAATACACCACCTTCATTGCAACAATTAATGCCAATACCAAGTGAGAGACAGTGGGTTCTGTTGCCAACAAGCTCAGAAATTATGAAAGTATGATCAATGGCCCGATGCAGGCTCATGTCTCTGCTGTGGTTAAGTAACTCAAAGAGGAGATAAGGGAGGTAAGGGAGGAGACGAGGAGGAACAGTTCCCATGTGGCACCGGTGTGAGTTACAGGCCTCAGAGTCAGAGCTCAATGTCCCCCAGCTAGAGAGACAGGGTACACCCCATGGGCTGAGCTGTGGTCCTTCCTGCACAACCATGGGGAAGTGGGATGGGAAAACCACTTCTGTCCTGGCAGCACGGGTGTGTCAGCTCAAGGAGGGAAACACTAATCGAGGGAGTTCCACTAAAATGAAGGTAGTCTCAGCCTCCCATGACCGAGTCACCAGGTATTACAGAAGTGAGGATGATCTATTGGATCCCCTTGAAGGAACCTCTACTATGTATGCCCAGGAAGGAAATGATAACCAGTGCTAGAGGGGCCCTGCCTCTAGCCAGGAACAGGCACAGGAATACTGGGTCTTTTGGACAGTGTGGATCTGATGGCCTGGCACATCAGAGCCATAAAAATGTGAAGCTTTAGTTGATACTGGTGCGCAGTGTACACTAATGCCATCAGGACATGTGGGGGCAGAACCTGTTTCTATTGCTGGGGTGACGGGGGGAATCACAGCAACTGACGTTGTTGGAAGCTTCATGTGCCTACCCACAGACTGTGCTGAAATAGTCTCTATGGGTATCCCTCCTTTCGGATCTCCAGTCACTGGGGGGCTAATCCTTGCTGTCATTGTTTTCTTTATGTTAAGTTGTTTCTGTGCCTTCACTCGCCACAGGTGGTGTGGAAGACAAGGTGAGAATTAGATGAGGAAATTAGATTACACCATTAGAATGTTTTTCTTAATAACTTACCATTATATTGTCAGTTAGGTGTGGGCCAAAAGTGAAAGAATAATTTTTCAGTCTTAGGAGAAGCAGCAAAAACCTTTAACCTTAGCAATTGTTGGATCTGAAGAAGGCCAGGATGATCTGATGACAGGCCATGGGTGGCCAACATGCCTATCACAGGTTACCTCCAAACTGGTCAGGGATATGTTATGTAGGATATATTAGACTGTTGTTTGTTTTGCTACTACAAATTCAGGGAAATCAGTTAGGAATCAAGGTATATGATGATTTAATTAGAAAAAAAAAACCCAGGCAATTCATGCATTTCTGGCTGGAGGGAGCACTCAAAACTGGAGAAAAGATGAATAGCCACCTGAGCGAATCGTACACTATGGACCAGCAACACAGAATCCTAATTAATTAATATCAGATGCCAGAGAACCCATTTATAATTTAAATCAGATAATTAGGTTACAAGCTGTCTTTGAAATAATAACCAACCAGAGAGCTACAGCTCTTGACCACCTTGCTGACCAATCCCCTCAGATGAGAAATGCAATATTTCAATATCAGATGGTATTACATTATCTATTAGCAGAAGAATGGGGAGTGTGTGGCAAATTAAATTACTCAAACTGCTGTTTGCAAATAGATAACAATGAAAAAGTGGTGACACAAATAACAAAGGGAATAAGAAATTTAGCTCATGTACCTGTCCAAACATAGAAAGGATGGGAATGGAACATGTTTTTGTGGTTACCTGGTGGAATATGGGTTAGACAAATGCTTTTTTTCCTCTTATGTGCTGTAGCAACTCTCATATTTTTACCATGCATAATCCCTTGCTTTGTGCAACTTATTTGACATGTGATCAAAGGGATGCAGGTAGTAGCCATGCCTACTGATCCAGAAATGGCTACAAAAGGACAGAAAATTATGTCACTGCAAATAATTGCAAAACTAAAAAAGACCCAGGTGTCTTGGTTTGAATAGACAGGTATCTGCCAAGGAAGATTGGAGTCTCCCTTGGAATGTAAGCCCTCCTCTTCCCCTTTTCAAATTATTATAAATTTGCAATTAAAAGGCTGTCAGGCAAAGATTTTGGGAATAGGTATAGCAGTTCTTTACTAGGGATATTTAAAAAAATACAAATGTTGTAGTACAAAAGAATAAGCAAACAAACAAATAAGGATTCTCAGAAAACCCTGACAAAGTCAGAAATACAACCTGACGCCCTGTTAGTCAGGGCATTGGAAACAGTCCAAAGTCAGCCCTCCTGGAATGGCAGATGTGGTCCTGTTGGAAGCAGAGATGGTCCTGTGGAGCCAGGGGTTCCGAAGTGGGTCCAGTCTTCCTTTGGGAGTCCCGTGGGAACACCGGAGTGTCTGATGACACTTGTGGCTCCTTTTTATCTAGGTGGAAATGGTTTGGCTTCTTCTTCTTGGGTAGAGCATCTCACAATAGGATGATGAGGTGTCATGCCATTGGTGAGCTTTAATGGTCCATTAACAGAAGATATTCCCATGGGGGTAGTGGAAGAGTGAACAGAGACACTATTCCATTTGGTTTTAACAACTGGCTTGGGAAGCAGTGGAAGACTGAGCAGAGATAAGAAACAATACCCCACCTGGTTTTTAAGAGCTGGCTTGTTATCAGAGAAGGCAGTTACTCCCTCCATCCTGGAGTTATAACAGATAAAGAAAAAACCTCCCCAACCGAGCTTTGGCCATCTCTTTGTTTTGGTCAAGTACTCTTAAAGTATCCAGCACTTAGTCTCCTTGGTAACTTATGGGGAAAAAATTTCTTTGAAGTAAAAAAGAAGCAAACCTAACCCCCAACACCAGGAACAGAAAGTTAAGTCAATGATAACTAAGGTTTGTAAAGACAATTATTAAACCAAAAAAAAAAACCACAAACAAACAGGAGGGATTGAAAGGAATGAGGGACTTGTCTTTACAAACAAATTCTGGGTCTGCCGGTAAATAAAATTGAATACTGAGAGATGAAAGAAACAATGGGAAGAACCATAAATTCCATAAGAATTCCACTGATTGACACAAGGAAAATAAAAAGGGAGAGGTTATACATTATAAGGGGCTCTTAGGCATTAGGCATTTCAGGAAGTCTGTACCTCTCAAGTACCTCAGCCAATGGGGAAAGAGAGAAGGACATGCGGTCAGGAAATTAGGATAAAAAGGAGGCTGTGTCCTCCAAAATTTTGAGAGACCTCAGGGGAATGCCCCATGGCCTCTCCCTTTATTCGAATAAAGTAACAGGAGTCCTCTGCCTCCTTTTTGGACATAGACCTCTGGTGTCTGTGGATTAATTTTCCTGACAAGTATAAAGCATATTTTTTTACATCTCACCCTGTCTGGACTGGCCCAAGGGCTACAGCATGAACTTATTTCCTGTTTGATTTTTTCAAAGCCTTGTCCTGGCTCAGGGCCCTATTGGAAATCATTCTTCTTCTGGATCACTTGATAGAGAGGGCTGATAATCAGCCTGTAATTTGGAATGTGCATTCTCCAAAATCCCACAACACCTAAAAAGCTTGTGTTTCTTTCTTGTTAGATGGTGGAGACATTGCTGTTATCTTCTTAATGTCTATTGGGATCTGATGACATCCAACTTGCCATTTTATTCCTAAAAGGTGTATCTCCTGGGCAGGTTCCTTTACCTTACATTGTTTTATGGCAAAACCAGCTTTCAGAATTATTTGAATTATTTTCTTCACTTTCTCAAAAACTTCTGCTGTGCTGCCCCACTGTATACTTTAAGACAATTATACAGGGCAGACTCCACAATGAGTTACCGTCCCTTAGTTTTAACCACTCCCCTTTCACCAATAAGGAGAGACGAATGCGAGGAAATATAATTGAAAAAAATAACAGTTTACTAAAAAGAAAAACAGCAACAACCAAGATAATAGCAATAACCACTAGATACAAAAGTGGTGAGTCCTGCCCTTCTCCAGAACAAAGAAAACAATATGGTGGAGAAGCCCCCTTCTCCAGACCACATGACTGAAAGAAAAAACAAAGGAAAAACAACACACAAACAGCCTCCATGGTTCCAGAACTCCCTTCTTCCCCAAAGAACAACCAACAGGGGACAGGGACAAAGCCAAAACCTGAAATAATTTTTTTTTCCAAAAAATAGAGTCAGTGCTGCCGAGCTGTCCACTCCATGCCACCCGACAGGGGCTCTCCCAGGGGCAGCGGTCCAGTCGGCAGTTTGGGGTTGTGAAATACCATTTCCTGAGGCTGCAAAGGTCCCATCAGCAGTAACAGCTGTGGGTGTAGAGAATAAATTGTTAGAAAGTTGATACAAAGTTCCAAAGTTATAAGTTAATGAGGATAATGAGTTGTTGGTTGAATGAGTTGTTGTGTAAATTCCCTTACCGTCAGGTATGGCCCCCACTGCTCCGCTCTCCTCCAAGACAGTGAACCATCTGAGACCATGAGGAGGAGGATGACATCACCTAGTATGCAAATGTCAGATTCCCATGGGACTTAGGGGAGAAGGAATTCATCTAGTGGAGACCCCGAAAAACAATGAGCCACAACCCCCTGTGCAGGTAAAGAGCTGAAGTAACACTTCTAACCAGAAGGGACATCAAACGACATCAAAGCTCTAGTCAGGATTCCTCGCCTTAGTCACCCTAACTAAAGTGAGCCAGGAGTGACATGGGGATCCTGAACCTGAAACCAGTAGGTGTCTTCTTGGGGACTCTCATGAGGAAGGGAGACCCAGATCTGCTAGACAACAGAACTGACATCCTCCTGAGACATTAATTTTTAAGAATTAAGGACTTTAGTTAAACTAGATATTGCTGAGGTAAGAGAGATAAACTTCCTTCTATTAACAGAAGCCGGATTTCAGGAACTGATAAATCATGAGGCCTGTTTATGTATTCTGACTAATCAATAGACTCCAAGAATACAATACAATCATAAATCAAACAGTCCTGGAAAAACAGGATTCAGTTCTCATGCAACACTAAAAGGTTCAAAAGTCAAAGTGAAGAAGACCCATCTTACTTCATCATTTTGGGACCCCACCCCCCAAAAAAGACCACTGACCCATTTCAAAGAACAAACTACACATGCTTAATAGCTTTTTGGCTAATTAACATACAAAGCGGGGAATGGGATGTACCAGAGTTATGAATATGCATTTGTGTTTTGGGTATTCAATACTCCTGTAACATAAAAAGACCCTGTGATCATCTGTGAATTGCATGTGTGTATTTGGGAGCTATCCCCGCACGCTGCCCTGCGTCGTAATAAACATACACTTTCTAACTTTAAACTGTTAGAGAGTCTTTGTCCGTCATAGTTGGATATCAGTATTAGATCAATATCCACATTATTTTCATATTGAATCCAAAACACAGCACTGTACCAGCTACTGAGAAGAAAATGAATTCTTATCCCAGACAAAACCAGGACACCTGTGTTTCAAACTGTGAACAGTTTAGCTCATCAATTGCTAGCCTGCACCCACAGCTCCAGTGTGTATGAAGAGCTTCCCCCTTGTGTCTGCTCTGAGAGACCATGGGCTGTAGCTTAGCAGGACTCCTCAGGGCACAAAAGGGTTGACACCAAGCCAAAGCCCGGTTCTGTGATGGCAAATGGGAGGGCAGAAGCTGGGGGCGGGGTAAACTTCTTAATGCTTTGATACTCCCTCTCTTTCAGGCCTTTCCCTTTGTACCTGGTTTCATGTCTGTGTGAGTTGACACAGGCAGGCAGCCAGAATAACCACAAAAACATGGCTGAAATGCAAAAAGTAAATTTATCTCATTACCTCGCTATCCGGAGGATCCTGAAGCAACACCTGGGCAGAGACACTCAAGCAGGAACACAGCACCTTCAGGCTCAGTCCATGCTAGTAGGCAGTGTGGCTGCTGTTTGCAACCATTTATCAAGGGCCCACACACGTATTTTACCAGCATGCTGTGATTTCTGTGCTTTTTATGATCTCTGAGCTTTGATCTTCTCTCTCCCAAAACAGGGAGCTCAAGCATGTCCATGAGAGGGCCTCCAAGTCTCTTCAATGACCTACTTTATCTCTACACAGAGATTCTACTTCTCAAAACAGATGGAGGATAAACAGCAGTAGGCATAATATATGGGGGTTCCCACACTGTTATCCTCCAGGCCTTGGCATTCCCAGCTACAAGGTCCCTTGAGGAAATCTACCACCCTCCTCACCATTCTGCTTTTAAACCGTTCCTCCCAACAGTGTCTGAAACAGACAACCTTCCCACACAGTGAGTCTCTTGCCAGAAGCATACAGGATTATTTTGGGACTACAAGACAGGACCCTTCAAGCTAACCCAGTCAGGCTCTCCATCCCCAACTGCTGAAGTCTCCTGGCACCAGGTTGGCATGAAGCCTTTAAGGCCTCCAAGACACAAAATTACTCTTGGATAAAGCTGGATTCCCAAAGGAGTGAAACAGACTAGATCTCCTTTTCTAATAGAGCTGAGGCTTTATTTTAAATTTTACTGTGTTCTTTTTCCAGAGTGAACATTTGCAGTCATGGCCTTGATGCTGCCTAGAGCTGTTGTGAGCCTATGAGCTATGCCCTGGGTTTATGGGAGTTCAAGGGCAGAGATGTCCTCATTCATTTGAAATTGGCATCTACTGTGCTGCTGTATAGAGTGGGGCCAGCTCTGTGCTTCCTGCTCCAGGGAGCTGGTGTCAGAGCCAGATCATCTCATAATGCAAAGGGTTTGTCAAATTGTCTGTCCTACCTGTGCTTTGTATACTGGTGCTTTACTCGATCACTGTAGTTTGGAGCCCAGAGAAGTGGTTTTGCCTGAAGCATGCAGCTCTAGGTCTGACTTCTATCACCTTGCACTAGCCAGGGAAGGTGGCAGTGTTGAGACCTGTGCCCGTGTCTCCCCTCTAGCCCCGCGGGGAAGGGGTCTGTCCTAACCACACTGCATGGCTCTGGGCCCCTTTGTGTGACAGTGAGCAAGGGCGAAGGGGCACCTGCTCCCACTTGGTGTTTGGTGCAGCTAATTTTGTATGAGGAAGGTCCCGCAACTGCATTAGCCAAGCTTTTGACAAGCCTTCTCTCCCACAAGAGGGAAGAAATAGTTTGGAACTGCAAGGCAAGGGCTGAGTTGAGGAAGAGGAAACAGAATATGACAGAGAAGTGTGAGGTAGGAGCTGCTGTGGCCTCTGAATGCTGAAGGGGCCCTAAGTGGGACTTTGCCCTGCAATTCCTTCAGAAAAAAATATCTCGGACAGTGAGGGATGAACAGAGGGGATTGAAAATCCAGATGCTAGGGAACAACGCTGTTCTGGTTCTGGCCAGGACAGGGTTAACTTTTGCAGTAGTCGGAAGGGAGGTTATTCTATACTACCTCACATCATTGCCGGGGTGGGGAAAAGGGACTCTTGCTTCGGAGAAGGGGTTACTCCGTGTTGAGAAAACTGAGTGGCAGACTGAATGGTCTGGCATTTGTTTATTGTTGGGGACTTTCCATGTAAATTGTTTCTTTTCTTATACCTTTTGTTATTAATATTGTTGTTGCTACTGTTCAGTTTTCTTATTTCATTGCTGTTTCCAGTAAATAGTTCTTATCTCAACCCATGATCTTCACCTTTTGTGCCTCCAATTCTCAACTCCATCCCGACGGTGGGAAGCAGGAGGGGAAGAGGGAGGGAGAGAGCAGCCTGTGGTTTGGGACAGTATAGATGGGGACACCAAATTGGGGAGTACCATTCCTAAACCACGACAAACACCTTGCTGGGAGAGGTTTAATTCAGCAGAGAGACTCCTCTGGGCTGGGAGAGCCCCACGGCTGCTCTTCTTCAGTCTCATCTTACTGCTTGGGCTTTAAAAAAAGGATGGCAGAAGAGAGGAGGCAGGGATTAAGTACTAGTCGGCTCCTTGGAAGAGACCACCAGGTAATTAAATTATTCATAATCATCTAGGAGAAAACAAGGGAGTGCCTACCAGCACTGGATGCTTGAGAACAAGCATCGTACATGTCTGATTCCTCCTGATATGAGCAGGGCTGGGGCTGTAGATGCAATGCTACTTTGCTGCAGCAGTGTTTCTAGCCCTAAGGAAATACCACCCAGGTGAGGATGTGAGTGCCCAAACAGACCAAGAAGTGGTTGTGGAGGGGTGGCTGGTGATGGAAGAGCTGTGGGATGGCTGTTTCATGTGGTTCAAAGGAACTAGAGTTTCAAACCCCTGGTGGAACAGGGTCTGTGCTGGTACGAGCAGCTAGGAACATGAGTCCTGCAGTGGGGCCTCGTGGGGCAGTCCAGTCCTGCCTAAAAAATCAATCAGGGAAAAGAAAAATCTAAAAATAAATTTAAAAAAATGAGGAAAGGAGTCCTACAGGTACCTTTGGGTGGAGAGGAAGGGCTGGGTCCCTACATACGCCTTTTCACTCGGGGGAAAATCAAGCCTCTGGGGCATGTCCCCCGCAAAGCCTCGCCGAGGTCGCAAAGAGATCACCTTCTACGGGTCCAAACCGGCCTCACTGCCCGAACTCAGGCGCGCGTTCTAGTCAACTAAGCCCAGGCGCGCAAACCGCACTAGAGCTGCTCCCCGAGCACTCACCTCCCGCCCCTCCTGCTTGGCTGCAATCCTTCCCACACGTTTCCCTTTCCTCGGGTGCTAGCCAATTGCTAGGCGAGGGTAGCTCGGATGGCTGTCGTAGTGGGACTTTCCGCCTGGATTTTCGCGTTGGTGGATTTTTGCCATTGGCTGCTCGACCCGTATTGCCCTGTAGAACAGCCACAGCAAGGAAGGCGCTGCAATTGGCTGACGGGTGTTGCTATTGGCTCGTGATGATTGGAAGGAGGATAGGAACGGAGCGGAGAAGGGAGAGTGTGCGTTCTTTTTTTTCATCGTCCCCTCGCTTCCACCTTTCCGATTGGCTGAGATGGTGGCCGTACGAAATTTCCGATTGGTCAGCGCATGCTGTTGTTACGCCGGTGAGGCAGCGCGAGGCGGAGTTTCTTCTTCCGATGAGTCGGTTCTGAGGTTCAGACAGCGTGAAGCGTCTTGACGTACCATCGCTTCTGCGAGTCTGTCCGACACCTACCGTCACCCGTCTTGAGGAGCTGCTGCCGGCCGCCTCGCCTCTTTTCCTCTCAGCGACATGGCCTCAGGATCCGAGTAAGTATGGGCCATCCGCCGGCAGGCCGCGGCCTAGGCCCGGCTGCGGTGGCGCTGGGCCCGGCTCGGCCTAGCTCTCCTTACCTCGCCTTCGCGTGGCGCTACCCAGGCTAGGCCCGACGGCGGGCCCAATCCTCCCGATCCCGCTGTGTCATTCAGGTTCTGAGGAAGTGGGGGTGGGGCCGGGAGGGGGATGGGCTGCTCTTCGTGTTTGCCCAGCCAGGAGCTTGTGCGCAGCGGGGCCCTGGATGCCGCCGCCCCTCGCCTGCCGGGCCTCCTCGGGAAGTGTTGAGTAATGAGGGGCGAGGCCTGGCCTGGGCCGTCTCGCCTGGGCTAGGCCTTAGCCAGGGAAGGCTTTGTTTTCCAGAGCCCGGGGCGCTAGGGTGAGCGGCTGGCCGGGACATGAGGGGGAAGAAGCATGTCCTGGTCTCCTCCCCGCAAGTCCGCAGCGGCCCTCGGATTGGGGCTGGAAGAGACTTGGTATTGGAATAGGAAGATTTGTTGTACCAGACTGGCCCCTGTGGCAGCTGAGGCAATCAGCTATATTTTTGTCTCCAGTGTCTTGCCTCACTGTCTTCAGTTCCAGGCTAAGGGTCATATTTTGTGCCCCTCAAAAGTCAGTTGAGTAATACTGGCCTCTCTGCTCCCAGCCCACTTGTGCAAGTCACTTCACAGTCCCTTGAGAGGAGTAAAAATAAAACCTAAAGCTAATTTCCAAATCCAAGAATACTTCCAGTAACTTGTTGGCTTCACCAGAGGCTCTTTTAGTCCCTTTAGTGTCTGGTTTATCTTCTCCTTTTCTTTTCCAACTTCTGCAATTTAGACCCACTTGGTCTTATTAAGTCACTTCCAGCAAGGTGTGCCAAGAATTTAAGGTCTGTGGTAGAGCTTGTGATGGAAGTGATGGTCTCAAAGGTGTATTTTGAGTCTTAGGTGAGCAGTGTTTTTAAAAAGAAATTTATGTTTTTGCAAAGTTATTCTCACCGCACGGGAATCAAAAAAGTTCCAGTACAACTGGAAAACAGTTACTTCTTAGTTACAATTTTCAGGTCAATGCTGTTGGCAGCCATCTTGCCAAATTGAGCTTTAGCACAGAGTGTAGCATTGCAAGACCTAATAGAGTGTTTCTGAAGAGATTCTTGGATTTGTGTGCATACCTGTCTGAAACAGTATTTGAGAATTTGGCATCTTGAGCATGGGTATGAACTCGTTACTTGATTGTCATGTGGTGTTCCAGTAAGTGGCTGCAGTCATCAGATATTCCACTCATTTACTTCAAGGGATTTTTTTTAATACTTACCCAAAAAGTAGTTCAGACTAATTAGGATGTTCAGGATGGTAAAAAAAACTGTCAGGTTTTATCTAGGAAGTGAGTTAATGAGGGTATTGATAAAAAGGTACACCAGCATACAGGAGGCATGACTGTTTTAACTTTTATTACTAAAGCTGGAATAATTTTGAGTCGGTGACTTTTCATTGTATGTTTAACATAGACATGCAGGAGCAAGTTAGTTCTCTACTTTATGTGGAGCTCTGAAAGTTGGTAGTTGTTTTCAGTAGATTCAGTAATTACTTTCTGATCTCACTCTTTATCTGTCTACCATGATGCATAGCCTCTGGGCATTATCACATGCTGAACAAGGAGAGCTCTGACACAAAAAAAGTGATGAAGCGATTTAATTGTAGAATCACAGAATGGTTTGGGTTGGAAGAGATCTTAACAATCATGTAGTTCCAACCTCTGCCATGTGCAGGGACACCTCTTGCTAGACCAGGTCTATGCCCCATTGAGCCTGATCTTGAACACTTCCAGGGCCAAAGGCTGGAACTAGATGATCTTTGAGATCCCTTCCAACCCAAACTATTCTATGATTTTATGAACCCCCAGGAGAGGTGCAATGATAGCAAATGGTGATAATGATATTCTAAATTGCTATTGGAAGATGGGTAGTGCTTGTCTGTCAAAGTCCTTACTCTTGTCTGTAAGAGAAATAACATCACTTTCCTGTGTAGCTGTCATAATTTCTTAACACTTTTGTTTCTTTGTCAGCAGAACTGTTGGGTCAGATAACTGAAGCTGACTCCATGCATTTAAATGCTTACATGCTGTGTTTCTTGGAGAGCTTTATTCCATTCTTAATGCCTCTGAGCTTTTCAATTGCTTTAAATGCAGCAATGTACTGACAACATTGATCCAGTTTTTGCTTCTTAGGAAACTGCAGATTCAGTTCTTCTGTACTAAAACTTTTTTTCTCACATTCAGCAGAACTAAGTGGACATCTTGCTGTGCTCTTCAGCACTGCAGTGTGTTGGAAGGTATCTGAACTTTTTTTTTTCCAGATATGTATAATACAACTTTTGATTTATTGGAAGTTTTGGTCCAAAAGCTTCCACTTGCTGCCTAGTTCCTCTTCCATTTATTTTTATCTTGTATCCCAGACCAATTTTTAGGCTGCACAGTAATTTCTGCATCCTGAGGGACAGCTGCTCAGTTTTAGTGATGATTTATATAGCCAAAGTCTGGCACTGGTTTCTTATCAAAAGGCCTTTCGATCCACATTTCATGTGCAGAAGGATATAATTTGCATTTACACTTTGAATAGGCTAAATTGTTTTTTTGGTGTTCCTTAGCTCAAGTTTTAAAATAAACATGCTAAATTAATTTCCAGTGTCCAGAATGTTGAGGCAAGGTCCTTACAAGTAGGTGGTTGTTTTTTATCCACTGTTTTAACCACAAGATCCTGTTTGGCCTGATGATGTATTGGTTTCAGTTTTCTTGTTGCACTCTCAGTTTTCCTGGAAATCCCAGACCTTTTAGGACTTTACTAGGACCATGTTTTAGGTTTAAGATGGAATGAATTCATGAGCTCCTCTCTGGATGTATCCAATAGCCTTTTTTATGTCTTCTTTGGGTTTAGAAAATGAATCTGCTACATCTCACATGGTCATTGAAGGAGATGGATGTTGATTTCTCACTTCTTGCATTCTTTAATGAAGAGAGGGAAAAGGTGGCTTTTAAAAATGCAGTGAACATGTCAAATGATGCACTGCTGGTACAGTCTGTGTTTATGCTGTGTAGCTGCTTGCTCTGCCACTTCCACTCAAGGTTTGATTTCTTCTGGTTATTTTGTCCCTAAAACAGCAAAATGGAGCCAAATTGTACATCCAGCACCATTGTCCACAAAGCTTCCTACTCTTTGCTGGTGCTTGCTGTTTTCTTAGGACAAAGGAAGACTCTTTTTTTTTTTTTTTTTTGTGAGAATCAAACCAAACTGTGCTAAGTTTTTGTTTTGACCTAATCACTGGCACATCTGGACTGCTTTGAGAGTCAGATGCCCACAAAGGCAAGTTACAGTAATCTGCTGCTATTGTGGCTGGCTAATGTACAACTTGTAAGAGCTCCTTAGGAATCAGTTGGTTCAAGTTCATATTTCTTTTGTAAAATAAATTATTTGCTATATTAGATTTTGAAGTAAATCAATTAATCTGCCTTTCTTCCATTTCCTTGTTGTTTGGTGTGCTCCATTTTGTCAAGGCAAACAAATTATCTGTCACATATCTTATGGCAGAGTAGGCTAGAGCTGTAGTAAGTCCTGTGAAGGTATTATGAAAAGGTGCTTATATCTTAAAAAAGAGAGTAAACCCCATTTTTCATGAGCACTTGAATATTTCTACTGGCTTGCTAGGTTTAACTAATAGGCTTTGACAGGCTAAACTCTTACAACTCTTCCTGTCAGGGGAGCTACAGCATTGTCCTTTAATTCCCCTATTTATCTGGGATTTGGCACTAAATAGACTCGAACTTTTGTTTCTGTGGCAGCAGTTATATGTGATTTCAGATGAGTGTCTGACTAATTCTTTTAGGTAAAGCATCTTAGAGTCAGCAGCATCTCACTGACCATTTCTTTTTATAGATAGCTTCATAGCTTGTATCCATTTGAGTTGTAAATTGACTGATGCCAGACCTCCTTCCCAAACCCAGATTGGCTCCTCTTCCTGGTACCTCCCCCCAGTTTATGTACTGAGCATGACATTCTAGGGTGTGGAAGATCCCTTTGGCCAGTTCGGGTCAACTGTCCCAGCTGTGCTCCCTCCTGGTTTCTTTTATGCAGCTCCTCACTGGCAGAGCATGAGACACTGAAAAGCCCTTGACTCAGGGTAAGCACTGCTCAGCAACAACCAAAACATCTGTGTTATCAACATTATTCTCATACTGAATCCAAAACACAGCGCTGTACCAGCTACTGAGAAGAAAATGAACTCTTATCCCAGATGACAGCAGGACACTTGCAAACAAGTATAGTTTCTAAAAGACAAGACAACAAAGAAACCTGTAGAAAATGGAGAACAAAACAGGGATGGGTGTGAAAGGGGGAGCAATATCACTTGGACTTGTTAACTTCTGGTTTTTTTCCCAGCTCTAAAGCCGATGACTTATCAACTGCTATTCTGAAGCAGAAGAACAGGCCTAATCGGCTAATTGTTGATGAAGCCATCAATGAAGACAACAGTGTTGTGTCACTGTCCCAGGTATGTCACCTAGAAAAGCAAAGCATTTCATCTGGCAATTTGCAAGCTGTTGCTGTCTTTTAACTTGAAATATAATTTTGCAACATGAATCTAAGTATTTGTGTCAGAAGCTGCAGCAGTTACAAGTGAGGGAGGTGGGTTAAATAATCATATATAATAATTATTAATAAATGATAAAACACATTCTGATTCTAACTGTTAGGATTCACTTGAGCTCATGCCCTTAGTCTGGCTTTAGGATTAGATCTTGACTAGTGTAGTGAAAACCCGTGTCTTTGTAGCTCTAGCTAGTATATTGCTTCTAAGATGTAATCCTCCGAAATCAACTCTCCTTCAAATGCTTGAATTCATAGAATCATTAAGGTTGGAAAAGACCTCCAAGATCAGAGTCCAACCTTTGATGAAACACCACCATGTCAACCAAACCATATCACTAAATGCCATGTCCAGTTGTTTCTTAAACACTTCCAGGGATGGTGACTCCACCATTTCCCTGGGCGGTCTGTTCCAATGCTTAACAACCCTTTCTGTGAAGAAATTATTCCTGATGTCCAACCTGAACCTCCCCTGGTGCAGCTTGAGGCCATTTCCTCTTACCCTGTCACTGGTTGCCTGGGAAAAGAGGCCAACGCTCACCTGGCTACAATCTCCTTTCAGGTAGTTGTAGAGAGTGATAATGTCTCCCCTGAGTCTCCTCCAGGCTAAACAACCCCAGCTCTCTCAGCCACTCCTCATATCACTGACTCTCTAGACCCTTCACCAGCCTTGTTGCCCTTCTCTGGATGTGCTCCAGCATCTCAACATCCTTCTTGTGAGGGGCCCAAAACTGGACACAGTACTAGGTGTGGCCTTACCAGTGCTAAGTACAGGGGGACAAACACTTCCCTAGTCCTGCTGGCCACACTATTTCTGATACAAGCCAGGATGCCATTGGCCTTCTTGGCCACCTCGTTACACTCTGGCTCATGTTCAGCTGCTGTTGACCAGCACTCCCAGGTCCTTTTCCACTGGGCCACTTTCCAGCCACTCTTCTCCAAGCCTGTAATGCTGCATGGGGTTGTTGTGACCCAAATGCAGGACCCAGCACTTCACCTTATTGAACCTCTTACTGTTGGCCTTGACCCATCAATCCAGCCTTCCCAGATCCCTCTGCAGAGCCTTCCTACCCTCCAGCAGATCAACACTCCCACCCAAGTTAGTGTCATCTGAGAACTTACTGAGGGTGCAGTTGATCTCCCCATCCAGATTATCAATAAAGATATTAAACAGGACTGGCCCAACACTGATCCCGAGGGACACCACTGGTGACTGGCCACCAACTGGATGCAGCACCATTCACCACCACACTCTGGGCCATGCCATCCAGCCACTTCTTAACCCAGCAAAGAGCGCACCTGTCCAAGCTGTGGGCTGCAGCATTCTGCAGGAGAATGCCATGGGAGACAGTGTTAAAGGCTTTACTGAAGTTCAGGTAGACAACATCCACAGCCTTTCCCTCATCCACTAGGCAGGTCACCTGGTCAGAAAAGGGGCTCAGGTTGGTCAGGCAGGACCTGCCCTTCCTAAATCCATGCTGGCTGGGCCTGATCCCCTGGTTGTTCTGTGTCTGCTGTGTGATCGCACTCAAGATGATCTGTTCCATAATCTTGCTGGGCACCGAGGTCAGGCTGACAGGCCTATAGTTCCCCAGATCCTCCTTCCAACCCTTCTTGCAGATGGGTATCCCATTGGCCAACCTCCAGTCCTTTGGGACCTCCCCTGTTAACCAGGACTGCTGATAAATGATAGCGAGCAGCTTGGTGAGCTCTTCCACCAGTTCCATCAGTACTTCCAGGTGAATCTCATCTGGCTCCATAGATCTGTGAGAGTGTAAGGGGCTCAGCAGGTCACTAACTGCTTCCTTCAGTTGTTTTGTCAAAAGTTTGTTCTAATGCTGTTATTGGTTACAGGCAAAAATGGATGAACTGCAGCTGTTCAGAGGAGACACTGTCCTGCTAAAAGGAAAGAAGAGGAGAGAAGCAGTCTGCATTGTTCTGTCAGATGATACCTGCTCAGATGAGAAGATTCGCATGAATAGGGTTGTTCGAAACAACTTGAGAGTGCGCCTGGGTGACGTCATCAGGTGAGGACTAGTTTGTTAACTGTTGTGTATCCCTGGGTTGCCTAAATTATTTGTGCCCTGGCTTTGAATTGTTTTGGTCCATAGCAGAGACAGGGTCCTGCAGGAAGTATTCTTGGATCTTCTGGAGGAGGTCACAGAAATGTTTTCAAGTGTGTGTCTTACATCAGGGATCTCAGTTTACTTTTGTATGTGTTTCTGGCTGTATGTATATTCAGATTAATACTAAAAAAATATGCTCAAGATTCTTGAAAACTCTTTGGGACCTTCACAAGCCCTGGTCCTGTCATTAAATTAAGTAGTTGAATTACCCCACTGTTGTCATAGTATTCTTCCCAAATTTACATTGTCAAATGAATTCACAAGTTTTTTCCATCTAAATTTTTAATGTTCACAAGATAACTGAAAACTAGTAAGCAACACTGTAATTGATCCTATAGTATGGCTAGCTCAAGCACTGAGCTGCTCTATAACAAACAGAAGTTAAAACTTGAAGCAGTCAAATATCAAGATTAAAAATCCCTGAAGATTGTTTATATTCCAATTTTTGTTATAAAATTAGGAATGCTTGAAGTGTTGCAGGAATTTTGTACAATGCTTACAGAAGGTAGTGGGAAAGCATTGAAGGATATGTTTTGGCTTACAGGAGGCAGGTTCCATTCTATGATGGGAGTGGAAAGAAAAAATATGTCAGCATTTCTTAAACATAAAAATGCTAATTTGCAGGTTTAGATATGTGAAAGCAGACAGTTATTTCTCCCGAGCATTTTTCTAATCTGGAATATTGTGCATGTTCTGGGAAAATTGGAGCCTGGTTTCTGACACTAGACTTCCTGGTGTGATGTCTGAAATAATCTTTAAAACTTGCATTTTCTAGTGGTAGAGAGATGGGTGGAACAGACTTGTTCCTCTCCTCTACAGTTCATATGAAACACATTTTGGTTTTAAACATGACTGTAGTTGGAACAGAACAGTGCTTTGAGCTAGTCTGTGGATTTAAAATAAAGGTGAATCCTTACTTTAACTCTATATGAGGTTACTGTTGGAATAATATCTAGTGTGACAGTTCAGCTGGTGCCATCCCCTTCTCTGCTTGGACTGTGTCTGTAATGGTTCTCAGTCTTTCAGATGTGTTGCTGATTGTCTTGGCTTCATTGCAAGGGTCAGAGAATTTTCACACTTCTTGCCCTCAAAGTTTTTCTTGCTGATCTTTAAGTACTTATTGTGTTAATTTCTTTGGCTTGGTTTCTGCCAAAATCCAGATTCGTGCACTAATCTCTTCCTGCTTGTAGTGTCAGCTGTTTTCCTTCTGTGGGTCAGTCTGTCTTTTCGTTTCCTCTTCTGCTATATCCTCACTGTAAAGCATGTAGTTAAAGAATCTCTTAATAGTCTAACAAACTAGCATATGAAACTTGCATGCTCAGCTGCAGTTGCATGTAGGCTTTTTTTAGCTGGCAAAGCCAGTTTGAGCTTTCTGCCTCTGCCACAGCTTGATGCTCTGATGTGTCGCTACAGTAGGCTATTGGCCTACATTGTAAAGTAATACCTGGAAATTTTATTTAAAAAGGGGGAAGGGGCCTTCAGACTTTAACCTAAATGTTAATTTCCACAAAAATGGATTGACAGACACTTGGCTATCCCTGGTTGGTACAGAGAACCTTTGTTCAGAATCAGGTTTATCAGCAACAGGAACTCTATTCTAAGTTATGAGGAAGAGAGGAAGGAACAAAGATTTCCCCTCAGCTCCCTTTCCCTTACAGTTAGTTCAGCAGTAGCTCATAGAATCAAAGAATGGTTTGGGTTGGAAGGGACCTCCAAGATCATCTATTTCCAACCATCCTGCCATGGGCAGGGACACCTTCCACTAGACCAGGCTGCTCAGAGCCCTATCCAGTCTGGCCTTGAACGCTTCCAGGGATGGGGCATCCACAATTTCTCTGGGCAACCTGTCCCAGGGCCTCACTACCTTCAAAGGAAAGAATTTCTTCATTTCTTCCTATTATCCAATGTAAATCATCTCTCTTTCAGTTTGAAGACATTCCTCTTTGTCTTGTCACTGCATGCCTTTTTACAAAGTCCCTCAAGCCTTCCTGTAGGTTCCTTTCAGGTACCAGAAGGTGCTATAAGGTCTTGCCAGAGCCTTCTCTTCTCCAGGCTGAACAGCCCCAACTTTCTCAGCCTCTCTTCATAGGAGAGGGGCTCCAGCCCTCTTATCATCTTTGTGGCCTCCTCTGGACTTGCTCCAACAGGTCCATGACTTCCTTATGTTGGGGGGGCCAGAGCTGGACACCATACTCCAGGTGGGGTCTCAAGAGCAGAGAGGGAAAATCTCCTCCCTTGACCTGCTGACCATGCTGCTTTAGATGCAGTCCAGGACACAGTTGGTTTCCGGGATGCAAGTGCACATTACCAAGTCATATCAAGCTTCTTGTCCACTAACACCCCTAAGTCCTTCTCAGCAGGGCTGCTCTCAATCCATTCTCTACCCAGCCTGTACTTGTGCTTGGGATTGCCTTGACCCATGTGCAAGAGCATGTGTTGAAACAAAAGTTAGCTCGTGACTCTTACAGGGCTTGAGGCTGCATTAGTAACTTGTGAATGTATCTTGGGAACAGCAAAGGGGAGCTACAGAAGAGCGAGGGGGAGATAGTATGAAACCCCCCAGCAGTTTTGAATAGGGCTGAGAGGAGTGAAGGAAAGCATGTGTTGTGAAGACTAGCTCTTTGATGGGCACGATTTTTGCCTTGTTAGCATTCTTATGCACGTGGGAAGTCTCACCAGGGCTTTGGAGGGTCCTTTCTGGCATTTATACTGGCCTGAGAAGGGACATCACTGCCTTTCCCAAACTTGGATTTCAGTCCAGCATGATATGGTTAACTGGAGTTTTCTTCTGTTGCAGCATCCAGCCTTGCCCAGATGTGAAATATGGCAAGCGTATCCATGTGTTACCAATCGATGACACAGTAGAAGGGATCACGGGGAATCTGTTTGAGGTCTATCTCAAGCCATATTTCCTGGAAGCTTACAGACCCATCAGGAAAGGTAATAGCACCTGTTATTGAAGTCCTGATGGCAGTGAATGCGGGCTAGTCCTGATACCAAAGAAAAAGAATTTCTGGAAGCTTGTACAGATCTCCATGGAGCATTAGACTGACAACTGTAGAGTAAGATTTTGCTGTTGTGGATTTAATTTTTTCCCAAACTTCAGAAGAGTGATATCTATTGCTGGCTGGTAGAGCAGCTTGGTAGTTCTCTGTCATGGTTTAATCCCAGCCAGCAACTAAATACCATGCAGCTGCTTGCTCACACCTCCTCCCTCCTTCCCAGTGGGGAGGAGGATTGGAAAAAAAGTAAAACTCATGGGTTGAGATAAGAACAGTTTAATAATATTAATTATAATAATACTAATAATAATTGGTGAGAGAGAGGAAGGGAGGAATAAAACCCAAGAGAAATAAGTGATGCACAGTGCAATTACTCACCATCCGCTGACTGATGCCCAGCCTGTCCTTGAGCCATGATATGTGGCTCCTGGCCAATTCCCCCCAGTTTATGTACTGAGCATGACATTCTAGGGTGTGGAAGATCCCTTTGGCCAGTTCGGGTCAACTGTCCCAGCTGTGCTCCCTCCTGGTTTCTTTTATGCAGCTCCTCACTGGCAGAGCATGAGACACTGAAAAGCCCTTGACTCAGGGTAAGCACTGCTCAGCAACAACCAAAACATCAGTGTGTTATCAGCATTATTCTCATACTGAATCCAAAACACAGCGCTGTACCAGCTACTGAGAAGAAAATGAACTCTTATCCCAGATGACAGCAGGACATTCTCCTGTGGTTTTTTGCTATGTGGGATGGGAGGACATCAGAAAAGGCTTAGGTAGAACTCAGTTTAATGAGATTTTTCTCCTGAGTTGCTCCCACTTGATGGGATTGGGGAGTTGCCCACATATTAATCAATGAGTTAGATATACTAGCTGGCACCCTGACTAAATGCACTTTTTCCAAGGTAATTTAATTAATAACTGGGAAAGTGCATAAAAAAACTCAAATATACATTTAGAGTTGTGCTAGTAGCACTTCTGCTGGAACAAATAGGTCCTAATACAATATACACACAAGTTGAATTTTTTCAGCTTCTGTAGTCCAGTTTACTTACGATTCATAGTGCAGTGTCATATATTATTCTGTTTCTGGAGACAGCCAGTCTAGTTATAACAACTTCAATATTAATTTAGATTAAGTCAAGACTTTTTGCTATTTTTAAAAATGTTAAATTGAAACTGGATAGAAAAGAAACATGATTCCTTGCCTTTGTGTTTTGTATTTAGGCAAAATATTATTTTTCTATTGTTTGCTGGTTTTGTTTGCTGTTTGTTTCTCAATGAAATTTGATGGTGCTTGAGTGGTCACAGTACATGCAGCTCTTGAATTTAAAATGCAGAGCAGTGTTAAAAATGCCAGCAGTGTATACCTGTGTAACCTACTTCCTTGTCCTCTGGGGCTGCTGGTAGTACAAGGGTTGACATTTTACGGCAGGCTACTGAAATGTGGAGTTTTATAGGTGACATCTTCTTGGTGCGTGGAGGGATGCGTGCAGTGGAGTTCAAAGTGGTGGAGACAGATCCAAGCCCATACTGCATAGTGGCTCCGGACACAGTGATCCATTGTGAGGGAGAGCCCATCAAAAGAGAGGTGAGCAGAATCCTGCTATGCAGTTCTACTGAATCCCCTCTGTCTGAAATCTGTTTTAGTGGCACTCCTTAAGAGCAGCAGTGTTTGCAGTTCCTGTTTTGGCATTTTGTGTATTGAATGTAATGATTAAAACCTCTGGTTTCAGGAGATGAGCTGCTGCTGAAGATAGAGAAATGTGCTTCCAGTATCCTTCCTCATATGCTGAGATAGCACCAGTGCATAGGTTTGCTGATGAGATGGCCATACTTTGGCAGCAGTTATTTTGTATCTGCTTCCATATATCTCATGCTGGACTTAGATTCATCTTTTAATTCCAAATTTCCCTTGATACATAGCACGGAGGGCTTACAATGTTGCTAAATTTCATGCCATGTGAAAAGAAAGCAAATGGTAGTTTTTCAGGGAGAAATTTGAAATCTAAATTATTGATTTTTTTTTTTTCCTCCCAGTCCCTTAAGGTGTCTAGCCTTGAGTGTCCCAAGCTTGAGGCAGCCTGAGTGGATTGTCTGTCAGGTCTTGGCCACCTTACTGTTACAGAGTAGGAAATCTCAGAAACGGGCTAAGGTGGCTGTATGCTTCATAAAGTAAGTGCCTTTTTACTGCCTGCAGATCAGGGTGAGTCTTAGTTTATAGTTAACTCTGCCTTTTGAAAAATTCACCTCTATTTGACACTTGTGAGGCCATGTCTGGGTACTAGATGAGTCCAGTTTGGGTTCTTCAGGAAACAACAGAGACAGGAGCAATTCAGCCAAGGCCACCAAAATTGATGAGGGAGCTGGTGGTCAGAATGAATGAGGAATAGCTGGGAGTGGGTTGACACAGCATGGAGAAGGGAAGGCAAAGGTTCAGGGTTACTGGCAGCTGCCTGATGGGAAGGCGTGGATAATCAGGCTCTCCCAAGAGCTGCACCCAGGGACAGGACTAGAAGCAATAACAAGCTGGATCAAGGAAAATTCCCAATGGAAAAAGGTTTCTTCAAACCCTGGAACAAGGCCTGGAGAGGGCAGGAACCTCCAGACCTGGAGACCTTCAGCACTTGATAGGGCTAGACCCTGAGCAACCTGCTTGAAGTGTAGTAGTTCTAGTTTGTGGGACTCTGACTGAGCCCCTCTGAGATTCTAGGCTGTGTTAATTTGTTTTAGCATGGCCTAATGTTACAGATAACTAAGGCCAGTAGGAATTTGGAAAGCTAAATGAATAGATACTATACAGCTATACTGAAAGGGTTGGTTACTGGTGGTCTTATCTGCACATCTGGATCGTAACATTTTTCTGTTAATTTGAGTCAATCCCAGGAAAAAACACTATGTTGGAGAACTGTATGGTAGCTAGGGTATGTCAGGTAGTTAGAAATGACACTTAGAGATTAACAAATAAGTGTATTTTATACTGGGTTTCATTGTCTTATTGCTAGCCAAATCAGAGGGTCACACAACTTGTTTTGCACTAGTCTGTAGGGGCCCTGGCAGCAGAGGCTGTCATTCAGGAGGGTAGGCTTCAGTGAGGAATTTCCCTCTGCATATCTGGGAAGAGAGAGCTGAGAAACAATTGAACAATTGTAGAAGACACCAGGAAGACTTGAAAATGAGAATCTCAACACATCAAAGAAACGGCAATGAGCAAAAACCTGGGTTCAGTAGACCAGGATGGATTTTTAAGCTACTGTTTTAACTCAGATGTTTAATGTATTTCCTCCTGGGTAGGATGAAGAGGAGTCGCTGAATGAAGTGGGCTATGATGACATTGGTGGCTGCCGGAAGCAGCTGGCTCAAATCAAAGAGATGGTGGAACTTCCTCTCCGACACCCTGCTCTCTTCAAGGCCATAGGGGTGAAGGTATGTCCCCATGTGCACCAGGTGGATGAGTGGGCTTGTCCTTGAAGATGACTTGATATCAGAGATTCATGAGGTCTTGGGAGGGGAATAAGTAATTTGGGGTTTTGGGGGGGGAGTTTGGTTTGCTTATGTTTGGGAGTTTTTTAAATGCTGGTGTTAGGAAAGTATTTCCTTACATATTTTGGACACAGATTAAAGTACTGACAACTTGCAAAGCAGAGGGATCCTTTGAATCAGCACTGCCAGTTACTGGCAAGGTTTTTGTTGTGTGTTGTGTAGAGTAGTAAGGGTGTTGATAGCAATGCTGACATGGCAGCTGTTGCGTGAGATTCCATCATAATTTCAGACTGGCTTTATCAAATGCTTACAGATTTGCTGTAAATCTACTTAGGCATTTAGATACTCACCACCTAAATCCCTTGCCTTTGTCCTCAGCCTCCACGTGGGATCCTGCTGTATGGTCCTCCTGGCACTGGTAAAACACTGATTGCCCGAGCAGTGGCCAACGAAACGGGGGCTTTCTTCTTCCTGATCAATGGTGAGTTTTGTGGCTGCTTTGGCCCCAGATCTGCTGTGTGCTCATTTGTCTATCTTATGGTAAGGAATGCTGTTAATAGGGCTTGTAGAGCTGTGCTGTCTCCCTGACATCCTTCCTTACCTCTTTGAAGTGTGCATCTGGGGACACTTGGAGGCCATTTGTGTGGAAGTGTCTGTAGTGGCACTTCCCTTAAGCTTGATTGTTTTGTAGCTGGCTCGTTGGAAAGACAGCTTTGTAATACAGGGACCTGGAATCTGTTTGGCTTAGTGTTCATATGTTGGTGAGGGCAGAGCTGGAAGTGGTGAGATATATGGGTGCAGGATGCTTGTTTCTGTTGCTGCCAGCATGTTCCATTCAGAAAAGAAGCTGATCTGCTGTGGATTTGTTTTTCCCTCAAGTAAAGCCAAGACCTGTTCTGTTTCATATAGCATTAATTGTGAGGAACTATCCTGGAAGCTATGAGTACCTTGGGACTTAGCTACAAGTGACAGAACCTCCTATTGATCACTTCACCTGTAGCAGTTGAGGTGGATACTGGTTTATGTCCTGTAAAGATCAGACTGACTTTTCCTCAGTGCTTTTCTGTGCCATTTTACATTCAGTGTTGGAATAACTGAACATTTGTACTTAAGGAGTGACACTTTTCTTCTCTGATTTCAATCGCTTAGACCCATGAAGGTGAAAGCAAAGAAGTATATAGCACAGTATAGCAGTGAGCAGCAGCAGGGAAGTGACTTACTTTATATCTCAAGATATCAGATACCAATGGACTATTTTTAACCATATGTTGTCCTTGTCATACTTTTTCTAAGTACGTGAAAGGTGTTACTGCATGCTAATGAGCTGGACATTTCTTTAGACACTTGTATTTCTATTGCATAATAAAAATAACATTGTCAGAGTTAGCAATGCATTCTCTGTCTGCTAGTCCCAAGCATGGAGCTGCAGTGTTGTAGATGAAGCTGATATGAATTTGTGAGTTACCTGTAATGAAACATTCTTAGTACTTGATTGTACCAGTGTCTCTGCAGCTGGCCTGCTTCAGTCAGCTGGCAGCCTTGCAGTTCCAAGGGTCAGGTTTCTTTTTCTTGGATCCTTTAGAAGCATACTTTTTCTTCATTACCACTCCCTTCAGCATGATGGAAAATCTGTAAAAAAACGAATAAATCTGTGAGCCTGCACTAGTGTTCAGCAATTGTAGATCTCAGAGGAATGCTGCCCTTCCTTTTGGGATTAATGTGCTTACACATTTTTATTATTTATTCTTTGAGAGGAGATGGGGTTTGGGGTGTTGGTTTTTTTTTGATGGTGGCTTGCTGGTTTTGGTTGGTTGGTTAGTTGGTGTGTGAGTCAATAAAGACAGGCAGCCAGGGCAACCACAAACCCATAGCTAAAACAGAAAGTAAATTTATTTCCATTACCTGGCTAACTGAGGGATCCCTGAAGCAATACCTGGACAAGGGCACACAAGCAGAGACATGGGCACTGTTCATGCCAGAGGATCACTGGCTACTGTTCACACAGGCTTATCAAGGGTTATTTCCAGCTGCAAGGTCACTTGAGCATTCACCAGTGTTTTGCTTTTTAATCCATTCCTCCCAACAGTTGGGTTTTTTTTGAACTCATTTATAAGATCTTACAAAGGTAAATGTATACCTGTGTAATGCATGCTATAGACAGCTCCGGTATCTTACAGCTTTTTCTTTCCCTACCCTGATAATTTGTCACCATATAATTTGACTGCTTCCCTTGTGAGCATTAACTGTGTGTGGTGGCACATTACAGAGAAGCTCACCAAGTGTGAAATAGGGTAAGGGAAGAGGCAGCTAATGGTAGCTCATTGGCTAGTGTTGTATTCTGTTAGAGTAAACTGAAAACACCAAAATGATGATAGTAAGTAATTCTGCATGCTGGTCTTGCCTGTTCAGATGCAAATTTAATGAACTTGGTTGATAATATTTACTTTGGCTTGCAATATAGATACATGTTAACCTTGTACTAAAAAAAAAATTCAGCTGCATGTTTTTGGGGCTAGCTGCCTCTCTTCTGGGTGCCACAGTTGTTATTTTTTTAGGTCCTGAGATCATGAGCAAGCTGGCTGGTGAGTCTGAGAGTAACCTGAGGAAAGCCTTTGAAGAAGCAGAGAAGAATGCTCCTGCCATCATCTTCATTGATGAACTGGATGCCATTGCTCCTAAAAGAGAGAAGGTAAAGAAAGCCTTTAGAAAGTAAATGAGTACATCCTTTTTGGTAGCAGTTGTCATGAGTCTCTGCATTTGACTACAGGGTAAAGCATTATTTAACTTAATGCTTGAAAGCAGTTGGATGTCAGAATTTGGGTGTCAGAAGAATCTGATGTAGTTCACAATGTTTCTTAACAGCTCATGTCTGTTGTATGTCTGTTTTGGTGCAGTACTAGCTCCTGTTCTGTGTTTTAGAGCTTTTGGTCTAATTATTACTTTCTCTCTCCACAGACACACGGAGAGGTGGAACGTCGCATCGTGTCTCAGCTGCTGACTCTTATGGATGGACTGAAACAGAGAGCACATGTGATTGTTATGGCAGCCACCAACAGACCTAACAGCATTGACCCAGCTCTCAGGCGATTTGGTAACCATGATTGCTATCTTTTTTGTGTATCAGATACTTTGTTATGGACTGTGCTTCAGCGGCCTTGGAAAGATTGAGTGGAAATTAATATTAAACATCTTATGTGTTATATAAGCTTCTTTTCAGCTACTTGTTTGAAATTAATTTCTAGATTTTAGCCTTTAGTATAATCTTTTGTGCTTTATTAGATTAGAACTTGTAGAAATAATGAAATACTTAGAGGGCAGCACATTTTTTTCACTGCATCAATTAGGTGAGGCTATTTCAGGACTAAAAGCTTAAGGGGTTGCCTGTGCCTCAGGTTGCAGGAAGCTCTGAATTGTCCTATTTATCTTTTATTGATGAGAAGTCTGGTAGTTTCTGAGATTCAGGTTTTCAAAACTTTGCAGTGTAAGTGAATGTTGTATGACCAGTTGGTAAAGTCAAATTTGCAGGAAAAATGGCCTCTTAAATGTCTAGTGAGGCATTTGAATGCGCATCTATAGCTAGAAGAAAATTATAGATGTACATGCCCTAGTTAATATTGCAGTAATACATGAGTTTCCTGCCTCCCCAGATATTGGGATAGTTCATGTTTTTTACCACTTGGGTACTGCTGTGAAAGTTCTGAAAAATTTAGACTCTCAGTATTTGTGGACACAAAGGTAGGAATAAATAAAAACGTCCCATGGTGTGTTGGTTAGGATAGCATATTTTCCTGTAAATGAGACTTGGAAAAAACCAGAAATTCTCTGTGTTTATATAATCTTGAACTCTACTTAATGTAGTAGTCTCACTTTCTCTAAATGGCTATAAGCCTTTCTGCCTTCTCTGATCTGACTCTGCTACTGTGCTGATTGATGCTGCAGAGAAACCCAAAGCTCTGGCATTTTCCGAAATTGTTTGTGGCTTATCATCATGTTCCTGTGTCAGAGGAAGGCAGCAACTGCAGCTCCCTTAGTTTGTAGAATCAGCAACTCAATGTGTGCTTGTACTCCCCAGGTCGTTTTGACAGAGAGGTAGATATTGGTATCCCAGATGCTACTGGGCGCCTGGAGATCCTGCAGATTCACACAAAAAATATGAAACTGGCTGATGATGTGGATCTGGAACAGGTGAGTAACATGCTATTAGGAAATCTTGTCTCTGCTCATTTAGGACAGCATGAAACTGGGCAAATATGTGATCTCTGGGCTTCCTTCTAACTAGATTACCAGTGACCAAAAATCCTAACTTGCTAGTTAAGAATGCTGTGGCTAAGTGAAACAAATGTGTATTGGTCCAATCTGAAAGTGCCTTGCCACTGTCCTATGTTTGTTTGCTGTGGCATTCTCTTTAAAAATAAAGCAAACCTGAAACAGCACTCAGAGCTGGCTGAACATTGTGGTAATACTGGATGGATCTAATCTCTGTCCTGAATGAAGAACTGCAGTCCTTAGGGTTATCTTTCTGCACACTATCTATTCCAGTTGCAACTTTGTTCTCAAGTAGGAGGTGGAACAGCAGTGTATTTGACTGCTAAATGTGATAGCACTTATCTTGAATTTGCAGCAAAGCACTAATTTATCTGTCCTTCAGAGTTTTGTTGCACCTCTGAATGAGGGACCAGAGCATGCATTGCCCTTGCAGAGTGCTTGCTTGTATTCCTGAGAGTCATAGTCAGTGCTCTGCTTTCAGGTGGCAAATGAGACCCATGGCCATGTTGGTGCTGACTTGGCTGCTCTTTGCTCAGAAGCTGCTCTTCAAGCTATCAGAAAGAAGATGGATCTCATAGACCTAGAAGATGAAACCATTGATGCTGAAGTGATGAACTCATTGGCTGTGACCATGGATGACTTCAGGGTAATGCAGGAGTGCCCTTTTTTCTTTTGTGTGCAATGTCTAATTGCTTATCTGAAGCAAGTGAACATAAAATGTTAGAATTTATATAATGCTGTTTCTTCTAACGACAGTGGGCTCTGAGCCAGAGCAACCCTTCTGCTCTTAGGGAGACTGTGGTGGAGGTGCCACAAGTTACCTGGGAAGATATTGGTGGTCTAGAAGATGTAAAGAGAGAACTTCAGGAACTTGTACAGGTAAGGGTTTCCAACAGATTTTTGCCTAGTCAGCTTGAAAAATAATAATTGTCATGGTTTAGGAATGGTATTCCCCAATTTAGTGTTCCCACTGAAACACTCCAAACCACATGCTGCTCACTCACTCCCCCCTCCCGTGTGGCAGGATGAAGAGGAGAATTGGAGGTACAAAAGGTAAAGATCATGGGTTGAGATAAGAGCAATTTACTTGAAACACAAATGAGATAAGAAAATGGACAGTATTAATAACAGTGTACAGGACAGGCAAATTATTCACACGTGAGTGCTCACCATACGGAAAATGACATTATCCCTGATGCTTGCTTCATGCTACCCGACTGAAAGGGACCCCCTCCCTCTGCCCCCTGCATGATGTGAGGTGGTACCCTGTCCTGGCTGGAACCAGGACAATAATAAAATTCAGAACCTCTGCACATTTTTGTTTGGGCTGTGACCAGGGTAAATGCAAAGTTTATATGCTATTTTGGTGTAATGGACTGAAAATATCATGCTATTCCACCTTAGTGAACCTGGGGAGAGGGAGATGCTGGGAAGCAGCATCAGGCTTTCCTGAGCTGAATCTGCAGGAACATCTTGGGTGGATGTTGTGCTACGTGCAGGAGCAGCAGCAGTTTGCTTCCTTTAAGTGGAGACTAGCAATAGCACTGCTGCCAAGAATCCTGTTATGTGATGGCTTTAATATGCTAGAAAGTAGATGAAGATTCTCATGCAGAGAGCCTCTGAAGTGTTTGCATCACTTATCATAGATAGAGGTGAGAAGTAATTGTGAAGCCTTCTATGAAAGAAGCTGGGACAAAGTCATGAACGGTCTGTGGAATTGGAGTGGTTTGGGTTTGATATATCTCTGCTTTTAGTTGCACTGTAGAAACAGCCTGTCTGTGAATAAAAGAATCTAATTTTCAATCTAACTTCTGGCATTAAAATCATCACCTCTCTGATCATGTTGGAAGGATAAATGCTCACATCAGACATCTTGACTGTCTTTGGAGGGCAGAGAAAATAGGTTAGATAATGAGCTAGCTATTCTCATTTGCTTTTGCAGGACAGACTGAAGTTGGGGTTAAATGTGCTGGAAAACTACCTGAACTGGTACTTAGTTCATAGGCTTTACAATTTAGCTGTGATGCTTTTCAAAACAGTGCCCATTTAAAAACACCAGTGGCACTGAGCAGGCAGACTCTTGTGTTTAACCCACCAGAAATCAAAATTATTTGGGTTGGAAAGGACCTCAAAGATCATTCCAAATTCCCTAGCCATGGTGTAGTGGGTTGACCCTGACTGAATGCCAGGCACCCACCAAAGCTGCTCTCTCACTCCCCTCTGCAGCTGGCCTGAGGAGAGAAAATTTAACAAAGGGTTCATGAGTTGAGATAAGGACTGGGAGACAGCACTCATCAAATACCATCATGGGCAAAATACGCTCTAATTAAGAGTATGAATTGAATTTATTACTAACAAAATCAGAGCAGGACAATGAGAAGTAGAATGAACCCTTAAAAAACCACCTTTCCCCCTCCCTCCTTTCCAGCTCTACCTCCTACCCCAGCAGTGCAAGGAGACAGGAAATGGGGGTTTTGGTCAGTCCATTACCTGTGGTTTCTTCCACTGTTCATGGAGAGGAGTCGTTCCCTTGCTGCAGTGTGGGGTCCCTCACCATGGGAGACAGTTCTCCATGAACTTCTCCAGCGTGAGTCCATCTCATGAGCAACAGCTAAATGTGAACTGCTGTAACGTGAGTCCATCCCATGGGCAACAGTCCTCCTCAAACTGCTACAGTGTGAATCACTCTTCCATGGAGTGCAATCCTCCAAGGACAGGCTGCTCCAGCAAGGGCTCCTCTCTCCACAGGCCTCCCATGGGGTCACAGCCTCCTCTCAGGCATCTACCTGCTCCAGCATGGGTGTCCTCCACGGGCTGTGGGTGGATCTCTGCATCCCCACTGATCTCCATGGGCTGCAGGAGGATAGCCTGCTTTACCACGGCCTTCACCCATGGGATGCAGAGGAATATCAGCTCTGGTGCCTGGAGCTCCTCCTCCCCATCCTTCTCCACTGACCTTGATGTCTCCATAGTTTTTTTTCCTCATATTCTCACCCCACTCTTTTCTGGCTGCCATTACATCTGTGCAATAACTTTTCTTTCTTCCTAAATGTTATCACAGAGGTGTTACCACTATTTCTAATTGGGCCAGCCTTGACCAGCAGTGTGTCTGTCTTTGGAGCTGCCAGGGATTGGCTCTGCCAGACACGGAGGAAGCTTCTAGCAGCTTCTCACAGAAGCCACCCCTGTAGCCCCCCTGCTACCAAAACCAGGCCATGCAAACCCAATACACATGGACAGGGACACCTTCCACTAGGCCAGGTTGCTCAGAGCCCCATCCATCCTGGGCTTGGATACTTCCAGGGATGGAACATCCACAACGTCTCTGGGCAACCTGTGTCAGTGCCTTACCACCTTCACAGTAAAGAATTTTTTCCCAATATCCAATCTAAATCTACCCTCCTTCAGTTTGAAGCCATTCCCCCTTGTCTTAACACTACATGTACTTGTAAAAAGTCCCTCTGGCTTTCTTGTAGGCACCCTTTAGGTACAGGAAGGCTGCTCTAAGATCTCTCCAGAGCCTTTTCCAGGCTGAACAGCCCCATCTCTCTCAGCCTGTCTTCATAGGAGAGATGCTTCAGCCCTCTGATCAGCTCCCTGCTGGGCTTGCATCAGTAGGTCTACATCCTTATTTTAAAGGCCCTAGAACTGGATGCAGTACTTCAGGTGGGGTGTCACAAGAGCAGAGCAGGGAGTTAGAGTCACAGAACAGTTGAGGTTGGAAGAGACTGCAGTGGATCATCTCGTCCAACCCCCCCTGCTCAAGCAGGGTTATCCCAGAACACATGACACAGAATTGCATCCAGACAGTTCTTGAATATCTCCAGTGAGGGGCACTCCACAACCTCTCTGGGCAATCTGTTCCAGTGCTCAGTCACCTGCACAGTAAAGAAGTTCTTCCTAATGTTCAGGTGGAACTTCCTGTGCATCAGTTTCTGCCCATTGCCTGGTACCACCAAGAAGAGCCTGGTCCGTCTTCTTGATGATCCTCTCTTCAGATACACATTGGTGATGTCCCCTCTCAGTTGTCTCTTCTTAAGGCTGAACAGGCCCAGCTCCTTCAGTCTTCCCTCATAAGAGAGATGCTCTAGTCCCTTAATCATCTTTGGCACCCTCCTCTGGACCCGCTTCAGGAGCTCCATGTCTCTCTTGTGCTGAGGAGCCCAGAGTGGGACTCAACACTCCAGATGTGCCTCACCAGGGCTGAGTAGAGGGGCAGGACCACCGCTCTTGACCTGCTAGCAATGCTTTTCTTAATGCACCCCAGGATCCCATTTGCCTTTTGGCCACAAGGGCACTGCTGGCTCATGGACAGCTTGTTGTCCACCAGGACCTCCAGGTCCTTCTCTACAGAACTGCTTTCCAGCAGGTCACCCCTAGCCTGTACCGGTGTCTGAGGTTATTCTTCCCCAGGTGCAGGCCCCTGCATTTGCCTTTGTTGAACTTCAGACAGTTCTTCTCTGCTCATCTTTCCAACCTGTCGAGGTCCTTCTGAATGCCTACGCAGCACTCTGGGGTATTGGCCACTCCTCTCAGCTTTGTGTTGTCAGCGAACTTACTAAGGAGGCATCTACCCCTTCATCCAAGTTATTGGTGAACAAGTTAAACAATACCGGGCCCAGTATTGAACCTTGGGGGATACCACTAGTGACAGGCCTCCAACTAGACCCTGTGCCACTGATTACGACCCTCTGGGATCTGCCATTCAGCCAGTTCTCAATGCACCTCTCTGTCCACTCATCTAGTCCACACTTTCTGACTTTGCCTATGAGGATATTGTGAGAGACAGTGCCAAAAGCCTTGCTGAAGTTGAGGTAGACAATATCCACTGCTCTCCCTTCATCCATCCACGTAGTTGTTTCATCGTAGAAGGTAATCAGGTTGGTCAAGCATGATTTCCTTTTAGTGAATCCATGCTGACTACTTCTGATCACCTTCTTGTCATCCATGTGGATAGAGATGGCCTCCAGAATGAGGCACTCCATCACCTTTCCAGGGATTGAGGTGAGGCTGATTGTCTGCTAGCTCCCTGGGTCCTCTTGCTTGCCCTTTGTGAAGACTGGTGTGACATTTGCTTTCCTCCAGTCCTCAGGCACCTCTCCTGATCACCATGACCTTTCAAAGATGATAGTGAGCAGCCTCGCTCTGGTGTCCATCAGCTTTCTCAGCACTCGTGGATGCATCCCATCAGGGCTCATGGACTTGTCGATGTCAAGATAGTTTAGGTGTTCTCTGACCCAACCCTCCTTGACCAAGGGAAGGTCTTCCTTCCAACATTCCTTTGCCTTGGTATCCTGGGTCAGAGATCCCTGAGGGCTGGTCTTGTCAGTGAAGACTGATGCAAAGAAGGCGTTCAGTAACTCTGCCTTCTCTGCATCCTCTGTCACCAGGGTCCCCTCTCCATTTACCAATGTTCCCACATTGTCCTTAGTTTTCCTTTTGTTACTGATGTATTGCAAGAAGCCCTTCTTGTTGTCCTTGACATCCTTGGCCAGATTTAATTCCAGGTGGTCCTTGGCCTTCTTTGTGTCATTTCTACTTACTCTGACAACCCCTCTATATTCATTCCAAGTGGCCTGACCCTGCTTCCATCTCCTGTGTATTTTTTGCTAATACTTGAGTAATGGTGAGAGATCTTTATTCATCCACAGAGGTTTCTTTCCCCCTTGGCCCAATTTCTTTCTTATTGGGATGTTCTTGAGCCAGGAGGAAGTGGTGCTTGAATATTGACCAAGTCTCTTGGACTCCTCTTCCCTGCAGGACTTATTCCCATGGGATTCTTCCAAGAAGGTCCCTGAAGAGGCTAAAGCTAGCTCTCCTGGAGTCCATGGTTACAATCTTACTCGCTACCCTGCTTCTTCCTCACCCGATATTGAACTCCACAATCTCATGGTCACTACAGCCAACGCTGCCCCCAACCTTTGCATCTCCAAAAAGGCCTTCCCTGTTTGTTAGTTTAAGGTCAAGCAGCACATCATTCTGTTGTTACCAAAAATTTGGTAAAATAAAAAACTCCCTAACACCAATGTAGCATTAAGAAGCAGGCATTCTTTATTTGGCTGGATGCATGGGGGGATAGCTCCTCCTCAAGTTGTGCATGCTCAGTACAGGAAGGTTTCTGTTTATATACTGTATTTTACATACATAATCATTGATAGTCCCAGAATAAACATACTTATGATAATCATTTCCCTGAAATCATTAACATATTTTCCTTCCCATTTATGCATGTGTTCTTTTGTCCTGGGGGTCTCTTTGGTGGTCTCTAGTGATTGGGGACCCCAATGTAACACCTGACCTGGTTGAGTTGTCAGGGCATTGGGACTGGTGAACTTCCAGTTCTCCTTCTTACACAATTGGCATTGTGCAGTTCCATAGGCTAGTGGGTTTTGGAGAACAAGCATTGTGTTAGCTCACCAGCTGTAGACAATTTTTCATTGGTAACATTCTGCCCTTTGAGGCTTGTGAAGCTTGTCTTTTTAAGCCTTCATAAGCCTCACTTTGATTTTTAATAACATCATATAAGTTCCTTGCATTGCATTAGCAGTCGTGTTTTTATGCAACTTAAAGCAAACATCATAATCACAATTATTACTATGATCACAATTATGCTTTGCAAAAGTGAGGCCAACCAACCACTCAGAGAAAATCCAAATCCTTTAAATATTTTATTTAACCAGTTACTTTCTAATTTTGTCCTTAATTTTCTGCTAGATGCAGCAACTGATTTTATCCTCACTATCTGATAATCCAATTTAGCAGTCACATTCAGAATGTGCACACAAAAAATATTGTTGTTTAAATTCAAGTATCCACATAGTCCATGTTCATGTAGTAGTAATAGATCTAAAGTCAATCTGTTTTTTAAGGCCATTTTTGTCATGCCTTACAATTGATCATTTATTTCAGCAAGCCCCAATTGAGTTGTATTTGCTAAAGCTTCCATTTGCAGAGTCAAATTGTGTATAGCTAGTCTGTTCCTAAAGGTAAATGTTTGAGGAGTAAAAATGGATTTTTATTTCCATCCCACTATAGTTTTTGTATTCTCATATGTGTTCCCAGATTTTTGTCAAATTGCTGCCTGAAGTTCCCCATGGAACTGGATTTTCTGCAGTGGTTGGTATTGGTAGGCAAGCTGTTATAGAAGTTACATTCTGTAATCTGACTTTAGGACCATATTCCCCTTCCAAAAATTTAAGATCATAGTTTCTATTATTATTATTATAAATATGCAATTATTTATCATCTTCATCTAGGTCCAATAAATAGCATCCCTCTAGAAAATCATTCTATATCTAAAACTATAGGATTTATATGAAAAGCCTCCAAGGTGTTAGTCAGTCTTGTTTCTGCTGTGTTTAATGTGCGGTTGCTGGTTTTACCCACGTGATGAAGCCAGGGTTTGATTCCTTTTACCTTGAGTGCAGTGTAGGTTACCAGGAGGACTTGATATGGTCCCTTCCACTTCTGGATTGGTCCAAAATTCCAGGTTCTGATGCACACTGTATCTCCTGGTCAGAAAGGATGTACAGGCTAGTCTAGCCCCAGTGATCTGTTGACAATGATGTACCTTTTAAGACTTAAAAGAGTTAGTTCCAGTGCTATTAAATATTAATTTCAGTAAAACTTTTGAGACTTCCCTTGCCTTGTTGGTGCAACATGGGAAAGCTTCTGGCCATCCAGAAGAAGTATCTACCAATACCAAAATGTACCAGTCCCCATTCTGCCTGGGCAGTTCTTCAAAATCAATTTGCCAATAATCACCTGGTGAATTCCCCTGTTTTACTACCCTGGCAGTGGCCTTTTTCCTTTCTTGGGATTATTTTGCAAAACAAATCACACATTTTCCAACAACTAATAGATTATTTTCCGTCATCTTTGTGCTTACTATGTTCCTTGATAAACTAGTTACCATATTCTCTATTTCCTAATGTGTTTCCTGATGTTCTAGTTCTGTTATCTTATACTTTAATTGTGGAGGTACAATTACCTGCCCACATGGGGTTACCAATCACCTGCTAGGATTTCCCATAGCTTCTAATGATGGGGCTAACTGTTCTGATTACTATAATTTGGTTTCTGTTCCCAGACATTCAACTTTTTGCTAGGTATTAGTGCAAGGATGCCTTTTTCAGCAACCTCTTTAGTTGTTTTGTCAGCTAATCGATTTCCTGTATTAACTGGGGAGTTTCCAAACTGATGGGCTTTACAAGGGCATCATGTCCACTTCTGAGTTTTGCATACTCTGTAGTAGTTGACTAATTTCTTCTTTGTACTTAATAGGTGACCTCTGTGCCGATAACAATCCCCTTTCCTTCCATATGGTTTCATGGGTGTGCATTATTCCAAAAACATATTTTAAATCAGTCCATCTGTTTACTCTTTCAGTGATTTCTAGTACTCGCTGTAAAGTCATTACTTTTGCTTTTTGTGCTGATGTGTTAAAAGGTAAAGCCTGGGCTTCTGTTGTCTGGGTTGAGGTTCCCACTGCATACCCAGCTGCCCGTTTTCCATTTCGTACCATGCTGCTTCCACCACTGTATAGGTGCAGTTCCTGGTCCTGGATGGGATTGCTCTTGAGATCCACTCTGCCAGAACACACTTGTCCAATGGTTACCAGGCAGTCATGGTACAAAGGTCTCTGGGCTTCTTCTGAAGCCTGGAGAAAAAATGGTTGGGTTTAAAGTAATCATTACCTTAAGCACCTCAACATTGTCCTGCTCCAATAGGGCAACCTGGTATTTCAGCATCCTGCTGGCAATATCCAATGTCCTTCTTTTTGTTCCAAACCAGCTATTACCATGTGTTTCTCTGCAGCTACCACTGCTTTCAGGTATCCAGGTCATCCTTTACTCACATTGTCCAATTGTTTGGACAGGCTGCTTCTATGACCCCAAATGCTGCACCAGTCCCCCTAGTGCCAGGTGCATCCCTTCATGCCCAAATAACTCAAATGGTTTGGTTCAAATGTGAGAGTCACAGTGCAGTGGTTGTCATTAAGGTTCTTTTAGGACTTCAAAGGCCCTCTGACTCTCAGGAGTTCACACTAAGTATTTTTCAGTGGAGGATTGTACAAGGGTTTTGCCAGTACCCCATAATTGTCAATCCATAACGACACCATCCAGCCATACCTAAGAAGGCTTGTAGTCTTTTGCTCTGGAGTCTGACAAACTACTTCTTTTTAGCTGCTTCCCAAGCTTTTTTCCTGCAAGATCTCAAAACTAAGATATATTACTGTTTTGCTTGAAGGCTTACCCAGCTCCTCCTTGGCTTGGAGGGCACTAAGCCTGTTTGTTAATAGCAAGTCTTCAGGAGGAACAAGAGCATTCCTCCTTGTACAGAGAGTGGTTAGTTGTCGCGGTCTGGTCAGATGGTCAAGGTGCCACAACCTTCCTCGCCAGAAGCGTCTTTAAAAAGACACCTGGTATGACAGGGGCACGGGCACTCTTAGGCGTAGAGTGACTAGCTCTTTTGTGAGGCTGCCTGAGCAGCAGATCCACACTTGCCACCTTGCGTGACACAGGAATAAAACAGCAAGATGAGGTCTTTCTGATCTCCAGGAGAGCTTCTTTATGATGTCCAAAGGGGAAAGAACCAAATAGCCCAAGGGAAGAGGGACTATATAGGGTAGCCAGGGGGTGGGGTTTCATAACTTGGCCAATGGGGAAAGGAATTGAGAAAGGGACCAGTCAGGGAGAGGATCCAAAAAGAACCAATCAGGAGGGGTAAAAACCAGGAACAAGGGGAATAACCAATAGGGTATGGAACATTAACATAGAACTGCAAAGGCTCATGGGTTGAAGCATTTTGCTCACCCTGAGCTACAAGGAAGTCTCCCAAGGGGACTTCCCAAAGAGGAGTCACTGCTATCTGAGGCAGCCTAGAGGCTGCATACTCTCCAAGAGAGTGAAATGTCTTCTGTGGATGGTCTAGGGACCACTACAGTTTCCAGCCTTCTTTTGACTTTGGATTTCTTGAGACATGGTGCAGAGCCTGTGTGCATCTCTGATGTAGAGAGGGGCTGAAACTCCTCAGTCTGTAGGGTCTCTGAGAATATCCTGTCTATCTCTTTCTCATCTTCATGAATGCTGTGCAGTCTGCTTACTTCCTCACATTACTCCTTGACTTGGTCACATAGCTCCTTGACAGGGACACACCTTCTGCAGAGGAGATGATTCAGCCCCAGCTTCCCAGACAGGCATCAGGCACTCCTTATAACCAGAGGCCTGCAGAGCTGCATCTGCTGTCAGGTCTGTCGCTGGTGCAGTAACTCAAACAGCCACTGGGGAACGAGCTCTACAGTGTCATCACCATAACGTTGGGAGGTCACACTAGTAAGACTGGGAAAGAAGGGGCTTCCTTTGCCCCTTGGTGTTAACTGCTGCTCCTATTTACTGCTCTCTGGTACTGCTACTGTGTTGGCCCTCCTATAGAGAGGAGCCCTTCATGTCAACTGCAGTGCAAACTGCTGCAACCCACCTTGGCTGACATGCCATGTCCTGTTTACCCCCTCTGTTTGCTGTGCTCCTGGTCTCTTGTGCTCTGAGGGCTCCTGCACCTGAGCTGTTCACCTCTGTGAGTGACTGAGCTTAAATCAGCTGCTGTCACTCCTGGCCCTGCCCATGCTGAGTCAGCTGCTCTTGTTCAAGCTCCACATGGGTCTTGATGCTCTCCTGGGGTTACCCTGCCTTTAGAAACTCACTGTTTGCTACAATCTCCTGCTCTGCTGCAGGATGTGCCTGCACAAGAGCTGTTTGCTCCCTCAATGTGCTAGCCATGCTTTGATGTAGCCCAGGACACAGTTTGTTTCTGGGCTGCGAGTGCAGATTGCCAGCTCGTGTTGAACTTCTCATCAACCACGACCCCAAAGTCCTTCTTGGCAGGGCTACTCTCAATGCATTCTCTGCCCAGCCTGTACTTGTGCTTGGGATTGCCCTGACCCAGGTGCAGGACCTTGCACTTGGCCTTGTTGAACTTTATGAGGTTCACACAGACCTACCTCTCAAGCCTGTCCAGGTCCCTCTGGATGCCATTCCTTCCCTCTAGCACGTTGACCACACCACACAGCTCGGTGTCATTGGCAAACTTGCTGAGGGTGCACTTAATCTTGCTGTCCATGTCACTGACACAGATGGTAAATAGTGCTAATCCAAACACTGACCCCTGAGGACACCACTTTTCACTGGTCTTCACTTTACATAGAGCTGTTGACTGCAACTCTTTGAGTGTGACCATCCAGCTAATTCCTTATCCACTGAGTGGTCCACCCATCAAATCCCAATCTTTATAGTTTAGAGCCCAGGATGTCATGTGGGACACTGTCAAATGCTTTGCACAAGTCATCTCAGGTAGTGGTTCTGGTAGAAGCAGAAACAAAACTGGTCTAGTGGAAGGTGTCCCTGCCCATGGACTAGGTGATTTTTGAAGGTCCCTTCCAACCCAAAAAATTATGTGATTCTAAGATATAGTCCTATTCTGGCTTATATTGAGAGGTTTTTATTTGTTTGTTTTGTTCTCTTTCAGTATCCTGTGGAACACCCAGACAAATTCCTCAAATTTGGCATGACCCCATCAAAAGGGGTTCTGTTCTATGGGCCACCTGGTTGTGGTAAGACACTCCTGGCCAAAGCCATTGCTAATGAATGCCAGGCAAACTTCATTTCCATCAAGGGGCCGGAATTGCTCACCATGTGGTTTGGCGAGTCTGAAGCCAACGTGCGTGAGATCTTTGACAAAGTAAGTGTTTCTTCTATTCCTTGTGCTATGTTTGTGCTGAGGTACTCACAAACCCTCTACTGCATTCGTCTTACTGGCCTGGCTCTTGTTTGTGTGTTTTGTTTTCTCTGCTTGCACTAAGAGCAGAGGCTGCTTTTCTGATAGGGTATGAATTCTCTCTGGCAATATAGCTATTTAGATGGTTTTCTCCTACTGGAATTTGTATCTGTTGTTACAGGATTGTAAATGCCCCAGTGTCTTAGCAGTGAGGCTAGCATTAAGATGGCATAGATATTCTCTGCATCCCTGAAAACTTATTTCAACACCTCATTAGCCATCACCTACAGATTTTTAAAGCATGTTATGTATCAGCGATTGATGGAGAGACGGGGAGACTGACCATGATCAGAATCCGATTTTACTCAGATTTTCCAAGAACTTATATACCATTTCAGTAAGGTTAATAATTTCTACTACAATAATTAGGTTAAAAGATCATACAAACAACTCATACATTTTTCAACATCTTCATCGTAGGGGGTTGATTGATTCTTCTTCTGTAAGCAGGTTTCTAATCCCATCTTCTCATAAGCTCAAAGTTCTGTTTGTCCTCGCCAGGGCATCCTAGTCACCAGACTGGATATGCTAATTAAGTCTGTCTCACTCTTGTGAATCCCCACAGTTACGGATTCTTCTTTTTCTGCAGTTGGACTAAATGATCATTGTAGGTCACTTCAAACTGAAATTATTCTATTCTATTCTATTCTATTCTATTCTATTCTATTCTATTCTATTCTATTCTTGTCCTGCAAATATATATGGCTTGCAAAGGAGCTCACTTCCACTGCCCAGTTTCCCTGTAGACAGTTTGACCTCCTGTCCCAGGAGGTTATCTGCATAGATTATCTCAGGAATCCTCACTCCTGTCGTCAGGGAAGGTGCTGAAAGAGTAAAGTTGGAAAGAGAGACAAAAATTTAGGTTGAGAGAGAACCTCAGGTTATTTGGTCCAGCTGTTTGTCCAGAGCAGGGAGGTAGCTTGGAAATTCAATCAGATTGCTCAGGGCTGTCTTGGTTTGAAAGACGGGTGTCTGCCAAGGAAGGTGTGAGAACCTCCCCTGGAATGGAAAATATGACCCTCTTCCCTCCAAATTATTATAACTTTGAAATTAAGGGACTCTCAGGCAAATATATGGGAAAAGGAATAACAGTTCTTTACAAGTATGTATATGTGTAACAAGGCAAACAAACAACAATGGCAGCAACAACAAACAAAACCAGAAACCAAATAACAGCCTTCTCTTGGCTGTCAAGCACTTTCCCCTTTTGGTGTAGTTATGGTCACAGATGGCAGGGCTGCTGTTGACTCCCAGTGGGGCAGGGCAGGTGCAATGATTCACTCGCGGCTGCAGGCACAAAAGTAATTCTCGCGCTGTGGCATGAGCTCAGCTGTCTCTCACCTGGGTAATGGTGGGCACAGCTGGTGGGAGAGGTGTAAAAGGGGCTTCCTTTACAAACTCATGAAGGAGCAGTCAGTCCCGGTGTCCCTCCGGATAGCGAAATGAGCTGTAGCAAGAACCTTGGAAGCAGCAAGCTGGAACAGCAGAAGTGAGCAGACCCGGGGTAGCAAACAAAATGTATCAGAAACTCTGCAGCTGTAGCAGGAGCCACGGGGTGTCTCGATAGGCACAGTGCTGGGTTAAAGTGTAGCAAAAACCCCAGAGCAGTGGCAGAAAAACAGCAGGGCTGGGCAGTGGCAGCCCAGCTCCCAAAGGCAGCTGGGGAGAGGCTCTCTTGGAGAAGGAGGGGCTCAGGGTCTCAGGGTTTTCCCCTGAGGCATCCAAGTAGATGGTGAGGGTCCTTTCCAGTGAGGTAGGGTGTTAATAAGGTCTCAGTGCAACAGTCACTCTTGCAACAAGCAAAAGCCTCACTTATGGTAGGAGAGAACAATAAGGGGCTGGACTCTATAGTAGCAGTGATAGCAGCAGCTTGACTGTTCCCTCCAAAGAGAGGGAGAGGAGCTGAGCCCAGGCCAAAATCTCAGGGTATCTTTGGCCTTCCAATGAAAAAACCCCTCAAGTAAGAGAGTAGCCAGCTGCACTCTTCCCCTTCCTCCTCCTCCCAGACACATATTTTGTCTCTCTTAAGTATCGGTAGTTATTGTCTCTTGGCAACAAATGGGACAAAATTCCATGAGAGAAAGGAAAAAAAAAAAGGAAAAATTCTAACTTCCAACAAGGGCCTTGTGTTCTGAACATGTGCTAAGGATGGAGAATCCCTGACCTCTCTGGGCCCTGTGCTAGTGTTTGAGCTCTCACACTGTGAAGTTTTTTTCCCCCCTTATTTCTAACTGGAATTTTCTTTGCAGCCATTTGTGTCTCTGATCTTTCATCCTTATGCTGCGCATTTTGAAGAAGGATATAGCTCCCTTTTCCCTATAACTCTACATATTAGGTAGTTGAAGACAGATTGGATTTCCCCCTTCCATATGATATTTGTTACCTGTGTGAAAACAGAGTTCCACTCTCTTTTAAAAATTTATAAGTTTAATAAAAATAAAAATAGACAATAAGGAGACAGAATAGGCAAAGTTTTCTCAGCCGAGGGTGCTTGGCACAAGGTCTGCCAGCAGCACACTTCACCCTTTTGGATTTCTACCTTTAAGGATTGCTGTGTTGAATATTCAGTAGATGTTAATCAAACATCCCTTTTTGATCTGTTTTAAGTATCCCGGATCATCTTATCTAATACATTTATTTGTGAGTGGCTCCACTCTGTCTCGTAACATGGGTATAAATTTTCTTCTGAGGTTTTCTGGTTCTTTTCATTTGGATAAGAAAACAGAAAGTTAACTGGTTTTTTATGAAAGGTCACAAGATGACACCCCCCCCCAACTTCTGGCTTGGTGGTTTAGACATTACAAAGAAGATAAAAAAACCCAGTCTTTTACTGTTAACCCTCTGGTATAATCAGAAAATACACATTCATTGCCTTTCTAAAATCTATTAATAAAACATAATACAGTACGATTATACATATAGTAGTCATGTTAATATTTGCAAAAAGTCAACTATATAATATGCATTTATAACACCTGTGAGAAAAGAACCCCACTCTTGAAATTTTTTAAAAGTTTAATAAGGGACAAATCAATAAAGCAAAAGTAACAGTGTTGAGTGCTTAGTGATGGCCAGAGGCACACCAGCTAACCATAGCAACTCTTCTTATATACTTTTTCTATTGCATTGGTCAAATACATATTCATAAAGATTATACATATTCAGACATTTTTTTTGAACTCATTTACATGTTCCAGGAATTCTTTAGCTTGATTCAACCCCTGATTCGCCTTTTTAGAGTACGTGCACTAATTGTGGATGTGGTTTTGAGGGTCATGTGTCACTTCTTCACAATGGCCCCCTGTTCCATGGTTTCAGCAGGTGACAGTTATTGGTAGTCGAAGGGTCAGTAGCAGGGGTCCTCATCACATCGTTCCTCAAATTTGATCTGACCATGCAGATGGTTATAGCTATTTCTGTTATTGTAAGTTAACCACGAGTACTTTAAATCAACATCAGCTATTTTACAAATATATCTGAGTTATTTTCATTATTGTCAGTTACAAAAATAAAAGCAATAGTTATCATTTCACAACTACAGCTACTTCTGCAAAAGTTAACATTTTAATGCACAACACATAGCATTCACTTTAATATTTGTGAAAGTCAAAACTATAATATGTGTTTATCACACTGTCCACAAACTAAAATATCATCCATAAATGATATTCTGAGGATATGAGCTACACAGGGGCCAGGGCATTGGCCACAAAAAGCTGACAAATTATACTATATCAAAAGCAGTTAAAAGTGATTACAAACTGTACTATATCAAAATTGTTGTGATTAATAATAATTTGCAAAAGCCAATACAAAATAGCAAAAGCCAACAACTACATAGTTATTTATAACATAACCTACTGATACTCAAGTGCCTAAATGTCTCAGTTTGAGACAAGTTTAGGAGGAAACATCCTGAAAGGAATGTCTCCTCTGAAGAAGGCAGGTTTTGGCAGTCAATCCCTGTAGTGGATTGACTGCTGGCCAAACGCCAGCGCATTCACGAAAATCATCTACTCATCTTCCTCTGCTATAATTGGGGCAGAGGAGGGGAAAAAAAAAGTTAAACTAAAGCTTGTGGGATTGAGATAAGGATTAGGCGAAAATGCTTTAGGTGCAAAACAGGCTCAAAATTTTAAAGGATGTGAAGAAAACTTTATTAACAGAACTAAAAGAATGATAAGAACTAAATAAACCTTTATAACGTTTTTCTCCCCCCAGCCATTCTTTCCTTCTCACTGACAACGTATAGAGACAAAACCTGTGATTATCAGTCAGTTTACCACTTCTAAAAAAGAATCTTTCTTCAGTTCATTTAAGGATAGGAGTCTCTTTTGCCATGCACAAGAAAGTTTCCTTCGGGTTTTAAGTTCACGGTTAAACAGTCCGCCTGGTAAAAACTTGTTTGCTTCGTGAAAGTCCCTTCCATCGACTTACAGTTTTTTGCACAACTGCTCTCGAGGGCCATTTTGGCTAATGGGGTATAATTTTAAGGATGACCTGTTCTACTATAGAAGCAAAAGTTCTCTTCTTCTGTCTCTGAAAGCAAAAGTTCTCTCTCTGTTCAAGTCAGATCACAGCTTCTTTCAACATCTATATTTTCTAATTCTCTTCTGAGCTGTGGATGAACGCTACATCCCCCCATGTGCTTTATGAATTACAGGAAAATAGTCCGGTGTATTATATTCTCACCTTGGCTTGCAAAAGGTTTTCAGCTCCGAAACTGGAGCATCTCCTGTCCTTCTTTCTTCTGGACTTCAGCCCCTCCTTCTTCACTGACCTTGGTGTCGCCCTGCTGTTTTCTTCATGTGCCTTCACCTTTCCTTTTCTCTGACTCGGGAGAAGATTGACATCTGTAGGTTTTATCTGTTCTCAAGTGGAATTTTACAGCACTGAAAGGGTTAATCTCGTCCGGGCCCTGCATCCAGGAATTGCGGCTTCTGCCTCTTGCTGCTGGTCATGTGATCTTCCCCAGCACTGCACAAGCCATGCCGGCCACCGTTTTCTGTCCTTTTGTCTGCAGTGTGGCTGATTAGAAGCAGACAGACACGCAAAGTCTCTTGCTGGCTGGGCTAGGATGGCGGCAGCCGCTCCGGCCGCATGGCTGTTTTCCAGCCCCGGCCGCTCTCAATTCCAGCTGCGGGGCCACTTCCTGCAGAGAGTGCAGAGCTGCTCACTGGTCTCAGCCGCATGGTGCCCCATGGCTCCATGGGTGGAGCTCGGCAGCTTGCGGCTGGAACAGGGTCCGGCCTGGCCTGGAGCCCAGCAGAACCGGCCCAGCCCGATGACTGTGGGAGGAGCTCGGCAGTGGCAGGATTTCAGCAGCCACACCACAGCCCCGGCTTCCCCTCCTCCCGCCTGGCAGCCAGGCCACACGGGCCCGGCTCAGCCTTACCGGGAAGGGGTGGGGGTGAGAGGGCCTCCACTCTTGCAGAAAGCAGGAAATAAGAGAGAACTTTTTGTGGTTTCACCTTTCTTAAATATGGTATTCATAGAGGCGGTTCTAGCTTCTCTAATTGGCTAATTGGTGTATCAGTTCTCAAAGCCAGGCAGCTATTGGTTTTGCCAGGCATGGAGGAAGCTGTAATGTTCTTTACAGAGAGAATTACTTCTGTGCGTGATGTTTTTTTCCCTTAACTAAAACCAAGCTATTTCAAACTACCATACTCCCCCACCACTGATACAAAAGGAATTTCTCGGAGGAAAGTGAAAAAAACCTGTTTATTTAACACACACACACAGAGTGCACGCAGGCATGGGAAAAAACTAATAATGTTAAATATTAAAACCTTCTCACTGCAAAGAAAGCTGGTGGATTCAGAGTTCTTTCTGTAGGTGTGGCTTGGCTCCTTCTGAGGTCCAGAGTTGGAATGCAGTGTCCCAGGGCCTCCTCACCGGCTCCCAGTAATGGTCTGTTCTTGGACCAGAGCAAAGCTGAACAGTTCCAGAAGAAGCCACAGAAGTCAATGGAGAACCTGTATGCAGTACCAGGAAAGCTTCTTGCCTCAGCTAACAAAAAAGCTAGCTAAAAGCAAATATATACTCCCTCTTTGTGCTGCACAGCACAGCTGAGAGAACTAAGCAAAGGATGTGTGTTTGAACACAGACTGCAAAAAGAATTCCCCCAGCTTACCCCTGTCTCTTGGACCCAGCTGAAAGTTACAGGACCCATTCCTGGGCATAAAGCAGACAATAGGGGATACAGTATCATAAAGTCACCCCAAGACACTAAATAACCAATTGATGTCCCCAGATCCTGGAGGGAGATCTGGTGTGTAGAAGGGAATACAGGTGACCTTGCTCCTGATAAGTATTAGCTATGTTAATTACCCAATTCAGCCTCTCCCCTGATGAGTCACAGCTGATTTATTAAAAAAATATGGATATTGATCTAATACCAATATCCAACTATGACGGACAAAGACTCTCTAACAGTTTAAAGTTAGAAAGTGTATGTTTATTACGACGCAGGGCAGCGTGCGGGATAGCTCCCAAATACACACGTGCAATTCACAGATGATCACAGGGTCTTTTTATGTACAGGAGTATTGAATACCCAAAACACAAATGCATATTCATAACTCTGGTACATCCCATTCCCCGCTTTGTATGTTAATTAGCCAAAAAGCTATTAAGCATGTGTAGTTTGTTCTTTGAAATGGATCAATGGTCTTTTTTATGGGGTGGGGTCCCAAAATGATGAAGTAAGATGGGTCTTCTTCACTTTGACTTTTTAACCTTTTAGTGTTGCATGAGAACTGAATCCTGTTTTTCCAGGACTGTTTGATTTATGATTGTATTGTATTCTTGGAGTCTATTGATGAGTCAGAATGCACAAACATAGTTTGACAGGCTTCATGATTTATCAGTTCCTTAAATCCAGCTTCTGTTAACAAAGGGAAGCTTATCTATCTTACCTCAGCAATATCTAGTTTAACTAAAGTCCTTAATTCTTCAAAATGAATGTGTCACAGCTATATCCAATAAAGATAAGTGTGATAAAAGAGAGTGGATTAGCCGGTGAGGGAGGAGGAATCTTGAGGAAGTTGGAATGAGAGGATCCTGAAGAAGGATCCTGAGGGGAGAGAATCCCTGCTGTGAGATCAGTCTGGGTCTGCAGTTAGAGCCTGTTGTTGGAACCTGCAGTCAGTCTAGCTAAGTAAAAGCCTGCATTCAGAGTCTGCAAACTAATATATGCAGCCATAGTTTAGCAGGAAATAACCAGCAGTCAGAGGCTGCAAGGGAAGCCTACAGTAGGAGCTTGCTGGAGCCAGAGTCGGTGGATAGCTGGAGTCAGGATGACTAAGCTGTAAAGAGGAATAAACCAGGACCCTTTTCATGCTATGATAAACAAAAAGTCTGTGTCTTGGATCATTTTTACCCTCTAATGAGGGCTGCTGCAACTTGGCAAATTGGCTCCAGCTTTTCCTCTAGGCATTAGAGTTACCACCCTTCCGCCTGGTTCACAGTGCTCTTAGCTTTGGGAAATGCAGCTTGTTGTTCAGGAGAATTTAATTGACTGTTTGTGTGGCAGGAGACTGTTCCATAGCAAGTCCTCCAAGCTGTCCTTGTGGCAGCAGAGCTCTGGTGTACTTCTCTAAGCTGCTTTAAATGTAGGGTAGACTTATTGTTAAGTCAGCATGTTCCTTGCCTAGTGGTATTAACATGGAGTAATTGTTCCCATTTGCTTTTTGCAGGCCCGCCAAGCAGCCCCATGTGTGCTCTTCTTTGATGAGCTGGACTCCATCGCCAAGGCCCGAGGTGGGAATATCGGTGATGGTGGTGGTGCTGCAGATCGTGTCATCAACCAGATTCTGACCGAGATGGATGGCATGTCCACCAAGAAAAACGTCTTCATCATTGGTGCCACCAACAGGCCAGACATCATTGACCCAGCCATCCTGCGCCCCGGCCGCCTGGATCAGCTCATCTACATCCCCCTGCCTGACGAGAAGTCCCGGGTTGCAATTCTTAAGGCCAATCTGAGGAAATCACCAGTTGCCAAGGTAGGATCTGTGCTTTGACTATGTCTGGCTTTGGTTTGTTATAAGCTGCACATGTTCTTCAAAAGCTGGGGATAGAGTAGAGGGCTAGTGACTGCTCCATGCAGTCTAGAGCTGGGAAACCTTCAGTCCCTGAAGGATGGAAGTGAAGAAGTAGGGGGAGGCTTGAGCTCTGAGAGTAGATATTAATGAAGGTAGGTGTTGGTGTGTAAGCACAGCAGGTCTTTATCACATGGTGGAGTTTGCCCACAGTGTAGGAACAGGAAAGCCTGTTATGGCAAGATGGAAAAGATTCTTGTACTCTGAAAGAAAAGTAAATGTAGTAAACAGGTGGGAAATGGAAACTGAAGAGGAACTACTGAAGTTAATTGTTGCTGAACTTAATTTTTGCAAGAGTTCCTTGCATAGGGAGCAGGCAATATTGAAACTGATAGTTAATCAGAGAAAAGCAGATGTCAAGTGAGAGCACAAGCTATTTTATGCCAAGCTTACCTTTTTAGGTGCTATTGGGAAGGAAAGCTTCAAAGGAGGTTGCAGTACTATTCCCTCAGTTGAAGGGAAGGAGCAGAAGGTTGGTTGTCTTGATCTGCCTGTGTGTCATTCTTTTTCTAATCTGACAGTATTTCATTTGACTCCTAATGCTGAGACCAGAGTAAATCATATCCTAAATCCACAAGACAACTTGCCTCTTCTTGAGGGTAAACAATGCAGAGGCATTTTTCCCCTTTACTCCACTCTCATGATACCCCACCTGGAGTACCGTGTCTAGCTCTGGGGCCCCCAGCATAGGAAGGACATGGACCTGTTGGAGCAAGTCCAGAGGAGGCCATGAAAATACTCGGGGGGCTGGAGCTCCTGCTATGAAGAGAGGCTGAGAGACCTAAGGCTGTTCAGCCTGGAGAAGAGAAGGATCTGGGGAGACTTCATTGCAGCCTTCCAATACCTAAAGGGAGCTTGCAGAAAAGATGGAGAAGGGACTCTGTCAGTTTGTGTAGTGATGGGACAAGGGTGAATGGCTTCAAGCTGAAAGAGGGCAGGGTTCGATGGGATACTGGGAAGAAATTTTTTACTGTGAGGGTGGTGAGGCCCTGACACAAGTTGCCCAGAGAAGTTGTAGATGCCCTGTCCCTGGAAGTGTTTAAGGCCAGACTGGATAGGGCTCTGAGCAGCCTGGTCTAGTGGAAGGTGTCCCTGCCCATGGCAGGAGGATTGGAAATAGATGATCATTGCGGTCCCTTCCAACCCAAAGCATTCTGTGATTTACAGCTGCTTCCCAGGATCTTGCTGGGTGTGTGGGGATTATGGCATGCCTTTATATGTGGTTAACTTTTCCCAAAACCAAGAACCTTAATAGCTCATCTTTTCAAAGTTGGCCAAAGTTGAGGCAGCACCTTTATACCATGAGATCTAAAGACACTTTTTTGTCACCTGAGGATGTAAAGTATAAAGGGCAGGCCTCTCTGGCAGGATGGTTTTTGTTTGTTTTGTTCTGTTGTTGTTTTGTTTGGGGTTTTTTTCTACTAGGACGTTGACCTGGATTTCCTAGCTAAGATGACCAATGGCTTTTCGGGAGCTGACCTGACAGAAATTTGCCAGCGTGCCTGCAAACTGGCCATCCGTGAATCCATCGAGAGTGAGATCAGGCGAGAACGTGAGAGGCAGACCAACCCTTCTGCTATGGTGAGTGGGATACTCCAAGCTTTCCCCACTTATGACCACAGGCAGCCCACCTCTGCCTGTGGGTGAAGCAGGATGCATTCATCTTCATAATCCTCATTTGGGGATGGGTGGGGTCTCAGCAGAGAGCATGGAATGGGAGCATGAGGCCCTCCTGGGGTACCTCACTGTCAGCATTGCTCAGAAGGACAGCCCCTGCTGCAGCCCTGACTTAGTCTGCCACAGTATCTCTCTCCAGCTCCAGCTTTGGTGGGTGTTGGAGCCTCCTGATCTAGTGGGAGGCTGTGGGTGGCTGTTGGGCCACAGAGCTTGGGCATGCAGCTCACCTGGTCCCTCTGTCCTGCTGCAGGAGGTGGAGGAGGACGACCCAGTTCCTGAGATACGCAGGGATCACTTTGAGGAGGCCATGCGTTTTGCTCGCCGCTCTGTCAGTGACAATGACATCAGGAAATACGAGATGTTTGCACAGACCCTACAGCAGAGTCGTGGCTTTGGCAGCTTCAGGTAAACATGAGAAGGGCAGTGCGGCTCAGTTACCCCAGAACAGAGCATTGAGGCAGCTTTCTGCTGGATTCTGGGTAACAAATTCCTTCTTCCACTGCATTTTCCCATTTTCCCCAGCATGTACAGCACCAAGCTGTGTGTGGCAGGTGTAGGCTGTGCTGCAGGTTGTTTGTAGCTGCTCTGTTAGTATTCCTGAAGTCCAACAACCCTTTTTTCTTTAACACAAGTGTCTTGGTTTAAGACAATTTAAGAGGGAGACTCTGAAATGAATTACCTCCCCTTATAGCTTTAAATAATCCTTTTCTACCAATAAAGAGAGACAAACACGAGTAGATATAAGTGAAAAAATAAAAGTTTACTAAAAAACCCAAAACAGTAACAGGCAAAAAATAACAGTGATAATCACTAGTTACAAAGTTGCTAAATCTCACTGAGTCCCCAGGAAGAAAGAGAAACTCAAAATGGCAGAGTAAACCCCCTGAAGATGGCGCCCTCCACAGATGACCACATGTGGGGAAACAAAGGCAAAACGGTTTAATCTCCACCCATAAATGCAGAGGAGGTCCCCCTAATTGTCCCATGGAACAATGACAACATGGCAGAGAGTCTTCTTTCTGGGCCATGCATTTGAGAGAGAGCAAAGGAATCAACGTGCAAACAAGCCTCCACAGTTCCAAAGCTCCCTCCTCCCCAAAAATGAACAACCAGAGCAGGGGAAAACAAAACCTGGGAAAACTATTTCTGTCCAAAAAGAGTCAATGCTGCCAGGGAGCTGACACAGGCTCTCGTGGTGGCTCAGCAGGCTTCCTCTCTCTCTCTGCCTCTTCCTTGGCCGGCTGGATCCAGCCAGTGTCAGCACTGCAGCCTCCAAGCCACTGGTGTTGGTGCTACTGTCTGGGGTCTCTGTTCTGATTGATGAGGGAGAAAAAAAACCTGACTTCTGAGCACCAAAGAGCAGTGGCCCAACCCTGACTGGCAAAATTCACTCTGAAACAGTTTTTGATTGCAAAATGCAGCTTCTCATGTTGCTACTGTTGCTAGTAGAGGTGAGAGAGAGCTCTGCCTTCATGCCTTGACCTCAAAAAGCCCAGGCATCCCCCAGCCCCGCAGTTCCATTTCTGGCCGCAGGGTCTTAAAGAGACAGTAACAATCTTTGGGCACAGATAGATATGGAATACAATAACATTTTGGGGTACCCAGGACAAATGATAGCCAGAAGTTGTATAAGCCTTTTGCATGATCTGCTGTAAGGTTTCATCCCATTCTTCCTGCCTGTCCTACTTGTCACTGGGGTTTGGCATGGAGGGAGGGGATGGTGCTGAGCTCCAATGAGGCTTTTGAACAGCATCTCTTCTCTCCTGTCCTGCACTGCTGCATGCAGGTTCCCATCAGGCAACCAGGGTGGTGCCGGTCCGAGCCAAGGCACAGGAGGTGGCAGCGGGGGCAACGTGTACAGCGAAGACAATGACGACGATCTCTACGGTTAACTCTCAGCTTGGTGGACCAGCTCCACATCAGGCCACACTGTACAGCAAAAAAATCCAATGTTCAGTGGACTCTTAGCTTCTTCATTCTTCAGTCAGAACAGTGTAGCTGCATACCAGATTTTGTACAGGGAATATTTTCTGCAAACACAAATCCAGAGTGGTGTTCAGTTGAGAGGCAGTGAATTAACAAGGAGGGGAACTGACTTAATTTCTGAGAAATTTCTGTTCTAGTTTATGTGGCAGAATCAGCAGCTTTAGTAAAGAATACAATGCTAGCCTGAATAAAAAAATCCCACAAAAATGATTAAAAATAATAAAAATCCCACAACACTCCTTCGTGTGTGCCTGGTACAGTGTAGTTTGTGCTGTCCCTGTAAACTCCATGTCTCATATGCTATCTGAGCACTCCTCAGTCTGGTGGAGCCTATCTGTATGCATGCTTCCCTGGTGTGTTTGAGGTTGTTTTTTGTTGTTATGTCTCTTAGCCCAAGTTAACAGAAGAAATTGGTCTGGCAGTCTGTCTCTTCTCTGCTTCAATTTGGCAGGAAGCACCAACTAAAAGAGCCTGGTAGCAGGTATCTCTTGCTTCGGTGATGATGGCCTTGAGCTGTCGGGTCTCCTGCTACTTTGGCTCCTCTGCAGCAAAGGATTTCAGTAATCCTGGTTCTATCAGCCCTGCCGGAAGGTTGGTACAAGGGGGGCTCTTGGGCTGTCTCTGAAGTTTGTGGTGCAGCATGACCCTACTATTAGAAAAGAGGATGCTGCAGCATTGTTCATCAGGCTTTATGGAGAGATTTTTCCCCCTTCCCCTGCAATATTTCATGCATACTTTGGGGGTTCTAATGACAGGCATGGCTCTCTGCTGCCAGCCTGCCCCTTTTTTTGCCTTGTACTCTGTAGCTGGGTTCTGATCATAGTTCTTATCCTTCCTTTCTGGTTACAGGTTGCTGCCTTGCTCCTTGGTTTATTTTCCCTTCTCTGAACTGTACTGCTATGCTTCAGTGTTTTATATGAGAGAAGCCCTGGATCTGGTCTCATCATGCACACAGGAGCAGTGTGGCATGCTGGATATGACCCAGTTGTGAACTGAAGGGGAGAGCCTGTTTGAGACAATGGCCATAAGATGCACAGAGCAGTCATGTGCTATTGACTTGGAGAGGGTGCAGGAACTGAGGATTTCTGCAAAGTTTAATTGTTGATTGTGTGGCAGAAGGGTGTCCTAGGCTTTTGGGGCTCAGCGACACTGAAGAGGGCAACCTCCCCTGTGGCAGGAGTTATGTGGGGCCTGAGCAATGTGAGTTTCAGCCCCAAAGTTTGGCAGACCTAGGAGGACTTCATCAACCTGGCTAGATTCAAGGGGAGAGGGGAGACATGCAAGTCTTGTCTCAAAATGGTAGAAGAATGGGATTATCCATGAAAGGGGGACTAGTGCATAGCAATGGGGAAAAAGGCTACCTGCTGTGGTAGAACATGTAAGCCTCTGGGAAGTGAGGGTAGCCCCTTCTCAGGTCCTCTGTCCTGCTTAAGAGCTGTCTGCCCGCCAGCACCACTCTTGCCCTGTCCTTATGCCACCTCTGTTCTCCTTTGCAAAGAAAATGCTGTCCATTGTCTATGGCAGCAGGGTTAAGGATGGCCTGTCCCTCTCAGGCTGGCATTTCCCTTTCTGGGGATAACTGGCACCTGAAAACCTTTTACTCCAGGGCTGCTCCCCTGCCTGTACTTTTCTCTGCTGCTCTGTGCTCCTCCAAGCAGGGTGGATGCAGGTACTGGCTTTGCTTTCATTGTGTCCTACCTGTTGATCAGTGCAAGCCCAAGAGAGGCAGCTCCAGCCAGGGAAGGAACCAGCCACCTGGGAAGGTTCTTCATCCCTGCTGAGAGCTCTCTAGGACTCTTCCAAAAGCCTTCCTCAGCCCTGGTATTGGGTGAATTTCTTCTTGCCAGTTTGGGGATGTGACCATTCAGCAAGCCCCCAGCACATCTACCCTGGCATCTCTGCTGTGGAGGCTGGGACAAGCAGTGTATAGGAGAGCTATATGTGTCCCAACTCCCCAAAGCCTTTCCTGCTACCTTTCATAATTGCAAATGCTAACTAAATCCATCACAAGGGCTGGAAACCCTCATCTTTTTTCCCTGCCACCTCTGGGACATGATTCCGTGGTTCCTTGTGGGGACAGCACCCACAGTGGCACTGAGAGCATCCATCCTGCACTGTAGCTGTGTAAAACTGCTGAGGGGCTGAGGGTGTCCCCCAAATCAACACCTGTATCAGGGAGCTTGGCTAGGGTCTCCCTCACCCCCATGCATCTCCACCACCAGCAGCCCCAAGGACTGTATTTGGCCCCAATCCGTGTTCTTTTTCCAGGGGCCATCCCTGCAGCAGAGACTCCTGGAAGCTGCATGGGCAAGAACCTTCCCACAGCATACTCCTCCCCTGCCCAGGATCTTGCTTGGGAGACTGGGCAGCCCCAAAGGTGCTGGCAGGAGGAAAGTGCTGTCAGCTGGAGCTTGTCCTGAATGGAGCAAGATTAGTGAGTTGAGCAGCTGAGGGAGGCCCTTTCTTCCCTGCAGTGGTTGGCATCTTCTCGTGCCCCCTGGGGTTCCCCATGTGGCCCCAGAGCTACATCCCCATGTCCTTGTGTGTCCCTTGTCCATCCCCTGCCCCCAGCCTTACAGCCAGGCTCCACAGAGGGCCATGTGTAGCCCAGCTGTGGTGTATGCAGAATAGAGGATTGCATCCCCCTGCCCAAGCCAAAGCATTGGCATTAGAGGTTGGTCTCTGACCCAAGAGATTGGGGCCCTGCAGCACCCCAAGTCTCCAGGCTTAGCAGGGTGCTCCTGCCAGCAGAGGGCAGTGAGTCATGTCCCCCATTTGGGGTTTGGCAGCCTCTGCCCAGGCCCCTCCCAAGCACAATGCCCATGGGATTTTGTTTAAACCATCTGCCTTTACAGCTGCTCTTGCTTGGTGCCTTATGAGCAAACATTTTTCCTGGTATCAGTGGGGAATGTCCCTGGGTACAACATGTGCTGCTGCCTCTTACCCAGCCCTAGGGCCACCTTTTCTTTTTCAAGAGGTGAGCACCAGCATTTCTTCAGCCCCCTTAAGCAGTCTGCCAGCAAGGTGCCCCCTTCACTGTTCCAGCTCCACCACCCCACCATTCATGGATTCTCCTCAGCTGGCCTCCACTCCTTCTGCCTGTGTCAGCCACATCCTGGGAGCCCCAAGGGGATGCAGAACTCCCATGAGGTTGCCCTGGTACCAGTGAGAGACAAGCCCCTTCCCTGGCCCTGCTGCCTGCACCCAGGCCAGGGCAAGCACAGCCCCAGCATCTCCCATCACAACACACCCCAAGGATGTATATTTTTACTTTATTTTTTTCCTCAATACTGACATTAAAAAATAATAATAATAATAATAATAAAACCTACTATAAAGCATTCAGGTCTCATTAAAACTGAGAAAAACAAAGCAGCTTGTATCTGTGCATTGACTTGTCTTCTCCCTCCAGGTTTCTCTATGTCAAACTCCACCAGGACCAGTGGAGTGAATCAGTGGCATACCCTTGCCTTTCAAACCAGGCTATAAATTAAACAGTGCTTAATGAAGTCTCCTCACCCTGTGCCAGAGCTGTGGCAGCAGCCAGCCTCCCTGCCCTGTACAATGCAACATACAGCTGTACACCTAGCCCCTGATGGACACCCCATGCTTGCCCTTTCTCCCCTGTCCAAAAGGACCCTCTGTTTCAAGTCAGTGATTCCTTCTTAAAAAAAAAAAAAGGATTCCTGGCAGAGGTTTTCTCTGTGGTGCTGTAGTGGAAGAATACAAAGGTCAGTCAAATGTGACTCCCACTTTGTAGGAGCCCTTCCCAGGAAAAAGGCTCAAGGCAGAGTGGGCCAAGAAAGGTAAGAACTATAAAAATTCTCCCAATGGCAATACAAAATTTTTTTTAAATACTGCATTTAAAAACAAAGACAGATTGCCTTGTGAGAAACAAACTCTCACTTTAAAATTTTAGGTTTATTAAACCTTAACAAAATACAACAAAGGACTGAATAAGGAAAAAGGACAGCACCACTGTGAGTTTGTGACCATCAGTCACATGCTCATCTACAAAATGGCTGCTCCACCTTTTATACCCCTGGGAGTTGCATCAGGCAGCCCTGGCCTCTCCCAAAGTCTGTCAATCAACTCTTCTTTGCCATTTATTGGTGGAGGCTACTTTCTTGCAACTTAATTGGAAGTCAGGTGTTGTCATGCTGTGCCCCCCTAGAAACAAGCTTTTCCCATTCTCAACTGCCCCATGCAAGGGGAACATGTACATGCCTTCTCTCCACGTCCTGGACAACCCAGACTGTCTGGTGGCAACAATACAGAGGGAGGGGAAAAGGGGACTATGGGGAGAACAGAGGACATCTAAACAACAAACCACAATAACATAACCATACATCAATAAAACTTTTAACATACACACAATATTCATCCCCTAATTGTGAGAGCCAATCATCATATTACCTATCTATAACAGCCTCATGCGCCTCCCAGTTCCACATTAACGCCTGGAAATGCCTCCTGAATTAATTGTTCCTGTAGAAAAATATATACATGCATTTCTCTTCCTAGTAAAATCCTGAAGGTTGAATACAAACACTATTGAAAAACCACAGCTCTGCTCATGTTTGGCTCTACTTTTGGACCCATGCTTGTGGTATGTGTGTACGTATGCATGCACACATGCACACACACAGTGCACCACTCCAGGAACCCCAAAACAGGCTGAGAAAAAACCTTATGGAGTTTATCCAATGAGCTCTCTATATATGTGTATAATTAAAAAAATCCCAAAACACAGCAATGCAAACTCAACACATCTGAACAAGAAAGCTCCACCCTGGGCTTTACCTCTTCCTCCTGCTGGCTGGGGCTCTGCAGGCAACAAGTGCAGGCAGATGCTGCCCAGCTGGCCTGTAGTGGTTTCATGTTCGCCCATTTCTGTTTCCCAAAATTAGTGTAGTGGTTTAAGTTCCTACTAGAATCATTTACTCTTTTTCTGCTGTGAGATAGGATTAGGAGAAAAGAAAAGCAGGCTCAAACTTTAAAGGTATAAAGACAGGTTTATTACCAAAACTACAAGAAAGGAAAAAAAAAAAAATCAGAATGAAACCTTCAAAACACTTCTCCTTCTCCCTACAACTGTTCACTTTCCCACTAACAACATAAAGAGACAAAACCTGTGATTTTCAGTCAGTTTCACCACTTTAAAATAGTCTTTCATCAGTTCTTAGGGAGAGGAGCCTCTCTTAGAGATCTCATGGAGACATCACCAAAAGAAACAGTTCTCTGGTGGCTCCCATGTCATGAATCTGCAGCTGCCCAGAAACTGCAAACTGTGAAGTCTCTCCCATTTGGCAGCTTTCCCGCAACTGCACTCATGGGCATATCAGCTTATTTAGGGTACAGTTTAAGGATGACTGTTCTAGTATAAAACAAAGATTCTCTTCATCTATCTCAAAAATCATCTCCATCTCAAGAAACAGAGGTCTTCTTTTTTCCCTGGGGGCAGAGGGCTTCATATCTCTTTCTCTCTATCTTCTTCTGTTCAAAATTCTCCATTAGATCACAGCTACATCAGCTCATGACTATAACTAGAACTTTGCATCCCTTCAAAAAGCATTCTATAAGTTACAGTGATATTTTAGTCCATTCTCCATGGCCTCACAAGAGAAGTCCAGCCCAAACTAGGCAACTTCTAAATCTTCCTTTCAACCTAGGACTTTTACTCTCTCTCTCTCTCTCTCTCTCTCCACTGACTTCAGTCTTATGCTGTGTCTCTCCACATTTCACTCTGGCTGTTCTCTCACTCAGAGAAAGGTTAGTGCTTTGCAAGTTTCATCTGTGCAAGGAAAGAGTTAATATTCTCCCAGGTATGCAGAGGACATGATTGCTCTCCCCTGGGAAATGGCCAAAGGTGGTAGATTCAGGCTGTGCAGGGGCTGGAGCCAGTATCTCTTGTGTGGCTGGGCCCCTCCCTCTGCAAGAAGTCTTGGTAGCTTCTTGGGCCCGATCCTGGCTGGGACAGGGCATACTCCTCTCCCTCTGCCCAGGAGCCGCCAGGCCTGAGACGGCTGCAATGGCAGGGCCATGCTGGCCTGCCAGGCCCTAGAGCCATGTGGTGGAGCGGGGCCAGCCTGCTGGCCCCTGTTACCTGTCCTGAGGCCAGAAGGAAAAGGGGTTTTCCTGGAATTCCTCTGATTTTTAACCTGTGTAGCCCAGAGGCATATCCAGTATTTAATTGGTCAATCAAGCTGTCAACATTTTGCTATAACTTCCTTGGAAAAAATCACTTCCATGCTAAACCAGCACATGCTCTCAGACACTGGGAACAGCCCCAGCCCTGTGAAGAGGCAGGAGGCGAGCCAGGGCCATCCCCAAGTGCTTTGCACTCCATTGTTTGGCACAGCTGAGGCTCAGCTGTGGGCTCGGCACAGGAGAATGGACCATGGTTGGACCTGGTACAGTGGTCCCAGGTTAGAAACAGTCCAGCTCCAGGGTGGAACCACTGTGGGCAGGAATGATTGATTTGTCTTAAGTGCATGGGACAGTCTCCTCAGCACCACAGTACAGCTGGGGCCCCAAACAGCAGCAAGCATCAGAAAGGAAGATAAAATTTGTAGTGGAGATGTGGGATCCTGTGGAGTCCTTTTTACACTGCACTGAACCCCAACAAGTCCAGGCACTGAAGCTGGGATTCCTCTGCAGCTTGTGGTGAAGACTATGGTGACTATGGGGCTGTCCCCTTGCAGCCCGTGGAGATCCACGGGGATGTAGAGATCCACTTTCAGCCTATGGAGAAGACCCACACCAGAGCAGATGGATGCCTGAGAGGAGGCCATGACCTTGTGGGAGATCTGTGGAGAGAGGGGCCTCTGCTAGAGCAGCCTGTCCTTGAAGGACTGTATGGGTCCTCAGAGTTTGTCTCCCTGGCTAGCTTGCTCTTCAGATACCATATAAACGAGTTATTCCTTTGGGTCCAGATTTCAGACCTGAGATGTGATCTTGGCTGGAAGGAGCGGACTCATACTTGGTGGTAATTATAAGGTGTTTATTCAGGCCGAAGCCCCAGTGTCTGAGAGCGTGAGTATTTGGGGCTCTTACCTGCCACTAAGTACAGGGACATTACTGTTGGAAATGAGGGGGAGTGACTTAGGTACAGGGGGCATTGACATTGCCATTTTGGGACAAGAGCGGTGTGGGGATACCTGAAGCCTTGGCTGAGCCACCTGACTCTGCCAGAGCCATCAAGTACTAGGGTGTGTCAATGGATAAAATACAATGGAAGATATAATGGGGAGGGAGAGGCCTATTGAGGGGGTAAACGACAGGTATTTGAGAAAGGGGGATGGGGGTAGGGATGAACTATTACAGAAACTCAATAACAAAAAACTATACAGAACTTTAGAAAACTCAAAATGCACCACAACAGACGACCCAGTGGAAGAGTGACCCATTGTAGTGGGTTGACCTTGGCTGGGTGCCAGATGCCCACTAAGCCATTCTATTGCTTCCTTTTCAAATAGGACAGGGGAGATAATAATAAGATGGAGAACAACCAGTGAGTGAGATAAGGCAGTTTTATTACAGTGAAAGGAAAGAGTCTGCATGCACATAAGCTAAGGGAAAAATAAGTCAATCTCTACTTCCCATCAGCAGCGATGTTCAGTCACTTCCAGGGAAGCAGGGCTTCAGCACATGTAATGGTTCCTCCAGAAGGCAAACTGAAGAATCACAAATGCCCCCCCTTCCTCCTCTCTCCCTTAACTTTGTATATCTGAGTTGACATCATATTGTATGGAATATCCCTTTGGTTAATTTGGGTCAGCTGGCCTGCGTCGCCCTGATTTTTCAGCCTTCTGATGTTTTACATTTCTGTACTGGAGTTTCTCATGCATTGTAACATAAACAAAGAATGATGTTTTGTAAATTATGCCTTCCTTCCTGGGGGAAGGACAAATTGATGGACTTCTGGCTGGACCAGTGGGGTCAGAGAGGTGTCAGGCTTCTGTTTCTGGGGATGATTTTCGGCGTTTGTATTTTTATGGAAAAGACCAAGGTTTTTTTCCTATCGCTAAAACAGCTATTTCAAGGGACACCTGGAGTCGCTTTGGCAACTTTTTACTCCAGATTTTTCTTCAGGCTACAATGCAGACATGATTGAGTTGGTGATGCTCTGGAAACAGTGTGATAATGTTTTAAGGAGTTATGGGAGCTCGGAAGCTCCCGTGAGTGCCTGTGACTCTCCTGGAGAGCTTTCCAGCTTGGACGCTGAGGCTGAGGGGGAAGAAGAACCCCTCTCAGAAGCCGAGGCAGATTTCGAGTCCAAGTGGGGGGCAGAGCCCTCGCTTTGCCCCCAGGACGCTGCTCTGGAGGACGTTTCCGTCCCTGGCAGTGAGTTTGGTTCCCCAGGGGAAGATGGGGCTCCCGGCCAGCTGGTCCCGGCTGACCAGCAGGTGGACAGGGGCCTGCGAGCGCCTGGGGTTCCTGTGGAGCCGGCTGTCCTGACCCCGCCCCTCCCTGTGCCCAGAAGGTGGAAGAGCGGGAGGGCTGCGCCCCCTCTGCACCTTCCTGACGCTGGGGGGGTGGGGAGGCGCTGGCTTGGCCTGTGCCTTTGTTGGAGCCTGATGCTGTGACGACTCAATGCCCGCACTGTGGCATTGCCACCAAATACCCCCTCAGGACGGCGGATGTGGAGTTGAGTCCATCCTGCAGTGCAGCAGCAGCGTAACCCCCACCAGTGGCGGCTGCGGCTGGCTCTGTGCCAGCCGCTGTGCCTGTGCAAGTGGTGGAGGCCTCGAGGGGCGGGATTCTGATCGACCTTCTTTCGGACCTGGTGCCAGTGGGCGCAGTGTCCATCCCACCCCATGCAGAACGGGCTGCGCCCACAGTGGGTTTCCGTGCCACAGACGGGACTCTGCTAGATGCAGTGCCGGGTCCCCCCTCCCCAGCGCCGGCCTCGCCAGGCGCAGCGGGTGACACTGCTCGCGGCGCAGGGGCTGACCTGAGTTCAAGTGTCCCTGCGCTGCGCCCTGCCCTGCCCACGGCTTCTTCCCCTCCCACGCTTCCTGCGCCAGCCCCCCCACAGCCAGGCGAGTCTCTGGTGGCGGCACGGGTGGTGCCGCGGCTTCGCAGGGCATTCCCCTCCCTGCGCCCCGTGCCCCCTCCACACTGGGGGGGAAGCCCTGCGCCAGCCCCACTCCATCTTGCATCGGGTCCCGCAAACGCCGGGGCTGCGGCAAGTGCCAGCCCTGGAGTGTTTTCACTTTTGGCACAGGTGGGGACACGGCTGCCAGGAGGCCGGTGCCTCCCCAGGGCAAAGGGTCCCGGGATGGATCCTCTTCAGCGGGTTTGTGGACTTTACCCCCATGTCAGGTGACTGTACAGCTGAGAGATCATACAAGGTTGTGGAGGGATGTGAAAGCTAAAGTCAAAGAGGTGAGCGACTGTGACTTGTGACTTGGCACAGCGCCCCCTGGAGGACGGAGATGGATTTTCTAGCCCTGCTGGTGTTCCAGGGACCACAATATCAAGTGGGGTTGAGGTGCCTCCCAGTCAGGGGTCTGCTCTTTTCCCTGTGGAGTCCACGGGACGGGACTTAGCAGGTGCAGACGCCTTCCCAGGAGGTTATCAGGCGCTCCCTGTGATTTGGGGTGCAATTGCTAACACCCATCAAGCTTTATCATGGAAAGCCCTGATGGATCTCCATTATAAGGTTGGTAAATATGGGCTGGGGTCTAGTGAAATCATGCAGATGCTTCGAGTTTTTGATGCTGATACACTGCCACCCTATGATATCCAGTGTTTGGCTCGTGTTCTTTTTCAGCCTGTCGAATATGACATCTTTGAGTCCAAATGGACTCAGTTGGCATGCAGAGTTGTGGTGCAGAATACCACATTGGGTCAGTGAGATCCCAGGCATGTGATTGGAACTGATGAGTTGCTGGGTACAGACAATTTTGCTGATCTTAACAAGCAGGTTTCCTTTGACCCCCTGGTGCTTGATCAGTGCCAAAAAACGGGCATGGCAGTGTTGGTTCAGACCATAGAAATGGCTGCTCCACAGTGCTCTTTTGTGACTGTTGTCCAGGGGGCTGAGGAACCCTTCCTGCGATTTGCAGAGAGGCTGACTGCCTCTGTGGAGAGGCAGGTGGACGATCCGACTGCAAGGATGCTTTTGCTCAAACACCTTGCGAGAAACAACTGTAATGCAGATTGTAGAAAGATCATTGAGGCCTTGCCGGGCGATCCTTCTGTATTGCAAATGGCAGAGGCCTGTGCAAGGGTAGGCACCACAGCTTGTAAGGTGGCTGCCGTGGCTACTGCTCTGCAGCCAGCCTGGAACTGGACACAGGGCAGGCAGCAAAAGCAGGGGAATGCTCAGGCCAGCAAGAAACAGGGAAAGAAAGTACAGAGGGTAACAACTCCCTTGTTTTTGTGTGGTCAGTGTGGAAGGCCGAATCATACCGCAAATGTCTGTAAGGCAACAGTTCATGTAAATGGTCAGCCTTTGTCAAGCTCAGGAAACGGGAAGTGGAGCGCGAAGGGGAGACGCGCCCAGACACAAGCCTCTCTCCAAGCTCCAGAGTTGATTGAGTTCTGCTTGGCCGGCTTACAGCCAGCACCTGCGGCTCAGCAGGTCTTGATGTCTGCACAGCAGCAACTGTCGTTTTAGACTCTTGTGGAGTGCACAAGGTTCCCTTGGATGCCTTTGGTCCCTTGGGTGATGGCATGAGTGCTTTCCTAATGGGGAGATCTAGTGCCATCTCTCAGAGTATCATTGTGCATAGGGGACTCATTGATGCAGATTTCACCGGACAACTTTATGCCATGGTTTCCACACCCACCCCCCCGTCACTATCCCCGAAGGAACCAGAATTGTTCAACTTGTGCCTTTTAAGTCTTCTGTTCACAGAGCAGAGAACCGGGTGCGGGGAGACGGCGGCTTCAGGTCCACTGGACTGCTGTCATGACTGAAGAACGTGCTGAGAAGGTGTGTACCCTGTCCATCCCTGGTGTGTCACTGCCAGAGATCCACCTCCGCAGGATCCTTGACACTGGCACAGACATCACAATTATCTCCCTTGCTGCTTGGCCCCTGGAGTGGCCCTTGGATCCAGTGTGGACGTCTGTTGCGGGGTTGGCAGGAATGGCGCAATGCTATGTGAGCCAGAGGCCTGTGGTGATCACGAACCCAGAGGGACAGACAGGCATGGTGTGGCCTCATGTCACAGTTGAAGCTCATGCCAATCTCTGGGGGAGGGATGTTCTGGCTGCGTGGGGGGTGTGCATTGGGATGTATTTTTGATGTGGGCCACTGTGATGAAGGGTGCAGAGTGTCCTATGCCTCCTATATGGTGGCTGGTGGACAAACCTGTCTGGGAGAACCAGTGGCCCCTCCCTCAAGACAAATTAGTTGCCCTTCATACCTTGGTGCAGGAGCAGTTGGACCAGGGTCATCTGGAACCTTCTACCAGTCCCTGGAACACTCCTGTCTTCTGCATCAAGAAGTCTGGGAAATGGAGATTGTTACAAGACCTCCGAAAGGTCAATGCCATGATGGAAATGGGGATGTTGCAGGCTGGTATGCCGTCGCCCACCATGCTTCCTGCAGATTGGCCGGTCCTCATCGTGGATCTGAAGGACTGGTTTTTTACAATTCCTTTGCATCCCGATGACAGACCAAAATTTTCCTTCTCGGTGCCAGCAATCAACAATGCTGAGCCCACACAGTGATATCAATGGAGGGTTTTGCCCCAGGGTTGTCGCAACTCGCCAGCCATATGCCAATGGTATGTGGCCTGAGCGTTGTCTGGAGTTCGCAAGCAGTTTCCTGATGCACGTTTTTATCATTATATAGATGACATATTGGTCGTTGCATCCACCCAGGATGAGTTGCTGAGGATACAGCCTCAGCTGCTCAATGCTTTGCACTCTCATGGGTTGCAGGTGGCTCCAGAGAAGGTTCAGCAACAACATCCTTGGAAATATTTGGGGGTCAAAATTTTGGAACGAACAGTCCAACACCAAGAGGTGCAATTTGCGCATTCAGTGAAAACACTGAATGATGCCCAGAAATTGGTGGGTGTCATCACCTGGTTGCGCCCATATCTGGGACTGACCATGGCAAAATTGTCTCCTTTGTTTGATTTGTTAAAGGGAGACTCTGATTTGAAGTTGCCTCGCACATTGACCCCTGAGGCACGTCAGGTGCTGCAGGAAGTTCAGTGAGCTATTTCTGCTTGCCAAGTTTATCACATTGATGATTTTGTTGATGTCACTGTGTTCATAACCACTACAGATTTGCATCCCACAGGTATCATTGGCCAATGGAATGACAAATGGTCTGATTCCTTGCACGTCTTGGAATGGGTCTTCCTGCCCCATCAGCCACAGAAGATGGCAACAGCACTGTTTGAGCTGATTAGTCGATTGATAATTAAATGCAGACAACAGTGTTTGCAATTGATGGGTGCAGATCCTACAAAGATTGTACTCCCGGTACTGCAGGAGGACTTTGACTGGAGCTTTGCAAACAGTATTTTTCTGCAAAGTGCTCTGGAAAACTTTTTAGGGCAGATCACTTATCATCTGCCCAGCCATAAGCTATTGCAAGTGGCAAAAGTCACAGAAATTTCTTTGCGGCCAAAAACTAGTCAGGAGCCAGTGCAAGGACCCACCGTCTTTACTGATGGTTCAGGAAGAACAGGGAAGGCCATTGTTAATTGGAGGGATGGATCTGAGTGGCAGGTTCTGGGAGGTCATGAGGATGGGTCAGCCTAATTGGTTGAATTGAGGGCTGCTGTCATGGCATTTCAAAGATTTTCCCAGGAACCTTTCAATTTGGTCACAGATTCCGCTTATGTGGCCGACATAGCACAACGGATGGGTCATTCAGTTTTGAAGGAAGTGAGAAATGCTGCTTTGTTTCATTTGCTGAAGACCCTGTGGTGTGCCATTCAGGCCCGGGTTCATCCGTATTGCATTCTGCATGTGAAGAGTCATACCAATTTGCCAGGGTTTGTAGCGGAAGGTAACGCAAGGGCTGACAAGTTGGCTAACCCAGCATGGATAACACCTCAGCCTGATACACTGCTGCAGGCCAAGGCATCGCATGGGTTTTTCCATCAGAACACACATACCTTGCAGAAGCAGTTTCAGTTGACGCCAACTGAGACCCGTGACATTGTCGAGTCGTGTAATGACTGTCACGCACTTGCTGCGCCTTTGCCGGCAGGGGTAAACCCCAGAGGCCTTAGGGCCTCGGAGCTTTGGCAGACTGATGTCACTCAAGTTGCCGAGTTTGGCTGGATCAAATATGTGCATGTCACTGTCAACACCTTCTCCTCTGCAATGTGGGCTTCTGCTCACATGGGGAAAAGACCCATGATGCCATTGCCCACTGGAGGCAGGCCTTTGCTGTTTTAGGCATACCTTCTGCTGTGAAGACTGACAATGGTCCTGCATACGCCTAGCAGAAGGTGTGGCAGTTCCTGCAGTTGTGGGGTGCGTCACACAAGTTCGGTATCCCTCATTCTCTGACTGGTCAAGCTATTGTAGAACATGCTCATGGTACTCTAAAGCGGGTTCTTCGAAAACAAAAATGGGGAATGCAGGGTGAAACCCCACACAGTCGGTTGTCAAAAGCTTTGCATACCATCAATCACCTTATAGTGCTGCAGAATTCTAATAACCCTGTCATGTTGAACCATCACCTTTTGTTACAGGCTTCGGACAAGATGCATCATGTTGCTTCGCGTATCTGTCTCTCAGGCCAGTCCAGCGGTCGGCTGGACCACCCTGCTAGCTCTGATACGCCCCAACAGTACCTTTGCATGGGTCTTGGCTCCGCAGTACCTTTGCCTTGGCTGTCACGGCCGTGGTTCGAAAGAGGGTACACTCTTAAGGCTCAGGAAGAAGGTTTTATTCGGGGATCACAGGGGCAGTCCCTGGTCCCAGGCCTGTGCCTCTGGAGAGTGACCCAGGGCCTGGTTTGCAAGGGGTTTTTGTTCACCAGAAATCTCAGGGGTGGGCACAAGTTACAAGACCAATGAAACAAAGCAAGGTGGCTAATGCCAAATGCAATACACAACATTAACAAATCAGGTTAATTGGGGTGGGGTCCTTGGAGATCCACCAATCACTGTCCGACACCTCTCCGAAGGTTTCGGGCCTGGGAGATGATGGGCGGGGAGGGGAGATGCATTGAGATGAGGGAGAAAGACAATGGGATGACCGAAACTCCAGGCAGAGGATTAGGGTTGTCTTGGAAACTCTTATCAACTTCTGATAAGAACCATTCTAAGACAGGAGCTTTACCTGGCTAGGGTTAAAGTCCAAACCACACTAAACTTCTAACTAAAAACCTAAAAACAATTCCAGCACCCCCACACCTCCCCCTTTTTCTTTTATTTGTGTTACTGTTCTGGAGTGTAGATATCTGAATCGCACTCGCTGCTGGAGTCAGAGTCAGGTGGGAATTTGATGGCAGGTGCCACGGAATGCACTGAGGGGGTAGTAGTGGGGAAAATTGCATTCATGATCAGGCTTTTGACCAAACCAGAAGCAATGGCTACAATTAAAATGATGAACAGAAACAGCAGTCCGGTTTTGACCCACGAGCTGGCAATGTTTGAGAGTCCAACACCTTTGAAGAGGTTGTCAAACCAGTCCCTTGTTTCTTGCTTGATGGAATCGACCATTCCTCGCAGCCGTTGGATCGATTTTTGGACGTTCTCAGCCTTGGATGATAGAACTCAGAAAAAAGGTTAGTTAAACAACCACTGAAAACATTCAGCTGGAGGAAACAGCTCTTCTGCTTCCTCCTCATGCCAGAAAACCCAGGAGGGAAGAGTAATTGGGCAAGGAGGACTTGCCTCTGGGTCCGCTTTCTCTTCCTCCTTTTTCCTCCTTCTCCAGGAGGCCACAGTGACCTGAGGTACTTTTGTTTCTGAAGCCTTGGGTACATAGGGTCTCACATTTCTGGAGGGGATCCACCGCAAGCCGGTGGGAGTGGAGACGCAGGCGTACCCGCGCCCCCAGGTGACCAAATTGTGAGGACCCTGTATCCTCAAAGTTTCTGGATCTTTGACAAGGACTTTTGGCCTTTCCCGGGGCTCTAACTGTGAGCTCCCACGGAAGTGCCTTGTCACCGGCGGGTTCATGGTCTCAAAGGAACAGTTAAGAAAATTCAAAGTGAACACAGTACGGGCTAGTCTTACAGATGGTGGTTCAATTTTGAGGATCGGTTGCTGCTGGCTGAGGACTCTTTTGAGGTTCTGATGAGTCCTCTCCACAATCGCCTGACCTGTTGGGGAGTGGGGGATACCAGTTTTGTGTTCCACTCCCCATTGCTGCAGAAAACTGCAGAATTCCTTGGATTTGTACGCTGGCCCATTATCTGTTTTCAGGGACCTTGGGATGCCTAGGACAGAGAAAGCCTGGATGAGATGCTTGATAGCATCCCCAGCCTTCTCCTCTGTGTGGGCAGAAGCGAAAACAGCTCCTGAGAACGTGTCCACAGAGACGTGCATGTATTTCTGCCTCCCAAAGGGGGCAAAGTGCGTGACGTCTGTCTGCCACACTTCACAACTGGACAAACCACGGGGATTCACGCCTGTGGGCATGGATGGGATGGCACATTTGTGACATTGTGGACAGCCGGTCACAATCGCTTTGGCCTGGTCACGGGTTAAGTTAAACTTCCGGACCAGACCTGGCGCGTTTTGATGGTGAAGCTGATGGCTGATTCTGGCTTGCTCAAAACGATTTGGCAGCGGGGTCACCTCCACAGGGGCAGCAAGAGCATCGGCTCTCCTGTTTCCCTCTGCTATGAACCCTGGGATCTCTGTGTGTGATCTGGTGTGCATCACATAAAAGGGTTGCTTCCTGTGGGAAATCAGTTTGACCAGCTTAGAAAACAACTGAAAAAGAGTGACGTTGGAAACCTCCTGCAGCACAGAATGTTCTGCTCTAGAAACTATCCCTGCAACATAACTTGAATCTGTTACCAAATTGAAAGGTCCAGGGAACGTCTCAAATGCTCTAATGACTGCGGCCAACTCAGCGACTTGAGGCGATCCTTCCACCTCAGCAACCTCTGATTCCCACCTCTGGGTGAGAGGGTCCCTCCAAGTCATAACTGATTTGTGGGACTTTCCGGACGCGTCAGTGAAGACGGTTAGAGCTTTAAGAGGCTCCTTGCTTTGGACACTTTTTAACTCCAATCGAAATTGGGCATCCAAATTGAAAATTTTGTGGGCAGGCTGGTGAATAGAAATTTGACCAGGGTAGTTATCTAGGGCAAACTGCAGTGCTTCGTTCTCTTGAAGCAGATGCTCTAACATTGCTTTTGTAATTTGACCCGATTTTAATTTGATTGGCATGTGAATGCACTCAAAGTCACAACCAGCCAGTTCCCTAAGGCGAACTCTGGCTTTCCGAATCAGGTCAGCCATCAATTCTTGTGGCTTTGTCATCCTTTTGGTCCTGTGGTGGCTCAGAAAGACCCACTCTATAATAGAGAGAGGATCTTCTTTGCCTTGGACCTCCCTTGATTTTTTGAGGGTTTTGCTGTTCCATTGGAAAATCATCCCATGGAGGTGTGACAGCTTTCCTAAGATGATGAAAGGAAAAGGCAGGTCAGGTTTACATCTGTTGGCCTGTCTGGTGGACAATGCGTGTTGAATGTTATCAAGTGCAATCTTTGCCTCTGGGGTGAGGGCCCTGGGTGAACTCAATTCAACTCCCCCTTTTAACAAATTGAAAAGGGGGGCCAGGTCTTCGATAGAAAGATCCAGCCAAGGTCTCACCCAATTCAAAGCTCCACACAGCTGATGGACATCTGCAAGGGTCTGAATTTGGGTCTTGATTTCCAATTTTTGAGGAACAATGGTCCTCTTCCCAGTTTCAAGCCCTAGGTATTTCCAGGGTGGCATCCTTTGAATTTTGGATTCTTGCAGCTCAAAACCTGCAGAAACCGGTGCAGACACTGTGATGTCGAGTGCATGAGCCAACAGGTCGTCTGTTGGTGCGGAAATCAACACGTCGTTGATGTAATGATGGATTATTACTTGGGGCACCGCTGCACGCACAGGTGCGAGCAGGGAAGCAACAAATTTTTGACAAATCACTGGCGAAACTTTCAAACCCTGAGGAGGAACTTTCCACTGATACCTCTTTCGCGGAGCCTCTCGGTTCAAAGTGGGCACCGAGAAGGCAAAGCATGGGGCATCATCAGGATGGAGAGGAATGTGGAAAAAACAGTCTTTTATATCAATGACAGTCAAACTCCAGTTTTCGGGGAGCATGCTTGGGGCGGGCATCCCTGGTTGCAGGGATCCCATGTCCTCGATTACCTCATTAATTTTGCGGAGGTCATGTAGGAGCCTCCACCTGGTCTTATCTGCTTTCTGAATGACAAACACTGGAGAGTTCCACGGTGAAGTGGTCTCTTCAATGTGGCCTTTTTTCAGCTGTTCTTCCACAAGCTCATTGAGCGCCTTTAACTTTTGCTTAGAAAGTGGCCACTGTTCAATCCAGACTGGTTCATCTGACAGCCAATTCAGTTTCTGGATGGGGCGCTCCTCAGTGACCGCCACCTGAAAAACCTTTGGAGGGTCAGGAATGTTAATTGTGACCCCCCCATTGGGACATCAAATCTCTTCCCCACAGAGGTTCGTCAAAATCCAAAACGAAAGGGCGTAGAGTGGCCAATTGCCCTTTTGGCCCTTCAATTGTCACTGCCTTTTTTGACTGCTTGGCCAATTGCAAACCTCCAATACCGTTTACATGTTTGACAATGTCCTGCAGTTCCCAGTGTGATGGCCACATCCTTTCTGGGACGACCGTCACATCAGCGGCTGTGTCCCAAGCTCCTTTAAGGAGTTTGGATTCCCCACCCACGGAGAGCTTACAGTAATCTTTTGGCCTATCTGAGCCTATCTTTTTTACCACAGCAACAGTGGTGTCTTCGTCGCTTTCTCCTTTGCCACTTTCTGTGGCACTGTCCTCTGGACTTGCTTTTACTGCAAGCCCTTGCACTGCTGGGATGGCCTGGGCAATAATTTGCCCTTTTGGTAGAAAGGTGGGTGGGTTTTCACTGTGGAGCCACACAACAAATCGCTCTGGGTCAGTTGTGATTGTCCCAGGGGCAATCATTATGTCTGAGGGGGTGAACTTACAGTCTCCGATGACAACAAATTTTGTCTCCACCATGTGCCACATGCCGGGTTCCTTTGAGACCATGGCTGTTTGCCACTGACTGTCCCGCAGGTGAAGAGGCTCTGCCAACTGGAGCCTAAAGGGCTCTTACCTGTCCGTTGTTGTCAAGGATCCTGTTGGCTCAGGCAATACTATGTGCCTCGGTTTCCCTTGCTTTGTCAGGTCCTGTGAAGAGAGAGACAAATCTGATTTAGGTGACCTTTTTTCTTTTCGGGTTAATTGGGCTGCCCGATTGGGGTCTTCACGCTGGGCAGTCCCGCGCTCCCTACTTAGTTTTTTGACACCCTGGTGTTCTTTTTGTTCTCCCTCCTCTCATTTTCCCTTTCTTGTTTTAAAAAATTGTCAAATCGTCCCTTCAATGGACACTGGTTGATCCAGTGACCGTTCTTTCCACAAAGAAAACACGGGCAGTTAGCTCGTGCAGGAGTGTTCTTGCGTGGCTCTGGTGTTTTAGGTGTTTCCATGGCAGCAGCGGTGATTTTCTGGCTCGATTTCCCCTCTCTCAGGGCTGGTTTTCTGCAGTGTGGAATGATGGCGCTCATAGCTTGCAGCATCTCCTTGAGAGGAGGTATCGAGCCTGGTTCTCTGGGTATGAGATTTATGGCAGCAGTGCATTCCTCGTTCGCATGGGAGAATGCTAACTGCTGTATCACTTGTTTCTGTCCCTCTTCTCCAACCAACTGCTGTTCAACTGCTGATGCAAGTCGCTTCACAAACTTGACATAGGGTTCTTGTGGTTCCTGAAAAATCTCTAAGTAACATTGTGAGGGACCATATGGTTGCATTTTTAAAAAGGCTTTGCAAGCTTGATTAGCTACAAACTCAAGGACATTTGGGGGAATGTTGGTGGCCTGATCTGAGGCTGCTTTCCAATCACCCTCACCTAACAGGTGGTTTAGGGTAATAGGGTTGCCTGCATTGTCAGTTGCTGTGGTTGGATCTTCCAGCAAGCCTGGAAGGGCAGCTTTCAGCAGTTTTCCCCAAGTGACCTCCCAAAGCTCAAACTCCATTTTGCTTGAGAGGCACTTGAAAATCTGCCTCAAATCAAATGGGACAACTGTGATCCCACCAAAGGAAGAAAACAACATGCCTTCAAAGTACAGGCTATCTCGCCCATACTCCTTTAAGGCTTTCATGAGATCCTTGACCAGGGTTTGTGACAATGCTTTCCAGGTGGCAACAGTCGTTCCCTGCCCCCGACTCCGTCGGTACGTCACCGGAGTAACTGTGGGCACACCACCTGAGGTCACGCCCCCCGACGTCTGACTTCCTCCGGCTGGGTCCCCCATCGCAGCATCAGCTGCTGGCTCCGGGGCAGCTGCCGCTTTGCAGCATGTCTCGGAGCCCCAGTTGTAGGCTGGGGAGGGCATCCAGTCCGCCTGTGGCACGGGCAGCTGGGGTGGCTGGAAGCTCGGAAGAGCGTTCCCCAAAGGAGGTGCAGTTGGGAAAACCGTGTCACCGGGTGGGGGGTAGGGCGGGAGTGGGGGGGCAGCAGCACTCGCGCTGGAAGGGGGCTCCAGGGTCCATGCTCCCATCGGCAGTGGCTGCGGCTGGTGTGGGGGGGCCGGGCTGGACTGGGGCGCCCCGGCCGCGCCGCGCAGGGGCTGCGGGAGGGCGGGCTGGGGCAGGGGCGGCGCCTTGCTCGCGCCACGGGGGGCGGGGAAGGGGCTCCACGGTGCTATTGGGGGCGGCCACGGCGGGGCGGGGAAGGGAGCCAGGATCGTGGCAAGCGGCGCCGGGAAAATGGGAATCGCGGAGCCGCAGCGTGTGGCGGGGGAGGAGGGGCCGGGCAGGCAGGGGGGGAAGCGAGCGCCGGCGGGAACGGCGCCGGCGGAGCCGGGGGGAGAGCGGGCGGGCGGCAGCAGCCCCACGCTGTTTGGGCTGCGCCGTGATCTCCTCCCGGTCCCAGGAGCAGGACCGGCGCGGTGGGGGGATGTGGGGGGTGTGGGGCTTTCCCGGGGCCGCATGGCTTGGAAAAGCTTGGCACCGAAAAACTGGGGGGAGGGAAAAGGGGTTGGGGTGGAGTCGGGGCGGTGCCCGCACTGCAGGAGGCGGGCACACCCCACCCCTGGCTCTGCTGGGGTGGGGGAAGGGGTGGGGGAAGGGGCGGGGGCAAGCCTTGAGAGGAAAGGAGGCGCGGGTACAGGGGAGGACCGGTGGGAGGGGGGGGAAAGGGATTCTGGGAGCAAGAAGGGGGATGGGGAAGTGAACAAAGAGACGATGGCTGCTCCTCGTGGCTGCCGCCATTATGGGGGCACTTTTCTTTGTTCTCTGAAGAGGGGGGGCCCTCTGCGTCTCCCTTTGGGGGGTTTCCACAGCCGTTTTCGCTGCCGATCCCGACAGGGGGTGTTGGGGGCTGGTTTTCCTCAGCAAACGAAAAACGGACTCTGGGTTTGTTGGCTGGGGAAATCGGGGGGGTAACGGGGGGGGGTTTGGGCGTCCTGGCCAGCCAGACTGCCCCGGGAACCCCTCGCAGCCCGGCCGTGGCTGCAGGGGGGAAGGGACCTCGGAATTCCTAAAGTGTCCGGACTGGGGGACCCCTGGGGGGCCGGGGCACTTTTCAGAATACCTGGGGGGGTTTTTGGGGACTTAGGGGGCTTGGGAGACTTGGAGGGGGGGGAAAGGGAAGACTTGGGGGATTTGGGGGACTTCGGGGAAGCAGAGGGGCAGGACGGGGGGGCTTGGGAGACTCGGGAGAGGCAGGGGGAGGGGGAATGGGGGAAGGGACTGAGGGAATGCTTTGAGAGGATGCAACTTTGTTCTCTTGCATTCCTGTGATTTCTTTTAAAGCAGCTTTTATCTGCCATGGCCAAAATGCAAATTTTGAAGCTAGGACGTCTCCTGACTTCACTAACTGTTCTAACTTTTTAGAAGCATTTTCCCAGAACCAAATGCTGTTTACCTGGTCCGAATTAACATTTGGAAAATGCAAAAACAAATACCTAATAAATTTTTTCAGTTCCTTTTTTGAGTATTTAATTTTGGCGACAATTAAAACTCCAATTAAACTTTTAAAAACCTCTTTCTGGGTGGTGTTTAGTCCATTTCCCATTCCGACTAGCTGTTACTTTTTTCACCACCCCTTCCCAGCAAAACCACCCCAAATCCCTGCGAGCGTCCTTTCCTGGGGGTAAGGGCCTGCTCAGGGCGGACCCCCGGTCCCCCCGTCCCGTCCCTCCCAGGCGTTGCGCAACCTAGATCCCTGAGGCTTTTCCAAGCCTCTGTGGTGGGTATCCTGCCCTCCCTTAGAGGAAAATTACTCACCCAGCCCTCGGGATGCTGGAGACGTTGCTGGGGCAACCACAAGCCAGAAAGGGACTCCTCTGGGCAGGAGCTGTTCCCTTCGTCCACCAGGGGCGCTTTTTGAGCAACCCCAGTGGCGCGTGGAGTGCTGAAGATCTCGGGACACGACAATGCGATATCCTCTCAGAAGGTCTCTGGGTCACAGGGTCCAAGCGTTCCCTCGGGCCTCCGTGTCAGCCCCCACGGCACAGCCGGGTCGAAAGGCGTCTGCAGGCCCCGCGTTGGCACGCCAATCTGTTGCTTCGCGTATCTGTCTCTCAGGCCAGTCCAGCGGTCGGCTGGACCACCCTGCTAGCTCTGATACGCCTCAACAGTACCTTTGCGTGGGTCTTGGCTCCGCAGTACCTTTGCCTTGGCTGTCACGGCCGTGGTTCGAAAGAGAGGACACTCTTAAGGCTCAGGAAGAAGGTTTTATTCAGGGATCACAGGGGCAGTCCCTGGTCCCAGGCCTGTGCCTCTGGAGAGTGACCCAGGGCCTGGTTTGCAAGGGGTTTTTGTTCACCAGAAATCTCAGGGGTGGGCACAAGTTACAAGACCAATGAAAACAAAGCAAGGTGGCTAATGCCAAATGCAATACACAACATTAACAAATCAGGTTAATTGGGGTGGGGTCCTCGGAGATCCACCAATCACTGTCCGACACCTCTCCGAAGGTTTCAGGCCTGGGAGATGATGGGCGGGGAGGGGAGATGCATTGAGATGAGGGAGAAAGACAATGGGATGACCGAAACTCCAGGCAGAGGATTAGGGTTGTCTTGGAAACTCTTATCAACTTCTGATAAGAACCATTCTAAGACAGGAGCTTTAGGTTAATCCTTTAACCCTTTAACTAGGGTTAAAGTCCAAACCACACTAAACTTCTAACTAAAAACCTAAAAACAATTCCAGCACCCCCACAGCATCAGCCTCGAGCAAAGGTTCGGGTGCAGAATTTAGTCACCAAGCAGTGGGAAGGTCCCTATGACCTTATCACTTCGGGGCGTAGGTATGCTTGTGTATCCACAGATACTGGGGCACGCTGGGTACCTGCGAAGTGTGTTCGTCCTGACCTGTGACCGCAAAGGCAAAATCCGGCCGATGGGCAAGCTAGACATCATGGCCAAAATGAAAGTCATCAAGTGGATGAACCATCGAGTGACGACTCGGATGCAGACGACGCAAGCGATCGCTCCGATGGTCCCTCCACAAGCAGACACTGAACATTGTTCATTTTTTTCTTTTTTCCTTTTCTTTTTTTAACAGAAAAAGGGTGACATGTTGCCCTGATTTTTCAGCCTTCTGATGTTATACATTTCTGTACTGGAGTTTCTCACTCATTGTAGCATAAACAAAGAATGATGTTTTGTAAATCATGCATTCCTTCCTGGGGGAAGGACAAATTGATGGACTTCTGGCTGGACCAGTGGGGTCAGAGAGGTGTCAACCTCATCCCCCAATCGCTGGTCAAAGTCCAAACCCTATTTAAACCCAAAATCCAAAATAAACTTCCTTTTTTCTTGTCTCACAACCTGAGGGTGAGTGTGATCTTTTTGTGTCCGTCTGGCGACAGGCCTGGTTGTGTCCCCTCCCAGGATCCTACCTACTCCCATCCCTTTGATGGGGGAAGGAATGTCAGAGGGACAGTGCTGCTGGTCAGTAGCCAAAACACTGGTCTGTTATCAACACCCATCCAACTACTAATGCAAAGCACAGCACTATGAGGGCTGTGAACTTTATCTCAGTCAGACCCAGTACAATCCTGGATCCCATATAATCTATATATCTTCCAATTCTTCCATTATATGTATTTCTCATTACTGGACTCCTTTCTTACCCACACATACAGCTTAAACTACACCCTTAAACTATGTCTATACCAAACATACATTTTTTCATTAACTACTATAGTCAGTCCTTTCACATCCCTACAGGTCTCCATTCCAGCAGGATGAGGGGTCAGGACAGGAGAAGTAGTACACTTGATGGTTAGGCACTGACACCATCCTGGTTCATCATTGCATTCTTGCTCTTCACAAAATTTCTTCTTCATCAGTTCATGCCACTCCTGCTACTTTACCTCCTGCAACATACAACTTATACCATAGATTATTCTTACCCCAAAGTTAAATCTCCTTGAGGTCCACACCAGGTCTCCCACTGGATCGCTGCCTCTTCCAGGCATCCGCCCACTCCAGCATGGACACCTCCCCCAGGGACTGTGGGTGGATCTCTGCATCCCCTGTGGATCCCCATGGGCTGCAGGAGGACAGTCTGCTTCACCATGGTCTTCACCATGGCTTGCAGAGGAATCTCGGCTCCAGCGCCTGGAACACGTCCTCCCCCTTCTCCACTGACCTGGTGTCTCCATGTTGTTTCCCTCACATGTTCTCACCTTCTTCTCTTCTCTGGCTAGAAAAAACTGTGCCGCACTTTGTTTTGATTTTCTTCTTAAATATGTTACCACAGAGGCATTACCAACATCTCTAATTGGCCCAGGCTTGGCCAGCAGCATGTCCATCTTCAGAGCCATCAGGGATTGGCTCTGCTGGACATGGTGGAAGCTTCCAGCAGCTTCTCACAGAAGCCACTTCTGTGGCCCTCCTGCTACCAAAAACCAGGCCATGCAAAACCAACACACCCATGCTGCACCAGTTTGAGGAGGACTTGTTGCCTGTGAGATGGACTCATGGAGAAATTCCCAGAGAACTGTCTCCCATGGGAGGGACCTCACGGGAGAACAACTCTTCTCCCTGAGCAACAGAAGAAATCATGGGTGATACACTGACTAATCCCCTTTCCCTGTCTCGCTGCACTGTTGGTGGGAGGAGGTAGAGCTGAAAGGAGGGAGGGGTGGGAGGAAGGTGTTTTTAAGGGTTTATTTTATTTTTTATTCTTTTATTCATTATCCTGCTCTGATTTTGTTAGTAATAAACTCAATTCATATCTGTTGGGGGTTAGATTTGCTCCTTTTTTACTTTAAAGAATTTTTTCCCCATAAGTTACCAAGGAGACTAAGTGTTGGATACTTAAAGAGTACTTGACCAAAAACAAAGAGATGGCCAAAGGTTTTTTTTTTTCTTAACTGTTGTAACTCCAGAAGGGAGGGGGTAACTGCCTTCCCTGTTAACAAGCCAGCTGTTAAAAAACGGGTAGGATATTGTCTCTTATCTCTGCTCAGTCTTTCACTACCCCCATGGGAATATCTTTTGTTAACGCACCATCAAAGCTCACCAATGGCATGACACATTTCATCATCCTATTGTGAGATGCCCTGTTGCTCTTGATTTTCTTGCTTTCAAGTGTTTGAACCTTTGCAGCACCATTCTCACGCTGCTTGATGTAAACTATATGTATTTTTAGAAATTATCTGTATGTTTTGCATAATTCTTCTCTGAGAGGAGAACTTGATTGAAAGTAAGAGTGACCAATCAAGTCAGGAGGTTGTAACCTCCTTGGGCCAATCCTGGCCCTCTGTAAAAAGTGTATATAAGTTAATTGAAGTCAGAGAAATAAAGAGCCTTCCATGTTTGACCCTGCTGCTGCCTGCTGTCCTCTGTGAGGGTTCACACCCACATTGCGACGTGTTACCCCTCTAAGTGAAGGGGTAACAATGCTCTACTAGAGAGCAGAAGGGCAACCATTTCCACCAAGATTAAAAGGAGCCGCAAGTATCACCAAGCACTCTGGTGTTCCCACGGGACTCCCAAAGGAAGACTGGACCCACTTCGGGACCCCTGGCTCCACAGGACCATCTCTGCTTCCAACAGGACCACATCTGCCACTCCAGGAGGGCTGACTTTGGACTGTTTCCAACGCCCTGACTAACAGGACGTCAGGTTGTATTTCTGACTTTGTCAGGGTTTTTTTTTCTGGGATTCCTTATTTGTTTGTTTGCTTATTCTTTTGTACTACAACATTTGTATTTTTTTTAATATCCCTAGTAAAGAACTGCTATACCTATTCCCAAAATCTTTGCCTGACAGCCTTTTAATTGCAAATTTATAATAATTTGAAAAAGGGGATGGAGGGGCTTACATTCCAAGGGAGACTCCAATCTTGACAGATATCTGTATATTCAAACCAAGACAATATCTCTAAGTTGAGCCTGTTTTGCCCATGACAGTGAAAAGAATGAAGGACTTGTCTTTACAAACGATGGGTCTGTTGGTAAAGCTAGATACTGAGAGATAAAAGAAAAATGAGAAGGATTCCACTGACTGATAAATGGAATGAGAGATTCGTTTTTGCAAACAAACTGTAGGTCTGCTGATAAATAAAATTGGATACTGAGAGATGAAAGAAACAATGTGAAGAACCATAAATTCCATAAGGAATTCCACTAATTGACACAAGGAAAAGACAAAAGGGGTGGTATACATTAGAAGAGGGTATTAGGCATTTCAGGAAGTCTGTACCTGTCAAGTACCTCAGCCAATGGGGAAAGAGAGAGGGACATGCAGTCAGGAAATTAGGATAAAAAGGAGGCTGTGTCCTTCAAAAATTTGAAAAACCCCAGGGGAAATGCCCCATGGCCTGTCCCTTTATTCAAATAAAATAACGGGAGTTCTCTGTCTCCTTTTTGGACACAGACCTCTGGTGTTTGTGGATTAATTTTCCTGACAACAATATTTAATGAGTGAACTCTCCCAGTCCTTAGCTCATGAACCTTCATTATATTTTCTCTCCCATTCAGTTTGCTGAGGGGAGTGAGAGAGGGGCTTTTAGTGGATGCCTGGCATCTGGCCAGAGGCAACCCACAACAGCACAGCCTGTGTCCCATCCCCACCACCAACAGTCCCCACAAGGCTATGCTGGCATGGGACAACATTGCCACTGCAGCACAGCACTCAGTTTTCTTGGAAGCTGAGGTCTCAGAGGGGCTGGTACCCATGTCTGGTCCCTGATACAAAGCCAAGAGCAAGTGTCAGAGGTGTCACCTCACTGTACCCCAGCCCCTGGCAGCAGCCAGTGCCATGGATGCCATGGCAGCTGCATGCTGCCTTGCATTGGCAAGCCATGTGATGTGGGAATGCAGCAAGAAAATCCTTGTGCCCTTAAATAAGTCAGCTTTAGGGTACACGTGGGCAGGATCATCTTCAGGCTTTCAGCAAGGGAAAAATGCTGAGGAGAGCAATGTAAGGAGCAGTGTTTGGGGGATGGACAGGGTGGCATGAGTATAGCCTCGAGCTTCCCAAGTAGTGGGCTGGTACAGGCTCATCCCTGCTCAGGATGCTAAACACTCACCCCTCTGATCCAAGTCTGGGGGAGGCCCAGCCCTCCCCTTCTTGCCCTCACCAAACACTCTGCAAAGGAAGAGGAGGAGGATGCAACTTGCTGTTTCTGAGGTATATGGTAGGATATTCTGCATCCCCCTCCCCAGGAAAAGCCTCTGGTGGTAGAGAAGCAACAAGCACCAGGAGAAACACCACTTCTCATGCTGTTCACTGGCTCAGGGCTCATGGCTGCAGCTTTTACAGTGGAACCAGGGCTTTACACCACAGCAATCATAGAACACCTGTGTGTTGGAGACAATGTTATAATTTATGGCTTAAACATCTTCATGAAGGACCTTTGCCCATTATGGAAAAACTGTATTACAAAAGCTGCAGAGAAGACCACCACATCCTGAATAGGCCTTCTGACTGAGGCCCTACACTGCTCACTGATGGAGATAAGATAAATTCAGGTCTGGGGAAAGAAGAAATACATTCACAGAGAGATCAAGCTTAACACCTTCGGGGTGGACACCATAGCCTCAGGGCTATCAGCTGCCAGGCTCGAACACACCCTCACACCAAAGGTCGGGGGGGGGGGGGGGGGGGAGGGGGGCAGGGGGAGAGAGGTTTTGGGTGGGTGGTGAAAAAGCCTCTGGTCAGAGGCAGATAACATCCATCCTCTGCTGTGCAGAAGGAGCTCAGCTGTGGGGCTCCTTCATCTGGGAAAATCTGCATCTGTGAGAAGGACAGCAGGGTCATGGCCCATCAAAGGCTCTCCCAAAGGGGTCCCCAGACCCTGCACCAGAGCACTGCAAAATGATGCAACAAATCCACAGTGTTGCAAGGGATAGTGTCAAACCTAGCCCCCTCAGGAGGCATGTGGGTGTTCCCATAAGGCCCAAATGTATATTAATCTATTGGATTCTATACTTTTCAGCACGGTGGCAGGAGCGGGGGACCCTCACCACCAATAAGACCAGATGGAGAGGAGCAACAAGACATCATTGGGATCCTCAGAAGGGTGATATGTTTCTACCTAACCCCTGTCACTCTCTCCCTGTCCCCCAACCCCCATGCACATTTCTTTTCCTATTTCTTTCTATCTTTCTTTCTCTTTGCCTCTTTAACTATTAAATAAAATATATCAATTTTTTGGCACCAACATCTAACCTCGTTTGGTTTAAATCACTTTTTTTGGGTATATTCCAAACCTTTCTGGGTTTTATCCATTTTATTCACAGAGGCTTAGCTTCCTTTGGTCTTCTGTGTTAAACCGGTTCGTAACACTGTGCCAGAGCCAACTCTTGGGCTCCGCTGAGCAGAGAACAGGAGAGCTGGAGCCATCTGCTTGCACAGCTCCTCTGCACAGGGCCTCCTCATGGGAAGAGCTTTTCTGGATGCAGGATAATGCCCATTGCCATCTTCATAAAAGTAGTGAATGCTTGGCTGGATCTCTAGCAGGTTGGAGGGGAAGCGAAGGACACTCTTCCCATGTCAATGCATTTCTGCCACATGCTTACCCAAGGATGCTGGAGCCCTCCTACTTTTTTGTGCCCACTGTTATGCACCACAGAAGGCTGTATCGGTTCATGTGTGTCAGAGAAAGGACATTTTGAAAAACACCTGGTGTGGGTTTTTTATCTTCTTTTCTGTTAGAGCCAGGATTAAATGTTCGAGAGATGGGTTTTTGTGTTCGATCTCAGATGTTTATTAATTCTTATCTATAGTACAGTCTCACAAGTTGTGAGTTCTAGCTAACAAGGTGAAAAATGGCTCCATCTCTCTCTTTCCAATGTCTTTTAAGCACAAACTGTCCAATTATGAAATGACACCTAAATTATTTTTACTTAACCCAATAACCAACCACCCGTGATCTGCAATGTAGATTATTCTACCCAATTACAAAACACCACCCAAACCATGAAGAAGAAGGTGAAAAAGAAGGACTTATCTGTAGTAGCATCCGTGGATGGCAGGGACAAGGAACTCTGCAGACCTGAGATATTCTAGAAACACGTGGTTTTATTACAAGGGTCGTGGGTAAAGAGGGCCTGCTTTCAGCCACCAGCCTCAGCTGAAGCAAAGCCCCAAAAGAGAGAAAGGGAGAGAGAGAGTATATGAGGTGAGGGAGGTAAAAAAGATATCAGGGGTAAGGGAGAGAGAGATAGAAGAGAGCTAAGGGGTAGAAGCGGGGTAAGAGAGTAAGAGAGCAGGGAAAAGAGGGTGGAAAGAGCAAGGGCATGGGGGGAAAGAGCAAAAGAGCAAGGTCCTTGTTACAATACATTATATCTCATTTTGTGTTGAATATTCTAATTTACAGTGACCAACCGGTGCAAGATACAAAACCTACAAACTTTTCATGCAGCCTATAAGAACAACCATATTACCATATCATTTTATATTCTAAACTCTAAAGACTACTTTCTTATCTGCTTTCTCCTTGATGTCTTAGCAGGGTGGAAGGGCTACATTCCTGAGTCCTTTTGTTTTCCTGTCCTTCAACCCATCTCCAGCTAATCACCGTTTCCCTGCCTCCCATGCCTACATCTCAAAGCTGGCTTTCATTTCTATTTCACTCACAGGTTTTACATCTGCAGTATTTCTTACCAGACAATCATATCCATAAGTCCTTCCTGTCCCATCTTTCCTAACACTTATCCTACACTATAAATCCTCCATGTTGCTTTATATATATTACTATATTTTAAAACCTTAAATTCTAAATTTTCCACCTTGTGATATTACGCCTTTCTACTCAAACTACATACCCACAATCCCAGTGCTGTCACTCAATTTTGGAATCCTCTTCCAAGGCCTCAGGTCAAATGTAGCATTTTCTTGGGAGTCAATGCCTGTCAGCACAAAAAGTCAAATTTTCAGTGCCCAGGGTTCCAACAACCTGGAGGACAACACAGTCATTAGTCACACCCAGCACATATTCCTGAGGGGAAAGTCCTGCTTGTTGAACTGAAACAGAGGATTTAAGAGTTAAAGGGATTTTAGAATAGTTGAGGTAATGTATATAAACATGTGGAATTCATTATCTTGCTCTCCAAGGACTGAAAGAAAAGTGAAAAAGATAAGGGGTCCTTTGAAGGACACCTGGTACCTATTAAAAGTTGCTGAGCTTGCAAAATAAGAGGGGACCCCTTTGCAAAACTAGGGGGGAACATCTCAGTAAAGAGGGAATACACATGTGCAAACCTTATAAGGTCAAAAATTCACAGGAGGTAGACTTTTGTTTCTTCATCCCTACAAGACCCCAGACTCAAAGACCACTGACTCAATAAAAAGGACAAACTACGCAGCCGCAACTGATTTACATACAAAGCAGAGAGCAGGCGGGGACAGGTAATAAATATGTATAGGCGCTATAGAATATGCATGATTTTTGTAGATAAATAGAAGGTTAGAAACTGTAAAAGGTACGCAGGATTTGGTAGAATGCTCTCCCCCTGCGTCCAGCGCTGAATAAAACGTGTACCTACTTTACAACTCTAACAGGTTGTGGAGTCTTGAACCGCATCTCAGAACCTGATTTCCTTCTACGACAGGGTGACCCACCTAGTTATCTAGGAAAGCCAGTAGATGTAATCTTTTAGGACTTCAGCAAGGCTTTTGATACTGTCTCTCACAGGATCCTTCTGATCAAAATGTCCAGCACACAGCTGGATAACCATGTTATTTGATGGGTGAGCAACTGGCTCATGGGTCGGGCACAAAGGGTTATAGCAAATGAAGTAACATCAGGCAGATGACTGGTCACTAGTGGGGCTCTGCAGGACTCCATCCTCAGCCCAGTGATCTTCAACTTCATTAACAACCAGGACATAGGACTCTAAGGAATACTAAGTAAATTTGCTGATAGCACTAAACTGGGAGTAGCTGTCGACTCCCTGGTGGCAGAGAGGCCCTGAAGAGAGACCTGAACAAATGAGAGAGATGGGGAATCACCAACTGTATGAAGTTTAAACAGGGCAAATGCTGGATTCTGCACCTGGGACAGTGTTGGAATTCTGGAAACTTAGATTTGGGGATTTTTGTTTATAGTAGTATATGTGAAGAAATATGGAGGATTTAAGGCATTGTCTAAGTCCTTCTTCTTCACCTTCTTCCTTCTTCTTTATGAGTTTGGGTGGTTTTCTGTAATTGGTTGATGAAGTCTGCATTGCAGACTTCAAATGGTTGGTTCTTGGGTTTAGAGTGAAAGTGGTCTGGGTGGCATTTCATAATTGGATGGATTGTCCTTGAAAAGACCTGGTAGAGATAGACAAGGACTCCATTTAACCTCATTTCTCTAACTTACTAGTTAGAGCTCACAGCTCGTGAGTCTGTAAATAGAAATAATAAACATCCAAGTCTGAGCATGAACATTGACTCCTGTGTATTAATCCTAACCTTGACGGAGAAAAAGAAGCCAGAACCGTCACAGGACAGGGCAACCCTGATTGTGTGTATAGACTGGGGAACAAAAGGCTGGAGAGCAGTGCTGCAGAAAGGGACCTGGGGGTCCTGGTTGATGGCAAGTTGAATAAGAGTCAGCAGTGCCCTGGCAGCCAGGAGGGCCAACTGTATCCTGGGGGGCATCAGGAACAGCATCGCCAGCCCAAGGGAGGTGATTATCCCACTCTACACTGATGTGGCCTCACCTTGAATATTATATGCAGTTTTGGGCATTGCAATATGAAGAAGACATTGAATTATTAGAGAGCATTCAAAGGAGGGCCAGGAGGATGGTGAAGGGTATGGAGGGAGAGCCATATGAGGAGCAGCTTAGGTCACTTGGTTTGTTCAACCTGGAAGAGACTGAGGAGAGACCTCATTGTGGTCTTCAACATCTGCATGGAGGGGAAGCAGAGGGGCAGTTGCCAATGAAGTTGTCTGTCACGGGGGGTTTAGGTTGGCTATCAGGAAAAGGTTTGTACTGGTTTGGCACGGCCTGGTGTTAGGTAGCAGGGGGCCCACAAAGATGGCTCCTGTGAGAAGCTTCTGGAAGCTTCCACCATGTCCAGTAGAGCCAATCCCTGATGGCTCTGAAGATGGACGTGCTGCTGGCCTAAACTGGGCCAATGAGAGAGGCTGGTAAAGCCTCTTTGATGACATATTTGAAAAGAAAATCAAAACAAAGTCACACATTTTGCTTCTAGTCAGAGAAGAGGAGGAGGTGAGAACATGTGAGGGAAACAACATGGAGATACCAAGGTCAGTGGAGAAGGGGGAGGACATGTTTCAGGCACCAGAGCCGAGATTGCTCTGTAGGCTGTGATGATGACCATGGTGAAGCAGGTTGTCTCCCTGCAGCCCATGGGGATCCCTGGGGAATGCAGAGATCCACTCGCATCCTGTGGGGGAGATGTCCATGCTGGAGCAGGTGGATGCCTGAAGGAGTCTGTGATCCAGTGGGAGACCCGGTGGAGAGAGAGGGCCCTTGCTTCCAAGATGAAGCAGCCTGTCCTTGGAGGACTGCACTCTGTGGAGAGACCCACATTGCAGCAGTTTTGGGAGGACTGTCTGCCTGTGGGAGGGGCTCATGTTGCAGCAGGTGCGGTATGGCTGCTGCTCGTGAGAGTGGACCCATGCCGGAGAAGTTCACAGTGAACTGTGTTCTGTGAGAAGGACCCCACGATCTCATAGGGGAAGGACTCCTCTCCCAGAGCAGTGGAAGAAAATGTCAGTGATGAACTGACCAAAACCCCCACACCCTGTCTCCCTGCACTGTTGGTGAGAAGGAGGGAGGGGCTGGGGGAAAATGGTGTTTTAAGGGCTTATTCTATCTCTCATCATCCTCCTCTGATTCTGTTAGTAATAAATTCACTTTTCAACTAAAGTTGAGCCTGTTTTGCCCTTGAAATATTTCTCCTGGTCCTTATCTCACTCATGAAGCCTTCGTTAACTTTTTTTCTCCTTTTCCCTCCTTTGCACAGCTGTGGCAGGGTAGGGTGAGTGAGCGACTCTTGTGGGTGCCTGGCATTGGACTAGCGTCAAACCACAACAAGGTTCTTCACTCAGAGGGTGGTTGGGCACTGGAATGTGCTCCCCAGGGAAGTGGTCACAGCATCAAGTCTGCCAGAGTTCAAGAAGTGTTTGGACAATGCTCTTAAGCATACGGCTTCCTAAAGCCAAGGTGCAGAACCAGAGGTGATTGTTCCTCCACCATATATTCCTGCTTTTGTTCTTCTTGGCAAGCTTCATTGGCATTTGGGAAATTGATTGCTGAAGTAACATCAGTAAACCACAAGATCTGCCCTGCATCCTAGAAAGAGGCTTAGTATTATTAAATCGCCACAGGTTTGATAGCTGAGCTCTACACTGCGAGTCATCATCCACTCACAGCAAAGCTGGGTGGATAGGGGGAGAATTGTCACCACTGATTGCAACTCAGCCAAGTGTTGTGCATAGATGCTTTGAGGAAGGTTATGCCAGGTAAATGATGCAAAGTGAGTGGCTGTGGGGGGCAGGCACTAGGCAGTCAGCCAGGCAGATGCAAGCCCCTGCTGGCAGTGCTTCCTGAACATCTGCCTCCCAGGAGAGGCAGCTGTTGGCAGAGCAGTGTCATTCTTCCCTCTCTTGACTTCCCACTGTTATGCACACCTGTAATTTTAAGAACAGACACTTACTTCCCTGCAGTCTACAAGTCTCTGGGGAAGACCTTTTACAACTCTGACTTCTGCAGCAGCCAGGCAGTGGCAGCCACTAGGCAGTGACCATTCCATGCTGCCCTGGCTAGGGGGATGTGGCAGCCAGCAGGGCATTGCGTCCCCAGGCTGCTCTGAGGAGGGGAATCTGTGGGATGGGGGAGGAGGATTGCCTCCAGTACACCCAGTCACACCCCCAGCTGAGATGCAGAGCTATCACAAAGCTCTCCCGACTCATTGGCACACTAATGAGTTCACGTTTCCCTACCCTGTCTGGCCCATTGAGCTTATTTCTGTCAAACGCATTTGAGAATGTTATAAATTACAATATAGTTATTGGCTTTCACATTTATGTATTGGCTTTTGCAAGTTATTATTGATCACAAAGATTCTGATATAGTACAATTTGTAATCCCTTTTAACTGCTTTTTGATATAGTATAATCTGTCAGCTTTTGTTACCACCATATAGCTTATATAAATACTAGTCTGATAAATATATTATAGCTTAGACCTTTGCATAATATTAAAATAGCGACTATGTACTGTTAAATACTTTGTGTAACTAACTCAGATAATGGTGTGAAATAGATATATTGACTCAATGTATTTGTGGACTATCTTATCTGAATGATAGTGACAAGAACCAGGACACCAAGAGAAAAAATTACTACTGACTCTCCAGTTATCAGGAAGTGTCAAAACAACAAAATGGAGCCTCGAGAAGAAATAAAATATATTGATTTAATCTACAGGATGGCATGCAGACAAGTCAAAGGTTAAAAGCAAGCAAAAGAATTCCCAGAACATGTAAATCCACAGGAATGTCTGAATATTCATAATCCTCATGAATATGCATTTAACCAATGTAATGAAAAAGTATATAAGAGAAATGTTTTAAGCTAATGTTGTGCTTCTGACAGTTTGCTAGGCACCCCAGCACTGGATACTGTCTCTTTTATCCCTTATTAAACATTTATTTAAAAACAAATTAAACAGTGAGCCTTGTTTCTCACAAGAACATAAATCCATCTTCAGAAAAAAAAAATCAACTCATTAAGATGACACGTCATCTACAGTCTGAAAGGAACATCAAATGACAGCTGCCAAAAACATTGATGCTAAACGCAGCTGCCATCTGGGATTTATTAAAAGGTAGTTATACAGTAGTGGCAGTGACTGGCACATCTTATGCTTGGATAATCTCCCCTTCCTTTGCCACCTTTGCACAGATTGCCAGCTCTGATGCATCTAGCCCCCCCATGACCTCCATGACCTCCAGGACTGGCAACCTTGATGTGTTGGGTTTTGATCACTGCCTGGTTATTTTGTTTATTTGTGTTTTTATCTAGAAAAGCCATAATAAAATAAAAGGCTAAATCATTGCTCAGAGAGGGCAAGGTACCACCTTTGTCCCCATCACACTGCTCTGTGGGGAGACATAACCTGTGCTATCTCATACAGTAACTAAGCCACAGCAGGTTTGTCTCTGAGAAAAAACAGGGATCAGACACTCATGCCAGAAAATTTGTTTTTCCCCTTGTTCTTACAGAGGATCTGGGCTCTCTTCCACATGTGAATACACTAAAATAGAGGGACAGGACATATGGGGATAGGAGAAAATGGGTAAATACCACTTATATCGACTTAAGAAACAAGACGTTCATCAAGCACTGCAGCACCCATATCCTACACTTGGAACAGAGGTTGAGCATCTCCAAAACAAACTATGAGCTGGTCTCTGCAGCTCCTCTCTGCAAAAGTCTTTGCACATGTCTTTCATGATCTACCTGGTCCTTCCTCATCAGTACAAGACAAGGACTGACTCCCTTCTTGGTTCCATGTGCCACAACCCATTGACACTTCACATTTCATGAGTATTCCCACACATAACCACTTCTTTAAGACTGATGTTTTTGGTGTAGACCATGTGTCGTGGTTTGGAAAGCAAAACGAGTGAGAGACTCCAAGTCAGAAATATAATTTAATAAGAAGAAAGGTAAAAAGGTAAAAATAAAATAAAATAAATGCAATAACACAAAGGACCACTGACAGAGTCAGAATACAACCTGAGCAGGGTGGTGGAAGCAGTCCAGATGAGGTGGTCTTCCTGAAGCAGTGATCCTGTAGAAAAAGGTCTGGTAGCTCTGGTCCTCTGGAAATCCAGTAGGTAAGGGCTGCTTGCACTGTCCCACATACCAGCTTATATCCAGGTGAGAATGCTTGGCTCCTCCCCCTGGGCAGAGCATCTCACAATGGGATGATGAGTTGTGAAGTGGGTCCTTGATGACCCATTACACAGAGATAACCCCTGGAGGGAGTTACCCGTGAGTCATGGGCAAGGTGTTGATGGGCAGAAGACAGCCCAACACTAAAGCACTGCCCCACTTGGTTTTAACAGTTCATGAAGATGGTGATAGAATAAATACTTTGTGTACATCCTACACTACAACCCAGGACACCATGTTTGTCCCATCCCTCTTGAAGTGCAGGTGAGGCTTGTCCTTGAAGAAGAAGACAATGTTGGTAGGGATGTTGTCTGGAGTGACATTCCCTTCTTTGAGGAATGTGATTTTGGTTCCCTCCTTCTAACCTTGTTTGATGTCAATGTTTAGGATCTTGTCCTCAGTCCACATGGTCCGGCCATCAGCATTGAGCTTTCTGTGAGTAATCTTCATCCTCTTGGTGGATCCATGGTAGATCTCTTCCAGGGACACCTTGAGCTCGTGGGTGACAGGTGTGTCTTGGACCTTTCTCAGCATGTGCAGGGACTCCTGGTGCCGCTGGTGAACCCCATTAATTCCAATGTAACCAAACTGGATGAAAGCACTGAAAGGGTTGCCGTCGTCATCCATATCCATGTCTTCCTGGTCAAAGTCATTGAACACTCATGAGCAGCTGCTGGCAAAGAAGATATCAAAGGGGTTGGAGCCTCCAAGGAAGGATATGGAGGTGGCATGGAGGTCTCCATGGAAGGTGTAGTGGAAGATGTCCCCTGAGCCTGATGCCTTGAGAGGCTACCTAGAACAGAGGCTAGACAGTGTTAAAGGAATAAAGTAGGTATTTATTAAAAAGGCCCTCAAAGGATACACCTTGGGCAGTACAAGACCCTGGCCAACGCTACACCCAAGATGGATGACGGGTCACACATTTTCATACTTTTATAAGGTTTTGTCCATTTACATACTGGGCTTAATTGTCCAATTACAGCTTCAGGTTATGAAGTTCTATCCTCCCAGATTGCTTTCCTCAATTTGCTGTTGTTTATACTTTTTGGGGCCTGAAGCTGTAATGCTGTCCTTGATTCTCGGGCTGGAAAAGGATTGTTTTGTCTAACTAAACTGTGAAAAGAACTTGCAAACACTTTATATGAAGTTCAGAGTTATATACTAATGCAGTACAGAATCTGGAAAATATGAAAGCTAAAACTTAAGGCATCAAGCCACCTGGAGAGCCACCTCCAGTTTTGAGACCTGGAAGAGAAGTGGAAAGATGAGACATTAACACTCCCTGCAGGCAGATGCTATGCTGGGACTGCACTTTCCACACAGGAGCATGGTCTGTGCTGGCTCCAGGTAGCCCTTCCAGCTGCTCCTGGAGGTGCAGGCCACCCCCTCCAGCCCAGACATCTGTGGAGACCATTGTTCAGGAAGGCACCATCCCAACCCATGACACACAGTCCTGCCCCTACACCCAGCAAACTCAAAAGCTGTTCAGAATTTGTCCCCACTACCCTGACTGAGCATTTGCTTTCTTCTCTCCACCTAATTCATGGCCTTTTGATTTACATTTCCTGATCAGCCCATTTCCATTTTTCCCCATGGGCAGGCTCCCTTCTGCTTAAATAGCACTGTCCTTTGGGCTGCACTGATGTCTGCACTCCAGAAACATCACGTCCAGTGAGCGACCATGACTCTTGGTGGCAAAGCAGGTCAAGGTCAGCAGACCTCCAGGACAGCACATAGTAGGAGGGATACAGCTCTCTGTTTACAGACTATAAAATGTCAGGTAAGTTCAAGGTTTGGCTCTTTTGGCAATCATTCCCACAGGAAACTCCCCTTCCAGATGCTGGGCAGGGCCTTATGCAACTGCACACACACACACTCACCTCCTGAAGTCCCACGCAGCCAAAGCACATTACAAACCAAAGAGGTCATATACTCTGCAAGGCTATTTTTGACCAGTAAGGCCTGGGAAGGGTTAAGCCAAGCCTAGCTCAAGGACATTTTTCAGGGCATGCGGGTGACAGTGAAGGGCTATTACTGACAGGCTGTCCATTGGGCCACCTTCCCCACAACTGGAGAAGGGAGGGGGACAAGCACAAAGCATAGAGTGGGCAAGTTTGGGGATCAGTGATGAAGTTTCTATCCTGGGGTGAGGGATCTTTCACTTCACCTCGCCCCCCCAGCATGTGGGACCCAAAAGCCCCTTGAAATGCCAATGTCCAGGACATACTGCTCAAAAAGCAAACAAACAAAACAAGGCATCTGATGGAAAACAAAAGGTGTGTGGGGCCACCAACCATGTTTTCACCCATTTCTGCCCCAGCTTTTTGTGTGTGACCAGTGGTGGCTCCCCAAAACACCAATGGAGTTTGGTTTTACTGGTATTCCCCATACTGCTACAAGGAAGGGGCTGGTCTTCCCTCCCTCCTTAACTTGAAATTATTTTAGCTGCCTTTGGCCATGGAGATTTTACCAAATCCCCAGTGAGTCTCTGTCCCTAACAGACTGTACAACCAGGAGGTTCCACCTTTAATCTGGTGATGCCAGCCCAAGCAGGATCTGATTTCAGTGGTAACTTCAGGGAAAGGCTGGTTTCCCACTTGAGACAATCTCTTCTCATTTTACACTACAGCAAATCAAGTGACTCGGATGCATCCATCATAGCCCTGACATAATAGTTCAAGAATTAACCCACTGAAAGGAGTTGATCAATAGTTAACTCATGTAAGCATGAGTTAACTTTTAAGAGCCAGCAAATATTAATCACAAGCCTAACAAGCAGGATGCGCCTTAGCCTTGTCAGGATAAGAGAAACAGAATGCACCTTGTCAAGATAAGAGGAACAAAACCTATTGTCAGCAGAAAATGCTGAACCAGCCAATGAAGGACTGCACATGCTTCAGAAAGAAAGGTGAAAAGGGCAGAGTGAAGAAGACTGCCAGCCTTCATTGGAATGACACCTAAGGAAGACTCAGAGCCTTCCTCAGTGTGACCACCAGATTACACTGCGCTTGCATGTCATGTATGCTAATGATATGAATGACTTCTGAGAAGTAATTTGTATAACCACTCCTATCCTAAGGAATGTAATGAATATGCATGAAATCTAACCATATATTGTGCTGTGTAAAAGTGCTGTATGTGCATGTCAGGAGGAGCGATCTCCCATGTACCTAGTGCCGAATAAAGCAAATACCCACCTCACTGAATCAGTCTCTGAGATGACTCTTGGCTCAGCATTGGAGTGAATCACCACCACTAGTTAAATTCTGCTAGTAGCTTGTTAGAGGATGCACCTTCCTGCTGGCCCCATAAAAAGGGCTGCATCTTCCACCCAGCATCCTGATCCTGCTAGACTTCCTGATTTTTTAAGCACCCAAGCCCTGGGCTGATATATGCAGATGATATTTGCACTCTTCCATTTTCGACTAATAAGGCCACCTGTGGTGGAGTGGATCTCCTCCCCTGTGCCAACCCCCCGACAACAACAGCCACTTGGTTTCAAAACAAGGACCTATTACTTAAATTGGGAAAAGCTTTGAGTCCTGTAGGTCAGCCTATACTGGGGAGGACAGTGGGACTAGTGTCCAAATTTGGGGGGAAATGCAGGTGAAAGCAATACTGGGAAATTTAGGTTGCTATTGAATTACCTCAGATATGACCCAGGAGATGAGCTCCATCCACTTCCATTGTCTCAGCTGGCTGCCAGGCTCTGGGGCAGAGGGCAGGGAGACTCCAGCCATCCTGGGAAGCAGGGTGGCAGGTTGGAAAAATGGAGCAGCCTGGGGAGGAGAGGGTTGAGAGGTGATTTCTGGCATCAGCAGAACCTTTGCTCTCCCTGATTCTGCAGCTATCTGCCCCATTTCAGAGGAAGACATGTGGGAATGGACCAAAACACTGTATAAAAGAGTCTGTCTTTCAATAAATATTTGCTATAATGCCCTCTGAAGCAGCCGGAGTTCACGTATTGTTATTGAGTTGTCCTGAATCATAACAATAGACATGAATCATGAGGACAACAACAGCTATGCTGAGGGTGAGACAACACTCCCTCAGCTATAAAAGCTTATTTGGATCAAGCACCCCTTACCTTCCTCCCCATACCAGTCATAAATGGCTCATTTCTTGGAGTCATTTAGGACATCGCAAGCCTTGAACTTCTCAGCATTGGGGTCTATTTTTATCAGGGTGATATTTCAAGGCCATTTTCTGGTAGGCTTTCTTGATTTCATCCTCATTGGCACCACACTGGTTTCCCATGATGGCAATGCTGTCGGGAGCCAAGTACTTATTCCTGAAAGCAGAAAGACAGCTCTTCATAAGGTGAATATCATTCAGGGATCAGACTGGCACACGCTTGTTGCAGAGCTGCCACTCACTGTGTTCCACCAGCCAACAGTAGCAGAGCCAGCTTAAGTCCACACTTCCCAACAGAGGTCAGTGACCCAGTGACAGGACATTTCCCACAGTCCTCCTTCCCACTGCTTCTTGCTCTTTGGTTTTCTAATGACAAACTAATCCCAAACCTCTCCTGACATGTCCTGCCTCATGCAGAGAAACTCAAAACTTGCTCCTGGCTCTTTGTCTTCTCCAGGCATTGCCCCAGCAGATCCACTGCTCTCTGCTAAGTCATTGTGCTCATGTCCTGCCCCCTTATATGGTCCAGGTTTTATCCTCTCACCCCATCCTTACTCCAAACACTCCTGGGCAGCCCCAGACAGTCAAGCCCCTCCAGCAAACAGGTTTCTTCATCATGTGAGAGCCTTGGGCCCTTTCCTTCATGATCATACAAGTTACCAGATGTTCCCTCTTCTTACTCTCAATGGAGGTTACAGATGAACCCCTCCCCCAACCACGGCAGCTTAGATGAGAGTGGCTGGGTACCCCTGGGGGTGCACATCTGCAGTGCTGCACTGAGTCCCTGGTATCCATCCCAAGCATCCAAGACTTGCCTTGAGTCATGCCTTCATCAGTTATCCCTCTACAGCTGGTTAGCTGCAACAGGGGCTTGGAAATTGGCCCTCTCAATCCAAACCCCCAAGTTCTGCTCTTTTTTTTTACCCCAGCTGCAGAGTGGGTACTTTGCTGTAGCCAGGAAGGAGAGCTAAGGCATCCAACACAGAAGGACTGATGGACACAGGGACCTCTGAAGGACACAACAAGGAAAGATGAGGGCACCCATGAACATGCAAGGCAGACTGGGAGGGCAGGAGGAGGCACATAAGAAAGAAAAGGTACCATCCAGGAGTCAGTATAAAGTATGGGCCACTTTTCTCTCAGCAGTCTCTAGGGCTAGTTGAATGACTTTCACCTCTGCAAATTGGCTTGATTTTCCTTCCCCTTCAGCAGCCTCAATGACTTGTCATGTGGGACTTCACACAGAAGCTTTCCACCTCCAGTGGTTTCATATCAATTGGCAGGATCCATCAGTAAATAAAGCATAGCTTCTTTCATTTTCTGGTAACTCGTTATATGGTGGTGCTTCTTGGACACAAGTCACCTTCTCAGGCAGTGCTCCAAAATCTCTGGCTTCTGGCCAATCCAAAATCTCTTCTAGGATTCTTGGGAAATTGGGTTTTCCCATTTGGGCTTGTGTAATTAATGCTACCCACTTGCTCCATGTAGCACTGGTTGCATGATGTGTTGAGGGAATGTTTCCTTTGAACATCCAGTGTAGGATGGGCAATCGTGGTGCCAAGAGGGGACATGCTTCTGTCCCAACAACTTCTGAGGGGGCTCAAACACCCTCATAAGCTGCTACTATCTCTTTTTCAGTTGGAGTATAATGGGCTTCTTATCCTCAATAACTCGGGCTCCAAAACCCTAATGGTCAACCTCAGGTTTCTCCTGCGGTCCTTTGCCGGAGGGTCCAGGTGAGGCCCTGCTCCCCAGTGTTAGCGTAGGAAAGAACACACAATCACGGAATGATTGGGTGTGGTGCTTTATTGAGAGCTCTGGAAGCCGGGGGTCCCCCCAGACCCAGATCTCGGCTTCATCGGACATTCAAAATGGATACAGTTTTATACCTTTCTTGTTACATAAGGATTCATGTTAATCATTAAAACCCATTGTTCCATTGATTCTACCCTAAGTAACAATGGTCTTTGTGATTCTTGCTTATGATTCTGGTTTGAGAAAATAATCATACTTAGTTACCAAAATAATATCACAATCGACAATACTATCATTTATCGTACTGATGATTGTACAGGTACAGATCCTCCTGACCTAACTTTATTCTTAAGGCCTATGTGCTCTTTCAAGAATCACCAGCATCCCTCCCCTTTCTCCCCCACCACCTAAGCAAAGTTATACTTGATTTGGTTAAAACAATAGCATGGAATAACATCCTGGTTACAGTGGAGTCGATGTCCTGTTCTCGGGCCCTGCTACTTCAGAAATCATTTTAACCCTATGCTATCACCAGCTGCAGTGTACAGTATATTTTGCACAGCTGGTCCTGTCTGAACAGGCCCAAGATCTACTGCGCAAGCTATTTCCTGTTTGATCTGCTCAAAGGCCTGTTGTTGCTCAGGGCCCCACTCAAGTGGTTCTTCTTCCAGGTCACTAAATAAATGGACAAGGCAAGTTTCAGGCCCATACCACTGATTAGTAAGGGAGGAAGAAGAAGAGGAAGAAGAAGAAGAGGAAGTAAAAGTAGGAAAGGAGGAGTTAGATCAAGAGGCAGGCCCTTCAACAAAGAAATCGAAGGGAGTGAGGCAAGTCAAACAGGAAACCAAAGTTACTTGGTCCCTGACCTCATCAGAACTTTGAGACTTGTGAAAAGATTATAGCCGCCAGCCAGCAAGCAGCTCCTGGATGGTGGCTAATGCCCTATGGGGATAGCTGCAGCAGTTGAAGGGCCTTCAGGTACATTTCAGGCAAAGTCCCCCCCAGGGGCTACACCCAAAAATGGACAACGGGTCATGAGTTTTCACACCTTTATAAGTTTGGTCCATTTGCATATTGGGGATTAATCTTTCAATTACAGCTTCAGGTAATGAAGTAATTTACCCCAAGTTTGCTCCTTGTCATAGCTAATCTATTAGCTAGACAAGATAAATCTGGTCATAACAAATCCAATTCGGCTGGCCTGACTCTCTCTGGAGGCAGGTCCCTGAGTGAACAATAGAACTCATGCAGAGACCTCAGCCAGTCAGTGAGTCCAGAAAGCAGACATATCACTAGTCAAGGAGCTGGGCAGGGCTAGGACTCGGACCAATCAGTGTCTAGAACCAGGAGTTTTGAACTTCCTATATAAGGGAGTTCCGGACAATAAAACAAGGCTGTTTGTCTCATGATCAAGAGGTCGGTCTGTCTGTGATTTCTGTCTCCCTACATACGACCATTCACATTACAGCACCTCCCCAACTCACTTTTGTTTACATCTCTTGGGGCCTGAGACAGTAAGGTGTCCTTGATTCCCAGGCCTAGAGAGAAATTGTTTTGTCTGACCAAAATGTGAAGACAGTATCTAGCACTGTATTTGGAGTTTAGAGCTATACACTAAAGAATTACAGAATTACAAATATATATTTTAAAAAAGAGCTAAAATCCTTAGGCATCACCTGGGGCCATAAAGAGCATCTGACAACATCTCCCACAACAGCTCCTGAATGCCAACACATTTTTATTCCACCTTCTCAGCAGGAACCCACCAGCTCCTGTATGCAGAGCTGACATCACCACCCAGCCCACATAGGTGCTCACGCATGTTCTACCCTCTGCCCACCTCTGCCTCTCCATCTGCCCTCCCTATTAGTCTGGGGGCTTTAGGAGACCCCAGGGAAAGCAATAGGGGAGGATGTCTGAGAGGTAACCTGCCTATCCCTCTGTCAAAGTTTATCCCAGAATCTCCCTACCCTGCAGCAGCTTCCAGTGTGCTACAGGGGCTCCTCAGGACCAGGATTTGGTCCCTCTGAGGCAGCACTGAAGGCAACCCCATTGCACTCCAGCTCAAGAGACACAGAGGTCACAAACCTTCAATTTTTCCCCCCTGGGGATCACAGCAATTGGCTCCAACTCTGCACAGCCCAATTTAATGGCACCACCAAGACCACCCTGTGCATCCAAAATGCCATGGCACCTATAAAATTATGTCTTGCCCCAGCAGAACACTGTTGCCCCCCTCAAGATCTCTGGTCTTGACCGTTTGTCCTGGGGTGATCCATAATGTAATCCATATCTATCTGTGCCCAAAAATTGTTACTGTTTCCTTAAGACCCTGCAGCCAGGAACCTTGTGGGGGGGCTGCTATCACGGGCACTTTTAAAGTCTACTGAAGCAGGCCGCTCATTCTCTTTAGCCACATGGTTTTTGCTTTGCTGGCTGCTTGGTCTTTGCTTAGGCAGAAACTTTTCCCTTTTTTTTTTTTTTTTTTTTTTTTTTTGTCTTGAAGAGGCCACAGTTAGTGGTTTTGAGCTGCCTTAGGGTGAATTTTGCAGGTGCCTGTCTGTAGTTGGGGGCATTACATGGACAGTAGCAGAGCAGCTGCACTTCAGTCTGAGTCTCTGGTGGCTGTAAGAGCCTGAATGAGAGATACAGGACTCCAGATGCCTCTTTAAAAGTGCTGTTTATTTCATTGATTGAAGTCACAGCAGTCATGGGTCGTGGGTAACAGAGCCAAACCTATAGCTGTCAGCATCAGCTTATAGGAAAAACCTGAAGCCATGTTAGTTTTGGTTACAATGCATTATATAGGTTTTTTTGCTGAGCATCTTAATACATTAAAAAAAATCAGCATCTGTAGTAAAGCATCTCCTACACCCCCAGCAGGTGTTTCCAAATAGGGAAAGAGTTTCAGCTTGCCTTTACACGTGTTAGGAAGTTTACCTAGATTCTTCCATACCCTCCTGACAAGGATTGGCTCAGAGCCAGCACAGGGCCATGGATTGGACTCTGAGAATGTAACTGAAAGACTGTTGCTACTCTCATTGGGCCAAGGGCCAAAAAGCTCACCTAAGCTGTTAAGTACTAAAGAGAGAGAACAAGGAAACTCCAGGCTTTTTAAGGAGGTGTAGCAAGCAAGAGAATTGTCTCTGTGCTGTGCTCGGCTTTGTTTTTGTTTTTTGTATTATTTTCCTTCTTTATTAAAACCTTTTTGATTTTTCAAGACGCACTCAATCATGCTGTCTTGCTAATTAATATTAGCCCTGTTTCTGCCAGGCTGGCCCTCAGAAGTGTGGGTAAAACCCATAAGTATCATACACAATACTTTTACCATTACTTCTAGCCTATCATAACTACTATCATTACCATATTATGATACAGTTTAAGCTTAAAGTTGTTTTTCAGTTTTCTTGCAGTGGAAAATTCTTAGACCTTTTTTCTACCTGGTAAAAACATGTTTTTTGTTTGCCTATAGTATCTTTTGCTTTTCTTGAGACCTCTTTCTGTTTTCTAAAAACATCTTTGTTTGTGGTCAACATATCCTTTGCTCTAGCCATAAAACCTCTTTCTAACTCGACTTTACCTTTTCTTTCTTAGTTGTCCAGTAACAACTGGCTCAGCGATTCTAGCTTTAGACATCCTTTATTCTTCTATATCAAAACTTGCTTTCATTTCTATTTCACTTACAGGTTCCACATTCAGAGAGCCTTCTGCTAAACATTCATATCTGTAAAACTTTCCTGTAAACTTTCATCTTTTCCAACAGGTGGCTCAGCAGCAGTGCCTGGCCAAAGAGAGAAAACATCAAGTGGCCCCAGCCCAGCTGCTTCACCTTACCATGCCTGCTCTGCTGTGCCTTGTGTGAGGAAGGTGCTGACCTTGGCTCTTAGTCTACCGCTGGAACTTCTCCATAACCTCCTGCCTTCCCAGGAGAAATCCGACACCATCCTGTCCATGCCTTTTCCTTGTTCCTAAAATTGAGAGCCAGATGCAGTTAAGGGATGAAGGGTTTTTACCTTGGCATTTAAAAAGGATCCTTATAGTGCAACACTTTGGCATGGTGGAATACGCCAAAATGCACACATGTGATAGAGCATGTATACAATTTTATAGACCTTGCAAATTAGCATATCTAACAAAGATGCCCCAATGAGAGGCTTGAATGAATAGCATTATATCCCTCCATCCCAAAGAATTCCCCCTGGATGGGCCTAATCCTAGTTTACAGTATGTATTCTAGAGAGGACCTTGGTTTCTCAAGGTAGTATAGGGCTTTCTGGCCTCCAGCTGTGAGGCCTCTAGGATGTTTGGTCTTCTGGACTAAGAGAACACCAGGACTATGCTAAGTTATCAGACTTAAGGAATTGCAACTATACATGCTAAGAGCACTGAGGATACATAAAAGGTATATAAAAGGGATATAAAAGAAAAGGCAAAAAATCATCATGGCATCATTGTCCCTTTGTCTTTCAAGCCATGAGTCTGCTCCTGCTGCACGCCATTTTGGAAAGGGTATTCCAGCATTTTATGTCTCTCTTTGTTCCCATGGGGTTTGTGAGATTTGGCAATTTTGTATTTAGCAGTTATTTACTGTTATTTTTTGCCTGTTGACATTCTGTTTGTTAGTAAACGTTGAGCTGATAGGGTCTTCATAAAAGACTAAGTTGTCAGGGTTGTCAGGGACATGGGGAGAGAGGGCGTATACATGTGCCCCTTGCATGGGGCAGTTGGGAATGGGGAAAGCTTGTTGCTGGGGAGGCATGGCATGACAACACCTCCTATCAAGTTGCAAGAAAGTCTCCACCAATGGACAGCAAAGACTAGTTGACTGGCAGACTTTGGGAGGGGCCAGAGTTGACTGATGCAACACCAGAGGTATAAAATGCAAAGCAGCCATTTTGTGGACAAGCCACTGGCAGTTGGCCATGCTCCCAGCACTGCCTTTTTTCCTAATTCAGTCCTTCGTTGTGTTTGTTGAGGTTTAATAAACCTTTAAAATTTTAAAGTGAGCGGTCATTTCTCACAACTGGGAGCTTGTCTGGGAGGAAAATCTCGTCTCAGTGGCCCTAGGAGATTTCGGAGGAGCGGCACGCCCTACCAATTTTGGAGGCTCAATCAGCTTCTCCTGGGGTCATCGGTGATTTGCAGGTCGACACCTCGGGGACAACAAAAGAACAAATAAGGAAAAAGAAGAGGGGGGAGAAGCCCCCCTGAAAACCTGTAGATGGAAAGATCTGAAGGATTGTGAGTATTGTGCATGGGGGAGATGGAGTCCAGGAGTGTGCTTGGAGTGTGAGTGAGACTTGAGAGAATTGGTTTGAAAGGGCATCATCCTCATGATTAGTTTGGCTAGATTGCCTGTAATCCGAGTGCAGGAACCTCAGCTCCGGTCAGTACTGCATAGGATCTGTACTGGAGTCCATCGGAGCTTAAGGACATTGGATGGTTGGTCGGATTTAGGGGTACTCAAAAGCACCTGGGAGAGCCAGGTTGAGAGTTACAAGATTAAGGGTGTGTTAGATTGGCAGCGAGACACAAAGTGAAAGAGCAGCGGGGAGAGGCTGCTGGCAGCCACTCATAAACGCCAGGCGCAGTAAAACCCGGCTCCATCAGCCTGGCTGTGCAGGGCTGCTGGTGGCAACTCGGAAGCGCCAAGCGTGGTAATATCCAACGGGGCTGGCCCAGCCGTGCGGGGGTCTCTGGGTCGCAGACTGCAGGCAGGAGTGAATCCCTGTGGGCCTGCACTCATAAAGGACTGGGTGGCACAAGGGAAGGCACAGGTCTCTCCCATCTCTGTTGCCGCCCACGCATTCTAGTCCCTTGTGTGCACATGCAGCACGCAGGGTCAGTTGCAGATCCACCACAGTCCCAAGCAGGTGGGTCGAGAGAAAGAGAGGGTGAGAGGGAGGCGAGGCACAGGCCTCGCCCCCGGGTTCCCCCTGTGTGGGAGGCTGTCTGTGAGCTCCCCGCTCCTGGAGTGAATTGCTGCGGCGGAGCTCACCCTTGCTGGGGCGGGGGCGGTGCGGTGGTGGCGGCTGGGGAGAGCAAGAGATGGCGTTGAAAATGCTGCTGTGGGCCAAGAGAGAGGGAGCCAGCACCACCAATGGGCAATAATGCCAGAGCAGTCATAACTCTGTTGAGGCTCGTTCAGCCTCGCTCACTAGCCCCATTGTGGCGGGGACAGTGAGTCACTTAATTGATACAATTCTGCGTTTAGCCAGCATATTATGAGATCCCTTTGCTTTTTCTACTAAACCTGCAACATAAAAAGAATTTGTTAAAAGGAAACATGAACTTAGAAAAAACGTGCAGAACAGCTGTTAGCTTCATTTTGAGATATGGCTTTTCTACTTTCTTAAAATTTGATTTTTATTCTTTGGTGTTTGGATTTTACTGTATGATTACAGGGTTCTGAGATTTTCTTGAGGTATCTGTAAAAGAAAGGCAATTGTTTTTAGGGGTGTATGACTTTTTAAATTAATTTTAAAGATGAATTTAATAACTTAAGTTTTAGGGTAATGAATAGAGAATTTTTTCACAAAATTTGTGAGGGCAATTTGTAAAACTTTTGAGTTTTGAAGTAACTATTTCAAATAAATATATGTGGCAGGCAAAATATTTTTGTAAAATCTTTTCCTGAAAAGGAAAAAAAAATCATGAATTAGCTTTTATAATTACTTTTGATATAGATTTTTTTGGCAAGTTGTGATATTTTTACCTAATTGACAAAATAAAAAAACTCATTTCAAAATCATTAGATGGTTCTTTTCTTGAGATTTCACTTAAAAATCAGCTTATAAAATTATGGATTTTCTCATAAAGCTGTAAATAAAAAAGGATAGGTTAGAGTTTGAAGTATTTTAAAGGGGTCTTGAGCTTTTTTGGTGATTTTAATGCTATGTCTTTACTGCAAATCTTGTATCAGGTACTGCTGAGATGGCATGGTTGGCTGTTGCTGCTTTGTAAAGTCTCTTCCTCTTTCCAAAGGTTCTCTGTCATTACCAAGGGTTTACTTCCTCTCCCCCCTTGCTGCTGCTTCGCCCTGCTCCGCCAGAGCCGGGGCTACTTGACTCTGCCCCGCCAGAGCCGGCACAGGTCTGGGGCAACGGCCCCAGCCGCGCCTCTTTTCTCTTACATCTCCAGCACAGGGGCTGGCAGTCGCTGCTGCCTTGCCCTGGGCTGGTCTCCATATCTCGCCAGGCACAGGAGGTTGGGGAGGGTGTTGCCATTTGATTCAATAAACTGTATTTAGATAGTAGTAAACCTTAATAGTTGACATTTAATTGACATTAGTAGTAGTCATGCTAAGGCTTGGTAGGCCGCATATAACCTGTAGATGAACTGTTATAGCAGATTTTGTAATGTAAGCAGTGTAGCTAAGAGATAATCACTTATCTAAGGAGTGTATCCATTTATCTAAGGAATGTACCTTTTGGCAGAAACTTAAATGTCAGAGAGATTATTGTACCAGGTAATGAAAATGAAGTAAGAATTTGTGATGATGAAGAAATCATGTAAAGAAACATATAAAAACCCTGTGATTTTTCTGTGAAAGGGGGCTCTGTCTTTGGACGCTAGTCCACAGGCTCCCGGGCCCTCAATAAAGCACCGCATAAACGACTTCGGTTGTTTGTGTCTTCTTCGGATCGGGCAACAGTTTTCTGGCGACCGCGGCAGGACTCCGAAGGTGGCTGGGGCGGTTCGCGTTCTGATCCACTCCACGCCGGCACCGAGTGATTCTTGGGGAGTCATCGGTTCGTGCCTGACCCCTGCGCCTGGCAGACGACTGCAAAAGGTAAGCCCGAGGTGCTTTATTTTCTGGTTCTGGTTTGGGTGCCTGCCCATAAGACGAGGCGGCGATCCTCGCAGGGTTGGGCTAAGATGTCTGGTTGGTCTGGTAAGCCTAGGCGCCGGCTGTCAGACGCGGCAAAAGCTGCGCAGGTCCGGCACTTGCCCCTCGCGGCGTCGAGAAGCGGCAAGTTGGATTGGTCTGGTATTTATCTGGTATTTATTTTTGTTGTGTGAGTGTGTGGTATAATTGATTCTGTTAAACTGTCAATATTGATTGTGGTTATCATTGTTTTGTACGTTGCTGCATATTGATTGTTGCGTTGTTGTACAGTTGTTAGTGAAACTGGTTCAAAATGCCATTCAAGGCACTTAAGTCTATGGTTCAGTTCAATAAGGGTATACCCAGAAATACTCCGCTAGGATGTTTATTGAGGAGGTGGAAAAGTGAAGGGTTTCTCCAGGAGATGAGTAAGGATAAGATGATTGATTATTGTAATCATTGGTGGCCAGAATATGAGCGAGAAGGGCCGTCATGGCCAGAAAATGGCACTGTGGATCATGATACCCTGAATTCATTAATGCAGTATTTAAAGGAAAATGAAAAATGGGATGAGGTACAGTATTTAGACTTGTTTTATTTACTGCGCCGTAAAAAGGAGTGGCAGACTGAATGTGGAATAATGGTATTGGAAATTCCAGAGTGCGGGGGTTGTAAAGAGAAATCTAAATGTGTTCAGTGCTTAGCCTTGACCTCTCGACCAGAAGAGGATTTGTCTTTAATGGTGTCACCCGGTGCGCCTCCTGCTTCACCCCCCCTGCTGTTTCACCCCCTCCTGCTGTCTCACCCCTCCCCTCTGTCTCACCTCGTTCCTCTTTGTATCCACCGTTACCAGAAAGCAGTACAGAGGAAGAGGAGGAGGAGGAAGAGGAGATGGCAAACATAACAGTGGCATCAGGGAATGCTAAAAAGGTTGTTATACGTCCTCCAACCCCCTCCCCTGTTTCTCCCCAAAATCGGCGAAATACTCCACTCGCGGCACGAACCAGACAGGGACTTAAGAATCATGGGGAACCCCAGCTTATTGCCCCTTTAAGGGAAGCTATGGGACCCCAAGGAGAGAAAGTGTTTGTGAAAGTGCCTTTCTCCCCAGGAGATTTGGTGATTTGGAAGCAGTCAGCAGGCAGTTACCGTGAGAATCCTGAAAGAGTGGCGCGGGTGGTCAAAATGATCATTAAAACCCAAAATCCAGATTGGAATGACATGCAGGTTTTGTTAGATACCTTAATGGATTCCACTGAAAAGGAGATGGTGTTGCGAGCAATGAAAGAGCGTGCTCGAGAAATGATTAGACTGCGTTTAGCTGGAGGGACTGTGAATGACTTGGTACCGAGTGATGATCTGGGATGGGATCCGAACAGGGGTGAAGGAATGGAATCTATCAGGGAATATCAGGAGTTGTTAGTAGAAGGAATCAGGACTGGAATGCCTAAAACACTAAATTGGTCAAAATTGTATTCAGTTAGACAAGATAAGAATGAATCACCTTCAGCATTTTTAGAGAGACTTAAGGAAACTGCTAGGCGCTTCACTGATTTGGAAATCGACAGTGAAGCAGGAAAATTGCAGCTTGCTTTAATCTTTTTAGGTCAGACACAGGAAGATATACGTAAGAAACTGCAGAAATTGGAGGGAAAAGATACTCGAGATTTAGATAAAATGTTAGAAGTGGCTTGGAAAGTTTATAACAATAGAGAAAAAGAAACTGCCAAGAAACAGCAGGCGAATATATTAGCTATAATGCAGCAAGCTGGTGATAGAGGAAGAGGCAGAGGTGGCTTTGGGCGTGGTCGTGGCTTTGGACGTGGTAGGGCAGGATTCCAGAATGTTGGATTTGGAAGAAGGGGGGTGGCCCCTCCCGGTCCCCAGCAAGGAGGGATTGCTCCCAATCAGTGCGCGTTCTGTGATCAGATAGGACACTGGAAAAATGAGTGTCCAGTGAAAGCTGGACTGGGAGGAGTACCGGGAGGAGTGCCAGTGAATAGCCCAGCAGGTTACCCCATGAATCCAGAAGGTGTCGCCCAAGCATTAGTTTTGGGAAACTATCAGAATCAGAGCTGACTAGAACAGGACTTGAAGGTTAGAATTGATATTGATGGGAAAGAACAAGAATTTACTGTGGATACGGGGGCAACGTATTCGGTTTTAAATAAAAGATTGGGACCTATTAGTAATACTACCATACAGGTAGTAGGGGCTACAGGACAATTGGAATAAAGACCCTTTTTACAACCATTAAATTTGAAATTTGGAGGGAAGGAATTAGACCATCAGTTCTTGTATATGCCTAATTGCCCCAAGCCACTACTGGGCAGAGATTTATTGTCATTATTGAATGTCAAAATTATATTCGAACATGGATGGGTAAAATTAGAAGTTCCGGGAGAAGAAATTGCTAAATTGTTTGTAATAAAGGAAATTGATCCCTCTCCTATTCCCATTGAAGTGGATCAAGCTGTAGTGCCTTGGGTTTGGGAGACTGGGAACCCTGGTAAATCAAAGGCTGCCCAGCCAGTGGTAGTAGAATTAAAAGAAGGGGCTCAGCCAGTCAGAATAAAACAATACCCAATTAAATTAGAGGCTAAGAAGGGTGTTGCTCCTTTGATAACTCAGTTTCTAGCACAAGGGATTTTGCAGGAATGTGAATCAGAATTTAACACTCCTATTTTTCCAGTTAAGAAACCAAATGGTAAGTATCGTTTAGTGCAAGATTTAAGGGCAATTAATAATATTGTTAAAGACATTCACCCAGTGGTTGCCAATCCGTATACTTTATTAACATCTGTGTCAGAAAAATTTAAATGGTTTTCTGTTATTGATTTAAAAGATGCTTTCTTCTGCATCCTTTTGGCATTGGAAAGTAGGAAATACTTTGCATTCGAATGGGAAAGTCCTGATACTGGAAGAAAAAGACAGCTCACCTGGTCTCGGTTGCCGCAAGGTTTCAAAAACAGTCCTACAATATTTGGAAATCAATTGGCAAAAGAATTAGAAGAGTGGAAGACTGCTGAGGTAAGAGAGTCACCTTTCTCTTATGTCATTCTCCAGTACGTGGATGATATCTTTCTAGGAACAGAGGAAAAAGGAATGTGTCTGAAATTGACTATTGCTTTGCTGAATATGCTAGGTCAGGCTGGCTACCGAGTGTCAAAAGAAAAAGCACAGTTAATAAAAGAAAGTGTAATATATTTGGGATGTGAAATCACCCAAGGCCAGAGACGGTTGGGAGTCAATCGAGTGGAAGCTATTTGTGCTATTCCCCTTCCCAGGAACCATCAGGAATTAAGGTCTTTTCTGGGAATGGTGGGATGGTGCAGGTTGTGGATTCTGAATTTTGGACTTCTAGCTAAACCATTATATGAAGCTTTGAAAGAACCGCAGCTGAACTGGGATCGACAAAGGAAAAAGGCCTTTGAAGACTTGAAACAGGCCTTGAAAGAAGCTCCGGCATTAGGCCTTCCAGATTTAAATAAAGACTTTCAGTTATATGTGAATGAGAGACAGAAATTAGCACTGGGAGTGCTAGCTCAGAGACTTGGTTCTTGGAAACGCCCGGTAGGGTATTTTTCAAAGCAACTAGATGCAGTAAGTGCTGGTTGGCCGTCATGCTTGCGGGCAGTTACGGCCACAGTGATCCTCATCCAGGAGGCCAGAAAATTGACTTTGGGGAGGAAAATAGAGGTATTTGTGCCTCATATGGTACTGGCAGTTCTGGAACAAAAGGGGGGTCACTGGCTTTCGTCCAGCAGGATGCTACAATACCAAGCAATTCTGAGAGAACAGGACGATGTGGATCTGAAAATAACTAATCATGTTAACCCAGCAGAATTTCTCCGCAGTGAGCAGGAAGAAGGAGAACTAGCACATGACTGCATGGAGGTGATTGAACAGGTGTATGCCAGCCGAATTGATTTGAAAGATGTCCCAATGGAAAACCCGGATTGGGAACTGTTTACCGACGGGTCCAGCTTTGTGGAAAATGGTACCAGGTATGCGGGATATGCAGTGGTGACAGTTACAAGCATAGTAGAGGCAAAGGCCTTGACCCCTGGAACCTCAGCTCAGCGAGCTGAGATCATTGGACTCACCAGGGCCCTAATGCTAAGCTCAGGAAGGAAGGTGAATATATGGACTGATTCTAAATATGCCTTTGAGGTTGTGCACATTCATGGCGCCTTGTGGAAAGAACGAGGATTGCTGAACTCTCAAGGAACTACTATCAAATATAAAACTGAAATTCTAGCCTTGCTAGATGCAGTACACCAACCTGAAAAGGTTGCAGTAATGCATGTGAGAGGTCATCAGAAGGAAGAAGGAAAAATATATCAAGGAAACAGGTTGGCTGATATCACAGCACGAGAAGTGGCCAGAGAAGTATGGACCCAAATGGCTTTGATACCCACTAAGGTGAGTCCTGTAACTCCACATTTGATCCAGGAACCGAAGTATTCTCCAGATGATGAAAAACTAGCATCACTACTGCAAGCGCAAAAGAATGCAACTGGATGGTATGTAACAGCCATGGGACAAGTTGTAGTTCCCACCCGAATCATGAAAGCTATCTTAGAAACTGAACATAATAAATGCCATTGGGGAGCAGAAGCACTGGTAAAATTTCTAAAAAGAGAAGTAATTTCTAACCAGATGTTAACGTTGGCAAAACGGGTGAATGCCATGTGTTCAACTTGTTTGAAGAATAACCCAATAGTTAGGAAACAGATCCAGTTAGGGAAATTACAAGTGGGGCCCGAACCAGGAGATTACTGGCAAGTAGATTTCTCAGAATTACCGAAAGCACAGAACTTTAAGTATCTTTTAGTGTATGTATGCACTTTTTCAGGCTGGCCTGAAGCCTTTCCTTGTCAAACAAATCAAGCAAAGGAAGTAGTCAAAACACTGTTGAAGGAAATTATTCCTAGATTTGGGGTACCGTTAGGATTGTCATCAGATAGAGGCCCACACTTTATAGCGGGAATAGTACAAGAGGTAGCTAGGATGTTAGATATATCTTGGGACTTACACACTCCTTGGCGACCTCAATCGAGGGGTCAGGTAGAGCGGATGAATCAAACAATTAAGGGACAAATTAAGAAAATTTGCCAAGAGGCAAAAATACAGTGGCCACAGGCATTGCCATTAGCATTGCTCAGAATTAGAATCAAACCCAGGGAGCGATTAGGAGTTAGCCCATATGAAATCCTATATGGGAAGCCATACCATGCTAATGTGCTGAAAGGGGATTTGCATGTGCAAGGTGATCAGACAATATTTGGTTATATCATGTCATTAAACAAAACTCTTAATGCCCTAAGGGGAGCCCTGCAGTGGAACCGACCTATGCCACTAGAAAACCCGGTGCATGACATCCAACCAGGAGACCGAGTGTATGTGAAAAATTGGTCCACCCACCCCTTGAAAGAAGCATGGGACGGCCCACGTCAAGTGATCCTGACAACCTACACTGCGGTAAAGGTCGAAGGAATCGACTCATGGATTCATTATACTCGGGTCAAGAAAGTCCCTGCACAATGGGAGACTCAGTTAGTCTCTCCAACACGGATGATTTTTCGCGGAAAGTAGCATTTTTAATTATATTGTTACTGGTAATAACAAAACCAATTCTTGTTAATGGTTCTGTTGTAGTTGCAGTTACCGAACCAGTGGTTGGTGTTATGGATGGAATGGATGTGAATCTGACCTGTTTTATAACGAATGACCAGAAAACTGAAATCCAGAATGTACGGGCAACCTGGAAGAAAGGTGCTGATTATCCAGAAGCAAATATTCTCACAGTTTGGGATAAGGATGCACAAAGAGGAAATACCACATTACAACTGAAGCAAGTCAGGCAAGAGGATATGGAAATATACATGTGCATTGTAAAATCCCGAAAAAGCTTTGATTACAAGCAAATTAAATTGAGAGTAGTGCCCTGGAAATTGAGGAAAGACACTCCATCCCAGGAATCTGTAGAGATAAAACCCCCCTGGACTGTACAAGGTATGTGGGATGGACTTCCTTTGCAGGTAAACTGTTCATTTGTGTTAAAACAAGAATGTAATCAGACATTGCAAGTTAAATGGTGGAAAGGAAACAATCAGAAATTATGGGAGAAAATAGACCAAGGAATTAGCTGGTGGGAAAAGTCTGGAAAAGGTATAGGATGGTTGAATATTAGTAACCCTCAAATTGGCTCTACGGAAGGAAAATATTTGTGTTTAGTGATATGTGAATTTGATGCTGATTATGGAATAAGAATAGTAGAAGTTGGACAAGGAACCAGGCCCACTCACATAGTATCCCTAATAGAAAAGAAACATAGAGAGCTGAGAGATACAGAAGTAGCTGTACATCAAAGTCACGAATAGGAGAATTTGGTAGTTGGATTAATTAGAGATTTTGGGATAGTGCAAAACGTATCCCGAATCACAGCATGCTTGCCACTCCCACAAGCGGCGAGAGAACCAATTCCGTGGGGAATAATTCCTATTCCATTACCGCCTAAAGTGACAGAAAATACATCTACTGTATGTCAAATTGAAAGAAAAGAAAAAGAAATAGTGACTGATAAAAAGGAATACTCCCTGACACCGCAATATTCATCCATTTGGAAATGTAATGAAAAAGGTGGCAAATATGAAGCAAAACCTGGGCTATATGGAGGACTCGGGAATTATGGTTGGTGCTATGACGCTACAGTAACAAAAATTAAAACAAAACAACCTTACCAGGAAGTTAAGTGTCAAAACATAAGCCAGCAGCATGTAGTTTGGGATGATTGGAAAACCGTATGGGGTCCGAGCTTATTGGAACATTACAGCTATATTGGAACAGTGAACTGGTGTATACAATGGACAGGAAGTAAAAATCAAACCCTAGTGGAAGTCTATAAGACAGAAACCTCTACAAGAGAAATTAAAGCAACTAAGGAAAGCTGGAATTGTACTAAAGTCATTACATGTGATACCCCTGAAAGTCAGATCAGTCTAGCTCCTCTTAGAGTATTACTTAAGTGGGGATGTGAATGTAGGAAAATTAATCATACAATTATAGGAGAAGTAGCCGCACTGAGCAGAAACAATGGAATTAAAAGAGCTGTAAGTTGTAGAGATACTACAATCAGAAGTCCAGGAAATCTAGTTTGGGTAATGGGACATGGGCAATGGACTACACATATTCCTATAGATGGGCCAGTGACACAAATCACTCTAGGAGTCCCCACCCTTTGCCCTCTGTGGAAACAATCAAAATTAAAATATAACCGGAAGAAGAGAGAAGTAGATGCATTCACTGAGCTAGAAAATGAATGGCACGAGCCTGATGGTGGAGTTAAATTTGGGTGGGCTTTGGAATCACTATTTGCACCTGTAGCCACCTATAGGAACAGAGAAATGCTGTACAAACTGCTAGGGCAGACTGAGAGATTAGCAGCAGCCACTAAGAAAGGATTCAAAGATATGGATTTGCAATTGCAAGCCACATCCCGAATGACTTTGCAGAATAGGATGGCATTAGATATGCTATTGTTAAAAGAGCATGGTGTATGTCAGTATCTAAAAACAAAAATTGACCATTGCTGCATCCATATTCCAAACATGACTATTGAAGTGGAAAAAGATATCTCTCAATTAGAAGCAATTGAATCCAAAACAAAAGAAATTGAAAAAGAAGCACAACACAATTGGATCGGAGAAATTTTTGAATCTTTAGGACTTCAGGTTTCTGGATGGGTTTCGTCAGCAATACAGTACATTCTGTTGTTTGCAGTTCTATTATTAATTATTTAGTTAATGTATAAGTGTGTTTTAAGAGTCATCGAAAAGGAAACAAACCGTACCAGAAGAGTGATGAAAGCCTTGACAAGAACTAACGAAATGTACCTGCCTCCTCCGAAATATGAAGTAGCTATCGGGCAAGAAAATCCAGCGTATGAAGGACCCGATGATAATTAAGAGTTGAGCATCCTTGCAGAAGACTGAAGAATGCTCAAAAGGGGGGAATTGTTGCCATTTGATTCAATAAACTGTATTTAGATAGTAGTAAACCTTAATAGTTGACATTTAATTGACATTAGTAGTAGTCATGCTAAGGCTTGGTAGGCCGCATATAACCTGTAGATGAACTGTTATAGCAGATTTTGTAATGTAAGCAGTGTAGCTAAGAGATAATCACTTATCTAAGGAGTGTATCCATTTATCTAAGGAATGTACCTTTTGGCAGAAACTTAAATGTCAGAGAGATTATTGTACCAGGTAATGAAAATGAAGTAAGAATTTGTGATGATGAAGAAATCATGTAAAGAAACATATAAAAACCCTGTGATTTTTCTGTGAAAGGGGGCTCTGTCTTTGGACGCTAGTCCACAGGCTCCCGGGCCCTCAATAAAGCACCGCATAAACGACTTCGGTTGTTTGTGTCTTCTTCGGATCGGGCAACAAGGGGAAGCTCCCCCCCGCACCGCTTGTGTCAGCTCCTCCGGGTACTTCGGGAACACACTGCTCCGTGCTGCTTCTGAAACTCGTTCTCCGATGCAGAGAGATTGTAGGACACGTGGGAAGTGCTCCAGTTCAATCTCAGAGTTTGTTTACTTTTTTCCAGCGTGGGAGCAGACATTTTGGAACAGGCAGTTTCCTGTATGTCAGTTCCAGTTCTTACGCCTGTCACAGCCAGGGGCATGCCTCCCCTTGCTGGGCGGTGATGAAGGGCTGTCACTGGGACCTGGTACGGCCCATAAAAGGGGTGTGTCTCATGACTGGATTGGGAGGAGACTTTGTGTCCGAGAAGGTGTGCTGCAAGGTAGGGCTGGATGGTAATGCCCACGAAAGGCAGCCGTCCACGCCGCAACAAGATGGCTCCGAATAAGTGGCTTTCCTTTGTCCTCAGGATCTATTTTAAACTCGCACGGCTATTTTTCACGAACTTGGTTTTCTTGAGACTACTACCAGAAGGAGGATAACAGGAACACAAAGAGACAGAAGGGTGAAGGGGACAGAGAGCAAGTTTCACATGGCCAGTGCTTACCTACTCTCCGCGTGGGAGGAAGGAGGGGGAGGCAGTTTGGAACTGTCTGGATCAGTCTGCTCCCTGCTTTTCAGGGTTGCTGTGCTTTTCTGGGTCGGGGAAATACAGCATACATTTTTATATTTGCTTCTACTTTGGGTGGAGCTGCCTTTGTTTTTTAACTTTGCTTTGCTCCATTTTTTTCTGCATTTGGACATGCGGCGGCTGCTTTTTTTTTTTTTTTGTGGTTTCAGGTATGTTTCAACTCGCAATGCAAGATTTTTCACTTTCTGATGTTTCAAAGTCTACAGCAGTACGAAATGGGACGTCATTCCAAAGTAGATCTCTCTTTTTTCTCCAGATTGTATAACTTTCACCTCACTCTGTCCTAAAAGTCCCGTCTAAGTTTTTCTGCAGCCATAGCTCAGGAATTGTTTATAGACTCATTTACAAGTCTTTTGAGCTGTTTGTTCTCAAATTAAAGTCTTAAATTGCCAACTTATAAATAAAATAAAATAAATGTCTCACTCAACTACTGAAAAACTGGGTGCTTCTTTTCACTCACCGAAACGGCTGTCTGAGGCTTCCCCAGCTCCCTTGGTTTATTCTTCAGGCTTCCTCTGAAACGCAGTGGTTCTGCCTGTGATCTCAGCTCTGCCGAGACACGGTGTTCCTCTCTTGTAGAGGAAAATCAGTCCTTAGGACTTCGCTTCGCGTTCTAGGAAGCCTTTTCCAGCTAAGTCTCCCTCACACCAGCATAGGAGATAGGCGAAATGCCCCCTCTTTTGGCATTCTGCCCCCAAATCTGGATTTTTTAACGACCAAAAATCTAGCATGGGTCTGAATTAAAAAACAAAAACCAAGGGAAAATATGGCCTATGTAAATGGAAGGCCAGTCTACAAGAACCTGAATTGGTAATCTTAATATAAGGTGTCCAAGTTCTGGGCACCATTTGATACAATTCTGCATTTAGCCAGCCTGTTATGAGCCCCACGAAGATGTATCAATGTCCTGGTTTAGGGCAAATTTAGGAGGAAACCTCTGAATAGGATCCCTCTGGGAGGGAAACCCAAATGGCCCCTAACCAACCAGTCCAGGAGAAAATCTCCTCAGAGAAAAGCGGAAAATACTATTTAACAAAGTGCCCACAAGCATAAAGAATTAATAATATGAAACAATAAAACCTCTTGTTCTGAAGTGAGATGGCAAATTGAGAAAGTTCTTGCTGTGGATGTAGCTCGGCTCTCTCAGTCTTTTATTAGTCCCAGTCCCTCCGGTGCTGCTGGAAAATGCCAAGGTCCAGGCCCCGGTGGGCCACAGATGTGAGCTCCCAATGCTCTTCTGGGTTTTTCAGTCCAGGAAAGGTTTAAACAGTGCAGATACTGAATGGGAGAAATCAGGCAGCAGCACAGAGTCTGTGAGAAATCAAGCCACGTAGTTTTCTCACACTGACCTGAGAAATAGTAAGAAGGAATCAAAACAATCATTGGAAGGTGAAAAACTGTTAAGGTGGAAAATGGCTAAGGTAGAAAACCGTTAGCAGCTGATATTTTTCTAGTCTGTTGTTTACTTGGAAATAATGGTCAGGGGGTGTTGTTCTGGGTGTCCAAACACGTTTCTTTTTCAAAACTGTCTATATAAAGGGAGGTGAAAAATAAAGATCGCTTCTCTCTCGTCTGGAGAACAGAAGTCTGTGTGTTGTTTCTACCGCCATTCCTAATCAGAGCGACATCTGGTGGACCAGACTGAAGAACTGCCACCCGCTTCCCCCCAGAGAGGTAAGCGACATATCCCCCACACCTTCCTGGAGGAGGCTGGTCCCTTTTGACCACCGGAAAAAAGGACCCAGCCAAGTAGAGTGGGTCTGGGATGGCACCTTGATGAAGCTAGAGTTCATATTCCTGGGACGGACCACTGCGTAACTGCAATTCTGCATACGTGGGCCGTCAGGGCACAGGCTTCTCCTAAAATGGGAAACCAAAGTTCCGCTGAGGAACGACTTGTCCTCTCTGTGTAAAAGGACGTATTGCCAAGCATGGGATTCACAGTATCAGAAGAGTCCCTGTGTGCTTTGTTCCAGTGGGCAAAAGCCCATGATTTTACAGTGACCTCCGACAATGCCTTTAGTCCAGATGCTTGGCAGTCGGTAAGGGACCGCTTATGGTTCGAGATAACTAATGGAGATACTGGTATGTGTAGCCTGACGGCCACCTGGGGCACACTCTCTAAAGCATTACAGCTTTGGCCATCTCTGGAGGGGGATGTGGGAATGGAGGATTTGGATGCCCAGGATGCCTTTTCTATGCACACTGAGATGGTGGAGGTGGCGGGACCTGGGACGCTGCAAGCAGCATGCCCTTGGCTCCACTCAGACTTTTGAGGGACATGGGAACTGCGCAAATGACCTATCTCTCGCCGCGAGACTATGTCCTTCCAAAATATCCCTCCCCTCAGGATCTTATAATGTCAAGGTATCTGTCACCTGCTGAACTGTTTGCAAGGGCTCCGTCAACACAATGATGGCGGGGAAGCGGCGAACGCACCACCCCTCTCAGCACAGGAAGCTGCCACGGGAGAGCATTAGCTGCAGACAGCTTCCTCCGGGCTCCCTGTGCTCCCACACCCCCCATGCTGCCCTTCTTGGCACCGCAAGTGGCTGCAGGGGAGCCTTTGCTGCAAACAGCTCCCTCCGCCCCCCCCCCCCCCGCCCCCCCCCCCCGCTCCCTATGCCTTCTTTTCCAGCATCACAAATGATCGTACAGCAGTCCCCACAACAGACCGCTAGCGTGGTGTGAAGCCAGGGATACTGATAATAATAAGAGAGAGTTGGACTGAATCAAACGCAGGTCCGAGCAGTGTGGTTACTTCTACGTTGTCCATTTATTATGTGCAGCATGGCGGCTTATATACAATTCTACATAGTTTATACATGTAATAACTTTTTCATTGGCACACAGCAGAGGAAAGAATGCAAACATACATTATTCGGTTTACTCTTAAGGTGGCTAACACGTGCTTATTAACAACTCTATTCAGTGACCTTCAACACCCCATTGTTGGAGTCCAGGGCATCCCTCTGGGCGCCCTGGGAAAGTCACAGACCTCAGTAGAGAGGCCGGGACCCGAAAAAGAGGGTCTGGAGTCTGTGCAAGGGGGTTTGCCTGGCACAGAGCCCAGGAAGACACAGTCTTTGATTTTAGTCCATGAGAAAAACATCTAACAGAGAGAAGAATTGCAAAGTCACAAAGGTGTTACTGAGAGTAGTGTAGTTATCACTGTGCAGAAGATTTTGTAGTTTTGGATTTTTAGAATGTAGATGCAAAGGGACAAGATGGTGATTTTAGGGCGGTGCCCTGGGTTCTTTTTCTTCTCCCTTGGCATCCATCTTCTGCAGTGACGTGGGCACAAAGTAGTTTCAGTGGATTGGATCAGAGTAGAAATGACCCTGTTAGTATAGGTGATAGACATTGGCATAGAATTGTAAACAATGGGTATGTAGTTATCTGTATAAGAGGTAGCGACCTCCCATCACAGAGTGGGAGTCGCCTTGTGTCCGAGCTGCTGTGAACACCTTCACCGGACACAGGGGAAGGGGAGTCACCTCGTGTCCAGGCTGCTGTGAATATCTTGGCTGGACACAGAGAATTGTAAGATAAGAACTAATAAACAACGTGAGAAACCAGAAAACCAAGACCTTGAGACTCCCTTCATTCTCACGCCGAACACCGAGCACCGAGCTCAGCACAGAACACAGAGACACAGAGTCAGACAGCAGACCCTAAATCCTTCAGAGGTCAAGAGGGAAAATCACTCCCTTCGTGCCCACATGAACCACCAGCCTTGGAATCTCGGGTGAGAAAACAACCAGATAAAACCCTAAGACCCCATTATTTTTCTCAGACACCTTAATATCTAATTCTAACTGCGCCACAACTTACTAAGAAATTTTATATTCGTCACAGGCTTCAAGGCCTCAAAAAGGCCTCAGGTCAGGCCTCAGTTAGGGTAGTTCAAGGAGGTCTAAATATAAGTCATGCCCTCCTTTCCTGAGGAAATCTGTAACAGTGGTGGGAGGCGCTATCCCCTCAGCTCCCCCGTTTCCATCTGCAGGGCCTGCGCATGCACCTGTACCATCTCCTCTCTCCTGTGAATATGGATGCGCTGGCACCGTGCCTCCTGTCATTTTGGAGCCACCGTCCGCCTCAGCAGCTCCAGCCGGCCCGCCCTCCTCCGCTCCCTACAGACTGCCCTGTGTGCCATTGTGCTGGGAAATGGACAGTGGTCTCGATGACGACCAACAGCTTGCCTCACAGTGAGGGGGGTAACCTGGCAGCTAAGTGCCAGGACCACCGCACTGCGAGATTGTTCCAGAGCCACCTCTGGACTACCACCATGTCAGGTGACCGTGCGTCCAAAGCATCCAGGACGCTTTTGGGAACTAGTAAAAAAGCGAGCTTTGGAAATGAGTGATTAGGATTTATTAGAGAGGATGGAGAAGCCTGAGAATGGAATTATTAACGACATAGATACTGGGGGGAGGGAAATGGAAGGAGGTCCAGAGGCTGCTCCAGGTTCTGATGAGATGCAAATGGATCAGGTCAGTGGGACACCACAAGGGCGTGCCCAAGCCTTCCCTGTATTCAAGGCTGCCTGGAACTCGGGACAGGCTGACAGGCATGATGTTATAGCATGGAAAGTTGTACAGGACATACAAGATAAAGTGGCAGGGTATGGGCTTGGCTCTGCAGAAGTTATGCAGATTATCAGGGTGTTAAAAACTGATGTACTTGCTCCATTTGATATTAGACATCTGGCTCAAGTGTTGTTCCAGTCTGTGCAATTTGAAGTCTTTGAGGACAACTGGAGGCAGATGGCTGAAACGACTGCAGCAGAGAACATGCGCTCGCCTCCATATGATCCTAGCTTCGCTGCTGGAGTAGATATTCTTATGGGGATAGGTAATCATTCTAATCTTGATGCCCAGGCTCATTGGGACCCTCAACTTCTCAAGCAAGGACAAAAAATAGGCATTGGAGCAATACTAAAGACTATAGAAACAGCTGATCCCAAGACACGATATGTGAAAATCACTCAGGGATTAAAGGAATCATTTCCGTCGTTTGTTGAGAAAATAGCAGCAACCTTGGAGAAGCAGATTGAGGACGATAACTTGAGACAAATTCTATGTAAACAACTAGCAAAGGAAAATGCCAATGCAGATTGCAGAAAGATTATAGAGGCTCTGCCAGGGGACCCTTAGTTAACAGATATGGTCCAAGCATGTGCTAAAATGGGTTCTGTAGAACACAAGATGTCTGCTTTGGCTGCTGCTATACAACAGCAACAGGCAGGCTGTGGAGGTAGATCACAGAAACAAACATAATGAGGGCAAGAAAAAACAGGTTAAGCAGAAGAAAAAAGGAAGTAAAGGAAAATTCCTGTGTGCTAGATGTGCAAAGCCAGGTCATTATGCCAGCGAATGTAAATCTAGATACCATGCCAATGGTCAGTCTTTGGCAGCCTTGGGAATCTGGGGCAGGAGCACACAGGGGAATTGCTCTCTGACACAAGTGATTCCCCAAGGCATGGTACCAATATAGGCTTACTCAGCCAGCTCAGGGGTAGCACCCAAGGAGCAGCCAGGGTGGATTTACATACTGCAGCAACAGTCACTCTAGATTCTAGCCATGTATATAAGGTTCCCCTGGATGCATTTGGCCCTCTGGGTCAAGGATTAAGTGCACTGCTTGCGGGGAGATCTAGTGCAACCCTACAAGGGATGTTTTTGTATCCAGGAGTCCATGATGCTAATTTTACAGGCCAAATTTGTGCCATGGTCTCCACAATCACCCCCCATCACTATCCCTGAAAAGACTTGTATTGCTTAACTTGTGCCTTTTAAGTCATGTGTTCCCAGGACTGCCAAGCAGAATCATGGAGATGGCAGCTTTGGATCTATGGGACTGCCACAAGCTTTCTGGACTGCATACATTTCTAATCAGTGACCACAGATGACATGTACCCTGATTCTACCGAATGCCAGCCAGCCTCGGATCCAGATTTGACGTCTTATTGACACGGGCATGGACGTGACGATCATCTCCTTTTCTGCGTGGCCTCCAACATGGCCCTTGGCTCCTATTGGTTCGGCCATTGAGGGGTTGGGAGGTACAATGCAGACCTTTCTAAGCCAACGGTATGTGTTGATCAAGAATGCAGAGGGACAAGCAGCTACAGTTTGGCCATATGTCACTGCAGCTCCATTCAGTCTCTGGGGGTGGGATGTTTTGGCTGCATGGGGGATATGGATTGGAATGCATTTTTGATGGGGGCTGCTGTGCTGAAAGGTGCACAGTATCCTATGCTGCCTTTGTGGTGGCTAGTTAACAAACCCATCTGGGAAAACCAGTGGCCTTCACAAAAGAAAAGTTAGTCACCCTTCATGAATTGTTCCAAGAAAATTGCAACAGGGACACAACGAACCTTCTACTAGTCCCTGGAACACTCCTGTTTTTGCAATCAAGAAAAAATCTGGGCAAATGGAAGCTGTTACAGGACCTCCAAAAAATCAATGCAGTAATGGAAAGCATGGGGGTATTGCAGCCTGGTATGCCCTCAAACACCATGCTCCCTAGGGGATGGAAAATCTTGATCATTGATTTGAAGGATTGTTTTTTTACAATTCCCTTGCATTCTGATGACAGGCCAAAATTTACTTTTACAGTACCTGCAATTGACAATGCTGAACCTGTGCAGAGGTATCAATGGAAAGTTCTGCCACAAGGCTGCAAGAACAGCCCAACTATTTGTCAGTGGTATGTGGCTCAGGCTTTGTCCGGAGTCCGTGAGCAATTTCCTGAAGTATATTGCTATCATTATATGGATGATATCTTGGTGGTGGCAGCCACCCAGGATAAGCTGCTGAGGATAAAGTCTTAACTGTTCACTGCTCTGCATTCTTATGGTCTGCAGGTGACTCTGGAGAAGGTTCAACAGCATCCTCCTTGGAAATATTTAGGAGTCAAAATTTTGGATCAAACCATTCAACATCAAGAGGTGCAATTCACAAATTCTATTAAGACTTTGAATGATGCCCAGAAATTGATGGGTATCATCACTTGGTTACGGCCCTACTTGGGGCTAACTACGGCACAATTGTCCTTGCTGTTCAAGATTTTAAAGGGGGACGCTGATCTGAATTCACCTTGGGAATTGACTCCTGAGGCGCGACGAGCGCTGGAGGAAGTCCAACAAGCTGTTTCTGCTCATCAGGTTTATCAAGTAGATCCTTCCATTGATATCACTGTTTTTATTACCAGTCCAGATTCTCATCCTACAGGTATCATTGACCAATGGAGTGAACAATGGTCTGATCCTTTGCACATTTTGGAATGGGTTTTTTTGCCGCATCAACCAAAAAAGATGGCTCCCACATTGCTTGAACCCAATTGATAATCAAATGCCATAAACTGTGCCTGCAATTAATGGCAGTTGCTTCAGCAAAAATTATTATCCCAATATGACAAGAATTTGAATGGAGTCTTACTAACAGCGCTTCCTTGCAAAGTGCGCTGCAAATTTTTTCAGGGCAGATTGCTTATCATCTGCCCGGCCATAGATTATTGAAATTGGCAAAGTCAGCTGAATTGTCATTTTGGCCAAAAAGTAGTCGGGTGCCACTGCAAGGACCTACCGTCTTCACTGACAGTTGAGGAAAAATGGGGAAAGCCATTGTTACCTGGAAGGATGAATCTGAGTGGCAAATGCTGGAAGGCCATGAGTCAGGCTCGGCTTAGTGTAGTTGAATTGAGGGCTGTTGCCATGGCATGTGTCCGCTGCAGGCAGCAGCAGGTCAAACAAGAAAAGCTTCTCTTTATTTTCTGACTCCATCAACTTATATACACTTTGTACAAAAGCCAAAGATTGGCTAAAAAGGTTAACACCTCATGAACCTCGTTGGTCACCATTACCATCAGTCATGTTCTCCTCCCAGAGAAAAACTATGCAAACACAAGTGGATAAATTCTAAAAATACATATAGTTTACATGAAGCTGCATGAGAATCATGCTGTAAAGATTCAAACATTCGAAAGCAAGAAAATTCAGGGCGACAATGGCATTCCAGCGGTTTTCTCAGGTACCACTGAATTTGGTCACTGATTCTGCTTATGTAGCAGACTTAATGTTTGGATTGTGCACTTCTGAAAGAAGTCGATAACGAAAATCTGTTTCAGTTGTTGAAAACTTTGTGGAGTGCAATCCAAGCTTGAGTTCATCCATATTACATCTTGCATATTTGGAGCCACACTAACTTATCAGGTTTCATAACAGAAAGTAATGCCAGGGCTGATAGGTTAGCTAACCCTGTGTGGGTAGCACCTCAGCCTGACAAAGTTGCTCAGGCCAAAGTGTCGCATGTTTTTTTCCATCAAAGTGCACATACTCTGCAAAAGCAGTTTCAGTTAATGCCAACTGAGGCTTGTGACATTGTCAGTTCTTGTGTTGAGTGTCATGGACTCGTTGCACCTTTACCAGCAGGAGTAAACCCCAGAGACCTGAAAGCCTTGCAGCTTTGGCAGACAGACATCACTCATATTACTGAATTTGTCTAACTTGAGGATGTGCACATGTCTATTGACACCTTCTCCTCTGCTATGTGGGCACCTGCTCATACCGGAGAAAAGGGTTACAATGTTACTGCCCATTGGAAGATCGCTTTTGCAGTCTTAGGTATACCTTCTTCTGTGAAACTGATAATGGCCCTGCCTACATCTCGCAAAATTATGGGGACTATCGCACAAATTTGGTATTCCACACTGTCCAACCTGTCAAGCTATTGTTGAACACGCTCATGGTACCTTAAAGCGTGTTCTGGAAAAACAAAAAGGGGGAATGCCTGGAGAAACCCCACACAGTTGGTTGGAAAAAGCATTATATACAATTAATCACCTCACAGTGCCAAAAAATTCAGACAATCCTGTCATCTTGAATCACTTCCTTTTGTTGCAATCTTCAGGTGAGACGCACCTGCCTTGAGCAAAAGTCTGGGTACGGGATCTAACCACTAATAAGTGGGAGGGCCCGTGTGAGCTTATCGCTTAGGGCTGTGGGTACGCATGCGTTTCCACAGATACTGGGGTACAGTGGGTACCCACAAGGTGCGTTCGCCCTGACTTGAAACACCAAAAGCAGAAAACAGCCAACAGACAACCTTCAAATGATGATCAGGATGTCGATCATCAGATAGTCTCTCTACAAGTAGTGAGTGAGCATTCTGTCTTTGCTTCTGAAACTGAATGTGTTAGAATTAGAAATTGACTGTATTAGAACTAATAACTGACTCCTTTCAAGAACAAACAACAAGACTTGATGATGGTGCAGAAAGGATTCGATAGCATGTGCTAGAGAATGTCCCTGATCACTCTAAATCAGTGTCTAATTGAGGTTCCATTTGGTAACTGGAAAATTACTAGAGGGACCTCTTGTGCCGTGTTTGTTCTCTTTCCTGCAAGGGCACTGCAGAAGATTACAAACGCTGCCTTTCCACCTTAAAACAAAAAGGAGGAACTGTGGATGCTGAATGGGAGAAATCAGGCAGCAGCACAGTCTGTGAGAAATCAAGCCACATAGTTTTCTCACACTGGCCTGAGAAATTGTAAGGAGGAATCAAAACAATCCTTGGAAGGTGAAAAACCATTAAGGTGGAAAACGGTTAAGGTAGAAAACCATCAGCAGCTGATATTTTTCTAGTCTGTTGTTTACTTGGAAATAACGGTCAAGGGGTGTTCTGAGTGTTCAACCATGTTTCTTTCTCAAAATTGTCTTAATAAAGGGAGGTGAAAAATAAAGATCGCTTCTCTCGCTCGTCTGGAGAACAGTCTGTGTGTTGTTTCTACCACCGTTCCTAATCAGAGGGACAAAACAGTCCCAAGAAAAAGGAAAAACAAACAGTCCAGGGAGCTTCTCTGCCTCAGCTAGCTAAAACTAAAAGCAAAGAGATTTCTGTCCCACTGTCTGTCCGCACTTTAGATGAACACTGTCCAGGATAGGAATGTGAAGGAGTCAGGCAGTTTCTGCAAAACAAACTGAGTGCTTCTTCTTTCCCCCCTTCGCTCTCAAAACCAGTTCTAATGGTACAGGTCATAATATCCAACATAAACAGAACAGACGATTGGGGACACAAGCATCGTAAAGTCACCCTAGGACAATCAAGCTCTGAGGGTTGGCCAGCAGCTTCCCAGAATTGCCTTAATAATAATTAGCAAGATGGCTTGATCTGAGGTGTTTTGAAAAAGCAAAAGGTTTTAATTAAAGAGAAAATAGAAAACCATACAAAACAAAATAACAAAAGCCGTGCACAGTGCAAGGAAGTCCCTTACACCTGCTAAGACACCCTGAAAAAGCCCTGAGAATCTTTGTGCTCTCTTTTATGCACTCAATGATTTTGGAGGGTGTTTTTGGCTTGCTGCCCAATATAAAATAGCCACATTCCTTGAGGGACAGCTAAAGATCCAACAGGTGCCTTTGTGCTGGCACTGAGCTAATTACAGTGGGAGAAGCACAGAAGTTTCTGGTTCTTCTTCCTTAAAAGTTCCTGTGGTGCAACTTAAACTTCTTTCCTAATATGGAAACATCTACTCGGTTGTGGGGGTGCAGTGTAGCACTTAATCTCTCACTAATTCTTTGGACCTCGCTGGGCTGCTTATTTGCTTTCACTTTCCTGGAGGAAGAAAGGGGTTTTTTCGTTGCTTGAAAATGTGGGCTTCTGTTGCAAGGACTTATGATTGCCTGTTGGAAAAGACAGGCTTTTGTGGAGAGGGGCTGTTGGAAAAGGCAGGGTTTTGTTGCAAGGACCTGTGACTGGCAGGGAGGATGGGAGTAGGAGCAAGGAAGGAATCCCCAGGCAGAGAAGGAAGTGAAAAGATATCAACAGGTATACCCCCAGACAGCCCCCTGGGAAGAAAACTAGCCCGGTGGAAATATGACCCCAACACCAAAGATAAGGACAAGGTTAAGATGATACAGTATTGTATGATGAAATGGACTAAGGGGGAAATTAGGTCTGATCATGTATACTGGCTGAGGTATGGGTCAGATGAGGGGTGGATATGTCAGGTTTTAAGCATCTATGTAAAGGCTAAGGAGCCATTTAATCAGGAAGAGAGTGACTACACTGCCTGTTGGGTAGATTTAGCCTTTGGGGGTGGGCATGTTTAAAGTAACAGAAACTAAAGAATGGGACCTGTTAGACTATTTGCCTTATCCACTCCCACTGGCACCTCCCTTGCTCTTTGACAGGCCTAGTCAAAATACTAGAAACAGAATGGCACAGCAAGATGAAAACAGGTCGGGGATGAGAACCAAGCAGTGGGATTATATCCTCTTAGGGAAGTGCTGCTGAGTGGGGCACATGGGGGAATTGGATTTGTGACTGTACAACTCAATTCCTCTGATGTGAGGATGTTCAAGAAGGAATTAAAAGGATTATTAGAAGACCCCATTAGATTAATGGAACATAGACCAATTTTTGGGACCCAGCATTTATACATGGGAAGAAATGCAATCAATAATGACTATGTTATTTACATGGGAGGAAAGACAGATGATCCGGATAGAAGAAAAATTAAAATTGACATTAAAAAAACCCAAATCTGCAGTTATTAAAAAAATTCCTAAATTCATAACATCACCCAAAGATTAGGATGGTGATATTTGGGAAAATCCTGGTGAAATTAGCGATGAAAATACTTAATGGGATTCTGATGTGTCTTAGTTTGAAAGACAGGTGTCTGCCAAGAAAGGCAGGAACCTCCATCGGAATGGAAAAATATGACCCCCATCCCTCCGAACATCAGTGGCAGTAACAACAAACAAAACCAGAAACCCAATAACAGCCTTGTCTCAGCTGTCATGCACTTTCCCCTTTGGTGCAGTTATGGTCACAGCCGGCAGGGGCACTGTTGGCTCCTGGCCGGACAGGGAAGGTGCGACTGCAGGGGGTGTTGTGGTGCAAGCTCAGCTGCCTCTCTGCACTTAGGTAATGGCAGGTGAGCCGGGGGGAAGTGATAGAAAAGGGGCTTCCTTTACAAACCCACAGGGGCAGCCAATCCTGGTGCCCCTCTGGATGGCAGAATAGACTGTAGCAGGAACCTCGTAGTAGCAGGCTGAAACAGGCAGAGGAGAACAGACCCTGGAGTAGAAAACAAAATGTAACAAACTCCACAGCTGTAGCAGGAGCTGTGGGGGGGTCAGGAAGACATGGGGTATCAGGTTAAAGTGTCACAAAAAACCCAAAGCAGTGGCAGAAGACAGTGAGGCTAGGCAGCTGCAGCTGGGCTCCTGCAAGCAGCCAGGAAATGTTGCGGTGTGCATTTCGGGCTTTCTAAAACTTCTGTAATTTTTGTTAATAGGTTTTTGTAAGGTTTCATTCCTACCTCCACCCTGCTTCCCTTGATGACTGTCATCAACTCAACATAATAGCCCTGGCTTTCCCCATTGTATGTCTCTGATAGCCCTGGCTAGGCCATTGTATAACCTTGTATGTTATCTGTGAACACACCCCTGGTTCTTGATGGCTCCACGAAGCCAGGTGGCTCTGCCAAGGCCTGATGTATAATCCACACCCCTTTTTCCCCTGTTTGGCAAAGTCCAGCCCCCCTGTACCTAAACCACTCCCCCTCATTTCCATCTGTAACGCCCATGTTGATAAGGGCAAGCTAGAACTCTCACAACCACTCACGCTTTGACCACCTGGGCTTTCGCCCTGAATAAACACCTTCCTAAGTAACACAAAGTGTGAGTCCGCTCCATTCTTCCAAGCAAGGTCACGTCTCTGAAATCTGGAGCCAAAGGATTAACTTGTTTGTATGGTATCTGAAGAGCAGAGCTAGCCGGACAGACAAGCTCGGAAGGACCATAAGGAGAGGCTCTCTCAGAGGGGGGAAGGGGAGGAGTCCCAGGTTTTCCCCTGGGGCACCCAAATAGATGGTGAGGGTCCTTTTCCGGTGAGGTTGGGTGTTAATAAGGTCCCAGTTCAACATCTGCTCCTAGGAGCAAAGGCACACCCATGGTAGGAGAAGCAGTGGGAGGGCAAAAGCTCCACAGTGGCAGCAAATCCTCTGGGCAGTGATGCCCAAAAGATAGGCTGGAAATAAAATCCCCATAGATCTATGTCTATAGAGCAGGTATTTGTTTATTGCAGTGCTGGTGGTAAGGGGGATATCTCCTCCTAACTCACTCACCTTTTTCAAGTGCTGTGGTGTATTTATACAGTAAGTATTGCTTAGTGTTACTATGTCACTATAACATCATCATATACACACTGGAACTAATTTACATAGTATGATCTCATGGTTATTAGATAGTTCTTTTGCACTGTGCTTGTGCCTCTGCAATTTGAGGGTCGTCGGCGGTCGTCAGGGGTCTTTGATGAAGGCTTCCAAGATCTTCACATCTGAACTTTTCAATTTTGTCTTCAGAACATGCATGGTGTTCCTTGGTCTGTCTGGTCTTAACTGGTCTAAATTCTTTATTTTGTGTCTAATTGGCTTTACATTTGCCGATTTCTCATTAGTACTATGCTTATCTATCTCTAAAGCTATCCACCTGGTGAGTTTTTTTCTTCTTTTTTTCTCTATTCAGCATTAAGCAACTAGTTAATCATAGACTAGCCATTACATTGTATAGAAAGTTATTTATATCAGGTTATATAGGTATAAAAAGCTATGATTCAGGTTATATTGATATCAGGTTATATAGATATACCAGATTATATTGATATCTTATAACTCAAGCTATATAAGCACCTTGTAACTTTGACCTAAGTTATACAGGCATCAAATCCCCCCTTTCTTTTCCCCTTTGTGAATTCTTTCACAAGTTATATTATGACGTCTGCCTGCATTCTCTGAAAATATGTTCCTCTTTCTATTCTGTCTCAACTGGTAACTTTTGTAGTCATCATAAGAAGCTGTAGCCCGTTTGCAACACCACAGAAACATTGACCGAGTACACAGGTACAGAGAATGATTATTCCCAAAAGCAAAATTCCCATTAATAACTGTTTTAGCCAATTGAAATTTGGGAGCAAAGACGTAAGTGATTCCCATAAATGGATTGTCCAAGAAGTGTCATCTTTTGTTATTTCATGAAGTACCCTGGCATGTTGCCAGATTGTATGTATATCTGTTGCTATTTGTCCTGATTGATCCACATGTGTACAACTGGTATTTACTAGTGTACAAGCTCCTCCCATCTGTGCTGTAATCATATCTAGTACCATTCAATTTTGAAATACTACTTCTTTCAGGGAATTGACTTCTGTTTGCAGCCATCCAATGGCATCTGCTGTTGTATTTGCAATTATTTCCATTTCTGCTGAGATGTTCACTATTGCCATTTCTAACTGTGCTATTCCTAGAGGAAATAGTAAGGCCCTGACAAAGCTATGAAAACCTGTGTTATATCTAATTAGAAGGTTGGACAGTACACTTCAACTTAATCAGTTTTTCCAAACTGTTCTCCAAATTCCCCTAACAATCTCTGTAATTGAACAAGTGTGATTTATCATTTGTATGTGTGGGACAAGATACCCCATGGTACATTGTCCTGTCCAATTTTTGGGCAATTGTTTCTGGGCTATTCCATTTCCGCACAATCACCAATAACCATCTGGCAAACCACAACTCATTGTAATTCTTATTAAGGGGTCATTAGTATGTCTGGCGTAAAAATAGTTATGCCATTGTTGTGAGGGGACAAGTAAAGTTGTGTTGAATCAGACCAATGGTAGGGGAGCAATTTTGGTTGAATTGCTAGTGTTAAAATAACCAAGATTGGGTCTTGCAAAATTTGATTCTATATAAGTAACAGATTGTATGACAAGCATTAACTGAAAAGGAGGCATTCCCATAGAGGACCCTGGCCGTTCACATTGGTGTCTATGCTCATACAGGGAATACAGTCTTAACTCAGTCCAATTACCAGAGGGCATCCCAAACAAGATCATAGTAACTTGCCACAAAGTAACAAAGCATAACAATATATTCATAGTTTATGACTGATTTTCAGTTTCAGTCCTTCAGTATCAACGGCCATTGCAGTACATCGTTTACCAGGAGATTTCTTGACTCGGGCATAATGAATTCAGGTAGGTCTCTCTTTTATGCAAACTGCAGTGAAAGTTGTCAGAAGGACTTGAAAAGGTCTGTCCCACTTCTCCTGTAGAGGGTCATCTGAAAAATTCTTAACATATACCCAGTCACCAGAATCAATTGCATGCAATTTATGATCTGGCTGCTTAGGTTAAATTTCAAACACTGTAGTAAATTTCTGATGCAACTATTTGTTTATTGCCTTCAAATATTCACAGATATATTGATTGCCTACTTGAGCCAAATTTTTATCATGAGTAGCATTCAGTCCATACGGTCTACCATAAAGAATTTTGAATGAGCTAACCTTTTCTTTTGATCAAGGTTTCACCGAGTCACACAAGGGCGATAGGTAGAGCTTGGTACTAATACAAATTGGTTTCCTGGCAAATTTTTGCTGTTTGTTGTTTAATCATATGGTTCATTTTCTCTACTTGACCACTAGCTTGTGGCCTGTAGGGGGTATGAAGTTGCCACTGAATTCCTAACACTTTGCTGATTGCTTGCACAAAATTTGTGCACAAAAATGTGTTCCCCTATCAGAGAAAGTTTCCCTGCATACTCCAAACATAGGGATGATTTCATTTAGCAATGCTTTTACTACTTCTCAAGCTTTGTTTGTTCTACAAGGGAATGCCTCTGGCCACCCAGAAAAGGTGCAAGTTAACAGCAATAGATATCTGGAACCCCCCTTTCTTGGGAGTTCAGAAAAATCTATTTTCCATATTTTTCCTGGAGAAGTTCCTCTGTCAATCACTCCTTGTTCTAGCTTAACAGTTGTATTTGGATTGTTTGTTAAGCAAATGTCACATTGTGATGTTACTCCCTTAATGACTTCTAACACACGTGGGCCTGCAACTCGTGCTCTGATATTGGTGGAGGGGGTCTAGGGTGATTTTATGATGCTTGTATCCCCAATTGCCTGTTTTGTTTATGCTGGATATTAAGTTCTGCACCCTTAAGACTGGTTCCAAGAGTGAAGGGGGGAAAAAAGAAGTGCGCAGTTTGTTTTCAGAAACTGCACTCACTCCTCCACATTCCTTCTCACAGACTGTGTTGTCGGCTGCACAGACAGCAGGAGAGAGCTTTCCTTTGGTTTTAGTCAGTTTTTTAGCTTTCTGAGGCAGATAAGTTCTGTGGAGAGTGGCTTTTCTTTTTCTTGGAACTGATCAACCCTGCTCTGGACTGAAAACCCAGAAAAACACCGGGAGTTCGCACCTCTGGCCCACCGTGGCATTTTCCAGCGCAGGAGGGACTGATAAGAGACTGAGCGAGCCAAGCTACACCTCACAACAAGGACTTTCTGAATTTGCCATCTCTTCAGAACAGTGAGAGGTTTTGTTGTTTGATAGTATTATTTTTTTATGCTTGTGAGTACTTTGCTTGTTAAATAAACGGGTTTTTTCCACTTTTCTCCAAGGAAATCTTTTCCGAACCAGTAGGGGGAGGTGCCACTTGAATCTGCTTTCTAGAAGGACCCCTTTGGAAGTTACTTCCCAAATTTGCCCTAAACCAGGACAACTCCCTAATGAGTTTTATCATGTTTAGATTTTACAGTGTTTTGAAGCTCTTTCAGGTATTACAAATTGGCTTGTTTTTAACTGTCGCCATACATTCTCTAGAAGTTTCTCTTTATTATCTTGCATCCATTTGTTATTTCATGCCTAATAACTTACTGGTTGCCCAGTATCTACTTCAGTGGGTATCAAAGCAGTCACTATTGGTTCCTTTTTTTCAGTGGTGTCCTAGGGTGATGTTATGATGCATGTATCCCCAATCGTCTGTCCTGTGTGTGCTGTATGTTGTGTTCTGTACCTTTAAGACTAGTTCTGAGAGTAAAGCAGGGAAAGAAGAAGCACACAGTTTGTTTGAGAAAACAGCGTTCACTCCCACACATTCTTTTCTCTGGACTCTGTGTGTTCGTCAGAGGTACGGACAGCGGTCGGAGAGAGAACTTTCTTTTGCTTTTTGTTAGTTTAGCTAGCTGAGGCAAAGAAGCTTCCTGGACTGTTTTTTTCCTTTTCTTGGGACTGTTTAAATCTGCTCTGGACTGAAAACCCCAGAGGAGGACCGGGGAGCTGTCACCTGCAGCCCACTGGGGCCTGGACCTTGGCATTTTCCAGTGCCAAAGGGACTGGTACTGATAAGAGACTGAGAGAGCTGAGCTAACTCATGGCAAGGACTTCTCTCAGTTTTGCCATCTCTCTTCAGAGTGGTGAGAGGTTTTAGAAGTTCTTTTCCCAGACTGGCTGGGGAGAGAGGCCGTTTGGATTTGCTCTCCAGAGGAGCCCCATTTGGAGGTTTCCTCCCAAATTTGCCCTAAACCTGGACAATACATTTTTTTTAGTGGCACTCAATGTGGGGTTTGGGAAAGTAGAAAAAACTTGTATTGGTTATTGACTGCATTTTGATTGTACTTTGTGTGGGGATAAAGTAGTCAGTAGCCATGTTGCTCCTTGAATTCCTAATGTCTCTTGGAATGGAGTCCTTTCTGTGCTTCTGTTCCCTAGGCTTTTTTGAGATTTTAATACTTTTTTGGTCCCTAGGTTTGTTTTCTTATCTGGTAATAGCTCCAATGTTGTCCGTAACACGTAGCTTTTACACTAGAGGTGCATGAATTAGGATTGCTATTTTATTGGGCTCAGTGACCATGATTTACAGAAAGTTTATACAGGTACTGGAGTTTGTACCAGGTATGTTTGGTTTATGTTTTTTTTGTCCTACCTTGCATCCTAGTTCCAACAGCATGTTTTGGGGATTTATGAATAATTGCACCCAGTTTGTTAGAGGAGGAATAGGGGATGAAGCTTTTCAACCTTTCCTGTCGCTCTTCTTTTTCAAATCAGTTACATCACTTTTGGAGAATGTTCAATGTCCCCTGAATGTTAAAGAGGCCACCTTCCTGGTATTTAAACTGGTGAGCTTCCTCTATACGGTCTGCAGCTTCTCTAGAGTCAGGGCTGAGATTTCCAGTGAGGCTGATGAGACCCCTGAGCCAGAAGTAGACCCAGAAGTAGGCTCAGGTGTGGAAAATCCTGAGTGGTGTGGAGAATGGGAGGATATGGGCCTTTGGGATGCTGCAGGTGAGGCTACAATGCTGGATGCCACTGAAGCGAGGCATTTGGGATCCCCGTCACATGATCCAGTTATTGACCAAGGAATGATGAGAGAGGCTACCCCTTATAGTCTCTGGGAATGGGTCCTGGGAAGTGTGGCACAAAGATATCTGTGTGCAGATGATCTCTATATGCAGCAAACCTAGTGGAAGACCATAGAACAATGGATTCAATGCTTGAGAGAAATGGCAGTGGTGGAGATTGTCTTCTCAGATGACCTAAACACTAAGAACCCAGACTTGGTACCATGTACACCTGTGATGTGGTGAAAACTTGTACAACTTGGGCCACAAGAATACTCTTCTGCTTTAGCAATAATGAAGCAGGATGGTACAGAGGAGACTGTGCTGGATATGGCAAAGAAGCTCTGAGCATATGCAGATGCTGTGCATGGTCCAACATATGCAAGAATTGCAGCTGTGGAAACCTGTCTGCAGAAATTAGAAGACAAGATAGAGGAGAACCAAAAGAAACTCAGGGAGGAGATTAAAGAGGGCATTCTCCAAATCTTGGCAGTACAGGTCAGAGGTTCTGGCACCAAACGCAGACATTCCCCAGATAGGGAGAGAAGGGACACCCTACTAGCTGAGCTATGCAGGGGGGAAAATGGGCAACTGAAATAAACGAATCAATATGATTCCAACAGAAGCCAATATTGTTTACATTAAGCCACAGCTATAGTTTCTAGCACTACCTACAGGTATCTCTCGATTGGCTAAGTTGTTTGTCCATCAGACAGGCACACATCCTTCAGGGCACCTAATTGGTCAAGTGTCCATCACCATGTTGCGTGTCTTCTGTCTAAGTTTTGCATTTCTTGTAAACACTTTCCCAGGCTCTTCCTCATTATTTTTTGACCTGTTGTTGTTCCTGTAGCCTTGACAAATCCCTGAGAACTCTGAAAAACAAGACTGCAGGTGTCTTCTTATCTACAAACAGTTTGGCTGGTACAGGGAATGGCCTAAGTTATATAGATACATTGCTACAGAGCTGTGATCCTTCCTGCGTGATTGTGGAGAAGACATGAGGAGATGGGATAAAAAATCTACTGATGATCTGGCACAATGGCTGCATGAATTGTTGGATGGCAAGACTCAGAGAGGAAGTTCCACCAAGAAGGAGGTAGCTCCAGTTACCCAGGGAAAGACAGATAACCAGGCTTAGAGGGGCCCTGCCTCAAGCCAGGTAAAGGCTAGGGAAAACCGTGTTTTTTGGACTGTGTGGATTCGTTGGCCTGGCAAATTAGAGCCACAAAAAAATGAGGCCTTGGTTGACACTGGTGCGCAGTGCACATTACTCCCATCAAGACATGTGGGGGAAGAATCTGTTTCTATTGCTGGTGTGACAGGGGGATCACAGGATTTTACTTTGGTGGAAGCTGATGTGAGTCTGACTGGAAATGAGTGGAAAAGGCACCCTATTGTGACTGGCCCAGAGGCCCCATGCATTCTGGGCATAGACTACCTCCGAAATGGGTATTTCAAAGGCCCAAGGGGACTCAGATGAGTGTTTGGGATAGCAGCTGTAGAGACAGAGGGTGTTAAGCAATCGAATATCTTGCCTGGACTATCAGAGAACCCATCTGCTGTAGGACTTCTGTTGTGGTTTGAAAGCAAAACGAATGAGAGGCTCCAAGTCAGAGATATAATTTAATAAAACAGAAAGGTAAAAAGGTAAAAGTAAAATAAAATAAAATACAATAACACAAAGGATCACTGACAGAGTCAGAATACAACCTGAGCAGGATGGTGGAAGCAGTCCAGGTGAGGTGCTCTTCCTGAAGCAGTGATCCTGTAGAAAGGTCTGGTAGCCCTGCTCCTCTGGGAATCCAGTGGATAAGTGCTGCTTGCACTGTCTCACATACCAGCTTATATCCAGGTGAGAATGCTTGGCTCCTCCCCCTGGGCAGAGCATCTCACAAATAGCATGAGGAGTGTGAAGTGGGTCCTTGATGGCCCATTAAACAGAGATAACCCCTGGAGGGAGTTACCTGTGACTCATGGGCAAGGCGTTAATGGGCCATTAGCAGAAGAGGCAGGGGGCAGTTACCTGTGACTCATGGGCAAGGCGTTAATGGGCCATTAGCAGAAGAGGCAGGGGGCTTGGGAAAACACTAGCCCACCTGGTTTCAACAGTTCATGAAGATGGTGATAGAATAAATACTTTGTGTACATCCTACACTGCAACCCAGGACAACTTCTGAAGGGGGAAGAGCAACAAGTGCCAATTGCCACTTCAACAGTGCATCGCCAACAGTACAGAACAACTCGAGATGCCGTGATCCGCATCCACAAGATGATCCGTGAGTTGGAGAGCCAAGGGGTGGTCAGCAAAACCCACCCACCCTTCAATAGCCCCATTTGGCCTGTGTGGAAATCTGAAGGAGAATGGAGATTGACTGCGGACTATCGTGCCTTGAATGAAGCGACTCCACCATTGAGTGCTGCTCTGCTGGACATGTTAGAGCTCCAATATGAGCTGGAGTCCAAGGCAGCAAAGTGGTATGGCACTATTGACATTGCCAATGCATTTTTCTCTATTCCTTTGGCAGCAGAATGCAGGCCTCAGTTTGCTTTCACCTGGAGGGGTGTGCAGTACACCTGGAACTGACTGCCCCAGGGGTGGAAGCACAGTCCTGCTATCTTCCATGGACTGATTCAGACTGCACTGGAAAAGAATGAGGCTCCAGACCATCTGCAGTGCATCAATGACACCATTTTCTGGGGGAAAACTGCAGCTGAAGTGTTTGAGAAAGGAGAGAAAATCATCCAGATTCTCCTGAAAGCTGGTTTCGCTATCAAGAAGAGCAAAGTTAAGGGACCTGCTCGAGAGATTCAGTTTCTCGGAATTAAGTGGGAAGATGGACGGCATCAGATTCCCACCGATGTCATCAACAAGATCACAGCAATGTCTCCACCAACCAACAAGAAGGAAACACAAGCTTTCCTAGGTGCCATAGGCTTTTGGAGAAAGCATATTCCTGAGTACAGCCAGATTGTGAGCCCTCTCTACCTGGTTACCTGCAAGAAGAACACTTTCTACTGGGGCCCTGAACAGCAACATGCCTTTGCCCAGATCAAACAGGAGATCGCTCATGCATTAGCCCTTGGCCCAGTCCGGACAGGACCAGATGTGAAGAACCTGCTCTACTCTACAGCCAGGAGCCATGGTCTGTCCTGGAGCCTTTGGCAGAGGGTGCCTGGTGAGACTCAAGGACAACCACTAGGATTCTGAAGCCGAAGTTACAGAGGGCCTGAAGCCAACTACACTCCAACAGAGAAGGAAATTTTAGCCGCCTATGAAGGAGTCCAAGCTGCCTCAGAGGTAATAGGCACTGAAACACAACTCCTCCTGGCACCCCGACTAGCGGTGCTGGGGTGGATGTTCAAAGCAGAGGTTCCCTCTACCCACCATGCCACCAATGCCACATGGAGTAAGTGGATTGCTCTCATCACACAACGTGCCTATATTGGAAAACTGAATCACCCTGGGATCCTGTAGATAATTACAAATTGACCTGAAGGTGAAAACTTTAGTCTCACTTATGAAGAGGAACAAGAGCAAGTGACACATGCTGAAGAAACTCCACTGTATAACCAACTGCCAGCAGAAGAAACACGCTACGCTCTTTTTACAGATGGTTCTTGTCACATCGTTGGGATGAAATGAAAGTGGAAAGCAGCCATATGGAGTCCCACATTACAGGTTTCACAAGCTACTGAAAGAAAAGGTGGATCGAGCCAACTCGTTGAACTCAAAGTGGTTCAATTGGCCCTGGACATTGCTGAAAGAGAGAAGTGGCCAAAGCTCTTCACTGATTCATGGATGGTAGCCAATGATCTGTGGGGATGGTTGAAGAAGTGGAAAAAGGCTAATTGGCAATGTAGAGGAAAACCAATTTGGGCTGCTGAAGAGTGGAAAGTCATCGCTACCAGGCTAGAGAAACTACCTGGGAAAGTCTGGCATGTAGATGGCCATGTCCCCAAGAGTTGGGCTAATGAGAAGCACTGAAAGAACAAGCAGGTAGATCAGGCTGCAAAGATAGAGGTGTCAAAGATAGACTCAGATTGGCAACACAAGGGAGAGTTGTTCCTGGCTCAATGGGCCCATGATGCCTCAGGTCATCAGGGTAGAGATGCCACCTATAAATGGGCACAAGACTGAGGGGTGGATCTAACCATGGACAGTATTTCTCAGGTTATCCATGACTGTGACACATGTGCTGCAATCAAGCAGGACAAGCAGGTGAAGCCCCTATGGTATGGTGGGCAGTGGTCCAAATATAAGTATGGGGAAGCCTGGCAGATTGATTATATTACACTGCCCCAGACATGCCAAGGTAAGGGCTATGTGCTGACCTTGGTGGCAGCCACCACAGGATGGCTGGAGACCTATCCTGTGCCTCATGCTATGGCCCATAACACCATTCTAGACCTTGAAAAGCAAGTTCTTTAGAAGCATGGTATCCCTGAGAAGACTGAGTCAGACAATGGGACTTATTTTAAGAATAGTCTTATCAACACCTGGGCTAGGGAACATGGTATTGAATGGGTGTACCATATCCCCTACCATGCACCAGCTGCTGGGAAAGTGGAAAGATTCAATGGACTGTAAAAAACCACCTTGAAAGCATTGGGTGGAGGATCTTTCAAGAACTGGGAGCAGCATTTAGCAAAGGCCACCTGGTTAGTTAACACCCGAGGTTCCACCAACAGAGCAGGCCCTGCCCTGTCTGAGCTTCTACATACAGTAGATGAAGTCCCTGTAGTACACGTAAGAGATTTGTTAGGGAAGACAGTTTGGATCAATTCTGCCTCAAGTACAGACAAACCCATCCGTGGCATTGTCTTTGCTCAGGTGAAATGTCACGGAAAGAACTTTACAACTAATAATAGTTGTTAGAGCGGTAAGTATTTATTGATGTCGAGATGCATGGGAAATAATTTCATTAAAGACACGCATACTCACTAGGGAACTTGCCCCCCCTTATTATTCTTTGAGGTTTTACATATGCATGACATTCTACAGTTCTCCTTCATACATATTAATTTTTTGACTTCGCTCATCTTTGCTTGGTATGGTAATTACACCCTTTTGGGTATGCTCAGTTCTTGGTGGTGGTGTTTTTTAGGCTATGGTGGTGTTTTTTTGACATTTACTTCTTTATTTTTATCTCTTTTATGTGTGTTTTGGCTCTCTTGGCACGTTCTCAAGGGAACATATTATTTTAGAGTCTATGTTCTTTTCTTTATCTGCCCTTTTAGCTTTGTTATTCTGCTGTTTAGGCTAGTTCTTTTAGGGTTTTTTCTGAGTATGACGAAGGTTTCCCATACTTGTGGTGCTTAAATATACGCAAAAGGGTAACAGACACAGTATTTGGTGTTCACTAAATGCCATTTCATATATTCTAAAATACTACTTGGAATACATTTTAACATAACAATATATGTTCTTTATTTACTATAAAGGATCAGCTGGGATTTTTCAAATCTATGTCTCACAGGGACCAGATTGTACATGGTGGATAATGCAGAAAGATGGAACAATACCATGTGTACCTTAGGGAGATCTGATTGTTGGGTGAGAACCATGTGTAAATATCACTGTTTGCTGAATGTCACTGCCATTGTCTGTATATAGCTGTATATTGTTTCCATATAGATATATGCATGTATAATGTATGTGCTTGTAGAATTAGAATTCGATTAGTTTGGGTAGGTTGACGATATGGGGATAAGGGGTGGGATGCCTTAGGGTGATTATGATGCTTGTATCCCCAATTGTCTGTTCTATGTGTGCTGTATGTTGTGTTCTGTACCTTTAAGACTGGTTCTGAGAGCGAAGCAGGGAAAGAAGTACGCAGTTTGTTTTGAGAAAACAGCGTTCACTCCTATACATTTTTTCTTCAGACTCTGTGTGCGTTCATCGGAGATATGGACAGCAGCCAGACAGAGAACTTTTGCTTTTAGTTAGTTTAATCAGCTTAGGCAAAAAAGTTCCCTTGACTGTTTTTTCCTTTTTCTTGGGACTGTTTAAATCTGCTTTGGACTGAAAACCCCAGAGGAGGACCGGGGAGCTGTCACCTGCAGCCCACTGGGGCCTGGACCTTGGCATTTTCCAGTGCCAAAGGGACTGGTACTGATAAGAGACTGAGAGAGCTGAGCTAACTCATGGCAAGGACTTCTCTCAGTTTTGCCATCTCTCTTCAGAGCAGTGAGAGGTTTTGTTGTTTCATATTATTCATTCTTTATGCTTGTGGGCATTTTGTTTGTTAAATAAATTGTTTTTTCCACTTTTCTCCAAGGAAGTTTATTTCCCAGACTGGCTGGGGGGCTGGGCCGTTTGGGTTTGCTCTCTAGAGGAACCCCATTTGGAGGTTTCCTCCCAAATTTGCCCTAAACCAGGACATAAACTATGGTATATAGCATTTTTAGAGACCTTTACCAGTTCATATAAAGGCTTCACAATTAGTCCATGATTATATATCCACAACTAGCACCAACCTGTCATTCCAAGGAAAGTGCAAAGTTTTCCTACAGTTTTTGGCTTAGGTGTTTGGCCGATTGCTTCCTTCCCTGCGGTTCCTTGAGATCGTTGTCCTCCAGAGATCTCGTATCCAAGGTAGGTCACCTATTGTTGCACCAGTTGAGCTTTCTGTTGAGAAACTCGATAGCCATTCAGTCCCATAAAGTTTAACAGGCTCACTGTCCACTCAGGGCACTCTTTATTAGTTTTTGTAGCAACCAACAAGTCATCTACATATTGTAGAAGTGAACCTTCCCCAGGTGAAAATTGCCATTACTTTAATTCTTTAGCCAATTGATTTCCAAAAAGCATGGGACTGTTTTTGAACCCTCAAGGTAACACTGTCCAGGTACACCGGCTTTTCCTTCCTGTACTAGAATTTTCCCATTCAAATGCAAAAATCATCTGACTCTCTTCTGTGAGAGGTAAGCAGAAGAAGGCATCTTTGAAGTCTATGACTGAAAACCAGATTAAGTCCTCTTGTAATTTTGTTAGTAGCCTGTAAGGATTAGCTACTATTGGATGGATACTTTTAGTAATTCCACTAACTGCTCACAGATCTTGTACTAATCTGTAGGTTCCATTAGGTTTCTTTACTGGCAATATGGAGGTATTAAATTCTAACTCACATTCTTTCAGTAGTCCTAATGCTAAAAACTTATTAATTATGGGCTCTACTCCTTTTCTATCTTCTAATCTTCGGGGATATTGTTTCTTAGTCACTGGTCTTGCTCCTGTTTGTAATTCAATTTTAATAGGGTCAACTAATTTTGATCTTCCCCGATTATCAGTATCCCATACCCCTGGCTGCACCTGATTCAATATTTGTTTCAAATAAGTGTCATTATTTCCTGTCTCTGACTCAATTGTTAATCCTAATGCTAGAACTAACTTGTCTTCTGGCACTTTAAATTTTATTTCTTTTTTTTTTAAATTCAATTGTTGCTTCCAAATTTTTGAGTAAATCCCTGCCTAACAAAGATTTAGGTGAATTTGGTAAATAGAGGAATTGATGTATTCCCATCTTTTTTCCTAATTTTGTATTCAAGTAGTTTTAAAAAGAATGCATTTTCTGGTTGGCCTGTGGCTCCCTTGACTCTAATGTATTTTCCACTTTTAGGCACCAAAGCTTGATTCAAAACTGAAAATGTGGCTCCAGTATCAATTAAAAATTCAATTTCTTTATCATTCCTTAGTTGCATTTTAACCAGCGGGTCTGCTAGGGTCAGATCTGCCAGTCTCCATCACTCATTGTTGCCTACTGCTGCGATGACAGCCTCTTGCACTTCATTTGCCAGGTTAGGGCACAAGTACTTCCAGTGACTTTCTCTTTTACAAAATGCACACTGATTCAGTCTCAGTCTAGGTTGTGATTGATTTGAGACCCCTCTGCTGCATCCACCCCTTCTCTGTCCTTGACCACACTCCCCATTCTGGTGCTGATCCAGTGCAGCCACTATAGCCTTCGTCAGTTTATTCTGTTCTTGCTTGTCCCTGTTATTATATACTCTCCAAGCTTCTTCTATTAATGCTTCCAGGTCCCTGCTTGCAGTGTCTCTCATTTTCTGAAGCTTAAGCTCTGCAATATCACACCAATCAGGGTCCTGGTTCCTTACAACCAACTCAAACTTTTTTGCAACTTTCCCGGGATCTTCTGTAATTTCTAACTTCTCTCCAGCTATTCAGATCACTAGTGAAAAAGGGAACTTTCACCTGCATTGTTTCTCCTCCGGGACCTATTACCTCCCTCAGAGGGGTTATTAAAGGCAAAACCTTTTTGTCTTTACTTCTCATCTGTGCTGTTATTGGAGTCCCTGAACTTGTTCCTTTGCCAGGATCATCCATCTTATCCTCACTACCGCTTGGGCTTGATGGGGGCAGCAGTTGGAGGAGAGTGTGCAGCTGGCCTTGGATAGTTCAGCTGTAAATCCCAAACGTCTATAACACTGTCTCTTTTATGCTTGTTTGGTAACTTCAAACACCTCTGCCCTATACTACATGCAGAACATCTTTTCATCATCTGCTTGTTATCCTTTTCCAATGCTAACACAAAAGAATCCTGTGGAGCCAAATTTATGCCACATTCCTTCTGCCACTCGGGCTTATTTCTCAGAGTTAAAAAAGATCTGCCTACATTGCCTCATCTTACTTCGATTCTCTCCTGAAAAACAACATTAACTGCAACAAAGTATTGTAGTTTAAAGTACCATTCACAGGCCATTTTCCCACTGCCTAATCGACAAAGGGGCCACCATTGGTTTCAATATTTTACTTTCATCAGGTCTCAGCCCCCTTGCACAACACCATGCACACAGCGGATATCAGAGGTGTGAAAGACTCCAACGTTTTCTTTTATAATTAAAACACTCAATATGCACCTAAGGGTCACACAACCACGGGACACCGAACTGACACGGTATTCCACACACAAAACAAGGAACTGGGGTCTTATAAATGGAGACGGGGACATTCCAAGTTCTAATCAGAAGCCAAATTTATTGAGCATATGAGGAGTTTATATAGGGGTTTTCTTGTATGGCATTTATATAGGATTCTATTTTTGGCAACAATTCTCATTGGTTATGCATTTTTTTATGACATTAGTTGTGGTGGTGGGGTTTTGATAAGTTTTGATAAGGAATTCTCCCGATGGTTTGTTCCTGTTATCTCCCCAATGTTTGGTTTGTTTGGTTTTACCCCAGGTTTTCCCCTCCTCTGCCCTCTTGTCCACCACTCCCCCCTCCCCGTTGTGTCCCTGATTGGTTGGAAAACTGTACCTACTCCCCATTATCACCCAGTTTAAAAGTTGGCGTGGGACCCAGTTCGCCCTCTCTTGCACCACCTTTGGAGAATAAAGATCTCTGAGAGAGCCTTCTCTGATTCTTGCTTCGAACCTAGACACTGACGATATACAGGGACCACAGAGAGCAGAAGGCAGCACTGCTCTACACCATTACTTAGACTATCAGTCCAAGAATGGCCACTCCTGACCACATGGTGGGGGTGAGAGCTAGCCCGAGTTCCCCGGCCCGTCGCGTCAATTAGTTACTTGGTAATCATTACAAAGTTTCACAACATGTTTCTTGGTGTTATAAATACATATTATATTGTTGGCTTTTTGCAAATATTAAGATGAATGCTATATGTACAATGTTAAAATAACTTTGCTTTTATTTCTGCTATTAACAAAAACTTAGACATGGTAGTACTGGTAGCTGATATAATTATGAGTGAACTGTCTGTTTGGTCGGGATAACATCCAGTGAACATGTGATGAGGACCCTGCTATTGATATGTCAACTATCAGCATCTGCTGTCTGAAGAAAGTATGGACCAAAGCCCAAACTGGAAGGGATAAAGAGAATGAACCAAAACCACAGCCAAGAAACATGCATGCTCTAAAAAGGTGGACACAAGGAAGGGCCATGCAAAATAGTTCCTGGAATATGTAAACTAGTTTATGGGAAATATGAATATGCATAAGGATCTATGAATATGCAACAGGATTATGTAATGGAAAAGGTATTTAAGGGGTATCTCCAAAGATAACAGTGTGCTCTTGGCTGAATTTCAAGCACCCAGCTGTTAACCCTTTGCTTTATTTCTGTGTCCTATTGTCTTTTTTATTAAACTTTTTAAATTTTACCAGGAAAGTGAACCTCGTTTTTCACACTTGGTCACTTGTACCCCAGGGAGCCTTTATCTGTGTCTGTCTCTCCCATGGTTTCTGCTTGATCAGGCCTAAGATACCAGGCTGCATTATCACTTCCATTATACTCTGTTTCAATCCCCATAGATACTTCTGCATGGCCAGAAGCTTTCCCATGTTGCACCAAGAAGGCAAGGGAAAGCTCAAAAGTTTTGCTGAAATTAGTATTTAATAGCACTGGAACTATCTCTTTTAAGTCTTAAAAGGTACAAGATTGCCAACAGATCATTGGAGCTAGACTAGCCTGTACATCCTTTCTGACCAGGAAATCGTGTTGTAGTGGTTTTATGTTTGCCTGAATTCTGTTGGCCAAATTTATTGCAGTGGTTTAAATGTCTTTTTCTGCTGTGAGAAAGGATTGGGAGAAAACATCTCCCCTCTGCCCTGGCTGGCGGCACGGGCAGCTGCTGGGGCGAGGTTAAAACTCGCTAGATGTTAGTAGCTGGGGCTTTTCCTCCCCTCCCCCGCTGCCAGTTGCCACCAGGCCCAGCCACAGCCGGGCCCCGCAAGCCTGATGGGGCAGCAGGGCCTGGCCTGGCCCACCCGGCTGCCGTATGGCTGGTGTTACCTGCTGGCAAGCCGGAAGGAAAAAAGGGCTGTTTCCCAGGATCTCCCGATATTTAATGCTGTAGGTTCACAGAGATGTATCCCTTTCTAATAGGTTTGTCAAACTATAACTTCCCGAAAAATCACTTCCTGGCCAAACCACCACAAGTGTGCATCAGAACCTGGAATTTTGGACCAATCCAGGAGAAGTGGAAGAGACCATATCAAGTCCTCCTGGTAACCTACACTGCACTCAAGGTAAAAGGAATCAAACCCTGGCTTCATCACATGGGTAAAACCAGCAACCACACATTAAACACAGCAGAAACAAGACTGACTAACACCTTGGAGGCTTTTCATATAAATCCTATAGTTTTAGGTATAGAATATGATTTTCTAGGGGGATACTACTTATTGTATATAGATGAAGATGATAAATAATTGCATATTTATAATAATAATAGAAACTATGTTCTTAACCTCTGGGAAGAGAAATGTGATCTTAAAATTAGTGCAAGATTTTGGCAGATTATAGAATGTAATTTCTGTAACAGTGAGAGGGAAGATGTGTTCTAATGCCATTGCAATTCGATGGGTGAAGGTATGGGTGTTAATGTCTTTGAAATGGGTCTTAATGTATTTACTGACTTTGGGCAGCAGGTTTGTTGCAGAGCCCAGACGGCTTGGCTCCTGAAAGAGACAAGTGGGTCTGCACAAGCCTGAACTTCTGAACTTTGGGGTAAAATAACAGGTTCAAGGGGGGAATATGTGGTAGGCAGTTTGGGGAGGCTGTACCTTCCTAGTACCTCAGTCAACGGGGAAAGGAAGAGGGCACCATGTGGCCAGGGGTTCAGGATAAAAGGAGTCTGTGCCCTCCAAAACCGCAAGAGAGAGAAAATCCCACGGGCATGTGCCCCAGTGGACTGTCTGCCTTTATTCGAATAAAGTTGCAGGAGTCCTCTGTCTCCTTTTTGGACATAAACCTCTGGCATTTGTGGAATTTTCCTGACAACAGCTTGCTTGCCAACACCAACCTCTGCAGAAAATGCAGTTCAATAGGGAGCTTTAGTCAGAAATTTCACAAAAATTTGGGGACCTGACTATAGAGAAAAGTTAAACATGATGAAATTTGGAAGCATCCAAGTATGGGAACTATAGGGGGATGGATTTTAGAATCCATCTTTACTCCACAAATATCTACCTTTAGGAATAGACTAGCCATAGAAAGTTTGATTCTGCAAATGGAAACTTTAACAAATGCAACTCAGTTGTGATAAAAATTAAATTTGGAATGTTTATCTTGTAATGTAACAGTAAAAAGCCACCTCCGTGGCACCCCCCCCAGACCACCTTAAAAACAGACCTCGAGAGCTCCATTCAAAGAAGCCCGGCACCGCGGCTCCCCACCCTCGACGCCGCCGCCGGGGCCCGGGAGAGGGAAAGCTTGCCCGCTTGCCACCGCCGCTACGGCCGCGCTCCCAGAGTCCTCGCCGCTGCCGCCACTGCTAGAGCAATGCCGTGTGTCCCCGCGGTCCCCGCCGAGCCGCCTGCCCCGGCACGGAGACCCCCGCCCACAGCCAGCCGCCGCTGAGAAGGCCGAGAGCGGGCAAGGCCGCCCCGGCCCTGACCCCCTGCCGCTGTCGCCGCTGCGAGGTGGCGCGCCCCGGCCCGAGCCCCGGCGTGGAAAACCCCAAAGCCCGCAAAACCACCATGTGGCGCTGCCGCCGGGCGGCCAGCCGCCGCTGCTGGATAGTGCGTCCACAGGCTCCCGTGCCGTGTCCCCAGGCGCCCAGACCGCCGCCCCGCTCCAAAAAAGGGGAACCCACGCTCGCCACGTTCCATCCCCACCTCACAGCCCCGGTGCTGCCCACCATCGAAACCTCCAAGACGCCATATCTGATTGCGAAACTGCCATGAGAGCCCGCAGCCCCTGCTTCCCGGGGGCGACCCTGTACATGCAAATTAGAAACCCCAGGTGAATCTTGGGACTCTTTTAACACCAAAAACCCCTTATAAAAATAAAACTAAGTAAAATTAAAACACACAAAAACCAATACTAGGCCGTGTAAACCCTAGAGTATCAGGGGAACTGATTTTTCCAGTTTTTGTGACTCACTGTGACTTGAAAGTACCAAGCCAGAAGTGAGACCCCGAGGAAAACAAAGGAAATTCAGAACTCTGGGAACACTCCCAGCAAGGGAAGAGTTCTCCAGCCCTGCTGAAACTTCCTGCAGCAGAGCTGACAGGACCCTCCTCCTCCACGGCGCATCGGGCAGCCAAAACCCCTTGAGCAACCATTGTAAGAGCTGATTAGTAAAGGCATTTTAAGGAGAAAAATATTATCTCCGCCCATATTTATTACAGTTGGGGTTTGCTAAAAAAAATGAACAATTGCAAGCCAAAACTAAAATGACCTTACAAAACAGATTGGCTTTAGACCAATTGCTGTTACACGAACATTGAGTATGTGGTTATTTGGATTTAAACAATACTTGTTGTGTGCACATTCCAAATGAGACTGCTAAAATGGATGGTCAGACAGAGGATAAAATCAGATGCTGCATCCAGCAGAGAATTAAGGGAAGTGATTTATTAAAAAACTATGGACATTGATCTAATACCAATATCCAACTATGACGGACAAAGACTCTCTAACAGTTTAAAGTTAGAAAGTGTATGTTTATTACGACGCCGGGCAGCGTGCGGGATAGCTCCCAGAAACACACGCGCAATTTACAGATCATCACAGGGCCTTTTATCTACAGAAGTATTGAATACACAAACTACAAATGCATATTCATAGCTCTGATACCTCCCATTCTCCGCTTCGTATGGTAATTAGCCCAAAAAGCCACCAAGCATGCGTAGTTTGTTCTTTGAAATGGGTCGGTGGTCTTTTTAATGGGGTGGGGTCCCAAAATGATGAAGTAAGATTGTCTTCCTCAGCTCTGACTTTTTAACCTTTAGTGTTTGTGACAGCTAAATCCTGTTTTTCCCAGGACTGTTTGATTTATGATTGTATTGTATTCATGGGGTCTATTGATTATTCAGGATGCAGAAGCCCTAGTTTGACAGCTCCTCTGATTGATCGGTTCCTTCCAAGGATTATCAGTTCTTTCAGTCTGGCTTCTGTTAGCAAAAGGGAAGTCCTAGCTACATTATCTCAGCACTATCTATTTTGACTACAGTCTTTAATTCTTCTAAATCTATGCCTCATTTTCCCCACTTCTCCTTTTAAAGTGAGTAAATTCTTTTACTCAAAAGTGTCTTCTTCATCAATTCAATCTGTACAGCTAGTGTCTCTTAAGATCAAGCCATACGCTTTTGATAATGAGGTTAAGGCTGCTATTCGTCGTAGCATCTTTCAATTCCAAACAAGCATCGCAACAGATAAAACTAGACTTATACTAACTAGAATAAGCAACACAACTATAGGGTGGAGCAAGGCATTTAGTATACCAGTTGCTGTTGGAGACCACTCAAAAAGCACATCCCACTAGTGATGAGACAAATGTTTCTTAAGCTTCTTAAATACTCTTTTGATGGTTTCTGTGTCATAGTGAATTGTAATTAATGTCCTTCTTTCCTCTTCTTTAATTTCCTTTAAGATTTCTTTCAATCTGGGATGTTCCTATGGGTACAGGCAGTATCTTACAGGTGCTCGATAGTAAAAATCACATCCTTTAATTTTGACAAAATTGCAAATACACAAATTGAATTGGGTAATTTGGTTGTCTATTTTTATGATGTGGCATGCTCTCTTTGGACAGACACAACCTTGCCCTGTATACACCAGTGAAGTTTTCTGTTTGTCTCAAAGTGACAGATCTTAACTGTCTTCTTGCAGTACAGGGCTCTAGATTAACAGTTTGCTATTTTCCTTCAATTTCTTGTGCTCACATTTGGTGTTCAGAAGGGTACAATACAGTTCTCTCATGATTTAATCTTTAGGGGACTATTGGCATGCATCGTTAAAACAAAGGCTGTCACTGTACTAGACACAGGGTTATAGGTGAAATACTCTCAACCTTGTTCCTAGCACCCCAGTGAGAGATCTTTAGATGGCACTTGGGGATTACAGCCTTTCTATTACAGGTATTTGAGTCATACTCTTTTATTGCACACCCCTCTATTTTGAGTCTAAATGGAGGACATTTCCTTCTCATAACCTTTAGCATCTTATTTAAAGCCTTACGAGAGTAAGCATCATAAGCTTTTCTTTGGCACCTGTTTATCTCAGTCACATTGTACCTACGCAGTATTGCATTGACCCTTGTTATGGTTAAGCTTATTATAGCAATAATTACAACTTTCCACATAGTGTCTATAATAACTATTAGTCCATCTATTTGTGGTTCCGAGTGAGTTTCACGGTGGTCTTTTAGTTCATCGTCGCCTGGTGTGATCTTCCAGATTCCTTTTGGAGCTTTTTTCACTCGGGAGTGATGGATCCAGGCCTTCTGTTCTTTGATCTTGATTGTAGTGAAAGTAGTAAGAAGCATCTGGAATGCTCCTTCTCACTGTGGTTCCAAGAACTTTTCTGCAAAAGACTTAATTTCTAGGTTGTCTAATTTTTGTTTTGAGCTCCAGCCACATATTTTTTAATTTCTCTATTTAGGGCCACCATATACTTGTGGTCCTCTATCTGGGGATATGGTGGCTGGAACTCTACCCCCAGTACTTTTGCAACTGTGCTTTGGTTACTTCTCAGGCTTTAGCCATTCTAGTAGACAAGGCTTCTGGCCATCCTGAAAAGGTATCAGTTAACACCAATAGGTAACGGTATCCTCCCTTCCCGGGCAGCTTTGTAAAATCAATTTGTTATTGTTGCCCAGGTCCACAGCCTTTTACAATTTGTCTCATTTTAGGCTTTGGTGTATTTTTGGAATTAATTTGGAGGCAAAGACTACACTGACGGGTTACCTGTATCACTGTACCTTGTAACTTTCTGGCCACAATTCTTTCTTTCAAATAATTATACAAGATGTCTATTCTCCAGTGTGTTTTCCTATGTTCTCTTTACACTAATGGCCATAACAAATAGGATGGTACTACAAGCTTCTTTTTCTCTGTCATGGCCCACCCTTCCTGATTATAATTTGCTTTTTCTGCTTTAATAAGTTTCTTACCCTTTATATTATATACTGGCTTACCTTTCAGCACTATCTATTTTGAAGTGCTGCCTCAATTGTCTCATCGGGTATCTCACCTTTAGCTGCGTCTTTTGCCTCTCTGTCCACCAGCATATTCTTCCAATTAAAGCTCACTTTTTGATGCGATCTGTGCCATCCTCTCAAGTAGCTGCACAGCATCTAGCAGCTTTAGGATTTTTTTTTTTTTTTTTTTTTCCAAATGGCTCCGTGTGCAAGGACTACCTCAAAGGCATCCAGCCTTCTGTGCAGAGGTGTTGGTGGGCAATGGTCCAGACTCTATTACCTCTCTGCTGATGGTAACTGCATACCCAGCATGCCTCTTTCCACTGACAACGTAGCTGCTTCTGTCAGTAAACCAGGTCTCCTTCAGATCCGGGTGACTGGAGTAGGTGGTTTCGATGGTCTCCAGGCGGTCGTGGATCACTGGTTCTCCTATACTCCCGCTGAGGAAGGAAGCTGGGTTCACAATGTTAGTTACCACAATCTTAGCTTGGTACATTAGGAATCTCTGTGGGGAGATCTAATGTCCTCCTTTTCTTCAAGGACTGCAGACATTGTATGGGACACTAGCATAGGCATCTTCTGGCCTAGAGTGAATTCTGAGGCACTCTGGCCATCCTTTAGGAGCCGTGTACTCACGTCTGGAAGTCCCAGGGCTGGAGCTGACATGACAGCCTTCTTTAGCTGGTCAAAGGCCTGAATAGCTTTTTTTAACCCAGGTAAATGACTATTTGCCTCATCAGCTGGGCTTTCTTCTGGGATCTGCAAGCCCAAAAAGTTTAGGAGGCTTACCGTCCGGTCCACTCATGTTCTCTGGACCTGGGTAGCTATTAGGAGGTCTTACTGGAGCAATTGTTTGCAAGCTGCTCCCCAAATATTTTCCACTTTGAGGTTCTCCTGTGCAAGGACCACTTCAAAGGACTCAAATGAAAAGATTTTCTGGCTGGCTTTATGGAGAGGGAGGCAAAAGAAAGCATCTGCACATCTAAAACAGTAAATGAGTTAAGATATAAGGGTTAGCAACTACTGAATACAAGCCTCAGTTATCTTGTCAGGCTTCTTTACTGGCACGATAGGAGTGTTGAAATTAAACTGACACTCCTTCAGTATCTTTAAAAAGTTTTCTTTGCCCTGCCAGCATGTCAGGAGCCTACACTCCAGGAATATTATTATTATTTTTTTTTCTTTTTTTTTTTTTTTTTTTTTTTTTCATTAAACTTAACAGTTTTACATTCTTTACCTCCAAAATAATTTTTCTATTTTTAAATATTACTTTTGCCTCCAGCTGCTTTAGCAGATTTCTGCCCAAAAGTGCAGATGGAGCATTAGGCATATAAAAATCGATGGATTCTCTATTGTTTCCCCAATTTAAACTTCAATGGTTTGTAAATGTAAGCCTTTTTTAGGTTGGCCAGCCGCTTCTTTTATTATTACATAGTTACTGGTTACAGGTGTTAGGGTTTTATTGCCCCGGTGTCTTATCAAGAATTTTATTTCTTTTTTTTTTTCTTTCTGTTATGGCATCAAGCAACAATTGGGATCTGGTAAATGCTGCTTGATTACAAACTTCATTTTCTTAGCAACCCTTTTCTCAAATCTCTAAATTACTCTCCATCAGAGGTACTTAAAAGAAAAACCCCATACAATTGCCTAGACACTTAATCCAAATTACTGGTTATTAATTTTTAGGGTTTCTGAAATTCCGTTTCTGGGCAGGGGAACTTTTTGAACCAGCTTTTCAATTCTTGTTCCTTCTATTCTTAAAACAAAAAGTTAGCAATATGTATTCTTTAAAACAAGGCTCGAAGCACCAGCTGTTGAAGAAAGAATTTGTGTTTACATAAAAAAGGAAAATTTTTTTTTATTTAAAAGAAAAACCCACGCGATTACTCAGACACATAATTCAAATTACTGGTTATTAATTTTTAGGGTTTCTGAAATTCCATCTCTGGGCAGGGGAACTCTTTGAACCAGCTTTCCAATTCTTGTGCTTAAAACAAAAAGTTAACAATTGAAGAAAATTTGCAATCAACTTCTTATACACTGTCCCCCTTCACCAAAACCTGTTTATGGGATAGCAATTTTTTTAGGCTCACAAAACAATGGGTTCAAAAACACTCCACAAATTTTTGCACTGAGGAAAAAGCGGGGGGGTTTCTCGGTCAGGCAGTTTTGGCTCTTTTTACAATTAAAACTGTATTCTACAAACAAACAATAGTTAAAACAAACACATCAGGCTTTTCAGAATTTCAAAGACTCAGACGGAGGTGACAAATCCCGGCTCCCTGCCGGTTACCGGGACAACCCAGATTCCTGCCTGATCACTGTGATATGTCACAAAAAACCACCCAAAACTTTTTTTTTCTTATAAACAACAAACAGCCTATTCACAGTGATTAAAATCACACTATCAGTTATGCAGTCAGAAATTACAGCGCTCTCCGTGACACCCTCCAGTCACGGCTCAAGCACATCCCCCCTGAATTCTTCTGCTTTTCAGCAGAGATATCCTTCCGCGGGTCGGCGGGGGTTTTAAAATCTCTTAAAAACAAAAACACTTACAACACAAACTTTCACAATTCACACCCATATGTTACACAAATTAAGCACTTAATCACAAAGAAAACTTAAACAATCACAATTCACACACATACGGTAAAAACAAAAACACAACACAAACTTTCACAATTCACACACATACGGTACACAAATTAAGCACTAAAGAAAACCCAAACAGACACGAATACACACACATCCAGCGTTCGCGACCGCAACTCAAAACGGGACCCTGTTCACCTCAAAAATTCAGGCTAGCCTCTCAGATTATGAATTTACCAAAGTGCACTTTTAAACCATGGATGGAGCCACTACGCTCCCGATATCAATAGCTCTGTGCTGCCGCTGCTTTCCTCCTTGAATGCAGCCCACAGTGACCAGCTTTACCTGGACAAACCAAAGATGGGGCCACTACGCCCCCAATACAGCATCTCTATGCTGCTGCTGCTTTCCCTCTCTGGAATGCAGCCAACAAGTGACCAGCTTTACCTGGACAAACCAAAGATGGGGCCACTACGCCCCCAATACAGCATCTCTATGCTGCTGCTGCTTTCCCCTCCTGGAATGCAGCCAACAAGTGACCAGCTCTACCTGGAACACAACAACACAACAACAATACTCCTCGGAGATTCCAAAACCCAGGCCTCTGCTTTGCATAAGACGTCTCTTATGACTTATAAGCCGCCTCTATTCAAAGGTACCTTCATTCAATACATTTTTCTTTAAACATACCTTTTGTCCGTAGTCCAGGAGGTTCAGGTCTTTCCCCGGGTGGACGGTAAGGTCTGAGGAGCCCTCACCCCGAAAACTTCCGGGTGGGCGCCCTGAGGGGTCCTAGACCCCACCGGCCCCACGGCCAGAAAGAGCAGTTCTCCTGCCTGGCTCGCCAAAATGATTTATTAAAAAAACTATGGACATTGATCTAATACCAATATCCAACTATGACGGACAAAGACTCTCTAACAGTTTTAAGTTAGAAAGTGTATGTTTATTACGACGCCGGGCAGCGTGCGGGATAGCTCCCAGAAACACACGCGCAATTTACAGATCATCACAGGGCCTTTTATCTACAGAAGTATTGAATACACAAACTACAAATGCATATTCATAGCTCTGATACCTCCCATTCTCCGCTTCGTATGGTAATTAGCCCAAAAAGCCACCAAGCATGCGTAGTTTGTTCTTTGAAATGGGTCGGTGGTCTTTTTAATGGGGTGGGGTCCCAAAATGATGAAGTAAGATTGTCTTCCTCAGCTCTGACTTTTTAACCTTTAGTGTTTGTGACAGCTAAATCCTGTTTTTCCCAGGACTGTTTGATTTATGATTGTATTGTATTCATGGGGTCTATTGATTATTCAGGATGCAGAAGCCCTAGTTTGACAGCTCCTCTGATTGATCGGTTCCTTCCAAGGATTATCAGTTCTTTCAGTCTGGCTTCTGTTAGCAAAAGGGAAGTCCTAGCTACATTATCTCAGCACTATCTATTTTGACTACAGTCTTTAATTCTTCTAAATCTATGCCTCAGAAGGATTAGAAAGTAACTGATTAAATAAAATATTTAAATGACTTGCATTTTCTCTGAGTGGTTGGTTGGCCTCACTTTTGCAAAGTATAATTGTGATCATAGTAATAATTGTGATTATGATAGTTGAAAGAAATAAAGTTTAAAAAACACCTGAGTAAATGTTAAAAGTTTAAACTGTTAAAATCCTCTTAATTGTAGTATAATAAGTGTATTAATGTTCTAAATAACTTGTAATTGTAAGTCCCTGTGTTGTAGCAGTGGGGGCCACCTCCGTGGCTCCCTGCAAGGGCAGGGGGGCCTGTTTGCTCACTAGAGGCCGATAGTCCACCGCTGCTGCCGTGGAACCACCGAGGCTGGAGCCGGCCCGCTGCTGCCGGGGCGGTGCGGCAACCTCCCCCCCACCGCTGCCGCTGCTGGAGCCGGCCCGCGGCCACTGGAGCAGGCTACCGCAGGCTGCCGCCTCCAGAGCTGCTGCCGAGGCAGCGCAGCAAAACCCCCCCCCGCCATGAGACCCCAGCCACCGCCGGGGCCGCCAGTCAGCCCACCACCGCCCGCCGTCGGGGCCAGAAGCTGCTGCCGCCGCCAGAGCCGCTGCCAGGGTGGCGCAGCACACATCCTTCCACCCCGCCGGAGCCACGCCATGTGCCCCTGCGGCCGCCGCTGGCGGCCCTGCTCCCACACCACAGCCCGCCGCCGCCAGAGCCGCTGCCGGGATGGCGCGGCACACACACACCCCCCGTCGGAGCCGCAGGACCCACAGCTGCAGTTGCTCCCGCCGTGGAGCCGCCCGAGGCCAAAGCATACACACATTCCCCCGTCGAAACCGCGAGACCCCCGAGCCGCCAACAACCGGCCCGGCCCCGCGCCCCCCCATCGCCACGAGGCAGCAGCTGCCGGTGCTGCGACGGCCCCGAGCCGGCCCCGCGCCTTCACAGCCGGTGGCCCTGTGCCCCCAGGCACCACCGCATGTAAATTAGAAAGGCCCCAGTGTAAACTGGGACATTTTTAGCACCAAAAGTCCCCTGCCAAAACAAACCAATGTAAAATCTGAACCCACAAAAGACAGTACTGAACTGGCTATGACCTAAAGTGTTGATAAACAGTTTTTTTGTATCTTGCTGTAACCTAAAAAGTGCCCGAGGGGAAGGATACCCCCAGAACAGCCCGGCAAAAGTGAACTCCTAGCACACCTGCGAGGGTGGGGCTCCTGGCTCTGCAGTAACCTACGACTGCAAAGCCGAACAGACCCTTCTCCTCAAGGTGAACCAGGAAGAGCTGACCATCCCTCGAGCTATCCCTTTAAGAGCTGATCAATAAAGGCATTTTAAGGAGAAAAATATTATCTCCTGCCCATTTTTAACAATAGTTACTTTAAGCTGCATAAAAAAAACATGATTGCTAATGCAATGCGAGGAACTTATATGATGTTAGTAAAAAGGTAAAGTGAGGCTTATGAATGCCTGAAGGGAAGACAAGCTTCACAAGCCTCAAAGAGGGAGCATGTTGTCAGATGAAAAATTTTCTACACCCGGTGAGTTAATACTTATTCTTCAAAACTCACTGGCCATCGTCCACCATACCACAGAGGCTTGATGTTGCATCTCTTCCCTGATGATCATGGTCCCACCAAGGTTGAAATAATTCACCTTTGTGTTGCCAGTCCAGATCTACCTGAGACACTTTAATCTTGGCAGCTTTATCTACCTGTCCATTGTTGTGATGTTCTTCAGTAGCCTGACTCTTGGGTACTTGTGCAACTACATGATATACTTTTACAGCCAACTTCTCTACCCGGGCAGAGATGTCTTGCCACAATTCAGCAGCCCAGATGGGTCTACCTCTCTACTGTCAACTGGTCTTTTTCCATTGGTCCACCCCCACAGAGCATTTGCCCCAATCCATGAGTCAGTGTAGAGTGTTGGCCATTTCTCTCATTCAGCAATATCTAAAGCCAGCTGGATGGCTTTCAGCTCTGCAACATGACTTGATCCACCTTGTCCCTCAATAGCTTCTGTGAGTCATCATGTAGAACTTCATATGGCAGCTTTCCATTTTTGATGCATTACTGATACATCAGGAACCATCAATGAAGAAACCCTATAACTTTTAAGTTTCTGGTAGCTGATTATATGGTGGGGCTTCCTCAGCACATGTCACCTGCTCCTCCTCCCCTTACTGCAGTAGTCCAAAATTTTTGCCTTCAGGCCAGTTCATGATGGCTTCCAAAATCCCTGGGCAATTGGGGTTTCCTATTCAAGCTCCCAGTGTGATCAGAGACATCCACTTACTCCAAGTGGCATCAGTGGCATGTTGTGTGGAAGGGACTTTCCTTGAATATCCAGCCCAGCACTGTCAGTCGGGATGCCAGGAGAAGCTGCACTTCAGTGTCAATCCCTTCTAAAGTGTTTTGAACCTCTTCATAAGCTGCCAGGATCTTTTTCAATTGGGGTGTAGCAGGCCTTGGATCATTTGTATCCTTGACTCTAGAACCCCAGGGGTCATCCTTCAGTCTCCCCAGGTACTTTTTGTCAGAGGCTCCAGGAAGGACCATTCTCCTTGGCTGCAGTATAGAGCACATTTTTCTCATCTTGTCCTGTCCTGACTGGCCCAAGGGCTACTGCATGAACAATCTCTTGTTTAATTTGTTCAGAATCCTGTTGTTGGTCATGGCTCAATTTAAAATCATTCTTATTCCAGGTCACATGGTAGAGAGGGTTTATAATCTGGCTGTACTCTGGGATATGCATTCTCCAAAACCCCACAGTGCCTAGGGAAGCCTGTGTTTCCTTCTTGCTGGTCAGTGAGGATATAGCTGCTATTTTGTTGACCATGTCCATCAGAATCTGACATCTATCTTGCTATTTTACTCCTAAAAACAGAATTTCCTGGGCAGGTCCCTTGACCTTACTTTGCTTTATGGCAAAATCAGCCTTCAGGAATATTTGGATTATCTTCTCCCCTTTCTCAAAAACTTCCTGTGCTGTGTTGCCCCACATGATGGTGTCACTGATATATTGCAACTGTTCTGGAGCCTCACCCTTTTCCAGTGCAGTCTGGATCAGTCCATGGCAAATAGTGGGGCTCTGTTTCCACCTCATGGCAGTCGGTTGCAGGTGTACTAGACACCACTCCAGGTGAAAGCAAATTGTGACCTGCACTCTGCTGCTAAAGGAATGGAGAAAAACACATTAGCAATGTCAATAGTGGCACCACTTTGCTGCCTTGGACTCCAGTTCATACTGAAGTTCCAGCATGTCCGGCACAGCAGCACTTAGTGATGGTGTGACTCCATTCAGGCCACAATTGTCCACTGTCACTCTCCAGTCTCCATTGGACTTATGCACTGGCCATACAGGACTGTTAAAGTATGAACAAGTCTTGCTGACCACTCCCTGGGTCTCCAATTCATGAATCATCTCATGGATGGGAATCACAGTCCCAGTTGGTGTGGTATTGTTGATGGTACACTGTTGTGGTAGTGATCAGTACCTGTTGTTCTTCAACCCTCGGCAGTCCCACAGCAGAAGGGTCCTCTGAGAGCCCAGGCAAGGTATTCAGCTGTCTAATTTCCTCTGTCTCCATAGCAGCTATCCCAAAAGGCTGACAATGCCATTTTGGGTCTTTGAAATATCCTTTCCTGAGGTAATTGATGCCAAGGATGCACGAGATCTCTTGACCAGTCACAATGGGGTGGTTTTGCCCTTCATTCCCAGTCAGACTGTCTTGGTTTGAAAGACAGGTGTTTGCCAAGGAAGGTGGGAACTTCCCTTGGAATGGAGAATATGACCCCCTTCCCTCCGAATTACTATAACTTCGAAATTAAGGGGCTTTCAGGCAAAGATATGGGAAAAGGACTAACAGTTCTTTACTAATATGTATGTGTATAACAAAGCAAACACACAACAACAATAGCAGCAACAACAAACAAACACCACCAAGAAAACTCAATAAACAGTCTCTTCCCCGCTCTTTAAGCAATTCCCCCTTTGATGTAGTTATGGTCATAGCTGGCAGGGGCACTGAGAGGCTTCTGGTGGGCAGGGCAAGTGCAATGATTCCTCTGTGGCTGCAGAGGACGCTCTGGTGTGAGCTCGGAGACCACGTGGTTATTGGTGGCTTGGCCGAGATGGGAAGGGATGGAAATGGGGCTTGCTTTACAAACCCCCAGAGGCAGTTGATTCTGGTGCCCCTCTGTATAGAGAAATGAGTTGTAGCAAGGACCTCGGAAGCAGCAAGCTGGAATGGCAGGGATGAGCAAAATCCCTGAGTGGTAGACAAGATGTATCAGAAACTCTGCAGCTGTAGCTGGAACTGCGGGGTGTGCCAGCAGGCAGGGGGTGAAGGGCTACAGTGTAGCAAAAAACACTGGAGTATTAGCAGAGGCACGGCGGGGGCTGGCCAGCAGCAGCCCAGCTCCCGAACACGGCTGGGAGAGGGTCCCTTGTGATAAAAATGAAATTTAGAATGTTTATCCTGTAATGTAACAGTGAGGGGCCACCTCCGTGGCACCTCCCCCCAGACCACCTTAAAAAACAAAAAGAGCTCCATTCAAAGAAGCCCGGCACCGCGGGGCCCCCCCCCCCCCCCCCCAACGACGGAGCGAGAGAGACCAGTGGAGCAGCCGGCACTGCCGCCGCTGGCGCTGCCGCCGCCAAAGACCGAGAGAAAAGGGCTTCGAAGAGAGGCGAGGCGCGGGCCTCGCCCCCGGTCTCCCCCCCTGCTCCCGGAGCGAGTCGCTGCGGCAGAGCTCGTCCCTGCCGGCACTGTACTGCGGCGCGGCGGCGGCGGCCTGAGGCGAGAGCGAACAGAACCGGCGCTTCTCCCTGCCCACAGCGGGAACCCCAGTGAGCGGGGCTGTCCGGCCCCAACCCCCGCAGCCAGCCGCCGCCGGAGCGGGAGAAAGAGGGGCGGGCCGCGCTCCCCCAAGCCCGATACAAGGAATCCCGGCCGCCTGCAGCCGCCTCCCCGTCGCGGCTCCAGCCGCCATGCCGCCCGCCAGGCTTAAGCCCAGTCGCAGAGAAGCCCCAAAGCCCGCACGTGGCTCAGCCCGCCCGCGGCCAGCCGCCGCTGCTGGATGGCGCGTCCCCAAACGCGCCTGGGCCGCTGCCCCGCTCCAAAAAGAGAGAACCCACGCCAGCCACATCTAGCAGCCCTAGTGCTGCCCAGCCACTCCGAAACACCATATTGGATACTATAAAAGCACACAGCCCCTGCCGCCCAGGCCGACCCCGCATGCAAATAAAGGACCTCGAAATGCATCTCGGGATACCGTTTAAAACCAAAAACCCCTTATAAAATAAAACCAAGCAAAATTGAAACGCACAAAAACCAATGCTAGGCCGTGTGAACCCTGGAGTAACGAAGGAGCTAATTTCTCCGGTTTTTCTTACTAGCTGTAAGTTAAAAAGACCAAACCAGAGATGAGACCCCCGGAGAAAACAAAAGAAACTAAGAACCCTGGGGTTACTCCCAGCGAGGGCGGGTTCTCCAGCTCTGATCAACTCTCTGCAACAGAGCTGATAAAGACCCTCCTCCTCCACGGCGCGCACGGGCAGCCAAAAACCCCTCGAGCAAATATTGTAGGAGCTGATCAATAAAGGCATTTTAAGGAGATTAATATTATCTCCGCCCATTTTATTCAGAACACTTTGGAGGGGAAAAAAGGCTCTGAGATCCCGGGGTTTCCCCTGAGGCACACGAGTAGATGGTAGATGGCAAATCGTCCCGTTTGGTGAGGTAGGGTGTTAATAAGGTCCCACTGCAACAGCTGCTCTTACAAGCAGAGTTCCATTCACGGTAGAAGGCAGCAGAAGACAGAACCCTGCAGTGGTGGTGAATTCTTCCCACAGTGACTGCAGTGTCCTTTCCCTCCAAATGCCAAGAAAGCAAAGAGAGAGCTAGGAGATGCACCCAACCCCTTCCCCCAGCCCAAATCTCTCTGCCCTCCCCAGAGAAACCCCCAGGTAAAGAGAGAGAGTAGCCAGCTGCACCCCTCCCCTGAGCTGTGGCAACTTCTTTTGTCTCTTTTAAGTACCTGGTCATTATTGTCTCCTAGCAACATAGGGAGAAAATTCCCTGAGAGAAAGAAACAAAAGGAAAAAATCCTAAACCCCAACTCAGGCTCACTTCAGCTTTCAGTACAATCAGCTGTTGGGACCCTTGTCACCCGAGAAAGAGAGATGGATTCTGCCCTGTCATAAATGCATATTATATAGTTGGCTTTTCGCAAATATTAAAATGAATACTATATGTATAATGTGGGAAGATTGTACTGTATTATCTTTTATTAATAGAGTTTAGAAAGGTGATGAATGTATATTTTCTGATTGTAACATAGTGTTAACAGTAAAAGACTAGGTTTTTTTCTCTTTGTAATATCTAAACTGACCAAACCAGAAGGTAGGGAGAGTCATCCTGCATTCCTGCATAAAGACTTCTGTTTCTTATCTAAATGAAGATTACCAGGACCTCAGGAGAAGAATTTATGAGACCTATGTTACCAGACAGAATGGAGCCACCTACAGATGGATCTACCAGATTAAATGATTGGGGGAAGTTGAAACTGATCAAACTCAAAAAGAATGTTTGAATCATGCATTAGGGTCTATTGAATATGTAACACAGAGATCCTTAAAAACATAGAATCTGAAAAAGGGTAAGGGTGTGCTGGCTGGCTTGGTGCCAGGCACCCTCGGCCCAAAAAAGTATTTGCTTTTCTGTCTCCTAATTGTCTATATTTTTTTTTTTTTAAACTTACACATTTTTCTAAGAAAGTGAATTTCGTTTTTCACATGCTTCTACATATCTTGATGGCATCAGGGTACATTGTGCACTGGTATCAACCAGAAATGAAGAAGAAACTAATAATTACTGAGACTGTACCTGATATAAATGTATATTATAAAATTGGCTTTTCACAAGATGTGTGCTATATGATTAATAATGTTGTGGTAAGAATATAGGATATAAGTTTTTTATTTCTGCTATTAGTAAAGAAAATTAGGCATAGTGGTAGTAGTTGATATAAGTATGTTTAAACTGTCTGTTTGGTCGGGATAACATCCAGTGAACATGTAAAGAAGACTCCGCTACTGATATACCAACTATCAGCATCTACCACCTGAAGAAAGTATGGACCAAAGCCCAAGCTGGAGGCGATAATGAAGACACAGTCATGAAACACGCATGCTCTATAAAGGCGGACCCAAGGAGGGACCATGCAAAACAGTTCCTAGAATATGGAAACTAGTTTATGGAAAAATATGAATATTCATAAACTGATGCAATAGAAAGGGTATTTAACGAATGTCTCAGATAGCAAGGTGTGGACTTGGCTGAATGCCAAGTCACCCGGCCAGCTGTACTTTGCTTTTTTATCTCCTAATTGTCCTAATCTTTTTATTAAACATATTTCTTAAAATTTACCAAAAAGTGAACCTTGTTTTTCACAATTTGGGGGCTCTGCCAGGATATACCTTGTCCCTGAAACTCCAGGAAATTCAGAGCAAGGGAGGCGCCCCGCCTGGGCTTTTGGCGGCCCAAAACTTTGTTTTTCCTGGTGTGATAAATCTGGGGTAAAAATTCGTGTATGAAATAATAATAATCCGATGTATAATAAGAACAATGTTAATAAAATGTAAAATCCAGTAGGAAGCAAATTGTTCCCCCCAGCCTGCACGGCTTCAGTTGCGAAACAGGACAAGGATCATCAGACTGGACAAAGACGCTAGCCAGTCCCGATAAGAATCACTTCCTCGTCAATGCAAGGAGAATTCCTTCTTGACGACGATGCAGATTTCATCAACGCCCTGGCACGATATGCACACTGAAATCAACATAAGACTGACCTGTATAATTGGCATAAGAAAGAACCTTCCCGGAATGGATCAACGGGACTTGACAAGATCCGGGAAGGCCATCGAAAAGAAATTCGGACTATTCAGCCCACCCTAGACACCTGGACTGCCTAAGGGCAGAAAAATCCTATAAAACCGTGGACTGAGAACTGCACGGCGTGGATTTGGGCGTCTTGTACCCTGGTGTGCGGACCCCTATCCACCCGGCGCAGCGCTGCTATTTTCCTATTTTGTGGTTTTCTCATTTTGCTGGTGTTTGATATTGTGTTATTAATAAATTGTCTTTTTATTAATCCGATATTTGCCACTGCATTTATAACACTGGTGAGAATTGGGGATTGCAGGTAAACATCCAAAGAGACAAGCAAGGAGAGAGAAAAAGCAAGTAAGGAAAAGGGAAAAGGCTCCCTAAAATTGCAGTATTTTTTGCTCCATAAAAACCTCGTGCACAAAGAATCGGAGAAAGAAAAAGGACTGTAAGTATTTCTCAGGGGAGCGGGTTAAAGGGGGTCTGTGTGGTGTGTGAATGAGACACTGGCTGTGTACCCCAGACTGGTGAAAATGAGTGTGGTAGCTTCTCAAGCTGCAGTTTTGTTATCTCGCAAGAGAAATGGCCAGTACAGAAGTGAAGCAAAAGATAAAAAGAGTGAAAGTGACCCCCAGGTGACTGGGACGGGGTCGAAGAGGAAAGAGGGGTTGTAAAAAACCCCGGGTGGCTGGGATGGCCCCAGGGAGGGGTTGGATCCCTCAGGGAGGGAGCCGATTGTTTTCCTATACAATCCACTGGGAAAGTGGGATACTAGGGGGGGAAAAAAGGTTTGAACCCCCTGGTCTGGGACGGGGTCCCAGGAAAAGGGGTTGGACCCCTTAGAAGACTGATTGGGACGGGGTCCCAGGAAAAGGGGTTGGACCCCTTAGAGGTCTGGTCTGGGACAGGAGTCCCAGAGAAAGGGGTTGGACCCCTTAAAGGAAGGGAGCAAAGGTTTCCCTGGCACAAACCACTGGAAAAACGGGATTATGTTCCGAGGTTGAGAGTCAAGTAAAGCATCCGATAGCACCTAGACTTGCTGCTGAATTAAAAGGGTTACATAAGACCCAAGAGCATTTGGGGGTTGGCCAAATATAGGTATTTTTCTTTTTTGCCAGATTGAGGAAAAAAAACACAAAAAGGCTTGCAAGTGTAAGGTCCAAGACACCTGTTTTTTTTTTGTTTTTGGTTTTTTTTTTTTTTTTTTTTTTTTTTTTTTTTTTTAAAAAAAGGCTGCCAGGTTGAGAAACACTAGAGGCTTGAAAAGTGTGATAATCCAAGAACATCTGGGGATTAGTCAAATACCTATGAGTAAATACTAACAAATAATTTTTTTAAAAAGTACCAATCTTTTTGTGTTGTCTTTGTGTAAGTGGAAGTGCAGCTGAAGAGAAGGTGTGCTTGTTGTGGAGTTTATTTGTGTTAAAGAAGTGAATTGTTGAAAGAGTTAAAATGTCTGAATGGAAAGAGGGGAACTGCAGGCCAAAGTGGAATTCTGAGGAGTTGTGCTCACAGAGAGGGGGAATTGCGAGAGAATTAATGAAGAATTCAGGTTCAGGAAGGTTGTTTGTAATGACAGAAATGCTGGAAACAGATTGGGAAGGAGAAGAGGAGGAGGGAGATTGGAATCTCTTTGAAGCATTGGCCCCTGCGCTGCTGCCTGCCCGAGCTCTGCCCCGTAGCCGCGTCGTGCTCCGTCTCTGCGACCGCACCGCCGCCTAAGCTCCCATTCACCTCAGCCCCTGCGCCAGCCCTAGACCCACCGAGAGTTCAGTCTCACCCAACCTTAGCTGCCCTGACCGCGGCCGCTCTGTCTGCCACACCAGGGGTCTCATTGACTCCGACCACTTCGACCACCTCGTTCACTTTCCCCGCAGCCCTGTCCTCACTTGCTTATGTTACAACACGAGCGGCTCACCCCCCCTCGTTTTTAAAAGACTCGGCTTGGAGTCCTGTTTTTCTCCCCTCTGCCTTAGAAGAATTAATCCATGAAACAGATTCTGTTCTTACATCTGTAATAAATGACTTTCTCTTTGAGACAAGAAGCCTAGAGTACAAAACTGTCTCGATTTGAGTTTTGAAGACAGAAAGAAGGGAGAAAACCAAACTCCGACAGAGTTACATCCAAAAGAAGAACAGAGTTTGGTTTTCAAGAGATGAATATTTTATAAAGCCTTTAGTGACTTTAAAAATAGGTCCTAAAGAGGAAGTATTCCAATTTTTGGTTGATCTTAAAACAGAGTGTTGGAGTCCAGGACATCCCCTTGGATGACCTGAAACCTGGGAAAGAGAATTTGAGCCCTGGACAGGGGGGTGTGGAACCGGTCCAGGGGGGTTGGAAACCTTGGCACAGAGCCCAGGAAGACACTGAGTTTGATCTTAGCCCATGGGAGAAACTTCCAGCATTAGGAGAGGAATTGCAAATCACCAGGAAGTGAAAATAGTAGTTTAATACAGTAGAACATACAAAATTCAGTAGTTTTAGGATTCTTAGAATAGAGGTAAATGGGGGACAAGATGGTGGAATTTGGGTGGTACCTCGTGTCCCTCTCCTTCTTCCTCGCCCTCCATCTTCTGGGGTGGTGATGAAATAAGATAGAGTGGATTGGGTCAAAGCAGAAGTGACCCTCTTAGTGTAAGCACTAGGCATTGGTGTGAAATAGTAAATATCCTATATGTAATTATCTGTATAAATGTAAGGTGATGTCCCATCGGTGGGCAGTCGCCTCGTGTCCCAGCCGCTGTCCGGACCTCGGCTGGGAGCGGAGAAAAACTTTGTGATATCAAATAATAAACAACTTGAGAAACCAGAAAGCAAGGCCTTGAAGACTCCGCTTCTTTGTACCAACGCGACTTGGGGCTTTTAGAGGGCCAAGGACTTTAAACAACTTGAATCTCGGGTGAGAAAACCAACCCGAGAATTGGCATCCCTGGGTGCCTGGACGAGAATTGGCGTCCCTGGGTACTTTCCAGTGGACACACCAAGCCCTCTGAAGCCAGGAAAACAGCCACAGAAGACAGGGAAAGATTTTTGGCCAAAGCAGCTGCCTTCAAATTCGCCTTGGACAGACAAACTTCAAGGGCCCTGAAGTCGTCACCCTGAGATCTGCTGGTCGGTGATCAGGACACCCCCGGGACGAATTTGAGAACACCTGCACCCTGTTTTTCGGCTTTGGTAAGACCGGTCGAATTTAGAACACATGGGAGTGGGAATCTCCCAGGAACAGCTTAGGATCCTAGCAAAATTAAGGGTAGTTGTGTCTGCACATCCTGCAGGCCTTTCTGAGAAGGAGCTTCAAGCTCTTCTTTTGTGGGTTCGGTGTAACTTTCCACATTGTGAGACCCACGTCGTATTTGAGCCTGCATTTTGGCAAGAGGCAAACAGGGAACTTTACAACAGAGCAACTAAGAAAGATAAAGCAGCTGCGAAGCTTTTGCCCGCAGCGAGAACCATGCTAGAGTCCATTTCACGTAACAGAAAAGCAGTTCCTCCTTCTTTACAACAGCAGAGGACTGTGCAAGAGGGACAAAGCAAGGTTTCTTCCGCTGGGCAGCAGCCAGCAGCGACTTGTTCTGCCTCTCAGCAGCAGGCGGATCCCAAATCTCCTAGTGGGGATGTGGGAGGGGAGAGCCATCAGCTCACCCAGGCAACATCAGGGGAAAGCCAGCAGCTTCCCCGAGGTGAGGCACATGATGCACAGCAGCTTGTCTCGGTGCCTCAAACCCCAAAGCCTGATTCCCCAAAGCCAGTCCCGGGAAGGCAAAAACTTGTACTTTATCCCAGCGATCAAGATAGAGATATGCGTTCTTCTGAGACATGTCCCCTGGACATGGGACAATTGCCCCAGGGGGGGAAACAGGGAGATTTAGAACATATTCCATCTAGAAGCCCGTTTACCCCCCCCCCCCCCAGATATCACGCGAAATCGCTTCGCCGCCTCTCCCTCCAGCAGAGCAAGCACAGACACAGCAGGGGGGAGGGGGAGGGCGCCAAACACCAGAACAGCAGGGAAAACAACCCCAAATCGCGCCAGCCGCGGGAGATAAGACCGCAGCGCATGCGCGTGAAAGCGATCCGAATCAGTCGCGCCGGGAACAACCATACGGCGGTGACGGGGAACGTAACGGGGGGCAGTGGGAAAACATACCGTGTCAAGGGGGCGCGGATCGCGGGGAAAAACAACTCGCGGGCGATCATCGGGTTTTGCAAACCGCGGGACCGGGACGGCAGCGGGGGGAAAGTCCATGCCAGTAGCTGAGCGCAGGTTGATGACGCAAGCTACGGGGAGCAATGTGGACCAAGTTGCGTCCGCATCGCAAAACATGGGCAAAGAGCCAGAAAGGGCGGTGCAGGCGCAGGCGCAGAGCCATGCACTGCAAACCCCAGAGGCGCTTGCGGCGGATTTTGGCGCAGGCGCGGTGGGAGTGGGGTGGATTCCAAGCCGCAGTCTTGCTCGGGGCGGGGTAAACGCCGATGGCGAGCGGGACGGAGTGGTCTCTGGGGGCGGGCCGAGAGGGAACACCTCCCAGGGGCGTGCCGGGACACCGCAAGCAGGATCGGAGCAGGCGGGGGTGGCGCAGGCGGGGATGGAGAGTGGCCAGGGCGGAGAATTTCTCCAGGGAGCCGCCTCCTCACGGCAGCCGCAGACCACGACCCCGTTCACGAGCGGCGCCTTGATACCAGCACAGCAGGCGCTCAGTGATTTAAAATCAGCTAGCTCGTTCATATGCATGGGCGCACGTCCAAAAAATATTACAGCAGTCTCCAGAGATCCAGAAACGGAGAATTTGTTACAAGCACAGCGTCTTTTGTCGGAGCTGATGGAACAGATCCCAGAAAAAATACCTAGTGCCGGACAGGGTCCAGCTGTCTCGATGACAGCGCCACCTAGTGGCGGGACTGTACAATTACAGCAAACACGGCAACTTCCATACTCAGCCAGTCCAGCAACAGCGCCAGCTAGTGGCGGAACACCCACATTACATAATTTTTTCCCAATTACATACAAAAAACAGATTTATTCTCCAAAGCAGCAATTTCTACAGGAACAAACACAGCCTGTGTCAACTTTAGAGGATCACGAAGCAATTCAACTACAGCAACAAGCAGTCAGCACGGATGAAAGCATGATTCATATCACTGCTTTGCTAGGCATTCCTTTCATATCAACAACAACAGCAACTGCAGATTCTTCATCTCAAGCTCCTTCAATTTTATTATCCAAAGATTTCATGAAGCAATTTCTCCTGCAATTTAAAGAAACAGCTTTGGAGCTCGACCCAGATTCAAACACTCAATTCCCTCAAGTGTTCCTTTCACCAAAAGCCAATCAAGCTCCTCTTCAATCAACTGCACAGACACATTCTCCATTTATCCTCCAGCTACCCGATGGATCAACCCTCTCCTTTGGTAGTGCTGCACAGGGATCACGTGCTGCACAGAAATCCCAGCTTCCTACTCCTCAATTAGGAGGAAAAGAAATCTCAAGAAGAGACATATCCCTCAGGGATGAAGGGATCACATCTCAAGAAGATGTGAACAAACACCAAACACAAGAAGACTCCGGAATGACAGGAGCAGCATCATCATGGAAATCGCAGCAATTAATTCCATTTTTGGAAGATTCACAGATATCTGATGCACAGGTACCCAGTGCAATAGATTGGACTGAGATAAAGAAAAAAGCATTGAAAGAATTCAATTTAACAGGTGCAAGAAGTCTAGCACTGCCAGTGGCATACGATGCACAAGGTCAGAATCCGAGATGGGAGCGATTGGATCATGACGTCATCAAGGAATTAGTGAAAGCCATCCGTGATAATGGGTTGGGATCCCCGTACTTCAAGCAGCTTTTGAAGGCAACATTCAACATATATGATCTGACGCCTTTTGATCTCAGATCTATCGCATCAATGATTCTAACAGATTCGCAAGTCCTTATCTGGGAAGCGAAATGGAAAAGAGCCCTTGAAGAGCTCAGGAGAAGATATCAAGGAGGACCAAATGCAGGCATCACCGTGGCAGAAATGGCAGGTGATCCACCAAATGATGACCCAGGTCGTCAAGCAAGAAATTTGCCACGAGAGGTGTTGACAGATATAAAAGAAGCAGCAAGAAAAGCAATAGTGCAAATTCCACCAGCAGGAATTCCAGAAAGCATTTACACAGAGGTAAAGCAAAGCCCAACAGAATCTTTCTCCTCATTCATTGATTGTCTAACACAAGCAATAGACAGGCAAGTCAATGATGAGGGAGCGAAGCCACATCTGCTTCGAAGTCTTGCTTTTGCAAATGCCAGCGCAGACTGCAAACGCATCATCAGTGCAATGCCAGGCCAGCTGTCCTTGGCAGAAATGTTGGAAGCATGCAGCAAAGTAGGAACACCACACCATGTTGCATCCATTCAAGCAAGCATCTGGGGAGAACAGATGGAAAAAATCATCAAAGCCCAGACTGAAAACCTTAAGGAGGCTTTGGCAGCTCTTCGACAAAATAATTCCACAACAGTAATGACAGCGAAACTTTCAGGAGCACAATGCTATAAGTGCGGCAAACAAGGGCACCTCAAGAGAAACTGTCCAGAACATGCAAAAAATGCAAGTTCATCAGGTGTTTGTCCAAGATGCAGAAGAGGGAAGCATCAAGCAAGCCATTGCCATGCAAAAACAGATGTGGATGGAAGACCTCTGCCTCTCTCGGGAAACTCCAAGAAGAGCGCGAATCGTCAACGCGCGACGACACAAGTGATGGCGATGACTCAAAATCAAATTCCACAAACAGGACAGTTGTCAGGGAACGTCAATGTGATACCCTCAGCAGGACAATCTACAGGATCCCCAGTGATCCAGACTTGCTGCCACCAGGGGCACAATGTGACTTGGCAGCTTCCAAAATGACATGTTTCATGAATGAGAGCCATGCAGTGATACCCACCGGGGTCACTGGAACTTCATTGAAAAGCCAAGAATTTTTAATTATAGGTAAAGACAGAAGTAGTATTTTAGGTCTCATCATTTATCCAACACTTGTTTGGGCAAACTGCAATGAAGAATTGACAATCTTAGCCAAGGCTCTTCGACCACCGTTGGTCATTCCTGAGAACACTTCCATTGCCAAAGCCATTGCATTGCCATCTCACACCATGGAACAGGTCATGCCAGTGTTTCGTCAACAGGACTCCCCTTCGAGTGAGCACGTGGAGGTTCATGCCACATGGGTAAAGCACCTAGATCGAGATCGACCCATCATTACGTGTTCTTTGACCTACGGCCAGAAGACAATCACGCTCCAGGGAATGATTGACACAGGGGCCGATGTCACGGTAATTTCATATATTTTTTGGCCCAGAGAGTGGAGCCTGATTGCACCTTTGAGCTCACTTTCAGGCATTGGAGGAAGTTCTGTTTGTCCACAGAGTGAAAATGCAATTCTCATCTCAGGACCAGGAAAAAAGATGGCAGTCATTCGTCCATTCATCATACAAAAACCCATCACAGCGTGGGGAAGAGACATTTTGGCACAATGGGGTGCGAGATTGGAACTGGATTTTTAGTGGGGGTCACTGTGGCACTCACCACTTTGAAACTGACCTGGAAAACAGACGATCCTGTCTGGGTGGATCAGTGGCCCCTTGAGCGGAAAAAGTTGAGTGCACTTAAGCTTTTAGTTAAAGAACAGTTAGAAAAGGGACACATCAAACCAACTAATAGTCCCTGGAATTCTCTGGTGTTTGTGATCCGCAAGAAAGCCTCAGGTTCATGGAGACTGCTTCATGATCTCAGAAAAATCAATGAGGTCATTGAGGAAATGGGTCCACTTCAATTAGGACTTCCAGCTCTCTCAATGATTCCGAGAGACTGGCCACTTGTGATCATCGATCTCAAGGATTGTTTCTTTGACATTCCACTTCATCCAGATGATGCTCCTCGATTTGCATTCTCCATCCCAAGCATCAACAGACAAGAACCTCTGGAAAGATACCATTGGGTGGTTTTACCCCAAGGACTCAAAAATTCTCCAACGATTTGCCAATGGTTCGTGGCACGAGCTTTGTCTCCAGCGCGAAAGAAATATCCGGAGGCAAGAATCGTTCACTACATGGACGATCTGCTCATCGCAGCATCGACACAACAGGAGCTGCAGAAAGCTCGTGACTGCGTGATTGCAGAAGTGCAAAATGCAGGATTGGAAATTTCTACTTCAAAAATTCAAGAAGTTGAACCTTGGAAATACTTAGGATGGAGGATCTCAGAACAGACCATAAAACCTCAGAAAATTCAAATCAAAGCAGAAGTCAACAATCTGCAAGACTTGCAACAGCTTTTGGGAGAAATCAACTGGATGAGACCAGTCTTAGGAATCACAAATGATGAACTTACATCATTGTTTAACCTTTTGAAAGGAGACTGCAATATAAAGTCTCCCAGAACTCTCACTCTAGAAGCTCAAGAAGCCCTCGAAAGGATTGCAGAAGCCCTTCAACAGAGACAGGCACATAGTTTTGTAGAATCATTACCATTCTTCCTTGCAGTGTTGGGAGAGAAAATACAACTGTATGGTTTGATTTTTCAATGGGATGCATCTCACACAGACCCATTGCTGATTTTAGAATGGATCTTTTTATCTTACAGGTCTCCAAGAACAATTCTCACAAGTCTGGAAATGATAGCTCAGATCATCATCAAAGCTAGGTCCAGACTGTTGACAATGGCAGGCAAAGATTTTACAACAATTTACCTGCCTTTGAAAAAAGATTATTTTGACTGGGCATTGCAAAAGTCAGAAGACTTGCAAATTGCATTGTTAGATTATCCTGGCACTTGCACGATCCACTTTCCAAGCCACAAATTGTTGAAAACAAAAATAAGTTTTAGAGAAAAGCCAAAAATAAGTGAGGTGCCGTTGGATGCAATAACCATATTTACCGACAGCTCAGGAAAAACTCACAAATCAGTAATCACATGGCAAAATGCAACAACAGGAAAGTGGGAATCAAACATAGAAACAGTGCAAGGTTCACCACAGATAGTGGAGTTGGCAGCAGTGGTTCGAGTCTTCGAACTGTTTTCTCAACCTCTCAATCTGATCACAGATTCAGCATATGTAGCAAATGTGGTCAGAAGGCTTGAAAATTCACTTTTAAAGGAAGTTGACAATGAAGATTTGTATTCATACTTACTTTGTATGAGGACTCTATTACAAGAGAGAAAACATGAATATTTTGTTTCTCACATTAGGGCACACTCTTCCCTTCCAGGATTCTTAGCAGAGGGCAATGCACACGCAGATGAATTGGCTATGCCAATTTCAAACACTTTGCCAAACATCTTTGAGCAGGCAAAGTTGAGTCATGCATTTTTTCATCAGAATGCTCAGGCATTGATGGAAGCCTTTCGCATTTCCAAAAGCCAGGCAAAGGAAATCATCAATACCTGTCCAGACTGTCAGCGTGTACAGCCTCCTGCATCCATGGGAGCAGTCAATCCAAGAGGATTGCACAGTCTGCAACTGTGGCAGACAGATGTCACCAAATACCCATCTTTTGGCAAACTTAAAAACATCCATGTCTCAGTAGACACATTTTCAGGTGCAACTTTTGCATCGTTGCACACAGGCGAGACGGCACAACACGCTTGTCGACACTTTTCACAAGCGTTTGCATCATTAGGTGTGCCGCAAGAAATCAAAACAGACAATGGTCCAACCTACACAGGGAAAGTGCTTGACAAATTTCTGAAAAGGTGGGGCGTCCATCACACTTTTGGTATCCCACATTCTCCAACAGGTCAAGCAATCATTGAAAGGACACACCAAACACTAAAAGCCCTTTTGGAAAAACAGAAAAGGGGGGAGGCGGATGCAACACCACACATGCGCTTGAACAAAGCCTTGTATGTGTTGAACTTTCTAAATGGCTCTTTTACAGAGCCCACTCCACCAATCATCAGACACTTTTCAAATAATACAAAAGCAAAACTGAAGGAGAATCCTTTAGTTTTGGTCAGGAACCCAGACACAGGACAAATTGAAGGACCATTCAAATTAGTAACTTGGGGCAAGTGTTATGCTTGTGTCTCCACAGGAGCTGGACCGAGATGGGTGGCTGCAAAGAACGTGAAGCCCTACCGAGTCCAAACGCAAGCAGACGCGGACCCCAAGATGGGAAGCAGGAACACAGGCACACAGACATGAGCAGATGTCAAGACAGCGGACGTCCCCTTGTTCTACGTGCAAGAGAGACTTTGGGATTTGGGTTTCCCTTGGGACTTGAGTGGTGGTGCATTTTAGGAGTTCCTAGGGGAAGGAGGCCTCTGATAGCACACATTTGCCTCATTTTCTCATTGGTTGCCTTGAGCAACGCGGCAGATTGGCCCGTGGCTCAACCAAAGGAAAATGTTTGGGAAACTCTGGCCAATGCATCAGGGTTGGACACCATCTGTTTGACACACTCAAGACCAGGGAAGCCTTTTTCAACATGTTTGGTAGGGTTGCCAGTGAACAAATGGCCGATTCCAAAAAACGTCCCTCCAGCAATCTTAAAGATCATTTCAAATCCAGTGGACAAATGGGACGTTTGGACAAAGTTCCTTCCTGTGGCTCCTTTTGAACCTCAGGAACTGGAAATTCTTGGATCGGTCAGAATGAAATTTTGTGTGAAATTTGATCACTCTGGAGTGGCGGAAAACAAAACAATAGATGTCACTCCAAATCACATAATTTATAGAAAAGCATCGTCTTGGTGTAACTACACTAAGATGGTGAGCAGACCATCCAACCATGATCCAGTGCAATTGCCAAGAGGAATCTTTTTAATTTCTGGGGACAGAGTTTGGCCCGCAATCCCCGCAAATGTCAAAGGCGGTCCATGCAGCATTGGAAGACTTTCATTGTTAACACCCAACATAACGTTACTGAGAGAACGAAATCTCAAAGAGAAAAGATCTATCCAGCAATATGATCCAAAATGTGATGATGATGTTCATACTTGGTCTAAGGCACAGAGAATTGCAGCTGCAATTTTTTCACCGCAGACAGCATCAGGAGTAGCCTTGACACAATTGGATCATATGGCTTGTTGGCTGAGTAAGCATGCCCGAGCCATTTCTCTTACACTGAGTGACATGTTATTGGACACCGATAGTGTAAGACGAGCAACTATCCAAAACAGGGCAGCAATTGATTATCTTTTGCTGTCACATGGGCACGGGTGTGAGGAATTTGAAGGGATGTGTTGCATGAACTTGTCAGATCATTCTAAATCAATCCATGAGAACATCAAACAATTGCGGGAAAGTGTGAACAAAATTGGAAAGGTAACAGGGTTGTGGTTGGATGGCATGTTCAATTTTTTAGACCTTTCACCTTTGTGGAAGGAAATTTCAAAAACAGGTTTTTGCATCCTGTTGGGATTTGTAATTCTTCTCATGGTCGTGCCGTGCTTCTTTCAATGCATACGGCGACTCATGCACAAGGCTGCAAAAGAGGTCTTTTTGGTGCAAACAGGAGGGGGAGATGTTGGAGTCCAGGACATCCCCTTGGATGACCTGAAACCTGGGAAAGAGAATTTGAGCCCTGGACAGAGGGGTGTGGAACCGGTCCAGGGGGGTTGGAAACCTTGGCACAGAGCCCAGGAAGACACTGAGTTTGATCTTAGCCCATGGGAGAAACTTCCAGCATTAGGAGAGGAATTGCAAATCACCAGGAAGTGAAAATAGTAGTTTAATACAGTAGAACATACAAAATTCAGTAGTTTTAGGATTCTTAGAATAGAGGTAAATGGGGGACAAGATGGTGGAATTTGGGTGGTACCTCGTGTCCCTCTCCTTCTTCCTCGCCCTCCATCTTCTGGGGTGGTGATGAAATAAGATAGTTAGAGTGGATTGGGTCAAAGCAGAAGTGACCCTCTTAGTGTAAGCACTAGGCATTGGTGTGAAATAGTAAATATCCTATACGTAATTATCTGTATAAATGTAAGGTGACGTCCCATCGGTGGGCAGTCGCCTCGTGTCGCAGCCGCTGTCCGGACCTCGGCTGGGAGCGGAGAAAAACTTTGTGATATCAAATAATAAACAACTTGAGAAACCAGAAAGCAAGGCCTTGAAGACTCCGCTTCTTTGTACCAACGCGACTTGGGGCTTTTAGAGGGCCAAGGACTTTAAACAACTTGAATCTCGGGTGAGAAAACCAACCCGAGACAGAGAAAACGTGTATCATTAAAAACCCAATAGGATGTAAGGTAAGTAAAGAAATCTCAGAAATGGTGACTGCAGAAGGGAAAAAATTTGAAGCATCCATTATAAAAAACGTACTAATTAAAAGGAATACCAACATATGGATGGGAAACATATTATTAATGCCTGAATTGGGTCTTAATGTGTTGGGAAAATATCTAAGAATATTATTAGGAATGAAGGCTATACCAGAAGAATAATGAAAGTTTGGCAAAAGTAAAAATCCTCTTAGAAAAAGAGAGAAAATGTATTGATGGTTTGTAAGAAAATCTTACAAAGAAAAGAATGTGACTTTAAAAAGTGTGAAATGTTTACTGATGGGGGATAATACATACATTAAAAAAATTATTAGGAGAAAAGAGGGCTTTTTGAAAAAGGATTAATGCAGTTTTACAGATTAATGGGGAAGTTAATTTTAAAGAGTTTTTATTGTTGTTGTTCTTGAGGAATGTATATGTAATATAGACTGTTGGTTTAAAATTTTTTAAGAAGGTGCATAGTATTGTATTGTTGAAAGGAGTTTGCTGAGCCTCGGAAAAGGGAAAAGGTGGTGTTCAGGCTGTTAGGGATAACAGAAAACAGAGACCAAGAGATAACTAGATAAAATCCTGAAAATGGGACAGAAACTAAGTAAAAATCAGAGTTAAAAAAAAAAAAAAAAAAAAGGAAGAAAAGAGTTGCCAGTTGAAATACCCTAAGATAGCCCTTTGGGAGTTATGTTAGCAAATTGGGATCTAGATCCTTGTACAAGAAAACACAAAGTAAAGATGATTCAATACTGTATGATTGAGTGGACAAAAAGGGAAATAAGATTTGATCATATTTATTGGCCTAGATATGGTTCTTTGAAAGGTGGATTTGTCAGGCTTTAAATATATTTGTAAACTCAAAAGGACCGTTTAATCCAGAGGAGAAAAAAATATGCTGCCTACTGGAAAGGAGACATGGACCCTATGGGGATAAGAATTTTTAAAATATCAGAAACCCCAAAGACAGAGCAAGAGGAGGAATAAAAGAAAAAAAGGGCTTAGATGTATTGAAAATTTTACCTCCCCCACCTCTGCCAGCCGCCTCGCAAGCCTCCGCTCTGGCGCCACTTTCTCTCCCACCTCTGCCGGCCCCCCCAGCCAAACCTGTTCCCCTGCCGGCTGCCCCACCGTATTCAGCCATCCCGCCTGGCTTGGCCCCTGTCCCAGCGGCTGCCTCCCCGCACGTTGCTTCCATGCCGCTGGCTGCCCAGCCGTCAATGGCTGCCGTGCCTGTGTTTGCTCCGGGCCAGACCACATGGCCGGGAGTCCCTCCAATAGACATGTTGGGACATGTTCCAGCCTCAGTTCCGGCGGCATGGGCTGCGGCAGCTCTGCCAGAACCCCCGCCTGCCCCAGCCACAGCCGCTTTGGCCACCCTTCTCCCGCCCGAGAGTGCTCCGGCTGTCCTGGCCCCAGTGGCTCTGCCCCCGATGGCTCCGGCGGTGCCGAGTGTAGACCACGTGCAAAAGATCCATGCCCCGATTTGGTTTCCGCCGGAAAACGCTGTCCTGTCGGCGCTTCCGGCTGCAGCCCCCGCTAACCCCCTCCCCTCCCTGGAGGACTCAGCCCCAGAGCAGACCCCTGCCCCCACCCCTCCCTCTCTGCCAGGCGCAGCAACCCCTGCCTTTGCCACCGTCTCCATGGGAACAACAGCGGCTACTGGCCAGGGGACTTCTCCTCTTAAAGGGGAAACACCATACCAACATAAGGTTACAAAACAGTGTGATAAATTTTGGGTAAAAATTCGGGTATAAAATAGTAACCTGATGTGTAATAAGGAATAAGGTTAATAAAATTGTGAAATCCAGTATAGGGCTAATCATTTCCCCCCTAGCCTGCCAGTCTCAGTTGCAAAGACAGGATGAACATCATCAAGCTAGACAAAGACACTGGCCAACCTCGATAAGAATCACTTCCTTGCCAATGCAAGGAAGAAATTCCTTCGTGACAAAGATGCCAATCTCATCAACCCGCTGGCGATCTCATCAACTCTCCGGTGAAACAAGCAAAATGAAATCAGCATAAGACTAACACATGAAATTGACATAAGAAAGAGTTTTTCCGGGAATGAGACAATGAGACCTGACGAGATCCGGGAAGGCCATCGAAAAGAAATTCGGACTATTCAGCCCATCCTGGACACCTGGACTGCTTAAGGGCAGAAAAGCCCTATAAAACGCTGCACTGAAAGCTGCATCGGCATGGATTTGGGAGTCTTGTACCCCAGTGCGGACCCCTATCCACCCAGCGCGGCGCTGACCATTTCCTATTTTTGTGGCTTTCTCATTTTTCTTGTGCTTGATATTTTGTTATTAATAAATTGTCTTTTATTTATCCGATATTTGCCATTGCATTTATAACAGATTTGGTGCCGTGACTCGGATTCGGAGGAAGCCGCGGGGACCTGCGACCCAGGAGGGTACCCCTGCCGAGTTCGGCGGCCTGGTGAGTGAGGAAACCCCGTGGCTCCACCCGAACCTCCGAACCAAATTTAGGAACGAGAAAGCCACAAATTAGGACAGGGGAGAGAACGGATCTGGGGGCAAAAGAGAGCTCGGGAAGGCAAAGGGCCTTCGGAAAAGCCGCGGCTTGCAAATTGCTCGTAAAACGTCTACCTGCACGAAAACATCCACGCAGGAAAAGGAGCTGTAAGTACTGCTGGTTGAGCGGGTGATCGGGCGAGTGTGTGAGACGTGATCTGATCACGAAGCGAGTGTGGACTTCAAGGTCGCATTTCCGTATTCCCGCGAGGGGAACGGTCGGCCGCGAAGGAAGCGATTTCGTGTGAAACTCTCTTACATCGCTCGTCAAAACCGGGACGAGGGAAGTCTCGGGGACCGATCACGGAGTGGGCAAAAAGGGGAAGGGTACGTCCTGTTGAGCTCGGGAATTGGTAAACCCTTTTTGCCAACGGACCAAGGTAAGGGTCCAAAAGGAATCCGAAAGGATTAAGAACCGATCAGGAACCCTCGGCACAGCTCGCTGGAGGGGTGAGTGATCGAAAAAGCCCCATCCCCTGAAAAAGGAAAAAAAAAAAAAAAAAAAAAAACCACAATGCACAGGCAGAAAAAGTCGACTCGCAGGGAAATTTGAAGATTTGGTAAGGAGAACTTGCACAACATGGGACAGAGAAAGAGTAAGCCCCAGAAAAAGACCTCAGAAAAGTGCCCCTCTGGTAAGGGAAAGGGAACCATGAAAATCCCTCGAAATAGTCCCTTGGGGTGGATGTTGGAGCATTGGGGAGATTGTCCACAAAGAAAAGAGAAATCCAAGGAAAAAATGATTTATTATTGCATGGATGTGTGGGGTGGTGAAGAATTGAGGAACCACCTTACGTGGCCAGTAATGGGAACATTTGAAAGTTGGGTATGTAGTGAGTTAAATCGCTATGTGGAAAATAAGAGCCCCTCGGACCCCGAGGAGAAGGAATACGCCTGGCTCTGGTTAAACACCCGAGCGGGCATGTTTCCGATGAAACAGAAAGGGCGGTCTGGAACTGGGACCAAGCCCTGGGAACCCCTGGACCACCTACCACCTCCCTACAATGGGTTGAATTCCCCACCCTCTCCGGAGCAAGTGGTGCCCACGGCTCCCTTGGATCCTCCGAGCCAACTCTTGGGGGCACCGGCATCCCAGGTGGGGAGCCATGTCTCTCCTCCATTGTCCCCACTGGCAGCTTCCTTGCTGCCCTCCCCACTCTTGCCTCTTCCGTCCGGTTTGGGTCCGTCGGCAGCGCCCCTGTCGATAGACGCTATAGCCGCGGGAGCCCCTTCTGAGGTCCTTCCTGCACAAGCTTGGGAGCACTCTCGTTCACTTTTGCTGCCGCCACCAGGGTTGGTCCGAGCGGAGGAGAGACTCCCTTTCGCCGCACAGGCGGCAATCCCGCCCCCGCAATCTGGGAGGGGGAGACAACCCACTGCTACCAGTTCTCCCCCTGCTAGCAGGACCCGACTGAAAGCAAGGATGGTGGGTGATGAATGGGGAGAGAGTGAGAATGAGGGACACAACCTACTTCCACTGAGGGAGGTACCCACGGCCCCTGGGGTAATTGGGTTTGTTAACGTACCCCTCAACACGGGAGATGTAAGGGCATTTAAGAAGGAAATGGGACGATTGTTAGATGATCCTTTTGGGGTGGCAGATAGGTTGGATGAGTTCCTGGGAAGCAGTATTTATACATATGAAGACCTGATGGCAATCCTAAGGTCTTTATTCAACAACGAGGAAAGGGAAATGATAAAACAGGCGGGTATCAGAGACTGGGACAGAAGAAACCCACAAGGGACACCAGGGGACCAAAAGTGGCCCAGCTCTAGCCTGAGCTGGAATGCACAAAGAGAGGACGGGAGGAGGAGCATGGTAGACCTGAGAAATATCATAATCCAGGGCATTTGGGAAGCCATCCCAAGGGGTCAGAACATTAGCAAAGCTTTCAATGAATGTCAGGGGAAAGATGAGTCCCCCACTGAATGGATTGAGCGACTAAGGCGAAGTCTACAGATATATTCTGGGACGGACCCCAATTCCCCCGTGGGGGAGGTGTTGCTCAAAACACAGATTGTAGCAAAATCCTGGGAGGACATTCGAAGAAAGCTTGAGAAGATAGATGGCTGGCAAGACAAAAGCTTGCAAGAGTTGCTGAGGGAAGCGCAGAAAGTTTACATGAGGAGGGAGGACGAGAAGCAGAAGGTGCAAGCCAAGGTTTTGGTAGTGGCAGTGAAGGAGGTTCAGAGACAGGAACAGGCTTCGGGTAAGTATAAGACCTTACCCCGAAAGCCTTCAGGCCCCCGCAAAGCAACCCCAGACACCAGAAGGGAATTGCCTGAGTGTTACTATTGTAAAAAGGCAGGACACCTTCGGAGAGATTGCAAGAAAAGGATAAGAGATGAAAAGCTGTTCCAGGAGGATTAGGGGTGTCAGGGGCTCTTCACTTTGGGGACCAGCACATCTAACGAGCCCCTGGTAAAATTGAAAGTAGGTCCCCAGCGTCAAGAGATCGTTTTTCTGGTGGATACCCGGGCAGAAAGGAGCACCTTGCAGCATTTACCAGAGGGATGCACGGTCAGTGAAGAGAAAGTTGTGGTGGTGGGGGCAAAGGGGGATCCTTTTAAAGTGCCAGTGATAAAAAGCGTAGAAATTGAATCAGAGAATAAAGTTTGCTTGGGAAATTTGTTGTTGGTGGAGGAAGCTGATTACAACTTGCTAGGGAGAGATATGATTATCACCCTTGGAATTAGCATAGTTGTAAGAAGCTCCGATCTCGTGGTAAAAATGTTTAAGCTCACCGAGAAGGATGAGGCAGACATCAATCCAGAGGTATGGCACTCAAAAGGGGAGGTTGGGAAGCTAGAAATAGATCCCATTCACATCATAATCGAGAACCCCGAGGACCCTATACGGGTCAAACAGTATCCCATTCCTCTGGAAGGAAGAAAGGGATTGAAGCGGGTAATCGATGACCTTTTGAAAGGAGGAACAATAGAACCATGCATGTCCCCCCATAACACCCCTATACTGGCTGTGAAAAAGGCAGATGGAAGCTATCGGCTAGTTCAGGATTTGAGGGCAGTAAATGCTCGAACCAGGACTAGGTTTCCGGTGGTAGCCAATCCATATACTTTACTGAACCGGCTCACGCCTGAGGATGTATGGTATAGTGTGATTGACCTGAAGGATGCATTCTGGACTTGTCCCTTGGATGAGAAAAGCAGGGATTACTTTGCTTTCCAATGGGAGGACCCCGATACCAATAGAAAACAGCAGTTGAGATGGACAGTGCTTCCCCAAGGGTTTGTAGAATCTCCTAACCTGTTTGGGCAGGCCCTGGAACACCTCTTGACTCAATTTACCCCGGAGGCAGGGACGAAACTGTTACAATATGTGGATGACCTGTTAATAGCTGGACCTTCTGAGGGAAGTGTGAGGAAATGCACGGTGAAATTACTAAATTTTATTGGAGCTAAGGGATTGAAAGTTTCAAAATCCAAACTACAGTTCACGGAGCCCGAAGTGAAATATTTGGGTCATTGGCTGTCCCAAGGGAAAAAGAAATTGGACCCTGAGAGGGTCGCGGGAATCATTACCTTACCCGCTCCAAAAACTAAGAAACAAATACGCCAAGTGTTAGGGCTCCTGGGATACTGTAGACAGTGGATTGAAGGTTTCAGTGAGAAAGTGAGATTTCTGTATGAAAGATTGAACACCGACAGGGTGAAGTGGACTGAGCAGGATGAATTGGATTTCCAAAAATTGAAAGAGGTTCTCATGGCAGCCCCAGTACTGACCCTTCCAGACGTGAACAAAGAGTTCCAATTGTTTGTAGATGTCAGTGGACAGACTGCACAGGGAGTCCTGACTCAGGAATGGGCCAGCAAAAGGAAACCTATAGGATTTTTATCTAAAATCCTGGATCCCGTGAGTCGGGGATGGCCTACGTGCCTGCAGGCCATCGTCGCAGTGGCACTCCTGGTGGAAGAGGCGAGGAAAATCACCTTTGGAGCCTCACTGGTAGTTTACACCCCCCACAATGTGAGAAACATTCTAAAACAAAAGGCAGAAAAGTGGTTGACCGATTCCAGGCTTCTGAAATATGAAGCCATTCTGATCAGCTCCCCGGGATTGGAGTTAAAAACCACCTCAGCACAGAACCCGGCACAGTTCATGTTTGGAGACCCCTCTGAGGAACTGCTGCACGATTGTGCTGAGATCGTGGAACTCCAGACAAAAGTAAGACCAGATTTGGAGGATCAGGAATTGGAACGGGGAGAAAAATGGTTTGTGGATGGGTCGGCGAGAGTAGTGGAAGGGAAAAGGAAATCAGGGTACGCAGTGGTGGACGGCAGAACGGGAAAGGTGGTGGAATCAAGCCCCCTGAGGCCCGAATGGTCGGCCCAGGCTTGTGAGCTTTACGCTCTCCTGAGGGCTCTCAAAAGGCTAAAGGGAAAAAGGGGGACCATATTCACCGATTCCCGATATGCGTTTGGAGTGGTTCACACTTTCGGAAAGATTTGGGAAGAAAGAGGTTTAATAAACACAAAGGGGAAAGGCTTGGTACACAGGGAGATGATTCGACAAATCTTGGAGGCAATCAGAGAACCAAAAGAGATTGCGGTGGTACATGTGAAAGGGCATCAGACCGGATTGCAATTTCAAACGCGTGGCAATACTCTGGCTGATCAGGAAGCGAAAAGGGCAGCTTTGCTCACAGTAAGCATTCCCGAGGTAGTCGGGGAGGAGAACTCCGAAATCCAAATATGTCCCTCAGAAAAGGACATTGAAGGATTCAAGGAGATGGGAGGAGCTTTGGAAATGGGAAAATGGAAGTTGCCTGACGGAAGGGAACTGGTCCCAAAAAGTACGGCCAGAGGGATCCTGAGACGTCTGCATGAGCAGACCCATTGGGGAACACGAGCACTGGCTGACCAGTTTCTGAAGTTCTTTGGGTGCAAGGGTATCTTTGAATTGGCGAAACAGGAGGTACAAGGGTGCGTGACTTGCCAGAAAGTGAACCAGTCCAGATCCAGACAAACGGCTTGGGGAGGTCGTCCTCTTTCATATCGGCCGTTTGAAAGGATCCAGGTGGATTTCACTGATTTACCAAAGGTCGGAAGGTATAGGTATTTATTGGTTATTGTGGACAAATTGACACACTGGGTAGAGGCATACCTAAGGGCGAAAGCCACAGCTCAAACGGTTTCCAAAGTATTGTTAGAAGAAATAGTCCCCAGGTACAGAATCGTGGATTGCATAGATTCAGACCAAGGAACTCATTTCACCTCAAAAATTATAAAACAATTAACCGAGGCTTTGGGAATCAGATGGCAATATCACACCCCCTGGCACCGCCAGAGTTCAGGGCAAGTAGAAAGAATGAATCAAACTTTAAAATCACAATTGGCAAAACTCATGTTGGAAACAAAAATGTGCTGGGTGAAATGCCTTCCCCTTGCTTTGCTGAATGTAAGAACTATGCCTCACTCTGATACGGGGCTGTCCCCCTTTGAGATGTTGTATGGGATGCCATACAAACACGGAATGCCAGTGGGACATCCCCGGGTCGAGGATGTGCAATTGCAACCTTATCACTGTAAACAAAAATTTACAGGAGCTTCGAAGGCGCGGACTCATTTCCCAAAGCGCTCCTCTCGGGTTTCCAATCCACCAGATCCAGCCGGGAGACAAAGTGTTGATCAGGACTTGGAAAGAAACCCCTCTCGCTCCACAGTGGGAAGGACCATTCCTAGTGCTGCTCACGACCGACACTGCAGTTCGAACCACTGAGAAGGGTTGGACTCATTCTTCAAGGGTGAAGAAGATCGAGGACCCAAAAACCTCGGACTGGAAAGTTACCACCCCTCCTGGAGAACTCAAAATCAAACTCAGACGACAAACTAGATGAACGATCAGATAAGTTGCATTACCCCAGGTTGTGAATGTTTTCCCTTTATTCATTTTAAATGTGCATACTGTAACCAGGTTTGGGTCACCCACTGTCGGGGAGGGAATCGACCGAAGGGTTTATGTACTAACTGTCTGACTGAGGAACAGGATAACACAGACTGTCTCTTAGTACTTGCCACTAGGGCCGGACTTTTGGAACTTTGCTCTCCTGAGTGGTTCCATATTTTCAAAAAGGGGATTAAAGGGAAATTGGATGCTAAAGCAGTACCTTTAGCCGTTGAGTGCCGAAGGACCATCAAAGTACCCTGCCAAGGGGATACGATCAAATTATCCCGGTGGGCAACCTACAAGAGGAGGTTTGCCATTAGGACCACACGGGCCCCTGAAGCACACCCTTGCTGCCAAGAAGATGGTTTACCCCGCCGTATGTACACGTACGGGCGAAGGGCAAGGCAGAGGGGTTTTCCGGTGGGGTTTCCTGATGGTCCTGAGCCTAGCCGTGTGCTGGGTCAAGGGGGCCCTTCCAGGGGCGCTCCTGGGGGAGAGTCCTCCCACTAAGTGCGAATGGTGCTTAACAGCTCCAGAAACCGGGCAGATAATGGATTGTCCTCCGGAAAGGCAGTTGGGCGATTGTTGGGCCAATGGCACTCGATTTCACCTTTGTGGATCAGAAGAAAGAGTCCGGTGCCAATGCTCGGGGGCAAGTCCTAAGGGTAGACTGTTTAGGGATTCTGCTCGCTCACTCGTCAGACAAAGGCGCGAAATCGAAATTCCTTACTCGGTGCAAGTGTGTCAACAATGTAATAAAACTGTATGGGTGGGAGGAAAAAGGCAATCTACTTTCCTTGCCTACTACAAGGTGAATCCCCTGTGTTACGACAAAACAAAACTAAAAATATGTAATATGGGTGGAAAATTGTATTGGGAAGGGAAGAACCTCAAACATGAGGAAATAGGTTCCTTGGATTCAGAACCCATCATTTTAGATTTATTGCCTCCAGGTGATAACCGTGTGTGCTTGCAATTTGACCAAGCCTTTTGTTTCTCAAAGAACGAGGAGGGGATGGATCCTGAAAGTAAAATGAAACAGGTAATGCTGGAACTCAGGAGACAGGAAGCCGAGGCCAGAAAGAGGAGGATTGAGCAAGAAAGATTAAGGTCGCTCAGTGAGCAATATGAACAATTGGAGAAGCAATATGGGGACGGGGGATTTCCGGCCCCTAACCAAAATATCTTTGTAGAACTAATGCAGGAAATAGCCACTGAGTTGGGACTGACGGATTGCTGGATCTGTGGGGGATTAAAGTCAGCCGAAAGATGGCCCTGGAGGGGAGAAGGGTTAGCCCCAGAACAGCTTCTAAAATGGGAAAGCTCAAAAATATCAAAAACAATAAAGAGACCAGAGGGATGGATTTTGGAAAAAAGGATAGTCGGAACTATCTGCATTAGCCGGGAAGGGAAGGAGTTCACTGATCTGGTGGGCTATACTCCTTGCATAAATACCTTAACGGTTAATGATAAGGCACGGGTCTGGCAACCCGAGCCACCCTCCGGATATTGGGGCAAGATTCGAGAGAAAGATTGCGAATGGTTCGAGACCATGGGACTTTGTTGGCATAAAAGTCCTGGGGCTAATCCGTTCCAGGCATTAGTGGGACTAAGAGAATATTGGGATGAGCCAGGCAGAACCAATGTAGGCTGGAAAGCTCCAGACGGGATATATTGGATTTGCGGAAAGAAAGCTTACAGCGAGCTTCCCCAAAAATGGAAAGGGTCCTGTACCTTAGGCATGATCAGGCCCTTTTTCTTCACTTTGCCCAGGGCTGAAAGCAGTTTGCTGGGAGCGCCTCTTTTTGAAACACTGAACCGACAGAGAAGGGAGATAAGGCAAGAGCTACCTGTAGCCGGGGGCAACCAGAAATGGGGAGAGGAGGAATGGCCCGCAGAGAGAATCATTGAGTATTATGGGCCAGCCACCTGGGCGAACGATGGCAGTTGGGGATATCGAACACCCATTTATCTATTGAATAGGTTGATTCGGCTGCAAGCAGTGGTAGAGGTGGTTTCAAACCACACCTCAGATGCCTTGGAACTCCTGGCAAAACAGCACTCGCAGATGAGGGCTTTTGTGTACCAAAATCGGCTTGCCCTCGACTACCTGTTGGCAGAGGAAGGAGGGGTCTGCGGCAGTTTCAATGAATCGGAATGCTGCATTGAGATCGATGACTATGGGGAAACTATCAAAGGACTAGCCCAAGAAATCAAAAAGGTGGCCCATGTGCCGGTCCAGAAATGGAATTCAATCCTCCAAGCTTCATGGTGGGACCAGTTGTTCAGACAGGGGGAATGGTGGAAGAAGGTAGTGTTTTTCATAACATGCTCCATCGCAGGCATCATCTTCCTCCCGTGTCTGATCCCCTGTTTCATTCGACTGATACATTCAGTCGTCCAAGGGATGCAAATAGCCGCCCTTCCTATGGATCCAGAGGCAGCCAAAGGGGGAACCGTGTCCAAAATAATGAAGCTCGAGGAAGAGAAGGGTAAAGGGAGGGCTGCTGAGGCCCTAAAGAGATTTGAAGAGGAGCGGAAGCTCCAACAAGAGGACGAATCCTCTCAGGAGGGATGGAAAGAGCACACTCTTAACTGGAATTAAGGTCAATAAAAGGAACGAATTTTTAATTTGATGAATTATTAGGCGGGGGACTGTGATAAATTTTGGGTAAAAATTCGGGTATAAAATAATAACCTGATGTGTAATAAGGAATAAGGTTAATAAAATTGTGAAATCCAGTATAGGGCTAATCATTTCCCCCCCAGCCTGCCAGTCTCAATTGCAAAGACAGGATGAACATCATCAAGCTAGACAAAGACACTGGCCAACCTCGATAAGAATCACTTCCTTGCCAATGCAAGGAAGAAATTCCTTCGTGACAACGATGCCAATCTCATCAACCCGCTGGCGATCTCATCAACTCTCCGGCGAAACAAGCAAAATGAAATCAGCATAAGACTAACACATGAAATTGACATAAGAAAGAGTTTTTCCGGGAATGAGACAATGAGACCTGACGAGATCCGGGAAGGCCATCGAAAAGAAATTTGGACTATTCAGCCCATCCTGGACACCTGGACTGCCTAAGGGCAGAAAAACCCTATAAAATGCTGGACTGAAAGCTGCATCGGCGTGGATTTGGGAGTCTTGTACCCCAGTGCGGACCCCTATCCACCCAGCATGGCGCTGACCATTTCCTATTTTTGTGGCTTTCTCATTTTTCTTGTGCTTGATATTTTGTTATTAATAAATTGTCTTTTATTTATCCGATATTTGCCATTGCATTTATAACAACAGGAAAACTGGGATAGAGGGATTAATACATTCCCATTACTAGAAGTTCCTATGGAGAGGGAAGCACAGGGTTGTTAAATTACCCTTTGACTTCTTCAGAAGTCAAAAATTTTAAAAAGGATAAGGGTTGATACATGAGAGTCTTATGTTAGAGGTCTTGAAAGGTTTTTCTGAGAATTTTGGAAATTTTTAGAGGTCTTAGAAGTTTTTTTTTAAATTTTGGGGGCATTGAAATTGCCTGAAGAAATAGCTATAAGATATCAAAGGAGGAGGTGACCTCAGAAACAGGAAGGAATAGTTTTGATGGAACAGGAGATTGGAGTCAAAAGAGTTGTGAGAGTTCTGGTGTAGAGAGCCTGACTGAAGAATGGCTGCGTTCCAAAGGACATATACTATGCGGCTAGTAAAAGTTTAAAAGGTCAAAGTGTCATTGAGGCAGATCTGGTTTAGTTAACAAAATGCAGAAGCTTCCTGAGGAATGTAGAGCAAGCCATAAAGATAAGGATAACACTAACAGTGGGATTAGGACTTAGCAACGTGTGCGTCATTGGCTGAGAGCCAATAAGGAGCTATACTTTTGCCATATGTATGAGCTAGTTATGAAGTGTATAAAAATGTAACTCAATTGGAATAAAACGAGATATGCTGACCATGAAAGCATGAGGCATGTCTACCACGGCTCAATAAATCCCTTACAATTGGCGCCCGAATAGCCAATTCCCCTTTCCCTCTTAAAAGAGCTGTGATGGGTTCGGGTCGCTAAGACGGCGGATCTCGGCGCTGCGCCTTGCTTCATCGGAAGAAGTCGTCAGGCCACTCCGCCCAGAGGGGTACATCGGTGCACTCTGCCGATACGCGCTGCCGAAGCCTGAGGGTTGCAACGGTACCGAGTAAGCATGGACAGGCAAGCGGCGTATGAACTTTTTACTACTTTTCTTAGGAAGCGGGATATCAAGAGTGTAGATTTAGATAAAGAGCTGCCAGCGCTTTTGGCGCATGCGCTCTCGTATGGGTTCTTTTCAGACCCTCATAGTGTTCATGATTTAGCTGAGTGGCGCAGATACGGAGATCGTTTGTGGGATTTAGTGTTAGATGATGATAAGCCAGCAAAAAAGATGAGTAAATTTTGGAAAGTAGTGCAGAATGCGTTACTTATGGTTCAGGCGGAAAAACGAGCAGCGGAAAGCGCTCGGTTAGCGCAGGCGCGAAACCGGGACTACGATCCTTCCGCACCTAATCCCCCTATGTTCGCGTCGGTAGAAATCCCAGAGCGCCCCCCGCCAGCTCCCCCTTTTCCTGCCGCTCCCCCGCCAGCTCCCCCTTTTCCTGATAATCCTGCCGCTTCTCCGTCAGCCCCCCCCTTTCCTCATAGTCCTGTCGCTCCCGCGCCGGTCCCACCGTCAGCCTTGTCCGGCTTGCCGCCGGTACTCCCATCTGCCGTTCCGGTTCCGCTCGGACCACCCCCCCCTCCCAGTAATGCCACGGAGCCGTTCCCCGGTGTCCTGTCGGATATCGCGGAGGCTATGGCAAAAAGGAGAAGGGAGGCATGGGCAGCGTTGACTAAACAAGGCATTAATGACGGCGACTTAGATCTGGCAGTGGCGGCCCAGGAACAAGTTCCGGCAATGTCGCTGGCGTTCCCTGTTATTTTTCACCAGCGACAAGGGGCGCCCCCGAGAGCGGACGTGACACAGTTAGATTGGAAACTGCTAGCACAGCTCCGTGCCACTGTAGCTCAGTTTGGGGTCACCAGCGAGCCCGCAAAACAGATGTTAGATTATCTTTTTAATTCCACGGTCTTGTTGCCCGGAGATATTAAAGGCATAGCTCGGTTAATATATACCCCCCACCAGAAAATACTTTTTGAGGCGCGCTGGAAAGAGGAAGCAGCCGCTTCTGTTGCTTTGCCGCGCCCTGCGGGAGATCCTCTTCAAGGAATTACATTAGATGAGCTCATGGGCGATGGTAACCACATTCCTTTAGAACAGCAGGCTGCGTTAGGACCGGAAAAGCTTAGAGAGGCTATGACGGTTGCAAAAAGAGCTATGGATAAAGTTCGGGATCCGGGAGGTCTCCCCATCTATATGGGAATTAAACAAGGTCGCGAGGAACCCCTTGGTGCATTTGTAGATAAGATTATGACTGCCTTATCCAAAGCAGGCGTTGCTGATCACATGCGTGATGCAATCCTGAAACAATGTGTTATTCAGAACGGAAATTCATCCACCCGGTCCCTTATCTCGACTGCACCAGGAGATTGGTCGGTTCGTGACTTGTTAGACAAGGCTGCAGCACTCCCGGCTGGCAGTCAAGTTTTTATGATACAGGCATTAGAAAAGATAGGGGAAAGGATAAGTGAAGGTCTGAATAATCAGGCACAGACTCAGCAACAGGTATTAGCTGCCCTTGCACCCCTTCAGGCCCCGGCAGTGCAGCGCCGTCCAGCTCCCACAGAAGCTCGGATGAAGTATTTTCGATGTGGACGCACCGGACACATACGTCGTGAGTGCACCGCAACACAAGGCGACAATGGACTGGTATCTTCTTAATTCTTCAGAACTTGCGGAAGCCCTGCTTAATGCCCCTAGCCACATCACCTCAGCACCGCTGGCCCCGAAGCATTTGCAATGGTTAGGACAATGGCAGTGGATTGTTAAACCCCTTCGGGAGGATAAGCCTATCCCGAATGCGCTTACTGTTTTCACTGATGCTGGACGACGATCACGAAAAGCAGCTGTCACATGGAAAATCAAAGAACAGTGGCATCATCACATTATTCAGGCCACTCCACAAGACAACCTGCAAACCTTGGAATTAGTGGCGGTCATTTGAGCCTTTCAAACTTTTGCACAGCCTGTAAATGTTATCTCAGATTCAATGTATACTGTTGGAGTTGCGTCAAGAATAGAAGATGCGAGCATCAAGGAGGTCAACAACCCACGGCTAGGAAAACTCTTTATGCAGCTACAGAGAACACTACAGAATCGACAGCACCCATACTCCATATTACACATCCGAAGCCATAAACTGGAAGAAGGTTTAGGAGAAGGCAATGCCAGGGCAGATAAACTAGTAGCAATACAACAACCAGCTCCTCTCCCACGCACGACAGCAGCACGAGAAAGTCACAGCATTTTTCATCAGAATGCCAAAAGACTTGCTCGCGAGTTTAAAATTTCACTTAACGAAGCTCGAGCAATAGTAAAAGCATGTCCCACTTGTAGTTTCCACAATGGAGGCCAAGGAATTGGCCTAGGAGTCAATCCCAGAGGTTTGGAGTCTAATCAATTATGGCAGATGGATGTAACTCATTTTGCAGCATTTGGGAAACTGAAGTATATTCATGTTACAATTGATACCTATAGTCATTACATTTAGGCAACCGCACAGGCAGGAGAACAAGCAAAGCATGTTGAGAGACACCTGCATAGCTGTATTGCAGTTATGGGTGTTCCTAAGGAAATCAAAACAGACAATGGGCCTGCCTATGCCAGTCAGAGATTTGCAAAATTAGTTAGTTTTTGGAACATTAAACATGTTAGGGGAATCCCTAATGTCCCTACAGGTCAGGCAGTAGTAGAACGAGCCAATGGCACCCTGAAGCGGTACTTAGAAAAATATACCGATCTACACATTCCAGCAGAAAGATTGCTTAGGGCTTTGTTTGTATTAAATCATCTTTGCCTGTTTGCTGACAGGGATGTGCCCCCTGTCATGATGCATTTTCAGAAGGACCCCGCACCCGTCCCTCCTGTATATGTTACCTATAGAGACCCTAAAACTGGTGTGTGGCAAAGCCCTGCTCAGGTTCTTTACTGGGGAAGAGGTTATGTATGTGTTTCCACCCCTACAGGCTCTCAATGGATTCCTGCTAAATGGACGCGTCCTGCAAATCCACAAAAGCAGTCCGGAGGAAAAAAAAAAGGCGTCACAGGCTTCAGACAACACTTGCACCATTGCTGCTAACAATACAGAAGCAGTTTGGGATTTCCTTCCACATCAAATCTGAGGAGGACGTGCAGCTCCACGTCATTCCCCTGTTGCATGAACTTAAAAAAATAACTCTGAGTCCATCCATGCCAAGATAAAACAATTGCAGCAACATACAGCACTGTTACGCAGGGATGATACATTCTTTGGACTTAATCTTGGAGACTGGGGACTTACAGGATGGCTTAAGGGTTTGGTTCAATTTATACTTGTAGGATTAGTTATTTTGTTTATGTTATTGTTACTTTTGCCTTGTATTTTGCAATGTTTGCAGCGCATGTTAATGTCAGCATTTACATCAAAAAATGTTGCCTTACTTGCTGTAAAAGAAAACGGGGGAGATGTAGAGAGCCTGACTGAAGAATGGCTGCGTTCCAAAGGACATATACTATGCGGCTAGTAAAAGTTTAAAAGGTCAAAGTGTCATTGAGGCAGATCTGGTTTAGTTAACAAAATGCAGAAGCTTCCTGAGGAATGTAGAGCAAGCCATAAAGATAAGGATAACACTAACAGTGGGATTAGGACTTAGCAACTTGTGCGTCATTGGCTGAGAGCCAATAAGGAGCTATACTTTTGCCATATGTATGAGCTAGTTATGAAGTGTATAAAAATGTAACTCAATTGGAATAAAACGAGATATGCTGACCATGAAAGCATGAGGCATGTCTACCACGGCTCAATAAATCCCTTACATTCTGGTGTTTGATAAGAAGGGATTGGAAGTTTAAAGAATGTGGTGAGGAAGAAGAAGGAATTATGGATGAGATTACAATATTTTTGTTATTGGGAATTTTTTTCTAACAAAATTAGTGCTCAAATGCCATGAGTGAAATGTGTATTGTGAGTCCAGATGCAACCCAGATTGGAACCTGAAAGTAACACCCTATGAGATAATGTTTAAATTATGAAACTGTTTAGCCCCACGGTGGGAAGATGCTTTTTCAGGTATTGGAGGCAACTGAAGCTGCGGTATGGCTGAAAACTAAAGCTGCAGGTTTTGAATCAACGCCAGCAAGATCAAAAGACTGGTGTGAGAACCCAAGAATGAACTGTAGCATCTGAACCAGGTGATACCAAGTTGAATTTTAAACAGAGCTGAGTGGTGATGGACTGGAAAAGACTCAAGTAAATTTGGAAGTTTTGGACAAAGAACTTTCTCTGTTTTACTTCTCTGCATAACGCTTAAAAATCAGTCCGGTCTGTCAAATCCTACCTCTGTTTCTTCACAGCTACAAAGAAAATGGACTTTTAAGTGACTCTACAAGTGTGGGGAATTGAAATTGAAATATGTAATATTGTTTTGAAAGTGTTTATGTCACCTCACTGTATAATATTGCAGGTACATGAAAATCACAAGAAGAGGACTGGCTCCAGATCCCTAACATTTTGGCTAATTTATTTTAGAACAAACAATATGTTTTTGCCTCTTTTATTTTCCCTATTTTTTGTGTGTTTAAGGTAGCTCTTTCATACTAACTTAAAGACATTTTATTATTTATTAATTTGTTTTGTTTAAAGAAGAAGGGCAAAGAAGAGCGCCTATGTAAAATACCAAGAGGATGTGTTAGTGCTCACAGAATATAGGGTGAACTACTACCCAGCAGAGTGGCAATTAAGGAAAGAGTTTTCAACTAAACTGGTACTGTGTCAGAGTTAATACAGTAGCTTCAATTCCGTTGTATACACACACAAACATGCAGATATTTGTAACCAATAGGGGACATTCTTCAGTTATGCTGGCAATGTTGTCCCCACAAAAAGGTACAGTTAATTACTGATAGAAATCTAGTTCTGTCAGGTTTGTTCTCAAGAGCAAATTTTTCTTCTACTATTTGGAAGTCATGAGAAGAGATATAAAGATTTGCTCTTTTAAGTGGGTGGGTCAAAAATAATTTAAGGTACTAATTATATAACTTTATAAGGTGGAAAACTTTGTCATTCGCCTCTTAGACAGAGGTTGAGATGTAGGTATTGGTTGAGAGAGTGTTTTTTTTTTCTTTTTTGGGGAGTTCTTTGTGTGTCTTTGTTAAGAGACTTGAAGGTGTTTTGGTTTTCTTTTTTTATATAAGATGTCAGATTTTTTCTTGTGGAGTATAAGGAGAGATAGTGTGAATGACAAGATACTTGCTGCTTGGAAATATTATTGTGGTATATGCAAAATTTTTTAGTAATTTTGTTTCTTTCCCTGCTTGATAAATTATTATAAATTTTGCAGAAACTGTTTTGGAAGTTTTTACTTAGTTTTCCAGCTTGTTGCAGATAAGACCTATCTCACAAAACTGGTGGTGCTAATTGTCAAAGAGGGTTCTCATCGAAGTTTCTAAGGAGTATCTAATCTCTCAAATCAATGCATGTCAAATTGAGTGAGTGTTTTTGCCTTAGATAGAAATAAATCCTATAGTGTATGTATCTTTCTGAGTTCTCCTAAAATAGTGAAGGAAAATCTTCTAGAATAACAAGAATTCATTGTCTTCCTGCCCTAAGAATAGGCTGAGCAGAGGATCTGCCCACCAGAAACCTTCAATATGATAATGCTCTAACATCGGAATATTTATTAAGTTAACAAGTTAAGAATAGCCCATAAATACTTTATTAGAAAAGAAAGAAGTAAAGGGGTAAAAGCAGTTTCTGGTTTTTTCACTCTGTAGTTTAAGTTATTTTGTTAATGAGTAATTTTTTTCCCCTTTAAATTTCCTTTTAACCTGTCCTTCAATCCTGGTTACAGTTAAAAAGGTGGAGGCTTTCAAAAATTAAATGGTATCAGAGGTGATTCCCTAGAGAGAAAGATGACAACCTAATTTCAGTAAAATGATCATGCAGAAGAATCACAGTACATTGAATAGCTGAATTGAAGATGCAGTTATTTTAGTTTTTACTCAAAGTGCAGCTCTGGCCAGCACAATTAATTGTCAGTTCTAAAAAGGCTTTGCAGCTAGCTTTTGGATTAAAAGACTTTACTGCCTTTTAGTGATGCATATATACATATATCCTGGTAAATGGGGATTACCAGTGCCTGTTGAGTGGGAAAATACCTGAGGAACGGTGGGGAAATTATAGTTAAGAAATGTCAAAGACAATTTGTCTGGAAACTAACAAAAAGGAAGTGACAAGGAAATAGAGGGCAAGACTGAGTTGGCCGCTGTACTTGCCACCAAGAAGATCATATACTCCTGCTGTGGGTAGCAACCCCATAGGCATGGAGGGTGGAGGTATAAGCCATACCAGACATTTGTTATTCCTTTTTCTGTCACTCATTCTTTGTCTTTTCCCTTATGGGATATTGGAAAAATCATGCTACAGATACTATAGAAACTTGTATATGAAAAGACACCGAGGATCCTATATTATACACACCCATATTGACAGTCACTGTTATAACCCATCCAAATTAGATAATTGTAGTCATAATGGGAAAAAAATATTAGATTGCAGAAAACTTGAGGACCAGTGGTGACAGGTTGGAAAGTAAGTGTCCAAAAGAGGAAATCAATAACCAATAGAAAAGAGAATACTAACTAATGAAGAGAACTGCATAACATGTAAGCCAATGAATACTAATGACAGCTGTACCAGGAACTCATATTCTCACTAAAACCAGCCTATTGGACAGAGATGAATGCTTGACCCAGTATGTTATATATATGCAGATATAGTTCAAAGGGCAGAGAAAATATGCACAATGGCATCAGTATAACCAAAACCAGGAAAATAAACTCTCAAACCAGTTTGTTAGGTTAGAAAGTCGACATTACTTTTTTCAATATAGAGATACATGGAGATTGCTCTACAAACCATATACATCAGTTATTGTTATGAGCCAGTTATCAAAGTTCTTAGAAATGCTTCTGTCCAAATTGAGGTGCAAAAAAGACCATATGCCAATGTTAATAGTATGGGTTTTATTTGATAGTAAATATGAGAAAGAGAGAGAGAGAGGAAAAAAAAGAGACAAAAGAAGAGAAAGAAATAGAAAATAGGTGGGAGGAGAGAGAGTGACAGAGACAGAATAAAGAAAATATCACCACTCCATGGATCCCAATGATGTCCTCTCCAGCTGGTCTTCTTGGTGGTTGTGAAAAACTAGGTTCACTTTCTTGGTAATTTTTAAAAAAAATAGTTAAATAAAAAATAAGGAAATTAGGAAACAGAAATAAAGCAAAGGATCTTGGCCAGGGTGCCTAGCATGCCACCAGAAGCATACCTTACCATTTCAGAACACTTTCTTAAAAGGACCAACATGTTACATATTCAAAATACCCTAATTCATTATTCAAACATTCCTTTGAGTTCAGATGCTCTCCTAGTTTCAACCCCCCAACCTGCCCCCCTTTCACTAATTCAACATTTTATTACTCCTTGCAGATAAATCTGTGGGTGGCTCCATTCCGTCTCACATTTTCTGATAACAGAGGTTCAATAAATTCCTCCCCTGGATCTCTGGTCACCACCATCTTCATCTGGATACGATAATTCAGGAATGCGGGGAGTTTTCTTCATTCTCCGGTTTAGATGTTATATGAATAAAAGCAGTCTTTAATATCATGCCATAGCCTAAGAAATATATATTCATTACATTACTTATTTCTAAGTTTCATTAATAGCAGAAATAAAAGAAACTATATTAATACAGCAAAGTTTTCCAACATTATACATATAGTATTCATTTTAATATTTGCGAAAAGCCAACTTTATAAAATGTATCTATAACAGTGGTGAAAGTCCCCTCAAAAAGCATAGAATCCAGTGGGTTAATATATGCTCAGGCCAGGTAGGAAAACCCAGGCACCCCTGGGCGGTGGGGAGTTTGCCATTGTCTCTTACAACAGACTCCGGGTTTATTGCATCACGTGCAGTTCTGTGCTGCAAGGCTTCAGGAATGACTCTGGGTCTCGGGTTTGGTTTTTTTTTCTCCCAAGATTCAGGTAGTGGTTTGAGAGAGTCTTTTGCCCTCTGAGAGGCCTGAGCCAGATGTGAAAATAAAATGGAGTCTTCAAGGTCTTGTTTTTCAAGGTTTTCCCCATGTTTATTGTTTCTTATCTTATAATTTTCTCTGTGCCTGGCCGAGATCTTCACAGCTGCTCTGGCATGGGACGACTCCCCCCGTGATGGGAGGTCACTGCTTCTTATACAGAAAATTACATATCTATTATTTGCAATTCTATGCCAATGCCTATTACCTATACTAAAAGGGTCATCTCTACTCTGACCCAATCTTCTTGAACTACTTTGTGCCCCCGTCACTGCAGAAGATGGATGCCAAGGGAAAAGGAGAAGAACCTAGGGTACTGCACTAAATCCTCCATCTTGTCCCCCATTCTAAGAACCCCAAAACTACAAAATTTTCCACCTGGTGATAAACTACACTCCTGTCTGTCACACCTTTGTGACTTGTAATTCTTCTCTCAATCTTAGAAACTTCTTTTTCCATGGACTGAAATCAAAGACTGTGTCCTCCTGGGCTCTGTGCCAGGGTCTGCAACCCCCCTGGACCAGCTCCACACCCCCCCTGTCCAGGATTCAAACTCCCTTCCTTGAGTCCCAGGGCGTCCAAAGGAATGCCCTGGACTCCGACACTGGGGAGCTCTTTGGGGGGTCTTTGGTGGATTATGCCACCCTCTCAGTTGCTTCTCATGTGAATGTCCCATGTCTGTGGCCTATGGAGTTGGGGGTTCCACAGCTGGGCCAGTTTGTGTAAGCGGTATGAGTGTTCACTGCCCCTGACCAGAGGTTGCACCCAAAACCTCCCCCTCCTTGTTTTGGGGGGAGTAAACCTGGCTTCTGTGGGCTGTGGTCTCCCCTACCCTAAACCCAGACAGGGAAGAATGTCTGCTGTGTTTGGCTTTCTTGTGGATGCATTCCTCTCCCTCAGCCTTGTTTGATTTTCCCTAGACCAGAGAGGTGATTGAAGAATGGGTTTTCCCTTTATCTAATCTCAGCAGTTTGACTTACAGTCCAAAGTTCTTCAAGGAGGTTTCTGTGGTTGTAGCTTCTTTATACATTTTTTTGCTAATATGAGCAAAACTTCATATCAGTTGTTATAAGTACGTATTATATTATTGGCTTTTCACAAATATTAAAATGAATGCTATATGTATAATGTTGGAAAACTTTGCTGTATTAATGTTAGCGTTGAAACATGTAATCACAGAATTATTATATGCAGGTGCTTTTATTGAAGAGCTCTGGGAATCAGGGGTACAGGGTACAGACCCAAATCTGACTCCAACATGGATTTGAAATGGACATGTTTTTATACCCTTTCGTTATATAACTACATATTAATATTAAACCCATATTGTTCTATTGCATGAATTTTTGTAGTTTTCATCAGGCCCCCCAAACATCACTTTTCATGATTCTTAAACAATAATCATATTCAAGTACCAAACAATCATTACATTTAACAATCGTATCATGATGATCATGCAGGTGCAGTTTCTTCTGTACATGATCTAGTGTCCTGGGTTGCAGTGTAGGATGTACACAAAGTATTTATTCTATCACCATCTTCATGAACTGTTGAAACCAGGTGGGCTACTGTTTTCCCAAGCCCCCTGCCTTTTCTGCTAATGGCCTTTGGAGTGTCTTCTGCTAATGGCCCATTAACGCCTTTGGGGTGTCTTCTGCTAATGACTTTTGGGGTGTCTCCTGCTAATGGCCCATGAGTCACAGGTAACTCCCTCCAGGGGTTATCTCTGTTAATGGGCGATCAAGGACCCATTTCACACTTCTCATGCTATTTGTGAGATGCTCTGCCCAGGGGGAGGAGCCAAGCATTCTCACCTGGATATAAGCTGGTATGTGGGACAGTGCAGGGGCACTTATCCACTGGATTCCCAGAGGAGCAGAGCTACCAGACCTTTCTACAGGATCACTGCTTCAGGAAGAGCACCTCACCTGGACTGCTACCACCATCCTGCTCAGGTTGTATTCTGACTCTGTCAGTGATCCTTTGTGTTATTGTATTTATTTTATTTTACTTTTACCTTTTTACCTTTTTTCTTATTAAATTATATCTCTGACTTGGAGCCTCTCATTCATTTTGCTTTCAAACCACAACATCTAGTAAAGGCAAAACCTAACCTTTGTTTCCAGGGCCTGCGTAGTTTTGGTTCCCTTCCCAGGCCTGTCCAAGCCCAACCTTTCTTTCCACCTCCCCTGAATCTATTGTATACAGTTCCCATGTTTTTTAGAAACATTTTAACACTATGCTATCATTAATCCAATTTCTTTTATTTCTGCTATTAACAAAACTTAGAAATAGTAGTGTGAAATATAAAATGCTTTTTGTAGCTAACTCAGAGAATGGTGAAGATAATCAGGAAATTCTTCACATTCATGGATTATCCTGTCTAGATGAAGATGATGGACACCAGAGCCCCAGAGAAGGAATTTTTTGACCATTCGTTATCAGGGAGTGTGGCGACAGGATGGAGCCACAAGAAGAAATAAAAAGTGTTGATCTGCAGGATAGAATGGGGGCAGGTTGGGGATTGAGACCAAGCTAAAAAAACATCTAAACTCAAAGGAATGTTTGAATAAGGCATGAGGGTCTATGAATATGCAACATGCTGATGTATTTAAAGAAGTATTTTCTGAGTTAGTTTGTGTTCTTGGCTGAATGCCAAGCATCTGGCCATAATTTTTAAACCTTTGTTTTATTCTGTCTCCTAATTGTCTTTTTTTATTAAACTTTTTTAATTTTACCAAGAAAGTGAACCTCGTTTTTCGCAGTGTTTGAGGCAAGAACTATTTCAGTCTGACAGTTATCAAAGCTTGTAATTATTTATACATTTTAGCAAACAAAAGAATTAATGTTCATTGGCTTACAAATTTTGCAGTTGTCTCCATTAATTAATATTTTATCTTCTAATGGCTATTGATTTCTCACTTTTTGTGCTAATTAGTCCACATTTTCAGTCTATTATCTTTTTCCCACATAGGGCGTTGCTTGTTTATGTCATGTGTCTGTGTGGTTTATAAATTCAGCATTCTTGGTGTCCAGGTCTCAACAATAAATTTCTCTCCCAGGTCTAAGACCACCAAAGCATGTCTGGCCCTAAACTTTTAATTTCTTTTTCTAACACATGGACATCACTCAGAGCTTGCCCATCATCTGTTATCTATTTCACAGATTAAATTTCCTCTCAACAATTTCCCCCCACTGCTGCCTGAGCTCTTTTTTAAAGAAATATAACTTGTTTGGTAACACCCTGTCTTGAGGTGACTTTATGATAATATTGTATCCCCTATTGTCTGCTTTATGCCCAGGAATGGTTCCTGCAGCTTTAAGCTGGGTCTGAGGTGGGAGGGAGAGCCAGTGGAATTCTTTTAGCACAGTTTTCATATACTCCTCTATGTTCTCTCAGCTATGCTGTGTGGTGGGGAGAGAGGGCATTCTTTGCTTTTAGCTAGCTTCTTTTTGTTAGCTGAAGCAAGATGTTTCCCAGACTGCAACAGCATTTCTCCTTTGACTTCTTTGACCTCTTCTGGAACTGTTCAGTTAGCTCTGGTCCGAAAAACCAGACAATTGCCAGGAGCCCCATGCGTGGGAGGCTGCAGGGACACTGCATACCAGCTCTGGACCTTGGGAGAAGCTGAGAACAACTCTAAATCCACCACCTTTCTCCGCAGTGAGAAGGCTCAAATATTAACAGTTATTCTTTTTCTCCCGTGCCTGTGTGCACTCTGCTTGTTAAATAAACAGTTTTTTTCACTTTCCATCAAGAAATTCCTTTCATAGTGCTGGGGGAGGGAGTGCCAAAACCTGCCTTCTTTAGAGATGTTCATTTCAGGACATTTCCTCCCGAACTTGTCTCAAACCGAGATACACCCCAAGATGGGGCTGATGGCGATGCCCAGCAGGGATGTCCACTAGCAATGCCTGGTGGGGATGTCTATTAGCATATCTCTTGGCGACCACTATCAGCAAAATCCCTTATTAACAGTACCCAGCAGGCATGCCAATTAATGATGCCCATTACCGATGCCAATTTCACAGGGCCTTTTAGCGACGCCTGGTGGCAGTGTCCATTAGCAAGCAATGCCTGTTAACTCTGCCCATTAGCAGTGCCTGGTAAGGATGCCCATTAGTGGATCCACTCAGCAATATCCATGATGCTTCAGGAGTGGGGTCAGCAACACAAGCAGTGCAGTGTGCCAGGCATTAAGGGCCCACCAGCTGACTCAGCCACATAGGATGTTTGCCAATGACACCAAGCTGTGTGGTACGGTCAACAAACTGGAGGGAAAGGATACCATCCAGAGCTATCTCAACAGACTCAGGAAGTGGGCCCATGGTGATTTATTTTTTAAAAAATGGATATTGATCTAATACCAATATCCAACTATGACGGACAAAGACTCTCTAACAGTTTAAAGTTAGAAAGTGTATGTTTATTACGACACAGAGCAGCGTGCGGGATCGCTCCCAAATACACACACGCAATTTACAGATGATCACAGGGTCTTTTTATGTACAGGAGTATTGAATACCCAAAACACAAATGCATATTCATAACTCTGGTGCATCCCATTCCCCGCTTTGTATGGTAATTAGCCAAAAAGCTACTAAGCATGCATAGTTTGTTCTTTGAAATGGGTTGGTGGTCTTTTTTATGGGGCTGGGTCCCAAAATGATGAAGAAAGATGAGTCTTCCTCTCTTTGACTTTTTAACCTTTAGTGTTACGTGACAACTGCATCCTGTTTTTCCAGGACTGTTTGATTTATGATTGTATTGTATTCATGGGGTCTATTGATTATTCAGGATGCAAAAGCCTAGTTTGACAGGTTCCATGATTTATCAGTTCTTTCAATCCAGCTTCTGTTAACAAAAGGGAAGTTTAGCTACCTTACCTCAGCAATATCTATTTTAACTAAAGTCCTTAATTCTTCTAAATTAATGCTTCAATGGGAACCTCATGAGGTACAACAAGGCCAAGTGCAAGGTCCTGCATCTGGGTCAGGGCAATCCCAAGCACAAGTACAGGCTGGGCAGAGAATGGATTGAGAGCAGCCCTGCCAAGAAGAACTTGGGGGTGTTGGTGGATGAAAAGCTTTACATGAGCTGCTAATGTGCACTGCAGTCCAGAAACTGTGTCCTGGGCTGCTATTGTTATGATTCAGGACAGCTCAAATAACGATATGTAGAACTCCAGTTCTTTGGAGGGTGTTATAGCAAAAGTTTATTGAAAGACAGAGTCTTTTATACAGGGTTTCGGTACAATGAATATGATTGGTCATTTAGAGCAACACCTCTCGACCGTTTCTTACAAGTAAACAACAAGTTAGAAAAACACCAGGTGTCAGGAAAAGGACATCTACAAGGATTGTTTTGGGTTCATCCTTATGATTTCCCAGGCCAGAGTGAGAGACTTCTGTGGTTGGCTTTCCCACAGGCCCAAACTAGTGCCTGAAGCCTAAAAATCTATGTTCTGACCACTGTCAGTTCCCACAGGCTGCATCTAAAGCAGCCTGGGCAGCAGGTTGAGAGAGGAGATTCTCTCCTTTTCTCTTGTGAGACCCCACCTGGAGTATGGTGTCCAGCTCTGGGGACCCCAACACAAGAAAGATGTGGACTTGTTGGAGCAAGTCCAGATGAGGCCATGAAGATATGCAGAGGGCTGGAGCCCCTCTCCTATGAAGACAGCTTGAAAGCTGGGGTTGTTTGGCCTGGAGAAGTGAAGGCTCTAGGGAGACCTTATAGCACCTTCCAGTACCTGAAGAGAGCCTACAGGAAGGCTGGAGAGGTACATGTGACATGTCCTGTTACATATAGTGATAGGACAAGGGGGAATGGCTCCAAACTGAAAGAGAACTAATTTAGATTGGATATTAGGAAGAAATTCTGTACTGTGAGGATGGTGAGGAGATACTGGAACAGGTTGCCCAGAGAAGTTGTGGATGCCCCTTCCCTGGAAGTGTTCAAAACCAGGCTGGATGGAGCCTTGAGCAACCTGGTCTAGTGGAAGGTGTTACTGCCTATGGCAGTGGGGTTGGAACTAGATGATCTTTAAGGTCCCTTCCAACCCAAACTCTTCTATGATTCTATGAAATCTTTGCTATTGGGGGAGGGAGGGGCAAACTGGCTCTCAGGAACTTGATAAATGCTTTAATGTTGGCCCTCTCCCTATCACCAGGCCTGCGACAATTAAAAGTTGCCAAGCACAGGTGTGTGCCTGGCCATATTAATTAGAGCCTTTTGCCAGTAATGAACATGTTGCACAACAGCCAGTAAACCTTAGGCAGGGGTTAATGCTGAGATAATTTATGGGAGAAGGCTGAGAGGGTGTGCTGGAGAAGGGTTTGTTATGTGCAGGGTGAGGGTCGGCAGAAAAGGGGCAGTTCCCCTCAAGCCGTGCCTGTGGAAAGTGTGGTGAGGATGCCCACTCACCCACAGGGCAGCAATGACTAGCCTTCGGGTCGAGTTGAGGTCTCACAAACTTGTATTGCCTGAGGCTGTGCCACAGGGTGCTGGTGTGGCCATGGAGCTCATGCCAGAGACCTGGCTGGAGGTAGAGGGCTGAGAACTGCCTCACAGGTGCCACTCCCCTGGCCCCAGTCTCCCTAGCTCCAGTGAGGAGCTGTGAGGCAGGCTGGGGGAAACAGGTGGGAGTGTTGGGCAAATCTTTACTGTAGCAAATAGTGTTTAAGTCTTGTGAATTCCATTAGCTTTAACAGACAGTTCTTAGACCTGTATTCATCCATATCAGTGATTAATGTGTGCAAGTGGATATCTTAGCCTTGAGACTAAAGACTGTGGGCCTGAGCAATGCTGATAAGAAGGTATATCTTGGCCAGACCACATCGCTGGGATGCATTCAAGGAGGAGAAACTGTTTTTGGAGGCTTGTGACCATAAAAGGATAATTTGAGGAATGGGATGTTCCCAAAAGTGACCACTGAAGACCCTCAAGAGACCCCTACTCTAATGTAAATAAGTTCTGAGGAGTTATTTAAATATAGAAAAGAATTTACATATGTGAAGATGTTAAGCATATATGTACAAGTTTCTGGAAATGCAATGAATATGTATTAGTTCTATAGATATAAACTAGTCTGTTACCTAGTGTGGCAGGACATCCCCCTCTACCACAGAAAGCTTATCTGCTCTGTCCATCAGCTGGTGCATAGCTTTGGACATTCTCCCTCCTCACATGAGTTGGTGAGATAACCCAAGCTGGACAGATGTTGGGCAGTGAGTTATCTCTGGCTCCAGGGAGGTGTTCTAGTTTTAAGTTCAAACCGTGCGGAAACCTCAAATCATGTAGTGGTTTCACATTCACCTGTCTGTGCCAAATTTAGTGTAGTGGTTTGAGTGCTAACTCTGTTTTTCCCTCTGTGAGATAGGATCAGAAGCAAAGCAGGCCCAAACTTAAATAGATTTATTAACACATACAAAAAGAAGAAAAGAAAATTAAACAAAATGAAACTTTTAAAACACTCTTCCCCCCCTCCCCCAGGTGTTCACTTTTCCACAAACAACATAAAGAGACAAAACCTGTGATTTTCAGTCAGCTTCACCATTTAAATATAGTCTTTCACCAGTTCTGTAGGAGAGGAGTCTTTCTTAGTTTACCATGGAATTTTCCCCCACTGACAACCTAGAACAGTTCTCTTGTGGGTCTCAACTCTCTCATAAGCAGCCGCCAGGGGAAACCTGCTTCTGTGAAATCTCTGCCCATTAGCAGTTTTCCCAACACTGTATATTGGTCATGTCTGCTTATTTAGGGTACCGTTTAAGGATGCCTCCTCTAGTATAAAACAAAAATTCTCTTCTTCTATCTCCAAAATGATTTTCATCTCTAAAACTAGAGATCTCCTTTTTCCCTAGGAGCGAAAGGCTTCATATCACTTTCCTTCCTCTGTTCAAAATTCTCCATGAAATCTCAATTTTTTCCAATTATATATTTGCAGTTAGAGGCTTTTAGGCAAAGATTTGGGGATAGAAATAGCAGTTCTTTACTAGTATGTATAACAAAGCAAAACAAAAACAACAACTGCAGCATTAATAACAAAACAGCACCAAGAACCTTGAGGGCTTTGCTTTACAAAAGCCCAGGGCAGTTCGGTCTCGGTGTCCCTGCAGGAATTCTCAGAACACCAAGCTGGAATGAAGGAAAGTGCCGGGCTGGTAGCTGTGATGGCAGGATGTCCCAGCAGGGCATGGGGAGGTGCAGGGTCACAATGTAGCAAAGAGGAGCAGTGCTGAAGAAGCCGATGGCAGGGCAGGGCTGGCCCAGCTCCAGCAGGGCGGGAGAGGAGCTCAGAATTCCAGGGCAAGCAGATGATGGTAGATGTCCCAGGACTGGACTGCCTTTGGCCACAGTGAACTCTCGCAGCAAGCTGCAACCCAGCCGTTCTCTCTCCCCAAACACCGAAAAAACAGAGTGCCCAGATGCCTCAAGCTCTGTCCTTTACCTGCCCCAGAACTCGAGTTATCTCTCTCTCCAAGCTTTGGCCACCTCTTTGTTTTGGTCAACTACTCTTAAGTATCCAACACTTAGTTTCCTTGGTAACTTGTAGGGAAAAAAATCTTCAGAATAAAAAAAAAACCAAACAAACCTAACCCCCAACAGTTATCATGATGGTCCATCTATTTAATTTCCTTCTATAAACACAACTAAAACAAGCATGTAATAGCAAGCAATACATCATCTAGCTCTAGCTTAAGCATCTAATAATCATTAGTTTATCTTTTGTTTTTCCTAACTTGCATCCTAATCAATATAAATTGCTTCTAACCCTTGGCTAAAATCTTAACTCTTTAAAATCATGATTCATCAGAGCATGACTGTTAACAGACAATAGAAGAGGTTTATTTCAGCAGATCAGACCTGAAGGATGTGCCTCTAGAGAACCCAGATTGTGAACTGTATAATGATGGAAGCAGCTTTATGAGAACTGGTAAGCGAATGACAGGTTATGCAGTGACAAGCGAATGACAGGTTATGCAGTGACAACCACAGACAAGACCTTGCCACCAGATGTATCATCACAAAAAAGTTGAACTGATTGCATTGACGAGAGCTCTAGAACTGAGTGAGGGAAAGAAGGTGAATATATGGACTGACTCTAAATATGCCTTTAGTGTTGTCCATGCCCATGGAGTCATCTGGAAGGAAAAAGGGTTGCTAACTGCTCAAGGTAATGAAATCAAATGTGCTGAACAGATCCTCACAGTCCTGTAGAGTATTTAGAAGCCTACAGAGGTAGCTATTATGCATTGAAGAGGTCATGAAAAAGGAAAAACAGCTCCCAAATTAGTAAAGCGCTTTGTTGATGAAACAGCAAAAAGGGTTGCAGGAAAAGGCATTCTTGCAGTGGTACCACAAAAAGGAATAGATCTGTCAGGGTTTAGCCCAAAGTATGATCAGAGAGACCAAAAGTTAATTAAGTTCCTTAAGGCTGAAATCCCCTTCCCAGATGGGACTTGAACCCACAATTCACAGCTTAGCTTCTAATTCAAAAGTTCCAGGTTCGAGTCCCACCAGAGTTGCCAAAAGGGGGGAAACAATGCATTAAGTTTTAGCTTTCATATTTTTCAGATTCTGTGCGGCCTTGGTGTGTACCTCTGAGCCTCATATTAAGTTTTAGCTCTCTTCACAGGGTAGTTAGACAAAACAAATCCTGTCCTTGAGACCATGGACAACCGTTACAAGTTTCAGGCCCAAAAAAGCATAAACAATGGAGAGCTGAGGGGAGAGAACAAGGAGGATGGAACTTCATAACCTGAAGCTGTAATTGGACAATTAATCTCAGTATGCAAATGAATCAAAACTTATAAAAGTGTGAGACCTCGTGACTGACCATCCATTTTGTGACCATTTTGGGTCCATCTTGGGTGTAGCCCTAGTCAGGCTCTTGTGCTGCCCAAGGTGGATCCTTTAAGGCATTTTAATAAATATTTTAATGTCTTAGCTCTTTCTAGTCTCTGTTCCAGGTCAGCCTTCTCAAGGCATCATCAGGTCTAAACCTCCACTGATGCAGCTTTGAACTATTCCCACACATCCTATCACTGGATACCAGGGAAAAGATCAGCACTTTCCTTGTAGAGATGTCTTGTCTCTCTGCCTCGGCTAGCCCTCACATGTCGACAATAAAGGGTACGGCTTGGTAGCTGGATGAACCTCACCAATCCCTTGAGTTCTTGTTTGCCCGAAGGAGTCAAGTGATGACAGCAGGAAAGAAAGAGGGAGTCTATCAGCGATTGAAGGAGAGACGGGGAGACTGACCATGATCAGAATCCGATTTTACTCAGGTTTTCCAAGAACTTATATACCATTTCAGTAAGGTTAATAATTTCTACTACAATAATTAGGTTAAAAGATCATAGAAACAGCTCATACATTTTTCAACATCATCGTAGGGAGTTGATTGATTCTTCTTCTGTAAGCAGGTTTCTAATCCCATCTTCTCATGAGCTCAAAGTTCTGTTTGTCCTCGCCAGGACATCCTAGTTACCAGACTAGATATGCTAATTAAGTCTGTCTCACTCTCGTGAATCCCCACAGGAGTCTGCTCAGGGTTAACTACTGGCTTTATTCATCCCTCAGTGGGGATAGCCTCAGTTCAGGGTATCTGCTTCAGCAGACACCCCTCAGCAGAAGTGACCCCTTGGCAGAAGCAGCAGGAAAAAGGGTGAGAGATCCCCCCAAGTAACATCTTTTATTGGGAGGAGGAACTCAGGGATGGGTTTAACTGAGGACAAATCAGGGATCATGTGGGTATGGCTCTGCAGGTAAATGTCACATATTATAACAAATCAATAACTCGGGTGGGGAGACAGCCGAACTCTTGTCCAATCACTTGGGGCCCTCACTGGAACTTTCCAGACTTTTGGGAGAGCCCCCAAAGTGACAGACAAGACCCAGGGGCTGTATAACTTATGATTGACATATAACTGGGGTTGGGGTAAAACCAAGAAGGGTTGAACATGGGTGACATGGGACAAACCATTACAACTTACAAAAAACAATATAAAACAAGGAAAAAATACATACATAAAACTGGTAAAACCAAAAACACATCACTACACTCCCTCTCCAATTCCTCTCCTCAGGAAGCTGTAGAGAGCAATGAGGTCTCCCCCCAGCCTCCTTTTTCCCTAAACTAGAGAAATGCAGTGTCTTTAGCTGCTCCTCATAGACATGCCTTCCACCAGCTTTGTTGCCCTCCTCTGGAAGCATCTGAGTACCTTAACATCCTTCTTAAGTTGTGGGGCCCAGAACTGCACACAATACTCAAGATGAAGTCATATCAACATTAAATACAGATGGATAATCACCTTTTCTGACCAACTGATAATACTGTTTTTAATGCACCCCAGGATGCAGTTTGCCCTCTTGGCTGCCAGGGCTCACTGCTGACTCCTATTAAGCCTCTTGTCAACCAGCCAGTCAGATGTAGCCCCATTCACTACAACCCTTTGAGTCCTGCCCTTCATCTAGTTCTTCATCCAGTGCACTGTAAGTCTGCTCATCCCACAGTTGGACAACTTGTCTAGAAGGATGCTGTGAGGGACAGTAACAAAAGTCCTACTAAAGTTCCCAGGGGATACTGCTAAGTAGCACCCTGAATAGCTTAAAGTTTGCTCTCTTGAAATCCAGGGTAGCAACTCTGCTGACATTTTTTCTCATTTCACCAAACATTTTAAACTCAACCATTTTGTGATTACTGTGGCCAAGACAGCCACCCGCTATTACATCTCCCACAAATCATTCTCTATTCACAAATAGCAACTCTAGGAGGGCATCTTTCCTAGTTGGCTCACTGAATATTTGTTGGGCGATTGAAGAGAGGGAGTCTCCATGGTTTGCATCAATGAAGCCTTTTATTGATTCCAAAAGCTCAGTATTTATACGTTTTCAGCTATAGCTAAGAATAGCGCTAATCACAACATTTACATTTCCTAGTAACATTGCTTAATCATAGGCTTGTACAGACCCACATAGGCATGTACAGTCTTGCATAGTTTCGCACACCCAAGCACACTTATCTCTTCCTCCTTCAGGGTCCTGCCTCGACTTGCCAGGGCTTGTGGCCCACTAAATCTAGAACATCTACTTCTGTAATGAGTTCAGCAGTATTTTGAGTCCTACTTCCTAGCTGTATTCCCACAAATACTTGTGACAGGAACTCATTTTCACCATACTTCAGCAATTTCCCAGACTTGCTTGTCACAGAAGAATGGTGCTCCCAATTGATGCCTGGGAAGTTGAAATCTCCCATAAGGACAAGGGCTAACAATCCAGAGATTTCTCCTAATTGCCTAAAGACTAACTCATCAGTACTAACATCCTGGCTGGGCGATCGATCGCAGTAGACACCCACCACTGACAGATGCTTTGTTTTCCATCCCCCTAATGTTCACCCAGAGGCTCTCCACCTCATCGTCCCTAATTTTAAGGGCTATACAATCAAACCTCTCTCTTACTGTGCTCATTTTGAATGGGGAAGAGTTAACTTCCTTCCCAGTGGCTGGTATGGGGCTATGTTTTGGATTTGTGCTGAACTCGGGGTTGATAACTGTTGGAGGCAAGGATTTTTCTTTTTCTCTTTTTTTTTTTTTTTTCCTTTTTTCTCTCATGGAATTTTGTCCCATTTGTTGCTAAGAGACAATAAGGACTGGTACTTAAGAGAGAAAAGAAATGACCGAGGTTGGGGAAGGGTGTGGCTGGCTAGTCTCTTACCTGAGGGGTTTTCTCTTGGGAAGGGTTGAGATACCACGAGATTTTGGCTGGGGAGTGAGGCACTGGGCTTAGCCCTTAGTTCTCGCTCACTCTCTGCATTGGAGGAGGACTGTCAAGCTGTTGCCTACCGCGGGGAGAATCCACTGTCACCTTGGAGCCCAGTCCTGTACTGCTTCTTCCTTACTGTGGGTTAGCCTTTGCTCTTAAGAGCAGCTGTTGAAACTGGAACCTTATTAACACCAGATCTGACTAAAAAGGACCCTCATCATCTACTCAAGTGCCTCAAGTGAAAGAAATAAAGTTTAAAAAAACTCCTGAGTATATGTTAAAAGTTTAAAGTGTTAAAATCCTATTAATTGTTGTATAAAAAGTGTATTAATGTTCTAAATAATTTGTAATTGTAAGTCCCTGTAGTGTAGCAGTGGGGACCACCTCCATGGTGCCCCTGCAAAAGCAGGGGGGCCTGTTTGCTCGCTAGAAGCCGACAGCCCTACTCCCCAAGGGAAAAAAAAAAGTGGCACCCAGACCGCCCGGGCACCCCCCCACCACTGCCGCCGCGGAGCCACTGGGGGCAAAAGCAACAGCCCCCGCCACCGCCTCGGAAAGGACCAGAGCACAGCCACTTCGCTCTTCGCCCTACAACAAGACCAGGGTTCTCAGTGGCATCGTGGGACCCCGAGCCGCCGCCAGAGCCCCTGCCGGCAGCCCCGCTCCCCCACTGCAGCCCCGGGCCCGCGGCGGCCACGCCATGCACCCCCGCAGATGCTGCCGCCGCTGGGGCTGCCCGGCCCCCCCCCACCATTGGGACCGCGAGACCCCCGGGCCGCCAACAAACCGGCCCGTCCCTGCGCCCCCCCGCAGCCACTGCTGACGCAGCCCCGAGTCCCCACAGCCCCGGGCTGCAGACCCCCTGGCCCGGCCCCGCAGTCACCGCAAAGCAGCCACCACCGCCAGCGTGGATCTACCCCCACCGTCGCCAAGCCCGGCCCCGCGACCCTGCCAAGTTCCCTAGCACAGCCACCATGTGCTCCCCATCGGCACATCCGGCCGCGTGCGTCCATTAGCATGGAAATTAGTAGAACACCCATAAAGCCCCGCTGTGAACTGGGACATTTTTAGCACCAAAAGTCCCCTGCCAAAACAAACCAATGTAAAATCTGGACCCACAAAAGACAGTACTGAACTGGCTATGCCCTAAAGTGTTGATAAACAGTTTTTTGTATCTCGCTGTAACTTAAAAAGTGCCCGAGGGGAGGGATATCCCCTTAACAGTCCGGCAAAAGTGAACTCCTAGCACGCCTGCGAGGGCAGGGATCCTGGCTCTGCAGTGACCTAAGACTGCAAAGCCGAACAGACCCTCCTCCTCAAGGTGAACCAGGAAGAGCTGACCATCCCTCGAGCCATCCCTTTAAGAGCTGATCAATAAAGGCATTTTAAAGAGAAAAATATTATCTCCCGCCCATTTTTAACAATTTGGGGAGTCGTCCAGGAGTGGCCACGCCCAGAAGAGGACCAGAACGGGAAGGCGCCGCCCAACCTTGGATCTCCTGGACCAAAGACGACAACGCACGCCAGCCTCGAGGGACACCATGGAGGAGCATCGGGTAAGTATAAACCCGGTGGCAGGAGTGGAGACGTGCGAGTGTGTGTATGTGTGAGACGGGGGCCGGCAACTCGGACTCCCCAAGTGATTGAGGACTCCTAATTACCGCATTTCCACACCTCCGCGAGGAGTGTGGTCGGGAACAGGAGGAAGCGAAAGGAAATAGAGTGAGAGAGGCATCTCCAGGGGTGTAGTGAACCCCCCTCCAGACGTGCAGAGGCTGATTAGAGTGTGAGTGGCATGTCATAGGGTGAGTGGTGCTGTAGGTTTCCCCTAGACCTGTAGGGGCAAACCACCCAGGTCACCTCAAGCGTGCGGGAAGGCCAGGGATGAATGTGTGAGGCACGCACCACACTGGCACAGGTTAGAGGGGTGGCTAGGAGGCTGCTCCCAGGGCCTGCAGGGGTGTGGGGAGAGCAAGGGGAACTGGCCAAGGTTACTAGCTGGAGGTAACTGAGGGGGTACAGGAAAGGTCACACTGGTCAGGGGTGCTCAAGAGACGGGTACGCTACTGCGTGTTGAGAGTGCACTGGTCGGGGATCTTTTTGGATACACTCCCGGGTTTGAGTGTGTTGTACTGGTCGGGGGTACCCAGGAGAGGCTATGCTGCTGGGTACGGAGAGGTAGAACTGGTTGGGGGTGCCCAAAAGGATGCTACTGGGTGCAGAGAGTGAAAGAGTTAGGGAGGTTCCAAAGTGCGAGGGACTTAACGATAGGGTGTATGAGTGAGTCGCATGCTGTGTGTGTGAATCCTGGCAGTAAGTAGTGACTGGAACTCTGGGCCCAGGTTGGCCGGCTGCTTACGGGGATTCACCGAACGCGCAGGAGTGAAAGAGGGTACCGGCTGGGGTGGCGGCTGAAGCCCTAGGTGGGCTCAGGCCACTGATGGGTACCAGGGGCTGGCTGTAGCAGGGGTCGGGACCCTAAGGGCGGGTCATACGAACTGCTTCCAGGGCCCACGAGTGAGTGTGAATTAAGTCTGAGTGGATTTGAGTGAAAGTGCTTTAAAAAATTTTTAGTTGAAGCTACCAGGTGAGAATGGGTACTTGGATAAGTAGGCCAAAAGAGGCTGAAAAACAGGAGAAAGAGAAAATACCTCATATCCCTCCAGGGAGCCCACTGGGGAAAATTTTAGAACAGTGGGTCAGGGAGGAGAGTACTAAAGCTTTGAATAAAATCAAAATGATACATTATTGTGTAGAGGTATGGCCTACTCTAAGTCTACCTGGAGAATGGCCATGGCATGGAACAATTGACCCTTGGATGTGTACTCAATTAAATCAACATTTGAGAGCCTGAGGGGATATAGAAATAGAACAAATACAGTATGCTGCTTGTTGGCAAGAACAGAGCAGAAGTAGGGAGAATGTAAAAATCTGTAAATTACAAGGGCAAAAAGAAAAGAGTGATAAGAACAAGGAAGAAGAAAATAGCCCTATTTGGGATCTACTCAGCTACTTACCTCCCCCTCCCGCTTATCCAGATATGCCCCAGGTTCCACCTGTAAACCCCTTTCGACATTCCCAGACTGTAACCCCTGTCTCTCCTCCCATACCTTTGGCCCCACCTATAAGTCACCCTCAACTTCCTCAAACTGATTCCCCTATTCCTCCCTCTAATCCTCAGACCTTACCTGAAAATACCCTTGTCCCCTCCCTAACCAGCCCTTCAATAAGTCTCCCTCCATCAACAACCTCTTCTACTCAACAGTAATACCTCCGGTCTCCCCTAACAATAGCCATATTCCCTCTACCTTGCCATCCATGGTTCCAGCACCACCTGCCAATTGGGAACCGAATTTGCCCACTTCAAGCATAGAACCTTTCTCTGAGAATAATCCGGGAGGACATTACTATAACACCCGATCTAAAGCTAAACTTTTTTCTTTAAGAGAAGTTCCAATGGGTGGAGTTGCTGGAGGGGTGGGATTTGTAAATGCCCCCCTGACAGCCTCAGAAGTTAGGAACTTCAAGAAAGAACTGGGAAACTTAGCAGAAGACCCAGTAGGGGTGGCTGAACAAATAGATCAATTCTTGGGTCCCAATACTTTTACGTGGGTGGAGATGAATTCTATATTTAAGATTTCATTTAGCCCAGAGGAAATGAGAATGATTCGAACTGTGGGGATACAGATTTGGGAAAGGGAGAATAGAATGGGGCCCCCAGGTGATCATAAACTACCAGTAAGTGACCCAAAGTGGAACCCAAATAGGGAAGAAGACAGGAGAAACATGGATGATTATCGAAATTTGATGATTAAAGAGATTAAAGAGTCAGTTCCCTGTAGCAACAACTCAAAGTTTGCCTTTGATAGTATGCAAGGGAAAGATGAAACTCCGGCCACGTGGCTGAATAGAATAAAACAAAATTTCTGGTTATATTCTAATATTAACCCTGTAAGCCCTGAAAGCCAGGTGCTACTTAAGACCCAATTTGTCACCAAGTCTTGGCCTGATATTCAGAGGAAATTAGAAAAGATGGAGGACTGGCAAGAAAAAGGAATAAATGAATTGCTAAGAGAAGCTTTAAGGGTCTATCTAAGAAGGGAGGAAGAGAAAGCCAAAACGAAAGCAAGAGTTATGGTAGCTATGGCTAGGGAAAGTATGTCCAACCAGAGTCCACCCAACAGAGAGGACGGGAAGCCAGTAAGAGGGAAAAGGAATGCTTTACCACCCTGGGTGACCCCTAAAAAGCAAGGAGAGGATCGGAAGTGTTTCTACTGTGGGGAAGCGGGGCACCTGAAAAGAGATTGCCAGAAATTATCTCTTGATGAGGCAATCAAGGAGGAGCAAGATGTATTGGAAAAGCTATTAAGGGGGGAAGGTAAGGAAAATTAGGGGTGTCATGGGCTCTATGCACTAGGCGACCCAATGTACCACCAGGATGATCCCATAGTAAATTTTGTCGTGGGTCCCCAACATGAAGAATATGAATTTGTAGTAGATACAGGAGCAAACCAATCCAGTCTCAATAAGCTCCCAACAGGAGTGACCTTAGGAAACAAAATGTGTGAAGTAACAGGAGCAGAAGGAAAACCATTCCAAGCATTAGTAATTGAAGGTGTTGAAATCCGAGGAAACTCACGACAAACCATGTGTGACTTTATTTATTTACCAAATGTAGAAGGTAATTTATTGGGAAAAGACTTGCAAGTCCAGTTGGGGGTGGGAGTTGTCCCAGAAAAAGGGAGGATGGTAGTAAGAATCATGAGACTGACCACAGGAGACCTGGAAGAGATAAACCCGGAGGTCTGGGCAGAGGGAGGAAAAAGTAGCCTCCTTGATATTCCACCAATAAAAATAGAAATGCAGGCAGGAACCCCTCCAATTCGGGTGAAGCAATACCCGATATCCCCAGAAGGGGAGAAAGGGTTGGCACCGATAATTGAACAATTGATTAAAGAGGGCATTTTAGAACCGTGCATGTCCCCCCATAATACACCCATCTTGGCTGTAAAAAAGGCAGAAGGGAAATATCAGTTAGTCCAGGATCTCAGAGAAATTAACAAGAGAACAGTTACCAGGCATCCTGTGGTTCCCAACCCCTATACTCTTCTAAGCCAAATCCCCCAGGAGCATGCCTGGTTTACCATCATAGATCTAAAGGATGCATTTTGGGCATGTCCTCTGGCAGAAGAGTGTAGAGATTGGTTCGCATTCGAGTGGGACCATCCAGAAAAAAAGAGGAAGCAACAGTTAAGGTGGACTCCTTTACCCCAGGGGTTCACTGAGTCACCAAACTTATTTGGGCAAGCCCTAGAAAAGTTATTAGAACAATTTACCCCCAAAAAACAGGTGCAAGTTTTGCAGTATGTAGATGACCTATTAGTATCTGGAGAAGACCAAGCTAAAGTGAAAATTACAAGCATACAGCTTTTAAATTTTCTAGGAAAGAAAGGACTTAAAGTATCCCAAAAGAAATTGCAACTTGTTGAATCTGAAGTAACATACTTAGGACATCTAATTGGAAGAAGATACAAAAAGTTGAGCCCCGAAAGAATTGCTGGTATATTGTCTATACCTGACCCAAAAACTAAAAAAGATATCAGAAAACTCTTGGGCCTCTTTGGATACTGTAGGCTATGGCTAGACAAGTACACCCAAAGTGTAAAATTTCTCTATAGTAAACTAGCCAACCCAGAGCCTATTGAATGGACAGAGGAAGATGAGAAACAACTAAAAGAATTAAAAGATAAACTGTCTACAGCACCTGTTTTAAGTTTACCAGATCTTAAAAAGGAATTTGATCTATTTGTAAATACTGAAGAGGGAGTTGCCTATGGAGTAGTAACTCAGGAGTGGGGAGGGAGCAAAAAGCCAATAGCCCTCCTCTCCAAATTATTAGACCCAGTAGCAAGGGGGTGACCCACCTGTTTACAAGCCATCGCTGCCATCGCAGTGCTAGTAGAGGAAACTCAAAAGCTGACCTTCCAAGGAAAAATATGGGTACACACACCCCATAATTTAAAAACTATCCTGAGCCAGAGAGCCCGGGGATGGATAACAGATTCCCGGATTCATAAATATGAAATCACCCTGATGAACACTGAAAACTTAAATATGACTACTTCCAAAACTTTAAACCCAGCCCAGTTTCTCTCTGGAGAACCCTCTCCGGAGTTAGAACATGACTGTTTAGAACTTATGAACTTCTAGACAAAAGTGAGAGAAGACTTGGAAAGTATGCCCCTACCCTATGGGAGACAGTTGTTCATAGATGGGTCTTCAAGAATAATAGAAGGAAAAAGGGTCTCTGAGTATGCAATTGTTGAGAGTTCAAATGCAGAGGACATAAAAGTCACAGAAAAGGGGAGATTGCCTCTAATGTGGTCAGCACAGCTCTGCGAAATTTGCGCATTAAAAGGGGACTGGATTTATTAGAAAAAGAACGGGGAACAATTTACACAGATTCAAAATATGCATTTGGGGTTGTCCATACATTTGGAAAAATTTGGGAAGAACGGGGATACTTAAATTCCAAAGGAAAAGATCTGGTGCACAAAGACCTAATAAAATTAGTATTAGAATCCCTGCTAAAGCCTGAGGAAATAGCAGTAGTGCACATAAAAGGGCACCAAAGAGGAAATACTCTAGAATAGAAAGGAAATCAATTAGCAGATCAAGAAGCAAAAAAGGCAGCCCTAAATTCTAAGGAACCAATCAAAATTCCAGCATTAACCAAGGTTTCAGAAGAAAAAGAAAAAAAAATACAGAACTAACATATAGTGAAAAGGAACAAAAAGTAATAGAAGAACTAAAAATGCAGAAAGGGAGACAAGGAGAGTGGGTAACCTCTGATAGAAGAAAGTTTTTAAACAAGCCCCTAGCAAAGGAGATGCTAACTGAAATCCATAAATTAACCCATTGGGGAACCCAGGGGTTATGTGACCACTTCCTAAGAGAAAACTTATGCCTGGGAGTGTATGATTTAGCAAAAGCTGTAACCCAAGGATGTGTCATCTGTCAGAAAATCAACCAAAAAGTAATGAGAGGGGTTACACCTGGGGGAAGAGAGCTAGTTTTGAGACCGTTCCAAAGTGTACAAATAGATTTTACTGAAATGCTGCCAGTTCAAGGTTATAAACACCTTTTAATAATAATTGACCATCTCACCCACTGGGTGGAGGCATTCCCAACAAAGAAAGAAACAGCAGAGGTAGTAGTAAAAATCATCCTGGAACACATAGTCCCTCGGTATGGGTTAATCAACAATATTGATTCAGATCAGGGACCCCACTTTACTGCTAAAATTTTACAAAAAACAATTGAAGCATTAGGAATAAAGTGGAAACTCCACACCCCCTGGCATTCTCAGAGCTCAGAGAGAGTAGAACGGATGAATAGGACTCTCAATAATGTGTTGACCAAATTAATAGAAGAAACACAGCTAAATTGGCTCAGATGCTTGCCTCTTGCTCTTTTGCAAATCAGAACCAGGCCCCGATCTGACATAAGGGTTTCCCCTTATGAGATGATGTTCGGACTTCCATTCTTGTTAACCCCCTATAGCACTGGAGGTTACCAAGAAGGAGAAACCAGAACCCAAAAGTACATAATAACAATTGGGAAACACTAGAAGATCTCAGAGAAAAAGGATATCTTCCCCAGACTTCTCCCCTTGACTCAAATATCCACCAAATAAACCCTGGGGATTGGGTATTGATCAAGTCCTGGAGTAGTACTCCATTGACCCCAAAATATGAAGGTCCTTTCCAGGTGCTGCTAACTACCCATACCGCAGTCCGAACACAAGAAAAAGGCTGGACCCATGTTACCCGAGTGAAAGGACCAGTGCCACCTCTGAACAATCTGTCAAGCCCAAACCTTCCGAGAAATCATCCCAAGTGGACTGTTATTCCACATTCAGACCCTTTAAAAATAACCCTCAAGAAAAAACCAAAAACCCAGTGAAGAAAAAAAACTATATAAGTCAGATACCGCATACAAAACAATTTTAGATTACTGTTTGCATTGATATTGTTGTAATATTGTTATTAAGAGTTTGTCGTTGAAATTGTAATGTTGTTATTAGGAGCTCATATCACTGAAGTTGTGGGATTGTTTGTTGCTTTTAGTTAGTAATTATTGGAAGAGTTACTACAATTACTAATACTTATTGATTAAAAAATCAAAAAATTGGAAATCTCTCATAGAGCACACCCCAAGAAAGCTACCTAAAACTAACAGCCAAGTGTGACGGTATAAAAGAAAAACTCTGGAGGCTGAACCTGAGGAGGTCCTAAACCCAAGAGGCAAGGCCAGGTGAGACCTAAAGATGGAAAAGGTTCATACTGGACTCTTGGGAGGACTAATGATGGTCTTAATGATGAGTAGACCTATAAAAGGAGCTGGTTCAAAAGGATATTCCCCCATCTATGATGGGGAGAACTCGCAGTCCTTAATCAGAGTTTATACCAATGCTTTGCTGACTCCCAACTCTCAACCTGTCAGGAAGAGAGAAAACAATATTGGATCACAAGAAATGCTGCCACCTTTAAGCAGTTCTTGACTGGAGAGTGCTCTATAAGAGAATGGTTTTGTCTGAAAGAAATAAATATTTTAGAAAGAGTTATAAACCTCATAGAAGAAGAACCACTAACAATAAGAAAAACCGAAATAAGCAAACCCCACAATAAGAACTTGTTTATTGATTTGATAGAGAGAATTAATTGCAGAAAGTCCCTAGTGGTCAAAAATGTGGCCCAAAATTGGATCCCTTTCAACACCCAAAACACCTCAGGGAAAGCCCCCATAATTGGGCAAGAAATTGCAAAACAAAACCAAACTGTGATTGATATGAGCAATTCTCAAACTTGGAAAAGTAAAGTTTGGACCCCAGAAAAAAATCATAAAAACTTTCAAGTCAGCCACCTGGGTACAAGATAAGTCTTGGAGGTACAAAACCCTCATTTATACGTTAAACCGGATTATCCGATCGCAGGCAATATTAAAAGTTATATCAAATAAAACAGTCCTAGCCCTAGATCATATGAGCCATCAACTAGCCCAAACAAGAGCAGAAGTAGACCAAATAAAATTAGTAGTAGACTATTTGCTAGCAAATGAAGGTAGCATCTGTAACAAGTTTAATTCATTAAAGTGCTGCTCTGAAACAGATAATAAAAATAAAATTATCCAAAAGATTTCCAAAAGAAAAAGAAAAGTTGCATATGTAACTACCCAAAAGTGGACACCCTTAATTAATATCAATTGGTGGAACAATTTTAAGCCCCTAAAAGAAGCCTAGTGGAAGAAAATAGAATTCATAATTTTTAGTGCAGTTGCAAGTCTCCTCCTTATTCGAATTATAACCTCCACACTACAGGTAAGTCTTTAAATTTTAAGAATCAACCCCAGAAAGCCTGCAAGTGTACTAGAACTAACCTCTAGTGCAAAAGAACTTAATAAAGCAGAAAAGATTTATGACCAATATCAGAAGTTACAAGAAATACATTACCAAGAGTAAAATTGATGCAAGTCAAAAACACGATCAAATAGAAAGAGGAGGGATTGAAAGAAATACAGTTTAAAAAAAACCTCCTGAGTATATGTTAAAAGTTTAAAGTGTTAAAATCCTCTTAATTGTTGTATAATAAGTGTATTAATGTTTTAAATAATTTGTAATTGTGAGTCCCTGTGTTGTAGCAGTGGGGGCCACCTCCGTGGCCCCTCTGCTTTTGCAGGGGGGCCTGTTTTGCTCGCTAGAAGCCGACAGCCCCCCCCCACCGCTGCCGCTGCCAGAGCTGGCCCACCTGCTATCAGAGCCGCGGGGCCCTGTGTTCCTGCCGCCGCGGCAGAGCGGCCCGGCCCTGCTCCTCCTCCACAGCAGTCCCCTCGCTGCTGTCTCGGCGGGGGCCGAGGCACAGCCGCTTCGCTCTTTGCCCTTCGCCCTACAACAAGCCAGCATTCTCAACGCCACAGAGAGCCGGCCTGCGGCTGCCGGAGCACACTGCCATCGTTACCGCCACCGGAGTCGCTGCTGGGGCGGCACGACACGCCCCCCCCCCCCCCTGTCGGGGCCGCAAGCTGCTGCCGCCGGATCCGCTGGCGGGGCAGTGCAGCAAAACCCCCCACCGTCATGAGGCCCGCAGCCGCTCCTGCCGTGGAGCTGCCGGAGGCCAAACCACACACACATCCCTCCGTCGAAACCGCGGGATCCTCAAGCCGCCAACAACCGGCCCAGCCCCGTGCCCCTCCATCACCACGAGGCAGCCGCTGCCTCTGCTGCGGCGGCCCCATGCTCCCAGGCGCCGCCGCATGCAGCCCACTGGTATGTAAATTAGAAAAGCTCCAGTGTAAACTGGGACATTTTTAGCACCAAAAGTCCCCTGCCAAAACAAACCAATGTAAAATCTGGACCCACAAAAGACAGTACTGAACTGGCTATGCCCTAAAGTGTTGATAAACAGTTTTTTGTATCTCGCTGTAACTTGAAAAGTGCCCGAAGGGAGGGATACCCTCGGAACAGCCTGGGCAAAAGTGAACTCCTAGCACGCCTGCAAGGTCAGGGATCCCGGCTCTGCAGTGACCTAAGACTGCAAAGCCGAACAGACCCTCCTCCTCAAGGTGAACCAGGAAGAGCTGACCATCCCTCGAGCCATCCCTTTAAGAGCTGATCAATAAAGGCATTTTAAGGAAAAAAATATTATCTCCCACCCATTTTTAACATAGAGGGCAGCTTACTGGGCAGGAGGATTGCACCCTATGGAAAGGGGAGATCCCTACATGATTAAAACTCCCATGATTGAGCACTAAGTAGAAAGTATACAAAAGACTGTGTCTCCAGTTAATGCACACACAATTATTAAACCCACAATGATATTCTGTCGTGGTTTTGAAAACAAAACGAGTGAGAGGCTCCAAGTCAGAAATATAATTTAATAAGAAAAAAGGAAAAAAGGTAAAAGTAAAATAAAATAAATGCAATAACACGAAGGATCACTGACAGAGTCAGAATACAACCTGAGCAGGATGGTGGAAGCAGTCCAGGTGAGGTGCTCTTCCTGAAGCAGTGATCCTGTAGAAAGGTCTGGCAGCCCTGCTCCTATGGGAATCCAGTGGATTAGTGCCCTTGCACTGTCTCACATACCAGCTTATATCCAGGTGAGAATGCTTGGCTCCTCCCCCTGGGCAGAGCATCTCACAATAGCATGAGAAGTGTGAAATGGGTCCTTGATGGCCCATTAACAGAGATAACCCCTGGAGGGAGTTACCTGTGACTCATGGGCCATTAGCAGGAGACACCCCAAAAGTCATTAGCAGAAGAAACCCCAAAGGCGTTAATGGGCCATTAGCAGAAGACACTCCAAAGGCCATTAGCAGAAGAGGCAGGGGGCTTGGGAAAACACTAGCCCACCTGGTTTCAACAGTTCATGAAGATGGTGATATAATAAATACTTTGTGTACATCCTACACTGCAACCCAGGACATAATCCACCCCTTATTCTATTACCATCTACATCATATCCAAATCAATACATTCTTACAAAGATATGCATACACATAGGGAATAAAATGTTACACACTGTTCTCACTTAAAATTAAGTCTCCCTGTGGTACACAATGGGTTTCCCCATCTTTCTGCATTACCCACCAAGTGTGACTAGATCTTTGAGCAAAGACAATCCCACTGATGGGTCTGCCTTTTCCTGAGACGGGATTAATCCAAACAGTCTTCCCTAAAATGCCTTTCATATGTGCTGCAGGGACTTTATCTCCATCCATTGTGTGCAAGGGTTCAGACTGGGCAGGACCACCTGGATTAATAGACCCTCGGGTGTTGACCATCCAGGTAGCTTTGGCTAAGTTCATTTCCCAATTCTTGAAGGTCCCCCCGCCAAGTGCCTTCAGGGCAGTCTTTAGTAGTCCATTGCACCGTTCAACTTTTCCGGCAGCTGGTGCGTGATAAGGAATGTGATATATCCATTCAATACCATGTTCTCTGGCACAGGTGTTTATAAGGCTATTTTTGAAATGGGTCCCGTTGTCCGACTCAGTTCTCTCAGGGGTGCCGTGTCTCCACAGGACTTGTTTTTCCAGGCCCAGGATGGTGTTCCTGGCAGTGGCATGAGGCACAGGGTAGGTTTCCAGCCATCCAGTGGTGGCTTCCACCATGGTCAGCACGTAGCGCTTTCCTTGGCGGGTTTGGGGAAGGGTGATGTAGTCAATTTGCCAGGCTTCCCCATACCTGTACTTCAGCCATCGTCCACCATACCACAGAGGCTTTACTCGCTTGGCCTGTTTGATTGCAGCACAGGTCTCACAGTTGTGGATGACCTGGGATATGCTGTCCATAGTAAGGTCCACCCCTCGGTCACGGGCCCATCGGTATGTCGCATCTCTTCCTTGATGACCAGAGGCATCATGGGCCCAACGAGCTAGGAACAGTTCTCCCTTGTGCTGCCAGTCCAGATCCACCTGTGATACTTTCACCTTGGCAGCTTTGTCCACCTGCTCGTTGTTGTGATGCTCCTCATTAGCCCGGCTCTTGGGTACGTGTGCGTCCACGTGTCGAACTTTCACGGTCAGTCTCTCTACTCGGGCAGCGATGTCCTGCCAAATGTCAGCGGCCCAGATGGGTTTTCCTCTGCACTGCCAGTTGGCCTTTTTCCAGCGATTCAGCCATCCCCACAGAGCATTAGCTACCATCCATGAGTCAGTGTAGAGATAGAGCCTCGGCCATTTCTCTCGTTCAGCAATATCCAAAGCCAGCTGGACAGCTTTAAGCTCTGCAACCTGACTCGACCCACCTTGTCCCTCGGTAGCCTGTGCAACTTGTCGTGTGGGGCTCCAAACTGCAGCTTTCCATTTCCAGTTAGCGCCTACAATTCGGCAGGAGCCATCAGTGAAGAGAGCGTATCGTCTTTCAGTCTCCGGTAGCTCATTGTATGGTGGGGCTTCCTCGGCACGTGTTACTTGCTTTTCTTCTTCTTCAGACGATAATCCAAAATTCTCACCTTCTGGCCAGTTTGTTATAACTTCCAGAATCCCAGGGCAATTTTGGTTTCCAATACAGGCGCGCTGTGTGATGAGAGCAATCCATTTGCTCCATGTGGTGTCAGTGGCGTGATGTGTGGAGGGAACCTTTCCCTTAAACATCCACCCCAGCACTGGTAATCGGGGTGCCAGAAGTAGCTGTGTTTCAGTACCAATCACTTCTGAGGCAGCTTGAACTCCTTCATAGGCGGCCCAGATCTCCTTCTCTGTGGGAGTGAAGTTGGCTTCGGAGCCTCTGTAACTTTGGCTCCAGAATCCCAATGGTCGGCCTCGAGTCTCCCCAGGCACCTTCTGCCACAGGCTCCAGGACAGACCGTTGTTCCCGGCTGCAGAGTAAAGCACATTCTTCACATCTGGTCCCGTCCTGACTGGGCCAAGGGCTACTGCGTGAGCAATCTCTTGTTTGATCTGAACAAAGGCTTGTTGCTGTTCAGGGCCCCAGTGGAAATTGTTCTTCTTGCGGGTAACCAGATAGAGAGGGCTCACAATCTGACTGTACTCAGGAATGTGCATCCTCCAGAAGCATATGGCACCTAGGAAAGCTTGTGTTTCCTTCTTGTTGGTAGGTGGGGACATGGCAGTGATATTGTTTATTATCTCTGTGGGGATTTGGTGACGTCCATCTTGCCACTTGACTCCCAGGAACTGGATTTCTTGAGCCGGTCCCTTAACCTTACTTCGTTTAATGGCAAAACCTGCTTTCAACAGAATTTGGATAATCTTCTCTCCTTTCTCAAAGACCTCCCCTGGGGCGTTCCCCCATACGATGATGTCGTCAATGTACTGCAGATGTTCCGGAGCCTCACCTTTCTCCAGTGCAGCCTGGATCAGCCCATGGCAGATGGTGGGGCTGTGTTTCCACCCCTGGGGCAGTCGGTTCCAGGTGTACTGCACACCCCTCCAGGTGAAAGCAAACTGGGGCCTGCACTGTGCTGCCAAAGGGATGGAGAAGAAGGCATTGGCAATATCAATGGTCGCATACCACTTTGCTGCCTTGGACTCCAGCTCATATTGAAGCTCTAACATGTCTGGCACAGCAGCGCTCAGTGGTGGCGTGACTTCATTCAGAGCACGGTAATCCACCATCAGTCTCCATTCTCCACTGGACTTACGCACAAGCCATATTGGGCTGTTGAAAGGTGAATGAGCCTTACTGACCACCCCATGCCTCTCCAGTTTACAGATCATCTCATGTATGGGAATCACAGAGTCTCTGTCAGTGCAGTATTGGCGGTGGTGTACTGTTGTTGTGGCAGTTGGTACCTGTTGTTCTTCGACTCTGAGCAGTCCCACAGCAGAGGGGTCATCTGAGAGACCAGGCAAAGTATTCAACTGTCTGATGTTTTCTTTCTCAACTGACGCTATCCCAAAAGCCCAGCGATATCCCTTCGGGTCTTTGAAATATCCATTCCTGAGATAGTCTATGCCGAGAATGCATGGGGCCTCTGGACCAGTTGCGATGGGGTGTTTTTGCCACTCGTTCCCAGTTAAACTCACTTCAGCCTCTAATACAGTCAGTTCCTGGGACCCTCCTGTCACCCCAGAAATAGAGACGGATTCTGTTCCTATATACCTTGATGGCATCATGGTACATTGGGCCCCAGTGTCAATCAACGCCGTATATTCTTGTGAGTCAGATGTGCCAGGCCATCGGATCCACACAGTCCAGTAGATCCGATTATCCCTTTCCTCTTCCTGGCTAGAGGCAGGGCCTCCCTATTCCTGGTCATGGCATACATTGTTCTCCTCCTGTGCGTATGTTTCTGAGGTCCCTTCCAGAGGATCAGTCATATCATCATTCCTGTACCATCTGGAGTCCTGAGAGACTGAGGCAACCTTGATTCTAGATGGGCTTCTTGTGGTAGGTGTTCCTCTTTTCAGTTCACATACCCGGGCTGCTAAGGCGGAAGTGGGTTTTCCATCCCACTTCTTCATGTCTTCTCCATGCTCTCGAAGAAAAGACCAGAGGTTACCTCGTGGTGTGTATCCTCTCTCCCTGGCTGGGGGACGCCTGCTCCTAATGGCAGAGACTCTCGTCGGCTCTGGTGAGATATGATAAATTTCTTCCTTAAGTTCTTTTAATTTCCGATGGCCTTCTTCAATCAAGCTCCGGACTTGCTCAGCCAGTCGCGTTTCCACAGACAAGACATGGATACGAACTGGGGCGGTGACAGTGTCCTCGTAAATTCTTAATTTATTAGCCAAGACACTCACCTTGTCCTCACCTTCCCTCCATTGCAGTGTTGCCAGGTAACGTGAGTGCATCTCTGGTCCAAGCCGTGCAAGTCTCAACCACATCCGTGATGTGCACTGGACATCATCTGGGCTTTTAGGAAATCTCTCGTCTTCTGAAAAAATGATCTCCAGCACAGCCAATTCCCTCAGGCATTGGATACCTTGTTCTATTGTGCTCCATTTGCCTTGGTGCACTTGGAGGTCTTCTTTACAAAGGTATCTGTCTTTCACACTTGTTAGCAGTCGCTGCCAGAGGCTGAGAGGTTCTTGGGTTTTCCCAATCCCCTGGTCAATGGCCACATCCCAGGACAGCGATCCCAGTTGCCTGGCCTCAGTTCCATCCAGAACGGTGTCATTGGCTGCAGCGTCCCAGATGCGGAGCAGCCAGGTCAGGATGGACTCATTGGTCTGGCGGGTGAATTCCCTTCGTAGGTCACGCAACTCACCCAGGGATAGAGAGCGAGTAATAATCTCTATCTCTGTCTCTTCTGCTGGCTGTGAAGGTCCTGCTGCATCCTCGTCAGTCACTACACGGACTGATTTGCTCCTTGACTTCTTTTTCTGAGTGGTGGCAACTGCTACTGGTTTAGGTTGTTCCAGTTCAGTAACGGTTTGTGTGGAGATGCTGACACCACCTTTGGTTCCTTTCTCCTCTGTGACAGTCTGCATAGATGTGGACACTCTTGTCTCACTTTTGGCTTCTTTCTCCTCTGCGATGGTCTGTGTAGATGAGGACACTGTTGCCTTGCCTTTGGTTCCCTTTTCCTCTGTGACAGTCTGTGTAGATGCAGACACTGTTGATTCACTTTTGGCTTCTTTCTCCTCTGCAATAGTCTGTGTAGATGAGGACACTGTTGCCTTGCGTTTGGTTCCCTTCTCCTCTGTGACAGTCTGTGTAGATGCTGATGATGTTGCTTTGCTTCTCTTTCCCTCTTCCTCTTCCTTAGGAACACGCTGTATCACACCAGGTAGTGTTTTGATCCTAAGCATGGTGCAGAAAAAACAAAGGGCTGTGCAGAGAAGAGAAAGCAGGGCTGACAATAACATAATACTGTCCTTGGCATCCAGAGGGTACTCAATATTTTCAAAAACTGCTGTGTGATGCCTAAAAAGCTGGAAAAAATCATTCTTTACTCCTCCCCATAGGGGCTGAGTGAGATTGTTGAGGCCCCAGATGTAGCATCCTAGACCAGGACACGAATCCAAAACTGGGTATATATTCTGAATGCTGTTCATTGCCTCGGAGTTTATCAAGCAATGGACATAATAGACCAGTAAGGCAATTTTAGTAGCATACCCTGGTCTACGCAGGAGCATTAAGACCGGCAGATAGTACCCCATGTGTGGAAAAATATAGAGAGATAGGTATAAGACACATGTAAGCATGTTGAGCATCATAGCAAACAGGTGTCTTCTCAAATACAAAACTGTAGTTCTGACTTTTCTCAGTGCCTCTGCCCCACGTTGGGCATCAAAAAATGTTGTGGTTTGAAAGCAAAACTAATGAGAGGCTCCAAGTCAGAGATATAATTTAATAAGAATGGTAAAAAGGTAAAAGTAAAATAAATGCAATAACACGAAGGATCACTGACAGAGTCAGAATACAACCTGAGCAGGATGGTGGAAGCAGTCCAGGTGAAGTGCTCTTCCTGAAGCAGTGATCCTGTAGAAAGGTCTGGTAGCCCTGCTCCTCTGGGAATCCAGTGGATAAGTGCCCTTGAACTGTCCCACATACCAGCTTATATCCAGGTGAGAATGCTTGGCTCCTCCCCCTGGGCAGAGCATCTCACAATAGCATGAGAAGTGTGAAATGGGTCCTTGATGGCCCATTAACAGAGATAACCCCTGGAGGGAGTTACCTGTGACTCATGGGCCATTAGCAGGAGACACCCCAAAAGTCATTAGCAGAAGACACCACAAAGGCGTTAATGGGCCATTAGCAGAAGACACTCCAAAGGCCATTAGCAGAAGAGGCAGGGGGCTTGGGAAAACACTAGGCCACCTGGTTTCAACAGTTCGTGACGATGGTGATAGAATAAATACTTTGTGTACATCCTACACTGCAACCCAGGACACTGGTCCAAGTACCACTGAGTTTTTTTCTTATAGATATTCTGTGAGATAATGATGTGGCCATGCAAAGATGAAGTAGCAAAAGGACTGGAAAGCTACACTGTTCTGCACTGTGTTGATCATTTGTATGTGTTCTGTCTTGGTAATTTTGCAATGTGTATATTTGTATACATTTTCTCTTAGTAGTTTTGCAATATGTATATAAGTTTACTACAAGAATTGTTTTTAGTTGTTTGTGTCTCCTCTGGTTGCCACAGTAGGTGGAAAATATAACTGCCCCCATAATTGCTTGCATTATCATTTTATTAATAATCGATTTGTTTGTGTTTTCATAACAAGTGACTTGTTGGGAGACCAAACGTTAGTCAAATCATTTTATGTATTCATTTTATGGAATGGAAGGGAAGAAAAGCTACATGGGAAAATACAAGTAAATTTGAAAGGGAATTAATTTCATTTGTGACCCCACCAGAAGTAAAGCTACAGTTTCTGGTTTTGTGTCAAGATTAAATCACAACAGAGCTATACTCTATCCCCTGGAGAATATAGAGTATGGGCCCAATGTAAAGATGTGTTTACATAAGGACCTTTTGTATGAGAACTTTGTATTCTAAAAGTTTTTTGCAGTTTATAGAACTACTCAGCAGAGCAGAAGCATTAACTAAAATTCTTCTAATTATGTGTGGATGGCATTGAGAGAGAATCCTATTAACACACCTGCAAAGGTAATCAACTGTACTACTGGACCTGAAGATCCCCTTGAAATTTGGCTGATTGACATGTACATATGTATCTGTTGGTGATATCCCTCTATGAGATTTAAAAATCAGAACATGCTATGTAATGCTATGACTTATTTCAAGACATATTTGGCCCACATCCAACAGACACAGTATTGCAGAATTGCTTACTACCCATAAAGAATACTGATGCTTGGGACTCATGGACTCATGGTATGGGGGGCTGTGGCTAATGAGAACAGAGTTTGTGTCAATATTAAATACTGATTTTTGTGTTTGTAACTTTGTAAATATTGAGAGATGTGATTTTAACTATTCAAATCCTATTATATCCAATCAATTGTTACAATCTAATAGTGCCCTGTGATTATTGGCCTGATGCTTACTGTTTTGCTTTTTGTTCTGGTAATCCCAATGTATTGGACAATGACTTGTGCTGTTTTCCTTCTTCCTCTTTCTTCTCTTTTCTCCTTCTGTTCGCTATATGAAAAACACAACCCACAAAGAAGATTTGGAGTGAGCAGTAGCAGAAGAGAAATTACTGAATGTTTAAGCCATAAGTTTATGTGAGAGAACAAAATGGTTAATGGCTTAAACATTGCTAAAATCATCAGACATTTGCCCACTGTAGCAAATTGCAAAGAAAAAGCTGCTCATCTGTGACCTCCAAATCCCATCCCTCCCCTTTCACTCTAATCTGCCCCAAGGGATATATTAACAAGAACCTGGGTTATTCCTGGCCTTTTAGGATGGGTTGTAACAGATGGAAAACCCATCTCCACCCTAGCAGCACAGATATGTGAGTTGAGAGGAAGAACAACCCCCACAGGAAATTCTTCGAGGTTAAATGCTGCTCCAGTTTCCAGTGGGCAGGTCCTCAGACAGAATAGGAGGGCTGATGTTACTTCCAATCTCTTGAAGGAATCTTCAGTTCATATTTACAAGAAATGAATGAGTACTATGACCAGGACTAGATAGGCCCTGCCTCAAGCCAGGTGAAGGAAAGGGACAATTGGGTCTACTGGACTGTGTGTGGATCCCATGGCCTGGCACATCAGATCCACAAGAATATAAAGCTTTAGTTGATACTGGCACAAAATGTACCCTGATGCCATCAAGATATTGTAAGAGATGGTCCGAATATCCCTCATCTGCCTCACGACCGCTGTCAAGGAAAAAGATTGAAGCCCTCCTAAGGACTGAGACTGAGACCCTTAAAATTTTAACACAGGGATGCTGGCCTGACTGAATGTTTGCCAAGTGTTGCCTGCAGGTATGTTCGCTGGACCAAGACTGGTTTCTCATGGGAATCAGTCCTGAAACAATGGGTCCTGCTCGCTGCTGGGACGGGCTTGTCCTGTTTGGAACTGGCACGTCTGTACTTGTTTGCAATGGACTTTCTCTACTGTCCTGTACCTGTTCCCTTGACATACCGTCCCGTTCCCCCCCCCCCCCGCCCCCAGCAGACCTTGAAAAGACTATAGAGACCCCTGAGTTAACCAAAGACTTTGTGATCATCCCACAGAAGAAGACGGATCTATTGGCCAGACCACAAGGATTTCGTCTCTCTGTTGGTAGCTATAACCCCCCCTTTCTCTTTTTCTCTCTATCCTTTATTTCCTTTCCAATCCTTCTATCACATTTGCTGTTGGCACTCAATAAAGGTGCATTTTTTTTTTTGATTAATACTGAAATCCCCTCTGTGTTGTTTTTGCACTCTGAGATCAGTTAACGAACCATCACGACTCCCGCTTGCATTAGTGGATCATGACAATCTGGCGATAATAATTTTTTCTTTAAAAATCTCAAGAGAATAAATTTATCTGTTTATATAGCATTCATAACATTAAAACCTTAGTACTACTGAAGTACCAAATGATTTGATAGTTTTAGTTATTGTGATAGACATTTATACATGCTTTGTAGTTTCACAAGTATTACTTTAGAATGATTGTGTCTTCACTGATTGTCACAGTGGGTAAGAAAGATTTCACCCTAAATATGTCTTGGATCTTCATATGATTATAAAACCAATTTTGTTTAACTCTTCCTACCTCTTCAAGGTAAAACATAAGTAAGCAAAAGCAATTAAGTTTCATTACATCATTGATTCCATTGAGACAATCAAACTATTGCATAACGTGTATTTGATTAGATTATTGTAGAATTGTCTGACACTTACTACATTAAGCAAAACTGTCTCGAGTTGGTTTTCTCACCCGAGATTCAAGTTGTTTAAAGTCCTTGGCCCTCTAAAAGCCCCGAGTCGCGTTGGTACAAAGAAGCGGAGTCTTCAAGGCCTTGCTTTCTGGTTTCTCAAGTTGTTTATTATTTGATATCACAAAGTTTTTCTCCGCTCCCAGCCGAGGTCCGGACAGCGGCTGCGACACGAGGCGACTGCCCACTGATGGGACGTCACCTTACATTTATACAGATAATTACGTATAGGATATTTACTATTTCACACCAATGCCTAGTGCTTACACTAAGAGGGTCACTTCTGCTTTGACCCAATCCACTCTAACTATCTTATTTCATCACCACCTCAGAAGATGGAGGACGAGGAAGAAGGAGAGGGACACGAGATACCACCCAAATTCCACCATCTTGTCCCCCATTTACCTCTATTCTAAGAATCCTAAAACTACTGAATTTTGTATGTTTTACTGTATTAAACTACTATTTTCACTTCCTGGTGATCTGCAATTCCTCTCCTAATGCTGGAAGTTTCTCCCATGGGCTAAGATCAAACTCAGTGTCTTCCTGGGCTCTGTGCCAAGGTTTCCAACCCCCCTGGACCGGTTCCACACCCCTCTGTCCAGGGCTCAAATTCTCTTTCCCAGGTCTCAGGTCATCCAAGGAGATGTCCTGGACTCCAACAAACTGAACTTCACTGAAGAAGATGACTAAACCAAGAAAAGTAAAGGAAGATGAAAAGAATCACTGACCATCCATTGAACTCCTTCAATCACTACAATTAAAAAATTCTTCTTTGTTCCTAGTTTGCATTTCATCCTCCAATGATTTCAAGATTCAAGGGGTGGGGGAACAACCTACCCTACACAGACTAGTAATTGAATTGTCCCCAATTACCATAAACACTCTGAACTCAATGCCATATCTTATAATCTTTTAATCTGTGTTATGAATGGATGTGGAGGTTTAGATAAGTCCTTGCCTTTTGCCCAGGCCTCTGGCAGCAGGCAGTAGCTTTACTGAGGTGGCCAGCACCCCAAAACCCACTCTCGTTCACAAGTTCTTTAATAATGGCTCATTCGGTCTATTATAGAATGAATGATTTATTTAATAGACAGAATACTAACAGACATAGGACTTAAAACAAACTAATACTACACAGGAATAAGGACAAAAAGAGACTACTAGTAGGTATATACAGTGCGGGGTTAAAGGTATCTAATAATGTTACATCTAGCAAAGAAATAATATGACTTAGGATTCAGTGTATCTTACCATCCAATTGTTGGTGGGGCACACACTGAGATCCTTTCCCCCAGTTCCCAGGAAAGTAACCACTCTTCCATGGGGTGCAGTCCTCCAATGACAGGCTGCTCCAGCCTGGAAGCAAGGGCCCTCTCTCTCCACTGGGTCTTCCACTGGATCACAGCCTCCTCCAGGCATTCACCCACTCTGGTGTGAGCACCTCCTCCATGGGCTGTGGGTGGATCTCTGCATCGCCCTTGGATCCCCATGGGCTACAGGAGGACAACCTGCTTCACCATGGTCATCACCATCGCCTGCAGAGGAATCTTGGCTCCTCCCCCTCCTTCTTCACTGACCTTGGTGTCACCATGTTGTTTCCCTCACATGTTCTCACCTTCTCCTCTTCTCTGACTGAAGCACTGATTTAGAAGAATTAAAGACTTTAGTTAAAATAGATAGTGCTGAGATAATGTAGCTAGGACTTCCCTTTTGCTAACAGAAGCCAGACTGAAGGAACTGATAAATCTTAGAAGGAACTGATAAATAAGGGAAGCTGTCAAACTAGGCTTTTGCATCCTGAATAATCAATAGACCCCATGAATACAATACAATCATAAATCAAACAGTCCTGGAAAAAACAGGATTCAGCTGTCAAAGGTTAAAAAGTCAAAGAGAGGAAGACCGATCTTACTTCATCATTTTGGGACCCTACCCCATAAAAAAGACCACCGACCCATTTCAAAGAACAAACTACGCATACTTAATGGCTTTTTGGGCTAATTACCATACAAAGCGGGGAATGGGATGTACCAGAGTTATGAATATGCATTTGTGTTTTGGGTATTCAATACTCCTGTACATAAAAAGACCCTGTGATCATCTGTAAATTGTGCGTGTGTATTTGGGAGCTATCCCGCATGCTGGCTGCCTGGCGTCGTAATAAACATACACTTTCTAACTTTAAACTGTTAGAGAGTCTTTGTCCGTCATAGTTGGATATTGGTATTAGATCAATATCCATAGTTTTTTAATAATTCATGACTAGAAGAAAAACTGTGCGTCCTTTGTTTTGATTTTCTTCCTAAATATGTTGTCACAGAAGCATTACCAATTGGCCCAGCTTTGGCCAGCAGCATGTCCATCTTCAGAGCCAGGGATTGGCTCTGCTGGACATGGTGGAAGCTTCTAGAAGCTTCTCACAGAAGCCCCCTCTGTGGCTCCCCACTACCAAAAACCAGGCTGTGCAAAACCAACACAAACTTTGCTGTAGAAGGTACCTTCCCAGGGAGACAAGTGAGATTTTGGAAATTAGCTGTAACTTTACATGGAGCACTCCCTGGGAAAGAGTCACTCCCACCTTTGTGGTAACATGAAACATAATGCACAAGCTCTGTTAAATTTGTTGGATGAATTTGGTGCCAGGCCATCTCCCCCAGGGATGGATTGGGCACAAAATAATTGGCATAATATCCAAGTGATTGTTGATCAAGTCCCTGTTGTGTGGGCAGGAGCAAGACTCAAAAAAGTTAAAGGAAAACCAATAGTTTGTTCTTAGATGCTGCTGTATTAGCTGCAGTAGAACACAAAGAGCACTAGCAGAAAGATGATATGGAAATTATTGCTTTGTTACAAGATTTGGTTAAAGCATTGCAATTTCAGCTGGAGGAACAGAAGGCCAACACCCACCTCCTCCAGGAAGAGATAAGGAATGAAAGGGCAACTGCCCATGTGCTCTGAGAAGAACTGTATGCAAGATTTGCAAAAAAAAGGAAAAAAGAAGTCAGAGTTGGAGCTATTTAAAGAAACTGACTTAGAATCTTTGCACAATCAATCAGAAAAGCTGTCAGTCTCACACCGTCCATTAATTAAAACAGAATACATATATGAGGGCAAATTTGGGAGGAAACTTCCAAATGGGGTTCCTCTGGAGAGCAAACCCAAATGGCCTCTCCCCCCCCGCCAGTCCAGGAAAAGAACTTTCTCAGACAAAAGTGGAAAAAACTATTTATTTAACAATCAAACTGCCCACAAGCATAAGGAATGAATAATATGAAACAATAAAACCTCTCACTGGTCCGAAAAGAAATGGCAAAACTGAGAGAAGTCCTTGCCGTGAGTAGCTCAGCTCTCTCAGTCTCTTATCAGTCCCAGTTCTTTTGGCGCTGGAAAATGCTGAGGTCCAGGCCTGGTTGGCCACAGGTGCGGCTCCTGGTGCTCCTCTGGGTTTTTCAGTCCAGAGCAGATTTAAACAGCCCCAAGAAAAAGGAAAAAACCACTCCAGGAAGCTTCTTTGCCTCAGGTAGCTAGACTAACTAAAAGGGAAAAAAAACTCTCTGGCCGCTGTCTGTGCATCTGACAAACGCACAGTCCCAAGGAATAAGAGAAGATGCAGAGGAGTGAACACTGTTTTTCAAAACAAACTGCGTGCTTCTTCTTTCTCTGCTCACTTCCAGAACCAGTCTTAAAGGTACAGAACACACAGCACACACAGAACAGACGATTGGGGATACAAGCATCATAGTCACCCTAGGAGAGGAAGAAAATTTTAAACTAGGTTTGAAGGGGGAAGGGAATGCAGCTGGGCTGCCTGGAAGCTAGCCCAAAGGTGGAAAGCCTGAGTTAGGGGTGAAATCAGTAGCCCAGCTGAGGTGCATGTATACCAATGCACGCAGCATGGGTAATAAACAGGAAGAGCTGGAAGCCATGGTGCAACAGCAAAGATATGATGTAGTCGCCATCACAGAAACATGGTGGGATGACTCATAGCTGAAGCAACGCACTTTATGGTTACAAGCTCTTCAAAAGAGACAGGAAAGGGAGAAGAGGTGGAGTGGTGGCCCTTTTTATTAAGAAAGCTTTTGATGCCATAAGTATTGAAACTAATGAAGATGTAGTTTATTGCCTATGGGTAAGAATTAAGAGGAAAGCCAACAAGGCTGTCATCCTACTGGATGTCTGTTATCATCCACCCAACCAGGAAGAAGAAGTGGACAACTTACTCTATAAGCAGCTGTAGAATGTTTCAGGATCATCAGCCCTTGTTCTTCTAGGTGACTTCAGCCTGCCAGATATCTGCTGGGAACTTAATACAGCAGAAAAGAGGCAGTCCAGGAAGTTTTTAGAGTGCATGGAGGACAACTTTTTGTCGCAGCTGGTGGGTGAGCTCACCAGGGGAAGGACTAGGTTAGACCTGTTGTTTGCAAATAGAGATGGGCTGGTGGGAGATGTAGTGGTTGGAGGCCGATTGGGGCAGAGTGATCATGAAATTATAGTTCTTGATATTTAATGAAATCAGGAGGAACACCAATAAGACTCTTACATTGAAGGGCAGACTTTGGCCTATTTAGGAGACATTCAGAGAGTTCCTTGGGAAGCAGCCCTTAAAAACAAAGGAGTTTAGGAAAGATGGGCATGCTTCAAAATAGAGGTCTTGAGGGCACAGGAATAGACTGTCCGTGTGTGCCAAAAGATGAGTCGACGAGGTAAACCTCCAGCCTGGATGGGCAAGGAGGTTTTGGAGGAACTTAGGAATAAAAAGAGGAGGTATCATTTTTGGAAGGAGGGTCAGGTCCTTCGGGAAGTATTTAAGGGGGCTGCTAGAGAATGTAGGAAAAAAATTAGGGAGGCCAAAGCTCAATTTGAACTCCAAATGGCGACTTCTGTAAAGGACAATAAAAAGTGTTTCTATAAATACATTAATGGTAAAAGGAAAGGTAAGGCTAACCTTTGCTCTCTATTGGACAAGGAAGGGAACTTAGTAACTGCTGATGAGGAGAAGGCAGAAGTGCTTAATGCCTTCTTTGCCTCAGTTTTCCAGTTTTCAGTGGGAAGACGACTTGCCTACAGGACAACTGTCCTCCTGGGCTGGTAGATGGTGTCAGGGAACAGAATAGTCCCCCTATTATCCAAGAGGAGGCAGTCAGAGAACAGCTGAGATGCTTGGACACTCATAAATCTATGGGCCCAGATGGGATTCATCCCAGGGTGATGAGGGAGCTGGCAGATGAGCTTGCCAAGCCACTCTCCATCATTTACAATCAGTCCTGGCTCACTGGTGAGGTTCCAGATGACTGGAAGCTGGCCAATGTGACACCCATTCACAAAAAGGGTGGGAAGGAGGATCCCAGTAATTATAGACCAGTCAGTCTGACCTCAGTACCTGGCAAGATAATGGAACAGTTTATACTGAGTGTCATCACGCAGCACCTACAAGATGGCCAGGGTCTCAGGCCAAGCCAGCATGGGTTTAGGAGAGGTAGGCCATGTTTGACCAACCTGATCTCCTTTTATGACCAGGTGACCTGCCTGGTGGATGCAGGAAGGGCTGTGAATGTTGTCTATTTGGACTTTAGCAAGGCTTTTGACACTGTCTCCCACAGCACACTCCTGGATAAGCTGGCAACCCGAGACTTGGACAGGAGCACTCTTTGCTGGGTTAGGAACTGGCTGGATGGCCGGGCCCAGAGAGCAGTGGTGAATGGTGCTGTATCCAGCTGGTGGCCATTCACCAGTGGTGTTCCTCAGGGGTCTGTGCTGGGACCAGCTCTGTTCAATATTTTCATTGATGACATGGATGAGGGTATTGAATCTTTCATTAGTAAATTTGCGGATGACACAAAGCTGGGAGCGTGTGTCGACCACTTGGAAGATAGGAGGGCTCTGCTGGGAGATCTGGAATGGTTGGGTCGATGGGCAGAGTCCAACAAAATGAAGTTTAATGAGTCCAAGTATCAAGTCCTGCACTTTGGCCGCAATAACCCTCTGCAGCGTTATAGGCTGGGGACTGTGTGTCTGGACAGTGCCCAGGAGGAAAGGGACCTGGGGGCACTGGTCAGCAGCCGGCTGAACATGAGCCAGCAGTGTGCCCAGGTGGCCAAGAGGGCCAATGGCATCCTGGCCTGTATCAGGAATAGTGTGGCCAGCAGGAGCAGGGAGGTCATTCTTCCCCTGTACTCAGCACTGGTCAGGCCACACCTTGAGTATTGTGTCCAGTTCTGGGCCCCTCAGTTTAGGAAGGACGTTGAGATGCTTGAACGTGTCCATAGAAGGGCAACAAAGCTGGCGAAGGGATTGGAAAACAAGCCATATGAAGAACGACTGAGGGAGCAGGAGTTGTTTAGCCTAGAGAAAAGGATACTCAGTGGTGACCTTATCAGTCTCTACAACTTCCTGAAGGGTGGTTGTAGACAGCTGGGGGTTGGTCTCTTTCTCCACGCAGCAACTGACAGAACGAGAGGACACAGTCTTAAGCTGCATCAAGGGAAATATAGGTTGGATATTAGGAAAAAGTTTTTCACGGAAAGAGTGATAAAGTACTGGAATGGTCTGCCTGGGGAGGTGGTGGAGTCACCATCCCTGGATGTGTTTAAAAGGAAACTGGATGTGGCACTTGATACCATGACCTAGTTGAGGTGTTAAGGCTGGGTTGGACTCGATGATCTTGAAGGTCTCTTCCAACCTACACATTCTGTGATTCTGTGATTCTGTGATTCTGTGAAAATATGGTCCAATTCCTTCAAATACAACTGATTCTAAGTCAATTTGGAAGTAGAGTACACAACTATGTCCCCACTAAATCTCCGCAAGGTAATGGTTCTCCACTGGGCTGATGTTGGAGATTAGGGTTTTGTCCTTTTGTTTTTCTTTTCTCTTAGGGAATTTCCCCCCATTTTTGTTGCTAAGGAACACTAACAACTGGTTACTTAAGGAAGACAAAAGAAGTTGCCAAGCTCAATATAACAAGGCAAACAGCCAACAATAACTATGGCAGTAACAACAAACAACAAAAAACCCAGTAATAGCCTTCTCAGCCACAGGCACTTTTCCCTTTGGTGTAGTGATGGTCACAGCTGGCAGGGCTCTGGCAGGCTCCCGGTGGGCAGGTGCGATGATTCCCCCGTTGCTGCAGGGGGTACTCCGGAGCAAGCTCAGGCAGCATGTGGTAACGGTGGCTTGACCAAAACGGGAAGGGATGGAAAAGAGGCTTGCTTCACAAACCTCTAGGGACAGTCAATCCCAGTGCCCCAGCAGGACTCACGGAAGCGGCAAGCTGGAACGGCAGGAATGGGCAAAAATCCCAGGGTGGTGGATAAGATGTATCAGAAGCTGTAGCTGGAACTGTGGGATGTCTTGGCAGGCAGGGGGTGCGGGGCTACAGTGTAATGAAAGCTCGGAGCAGTGCCGAAGAAGCGGTGGGGGCTCTGACCAGGGCAGGGAGAGGAGGACTCAGGATCCCGAGCACCTGAGCAGATGATGAAAAGTCCCTCTTTTAGTGAGGCAGGTGTTAATAAGGTCTCAGTTCAGTTGCTGCTCTCACAAGCAGAGGCTCACTCCATAGCAGAAGAAGCAGGACCAAGCTGGGCTCTGGCAGCAGCAGCGAATTCTCTCCTGCAAGCAGCAGCTCCAACTGTCCTCCTCCAAAGCTGACACCTAGCCCCAGCCCAAGCCCCAGCCCCTCCTTTTACCAGCCAAAATCTCAGGTATCTCTGCCTCTCTGAGAGAAACCCTCAGAAAAGAGAAGTACAGCCAGATGCCCTCCTCCCCTGAGCTTGGCCACTTCTTTTGTTTTTCTTAAGTACCCAGTCATTTCTGTTTCCTAGCAACTTATGGGACAAATTTCCCTGAGTAAAAAGAAACAGAAGGAAAAAACCTAACTCCTAATGTCACCAAAACTGTGGGAAAAACAAAAACCCTCCAACAACATTTTTAATATTAGTCAAGGCATTACTTTATTATCTGGCTAGGATGTTGTTCTGGCCAGGATGTACCACAGAAATAATCTCATCCACATATATCCCGAGTGTGAAGAGAGAATCATTTCATGACACATATTTCTGCAGGATTTTCTCCCAAACCTTATACAGTCAAAACCCATAGAGATGCACTGCTTCAAAGTTCATTGGTCCAGAGTTGAGCAACCCCCAGTATTCAGTTTCCCATTGGATCTGAATCGCCTAAACTCCGATGTTAATTAGATCTTCATTCTTCGATTTTCTTATCAGTCCTTTTCTGACCAGATGTCTCCAACTCTGCCAGAGGCGGCATCTGAGGGTAGATGTTCCTAGATGGTCACTCCACTGATGTCCTGTTAATGGCTGCTAATGGCCCTTTATCTTTTGGGCTACTCCCAGTCTGTTGATATGTTGAGTTCATCAGACCTCGCCTGTTGGAACAATGCCCTGGAAAGAAAGTTAAAATTCTTTTTCCCAGGGCAAAGGCAAACAAAACCCCTTGACTAAAGTTATACCAAAATTTTTAACCTGGTATATCTTCCAACACCATCATTATCCACCCTGAGATTTTTCCCATACCATTTGATTGATACCTAAATTAATACACTTCAACTGCAAACACACATCTATATACATACATGTGTTATAAATTATCAAGAGCCAATCCAAAATAAAAGAATTTATTTAGCAGTTTTCCAAGATCAAATTAAAAGGCCACAATAAAATCGGACAACATCGATTGAATGTCAGGTGGACAGGTTAACAGTATCAAGGGTGGCATCCAACCTTGCCCACAAAATGCTGGGTTTTTGGTGTACAGTTTTATACGTTTTTTTGTCTGGAGGCTACAATTATTGAGAAAGATCGAATATTCATGTATTTCTGAGCTCGGTTTGAAAGGATTTCCTGTAAGTAGAAAGAAGGCCCAAAAGTCTTCCTGGACTCCTCTTTTGGGGTGCAGATGAAAATTCGAATATTCATGTATTCCTGAGCTTTGGTTTCCTGTGAGTCCAGAGAATCCTCCTGGATTCTTTCTCAGGGTGCAGGTGCAGTTTGTCCATCAAGATTGATATCAGGCTCTTTAATGGCTGTAGACATCCATCCTAGATGTATGGGCCATCTCCAGCCAGGCCTTGCCGTTTCTGTTGCAAATGAGGTAATCCACAGTTGCAAAATGGGTCCAGGAACCTCAGAGATGTTCCTGGTAGTTTTTAATAGTCCTCACTTTCAATACAACAATTTTTTTATACGCAAATTTATATTCTATATCTATTATAGTCCCCCACCTTTTTGTTTACCCATTAAATTAACGTTTTTTATTTTTACTTTTGAAAGAACAACATTTGGCATACCACTTATTAGAATTTCCTTATTCCTCAGTGGTGTCTAAAAAAACAAAAAAAGAAACAAAAAAACCCCCCTTCTCTTTGTTGTTACCAATCTTTTTTTTTTTTACCAATCATCTAGGGATTCATTGTACTCATCCCAATCTTCCTGTGTTATTTCACAGTATTTTTGGAAGGATATATTTTCTTCCTTGACCTTATTTTCAAATTTTTCCAGAGCTTCTGCTGCTCTGTTTTTTTCTCCAACTTCATCAACTTGGATGCTTCTGAGACTATTTCTACAACTGCCTGTAGTCTTATTAACTTGTTTAATAGGTAGATGGGGGTTCGATAGCCCCAACTCCCATCATTGACCCAGGTTTCAGGGCGATAATATTCTATTGTTATTTCTGGAGGCCAGTCCTCACTTCCCCATCTCTGACTCCCCCCTGCCAAAGGCAATTCCTTTTTCAAGTCACTTTTCTGCCTGTTCAAGATTTTGTACAGCGAGGCCCTTAGCAAATTACTCTCTGTTCTAGGTAAAGTGAAAAAGAAAGGACTAATCATCCCTAAAGTGCAGGACCCTTTCCATTTCCTACGTAATTCACTGTAGGCTTTCTTTCCACACACCCAATAGATACTGATAGTTGTTATGAATAAAAATGGGCGGAAAAAATATTAATCTCCTTAAAACACCTTTATTAATCAGCTCTTTCAATATTTGCTCGAGGGGTTTTTGGCTGCCCGTGCGCCGTGAAGGAGGAGGGTCTTTTTCAGCTCTGCTGCAGGGAATTGAGCAGAGCTGGAGAACCTGCCCTCGCTGGGAGCATTCTCAGGGTTCTGAGTTTTCTTTGTTTTTTCCAGGAGTCTCGCCTCTGGTTTGGTCTTTTTAACTTACAGCTAGTAAGCAAAACCGGAGAAATTAGCTCTTTTGATCCTTCAGGGTCCACACGGCTTAGCATTAGTTCTTATGCGTTTCAATTTTACTTGGTTTTTTATTTTATAAGGGTTTTTTGGTGTTAAACTTTATCCCGAGATGCACCTGGAGTCCTTTATTTGCATGCGGGATCAGCCGGGGCGGGCGGAGACCGGGGGCTCTTGCGGCCGCGTGGCAGTTTTACCGCAGCCATGGCGTCTCGGGGTCTCACGCTGCTTCACAGCGGCAGCAACGCTTGCGGGGGTTTGGGCCGGTTCTTGTGAGACGGTGGTGGAATGTGGCGAGAGTGGGTTTCTTTTCCTTTGGAACGGGGTGGCGGTCTGGCGGGCTCGGGGACGCACCATTCAGCAGCGGCAGCTGGCCGCGAGCGGGCTAAGCCCCATGCGGGCTTTGGGGGGGGGCTTCTCTGCGGCTGCGGGCGTCCGGGGTTTCTCCTTCTCGGCTCCGGCACGGGGGAACGGCTGGGGGCTGGGGCTGCTCTTCCCCTCTCTGGTATCGGCGGCGGCAGCACCGGCTGCTTTGCTGGTTTCTCGCTCCGTCGTTAGGGGTGGGGGGGGGAGCCGCGGCGCCGAGCGTCTTTGAAGGGAACGGGTTCTTTTTGTTTTTAAGGTGGTCTGGGAGGAAGGTGCCACGGAGGTGGCTTTTCACTGTTACATTACAGGATAAACATTTTAAATTTCATTTTTATCAATTCCCTTCTCTTTTCTTTTGATCAGGTTTTTTAACCTGCATCAACTTTTTTATGGTAATACTTTTTTTTTTTTTTTTTTTTTTCTTTTTGGGGTTTAACTCTACTTGTTCAAGTTTGGACTTAGCTCATATCAATCACAGCTTGGTTTTGTTTTGTCATTTTTTTTGTTTAATTTTTGGGGCTTTTTTTGAGGTGCTTTTGGTGTTAAAAGGAATCCGAATTTGGGCTACATTTTTGACTACTAGGGACTTTTTGTAGCTTATTTTTTTTTAATCAAACTAATAACCAAATTCTTACTAAGAGGTTTTCTTAGCTAAAACCATTCTCTTATAGAGCACTCTCCAGTTAGGCTTTGCTTAAAGGTGGCAGTATTTTTTATGACTAATTGTTTTTTCAAATCCTGACAGGCTGAGAGTTGCAGATCAGCAAAGCAAGTGTGGTTTGGGTTGATATAAACTCCTATTGAGGACTTTGAGTTTTTCTCATCATTGATGAGGGAATGCCTCTCTGAACCAGCTCCTCTCATGGGTTTACTCATTACTCAGACTATCATGAGTCTTTCCAAGAGTCCAGTATGAACCTGTCTCATTTTTTTTCGTCTCACCTGGGCTTGCCTCTTGGTTCTAGGAGCTTTTTTGGTTCAGTTTCTAGAGTTTTTTTCTTGCACTTTCACACCTGGCTGTTAACTTTTAGGTAGCCTTTTTGGGTTGTGCTCTATGAGAGATTTTTAAACTTTTGTAGTAATTTTCCCAATAATTTATACTAATTCAAAACAACAAACAATCCCACAGCCTTTGTGATTGATATGCGCTTTCAGTCACAACATTACAACAATAACAACAACAAACTTTTAACAACAATATCACAACCACTAATACAAATAGTAAAAAAAACCTTCTTGTATGCAATATGTAGTTGTTGGTTTGTTTGTTTTTTTTTCACTGAGTTTCTGGGTGGTTTTTTTTGAAAGTCATTTTTGAAGAGTTTGAATATGAGACAACAGTCTATGGGGGATGATGTTTTGAAAGGTCTGTGCTGGGCAGGATGTTTGGAGGTGGTGTTGCTGGTCCTTTCACTCTGGTCTTTAACAGCACCTGGAAAGGACTTATATTTTGGGGTTAATGGAGTAAGGGGGGACGTTTGGGGATTTTTGGATTTTGGTTTTCTTTCTTGGTAACCTCCTGGGTTAGAGGGTTAACAAGAATGGAAGTTTAAACATTTCTTAAGGGGAAGCTCTTCTGTTAGATTGGGGCCAGGTTTTAATTTACAGAAGAGCTAGAGGCAAACAAACAGCTTAGCCAATTTAGCTGTGTTTCCTCTATTAATTTGGTTTTTACAATTTTGCAAGTCATACATTTTATGACTTTTCAAGTTTCATCATCTTTCTCATTTAATATACTTTCTAATATATCTTTTTCTCTCTTGATTGCCTCATCAAATGATACTTTTTGGCAATCTTTTTTGAGGTGCTCTATTCCTTCACAATAGAAACACTTGCGAGTTTCTCCTTGTCTTTTAGGGGTCACCCAAGGTAGTAGATTATTTCTTTGCCCTCTGACTGGCTTCCCATTCTCTCGTTGGGGTGAACTCTGGTTGGATACACTTTCTCTAGCCACAGCTACCATGATTTTTCCCTTTGTTATGGCTTTTTCCACTTCCCTTCTTAAATAGACTTTTAAGGCTTCCCTTAACAAGTCATTTATTCCTCTATCTTGCCAGTCTTCCATCTTTTCTAATTTTCTTCTAATATCTGGCCAGGACTTGGTAACAAACTGTGTTTTAAGTAACACCTGGCCTTCAGGGCTTTCCGGGTTAATGTTAGAATATACTCGGAAATTTTGCTTGATTCTGCTCAGCCAAGTGGCTGGGGTCTCATCCTTTCCTTGCATACTATCAAATGCAAGTTTTGAGTTATTGCTTCTGGGGACTGACTCTTTAATTCCTTTGATTATCAAATTTCGATAATCATCCATATTTCTCCTGTCCTCTTCCCTATTTGGGTTCCACTTTGGGTCATTCACTGGCAGTTTATGTTCACCTGAGGGCCCTATTCTATTCTCCCTTTCCCAAATCCGTATCCCTGCTGTTCGAATCATTCTTATCTCCTTGGGGCTAAATAAAATTCTGAATATAGAATTTATTTCCCCCCACGTGAAGGTATTGGGACCCAGAAACTGATCTACCTGTTCAGCCACCCCCACTGGATCTTCTACTAAGTTTCTTAGTTCCGTTTTGAAGTTCCTGACCTCTGAGGCTGTCAGGGGGGCATTTACAAATCCCACCCCTCCAGCAACTCCGCCCATTGGAACCTCTCTCAAGGGAAAAAGCTTAGCTTTTGATCTTGTGTTATAAGAATGTCCCTCTGGATTATTTTCAGGGGGACGCTCTATGCTTGGGGTGGGCAAATTCGGTTCCCAGTTTGCAGGTGGGGCTGGAACCATGGATGGCAAGGGAGAAAGAACATAGCTACTGTTAGGGGAAACTGGGGGTATTTCTGTTGTATAGAAGGGGTTAGTACTGGATAGGGGGAGACTCATCGGAGGGCTGGTTAGGGAGGGGACAAGGGTGTTGGTAGGTCTGGTTTGAGGATTAGAGGGAGGAATAGGGGAATTAGTTTGAGGGATTTGAGGGTGGCTTGGGGCTGAAGGTAGGAGGGAAACAGGGTTACAGTTTGGGGAAGTTGGAAGGGGTTTCCAGGGGGAACCTGGGGCATATCTGGATATGCGGGAGGGGGAGGTAAGTAACTAAGTGGATCCCAGATGGGGCCATTCTCTTCTTTATCACTCTTTTCTTTTTTCCCCTGTAACTTACAAATCTTTATGTTTTCTCTATTTCTGATTTGTTCTTCCCAACAAGCAGCATACTGCACTTGTTCTGATTTTTTGTCACCTTGGGCTCTCAGATGCTGATTTAACTGAGCACACATCCAAGGGTCTGTTGTTCCGTGCCATGGCCATTCTCCAGGTAAACCCAGAGTAGGCCATACCTCTATACAATAATGGATCATCTTGATCCTATCTAAATTTCTAGTACTTTCCTCCCTGTCCCACTGTTCTAACATCTTTCCTAGTGGGCTCCCTGGAGGGATGTGTGGTATTATCTCTTTTTGTGTTTCAGCCTCTCTAGGCCTACTTATCCAAGTACCCATTCTTACCTGGTAACTTTATTTAATAAATTTCTTGAAAGCTCTTTCACTCACACTCACTCACTCACACTCACTCGTGAGCTCTGGAAGCAGTTCGTATGACCCGCCCTTAGGGCCCCGACCACTGCCACAGCCAGCCCCCGGTACCCGTCAATGGCCTCAGCACTCCTGGTGCTTCAGTCACCACCCCAGCCGGCACCCTCTTTCACTCCTGCGCGTCCGGCGTATCCCTGTAAGCAGCTGGTCAACCTGGGCCCAGAGTTCCAGACGCTATTTCTGCCAGGATACACACACACAGTATGCGACTCACTCACTCGCCCTATCGTCAAGTTCCTCGCACGTTGCAACTCCCCTAACTTTCACTCACTGCATCCGGTAGCACCGGCCTTAAATAGCCCCGCCCAGCTTTACCACTCGGTGTCCGGTAGCATGGCGCTCCTGGCCACTCCCGCTTAACACGACACACTCAAGCCCGGTAGCGTATCTAATCCGACCTCTGACCAATGCACTCTTCACACCCGGTAGCGTGCTCCCCTTTCAGCACTCCCGTCCAGTGTGACCGTCCTGTACCCCGTCAGTTACCTCAGCCTGGCCACCCCTCCCCTGGGAGCAGCCCCTGGTAACCTCGGCCAGTACCTCTTGCTCTCCCCACACCCCTGCAGGTCCCTGGGAGCAGCTCCTAGCCACCCTTTCTCCTGCGTCGGTGTGGTGCGTGCCTCACACACTTGTCCCTGGCCTCCCCGCACACTTGAGGTGACCTGGGTGGTTTGCCCCTACAAGTTTAGGGGAAACCTACAGTACCACTTACTCTATGACGTGCCACTCACACTCTATTCAGCCTCCGCACGTCCGGAGGGGGGTTCTCTATACCCCTGGAGACACCTCTCTCACTCTGTTTCCTTTCGCTTCCTCCTGGTCCTGACCACTCTTCTTGTGAAGAGGTGGAAATGCAGTACTGAGGAGTCCTCACTTGCGGCGGGGGTCCGTGCTACCGGCCCCCATCTCACACACACACACACAATCGTCCATCTCCACTCCCGCCACCGAGTTTATATTTACCTGGTGCTCCTCAATGGCGCCCCCTTGTGGCTGCCGTGTGTCCCTCGAGGCTGGCGTGCGTTGTCCTCTCGAGTTGTCTCTCGAGGCTGGCGTGCTTTGTCCTCTTTGGTCCAGGAGGCCAGCTGTCCAGGAGGTCCAAGGTGGGCGGCGCCTTCCCGTCTCGGTTCTCTTCTGGGCGTGGCCGATCCCAGACGTGCCCCCAGTTGTTATGAATAAAAATGGGCGGAGAAAATATTAATCTCCTTAAAACGCCTTTATTAATCAGCTCTTTCAATATTTGCTCGAGGGGTTTTTGGCTGCCCGTGCGCCGTGAAGGAGGAGGGTCTTTTTCAGCTCTGCTGCAGGGAATTGAGCAGAGCTGGAGAACCTGCCCTCGCTGGGAGCATTCTCAGGGTTCTGAGTTTTCTTTGTTTTTTCCAGGAGTCTCGCCTCTGGTTTGGTCTTTTTAACTTACAGCTAGTAAGCAAAACCGGAGAAATTAGCTCTTTTGATCCTTCAGGGTCCACACGGCTTAGCATTAGTTCTTATGCGTTTCAATTTTACTTGGTTTTTTATTTTATAAGGGTTTTTTGGTGTTAAACTTTATCCCGAGATGCACCTGGAGTCCTTTATTTGCATGCGGGATCAGCCGGGGCGGGCGGAGACCGGGGGCTCTTGCGGCCGCGTGGCAGTTTTACCGCAGCCATGGCGTCTCGGGGTCTCACGCTGCTTCACAGCGGCAGCAACGCTTGCGGGGGTTTGGGCCGGTTCTTGTGAGACGGTGGTGGAACGTGGCGAGAGTGGGTTTCTTTTCCTTTGGAACGGGATGGCGGTCTGGCGGGCTCGGGGACGCACCATTCAGCAGCGGCAGCTGGCTGCGAGCGGGCTAAGCCCCATGCGGGCTTTGGGGGGGGGGCTTCTCTGTGGCTGCGGGCGTCCGGGGTTTCTCCTTCTCGGCTCCGGCACGGGGGAACGGCTGGGGGCTGGGGCTGCTCTTCCCCTCTCTGGTATCAGCGGCGGCAGCACCGGCTGCTTCGCTGGTTTCTCGCTCCGGCGTTAGGGGTGGAGGGGGAGCCGCGGCGCCAAGCGTTATTGAAGGGAACGGGTTCTTTTTGTTTTTAAGGTGGTCTGGGAGGAAGGTGCCACGGAGGTGGCTTTTCACTGTTACATTACAGGATAAACATTTTAAATTTCATTTTTGTCAATAAAAATGAAATTTGGAAGTTTTATCTTGTAATGTAGCAGTGAGGGGCCACCTCCGTGGCACTCCCCCCCAGACCACCTTAAAAACGGACCTCGAGAGCTCCATTCAGAGAAGCCCGGCACCGCGGCTCCCCCACCCCCGACGCCGGAGCAAGGGGGACTGCCGCCGGAGCAGCTGGCGGTCCCAGAGTCCCCGCCGCTGCCGCCGCTGCTGGAGCCGTGCCGTGTGTCCCCGCGGTCCCCGCCGAGCCACCTGCCCTGGCGCGGCGACCCCTGCCCGCAGCCAGCCGCTGCCAAGAGGGCCGAGAGCGAGTAGGGCCGCCCCGGCCCGGATTCCCCCGCCGCTGCTGCTGCTGCGAGGCAGGGCGCCCCGGCCCGAGCCCCGGCGCGGAAAACCCCAGAGCCCACAAAACCACCATGTGGTGCGGCCGCCGGGCGGCCAGCCACCGTTGCTGGATGGCGCGTCCGCGGGCTCCTGTGCGGCGCCCCGGCCCCGACCCCGCCGCCGCCACGGGGCTGGCTCCCGGAATCCCCGCGGTCCCCGCCAAGCCGCCTGCCCCGGCCGACCCCACATGCAAAATGGAAACTCCAGGTGCATCTTGGGACTCTTTTAACACCAAAAATCCCTATAAAAATAAAACTAAGTAAAATTAAAACACACAAAAACCAATACTAAGCCGTGTAAACCCTAGAGTATAAGGGGAACTGATTTTTCCAGTTTTTGTGACTCACTGTGACTTGAAGGTACCAAGCCAGAAGTGAGACCTCGAGAGAAACAAAGGAAATTCAGAACTTTGGGTATACTCCCAGTGAGGGAAGAGTTCTCCAGCCCTGCTGTCCTGCTGCAGGGCTGAATAGACCCTCCTCCTCCACGGCGCACCGGGCGGCCAAAAACCCCTCGAGCAACCATTGTAAGAGCTGGTTAATAAAGGCATTTTAAGGAGAAAAATAATATCTCCGCCCATTTTTATTCATAACAACTTGGGGGCTCGTCCAGGATTGGCCACGCCGAGAAGAGGACCAAGACAGGAAGGCGCCGCCCACCTTGGACCTCCTGGACAGCTGGCCTCCTGAACCAAAGAGGACAACGCACGCCAGCCTCGAGGGATACACGGCAGCCACAAGGGGGCGCCATTGAGGACCACCAGGTAAATATAAACTCGGTGGCAGGAGTGGAGACGTGCGGATGTGTGTGAGTGAGACGGGGGCCGGCAGCTCGGACCCCCGCCGCGAGTGAGGACTCCTCAGTACTGCATTTCCACCTCTTCGCGAGAGGAGTGGTCAGGAACAGGAGGAAGCGAAAGGAAATAGAGTGAGAGAGGTGTCTCCAGGGGTATAGAGAACCCCCCTCCGGACGTGCGGAGGCTGCATAGAGTGTGAGTGGCACATCATAGGGTAAGTGGTACTATAGGTTTCCCCTAGACCTGTAGGGGCAAACCACCCAGGTCACCTCAAGTGTGCAGGGAGGCCAGGGACGAGTGTGTGAGGCACGCACCACACCGACGCAGGAGAAGGGTGGCTAGGAGGCTGCTCCCAGGGACCTGCAGGGGTGTGGGGAGAGCAAGAGGTACTGGCCGAGGTTACCAGGGGCTGCTCCCAGGGGAGGGGTGGCCAGGCTGAGGTAACTGACGGGGTACAGGATGGTCACACTGGGCGGGGGTGCTAAAAGGGGGCACGCTACCGGGTGTGAAGAGTGCATTGGGCGGGGGTCAGATTAGATACGCTACCGGGCTTGAGTGTGTCGTGCTGGGCGGGGGTGGTCAGAAGCACCATGCTACCGGACACGGAGAGGTAAAGCTGAGCGGGGTATCTAAGGCCGGTGCTACCGGATGCAGTGAGTGAAAGTTAGGGGAGTTCCAACGTGCGAGGAACTTGACGATAGGGCGAGTGAGTGAGTCGCATACTGTGTGTGTGTATCCTGGCAGAAGTAGCGACTGGAACCCTGGGCCCAGGTTGACCAGCTGCTTACAGGGATACGCCGGACGCGCAGGAGTGAAAGAGGGTGCCGGCTGGGGTGGTGACTGAAGCACCAGGAGTGCTGAGGCCATTGACGGGTACCGGGGGCTGGCTGTGGCAGTGGTCGGGGCCCTAAGGGCGGGTCATACGAACTGCTTCCAGAGCTCACGAGTGAGTGTGAGTGAGTGAGTTTGAGTGAAAAAGCTTTAAAGAATTTGAATAAAGTCACCAAATAGAATGGGTACTTGGATAAGTAAGCCTAGAGAGGCTGAAACGCAGTGAGATAAAATACCACATATCCCTCCAGAGAGCCCACTAGGAAAGATGTTAGAACAGTGGGACAGGGAGGAAAGTACTAGAGATTTAGATAAGATCAAGATGATCCATTATTGTATAGAGGTATGGCCTACTCTGGGTTTACCTGGAGAATGGCCATGGCACGGAACAACAGACCCTTGGATGTGTGCTCAGTTAAATCAGCATCTGAGAGCCCAAGGTGACAGAAAAGCAGAACAAGTGCAGTATCCTGCTTGTTGGGAAGAGCAGAGCAGAAACAGAGAGAACATAAAAATTTGTAAATTACAGGGGAAAAAAGAAAAGAGTGATAAAGAAGAGAATGGCCCCATCTGGGATCCACTTAGTTTCTTACCTCCTCCTCCCACATATCCAGATATGCCCCAGGTTCCCCCTGGAAACCCCTTCCAACTTCCCCAAACTGTAACCCCTGTTTCTCTCATACCTTCAGCCTCAAGCCACCCTCAAATCCCTCAAACTAATTCCCCTATTCCTCCCTCTAATCCTCAAACCAGACCTACCAATACCCTTGTCCCCTCCCTAACCAGCCCTCCTGTGAGTCTCCCCCCACCAAGTACTAACTCCTTCTATACAACAGAAATACCCCTAGTTTCCCCTAACAGTAGCTATGTTCTTTCTCCCTTGCCATCCATGGTTCCAGCCCCACCTGCAAACTGGGAACCGAATTTGCCCACCCCAAGCACAGAGCATCCCCCTGAAAATAATCCAGAGGGACATTCTTATAACACAAGAACAAAAGCTAAGCTTTTTCCTTTGAGGGAAGTTCCCATGGGCGGAGTTGCTGGGGGGTGGGATTTGTAAATGCCCCCCTGACAGCCTCAGAGGTCAGGAACTTCAAAAAGGAACTGGGAAACTTAGTAGAAGATCCAGTGGGGGTGGCTGAACAGGTAGATCAGTTCCTGGGTCCCAATACTTTCACGTGGGTGGAAATAAATTCTATATTCAGAATTTTATTTAGCCCCGAGGAGATAAGGATGATTCGAACAGCAGGGATACGGATTTGGGAAAGGGAGAATAGAATAGGGCCCTCAGGTGAACATAAACTGCCAGTGAATGACCCAAAGTGGAACCCAAATAGGGAAGAGGACAGGAGAAATATGGATGATTATCGAAATTTGATAATCAAAGGAATTAAAGAGTCAGTCCCCAGAAGCAATAACTCAAAACTTGCATTTGATAGTATGCAAGGAAAGGATGAGACCCCAGCCACTTGGCTGAGCAGAATCAAGCAAAATTTCCGAGTATATTCTAACATTAACCCGGAAAGCCCTGAAGGCCAGGTGTTACTTAAAACACAGTTTGTTACCAAGTCCTGGCCAGATATTAGAAGAAAATTAGAAAAGATGGAAGACTGGCAAGATAGAGGAATAAATGACTTGTTAAGGGAAGCCTTAAAAGTCTATTTAAGAAGGGAAGTGGAAAAAGCCATAACAAAGGGAAAAATCATGGTAGCTGTGGCTAGAGAAAGTGTATCCAACCAGAGTTCACCCCAACGAGAGAATGGGAAGCCAGTCAGAGGGCAAAGAAATAATCTACTACCTTGGGTGACCCCTAAAAGACAAGGAGAAACTCGGAAGTGTTTCTATTGTGAAGGAATAGGGCACCTAAAAAGGGATTGCCAAAAGATATCATTTGATGAGGCAATCAAGAGAGAAAAAGATACATTAGAGAGTATATTAAAGGAGGAAAATGATGGAACTTAAAAAAAGTCATAAGCGGTATGACTTTCAGAATTGTGTGAACGAAATTAATAGAGGAAACACAGCTAAATTGGCTAAGCTGTTTGTTTGCCTCTAGCTCTTCTGTAAATTAAAACCTGGCCCCAATCTAACAGAAGAGCTTCCCCTTATAAAATGATGTTTAAACTTCCATTCTTGTTAACCCTCTAACCCAGGAGGTTACAAAAAAAAAAAAAAAAATCAGAACCCAAAAATCTCCAAACTCCCCCCCTTAATTCAAATATTACCCCATTAACCCCAAATATAAGTCCTTTCCAGGTGCTGCTAAAGACCAGAGTGAAAGGACCAGCAGTACTACCTCCAAACAGCCTGTCCAGCCCAGACCTACCAATAACATCATTCCCCATGGACTGTTGTTTCATATTCAAACTCTTCAAAAATAACCTTCAAGGAAAACCCAAAAACTCAGTGAAAAAGAACTACATACTGCATACAGGAGGGTTTTTTTTACTGTTTGTATTGGTGGTTGTGATATTGTTGTTAAAAGTTTGTTGTTGTTATTGTTGTAATGTTGTTACTAAGAGCGCATATCAATCACAGAAGTTGTGAGATTGTTTGTTGTTTTGAATTAGTATAAATTATTGGGAAAATTACTACAAAAGTTTAAAAATCTCTCATAGAGCATAACCCAAGAAAGCTATCTAAAAGCTAACAGCCAAGTGTGATAATGCAAGAAAAAAAAACAAACTCTGGAAACTGAACCAGGAAAGCTCCTGAAACCAAGAGGCAAGCCCAGGTGAGACCTAAAGATGAGAAAGGTTCATACTGGACTCTTGGGAGGACTAGTGATAGTCTGGGTGATGAGTAGACCCTTAAGAGGAGCTGGTTCAGGGGGACATTCTCCCATCAATGATGGGGAGAACTTGAAGTCCTCGATGAAGAGTTTGTACCAACACAAACCACACTTGCTTTGCTGATCTGCAACTCTCAACCTGTCAGGAAGAGAGAAAACCAATTAGTCACAAGAAATACTGCCACCTTTGAGCAAGGCCTAATTGGAAGAGTGCTCTATAAGAGAATGGTTTTGGCTAGACAAACCCCTCAGTAAAAATTTGTTTATTAATTTAATAAAAAATTGACTACAAAAAGTCCCTAGTAGTCAAAGATGAGGCCCAAATTCGAACTCCTTTTAACACCAAAAGCACCTCAGAGGAAGCCCCAAAGATTAAACAAGAAAAAACAAAACAAAACCAAGCTGTGATTGATATGAGCAAAGGTCCAAACTTGGACAAGTAAAGTTTAAACCCCAAAAAGAATCAGAAAAAAAAAAATATAATATTACCATAAATAAGTTGATGCAGGTTAAAAAACCTGATCAAAAGAAAAGATGAGGGATTGATAAAAATGAAATTTGGAATGTTTATCTTGTAATGTAGCAGTGAGGGGCCACCTCCGTGGCACCCCCTCCCAGACCACCTTAAAAACGGACCTCGAGAGCTCCATTCAGAGAAGCCCGGCACCGCGGCTCCCCCACCCCCGACGCCGGAGCAAGGGGGACCGCCGCCAGAGCAGCTGGCGCTGCCGCCGCTGCTGGAGCCGTGCCGTGTGTCCTCGCGGTCCCCGCTGAGCCGCCTGCCCCGGCGCGGCGACCCCTGCCTGCAGCCAGCCGCCGCCAAGAGGGCCGAGAGCGGGTAGGGCCGCCCCGGCCCGGACCCCCCCGCCGCTGCCGCCGCTGCGAGGCAGGGCGCCCCGGCCCGAGCCCCGGCGCGGAAAACCCCAGAGACCGCAAAACCACCACATGGCGTGGCCGCCGGGCGGCCAGCCGCCGCTGCTGGATGGCGCGTCCGCGGGCTCCCGTGCCGCGCCCTGGCTCCGACCCCGCCGCCGCCACGGGGCTGGCTCCGGCATCCCCGCGGTCCCCACTGAGCCGCCTGCCCCGGCCGACCCCACATGCAAATTAGAAACCCCAGGTGCATCTTGGGACTCTTTTAACACCAAAAACCCCTATAAAAATAAAACTAAGTAAAATTAAAACACACAAAAACCAATACTAAGCCGTGTAAACCCTAGAGTATCAGGGGAACTGATTTTTCCAGTTTTTGTGACTCGCTGTGACTTGAAGGTACCAAGCCAGAAGTGAGACCCCGAGAGAAACAAAGGAAATTCAGAACTTTGGGTATACTCCCAGCGAGGGAAGAGTTCTCCAGCCCTGCTGTCCTGCTGCAGGGCTGAATAGACCCTCCTCCTCCATGGCGCACCGGGCGGCCAAAAACCCCTCGAGCAATCGTTGTAAGAGCTGATTAATAAAGGCATTTTAAGGAGATTAATATTATCTCCGCCCATTTATTTATAACAGATACCATCAGGGGCTTTCCATTTTATGTTTACTTTTTCAGGCTCTTTCCAATAATCTCTCAAGCCTTCAAGGGATTGGTAGGGGTTAGCTGCAGGAATTTTATACCAGCATAATCCAATAGATTCAAACCATTCACAATCATTTCTTTTTTCTCGGCTCCAGAATCCAGCCGGGGGTTCAGGCTGCCAAATTTTTGAATTATTATTTGAATTTATTGTCAGGGTGGATATGCAGGGAGTATAGCTTACCAACTCAGTGTACTCCTTATCTTCCCTGCTGATGCAGATAGTTCCAATGATTCTTTTGTCTAGAATCCACCCTTCAGGTCTCTGAATAGTTTTTGAGATCTGAGTATTATCCCATTTTAAAAGTTGCTCCAGAGTTAACCCCTCACCTTTCTATGGCCATTTTTCTGCTGACTTCAACCCTCCGCAGATCCAGCAATTGGATAGGCCCAATTCAGTGGCAATCTCCTGCATCAGATCTATAAATAGGTTTTGATGTGGGGCAGGCAATCCCCAATCCTTATATTGTTTTTCTAATTGCTCATAGTGTTCACTTAATGTTTTTAACCTTTTCTGTTCAATCCTTTTTTTTTATTTGATTCTGCTTCCTGTTTCTTTAATTTTTGTGTTACCATCTGCATTTTTACTTTCAGGGTCTAGCCTTTCCTCATTTTTTGAAAAACAGAAGGTTTTATCAAATTGAAAACATGTCCTGTCATCATCGTGTCTGAGGAGATCTAATACTATAGGTTCATTTCCTGAAAGCATTTTACTTTCATGTTTCAGGTTCTTTCCTACCCAATACATTTTCTCACCCATAGTATGCATCTCTAATTTGTTTTTATCATAACATTGTTGATTGATTTAGTGATATCCCAGAAAAAATGATTTCTTTCTTTTGCCTATCCACACAATTCTATTACATTGATCACAAATGGGAACAATTGGCATTCTTCCTATCTCTCATCTGTGGATGTCATGCGCCCTAGACTGTCTGTTTTTGGAAATTGCCTTTGGGTCATAACACATCCACCCTTGATCTGATTCGCAAATCTGATATTGAGTGCCATTAAAGAAACAGTATCTCCATCTCTTACTCCCTTGGCAATCGTAAGGTGTTTGATACTTCAGGCTTGCTTGTCCTTTTCGTGTGATCTCTAGGCATGATTCACACCCTTTCATAGGGGTCAGCCTTTGCGGGTTCTCGGGATGGAATCCCCCCGCTTGGCTCAGGGTCAGGCTCAGGGCTACGAGGACTCTCCACCAGAATACCCCTCTGCTTTTCCCTTCGCCCACGGGGTAACAGCCCGCAGCGAGGTAATCCATCTTCTTGGCAGAAGCCGTATGGTTCTCGGGTCCTGTTAGTTCGAGCCACAAATCTTCCTTTAAAAGCACCCCACCGGGACAGCCTGACCGTATGAGTAACAAGGTACTTTGATTGCCCTTCGGCACTCAATATCGAGCACTTCTGCCTTGGCATCTAGTTGCCCTTTTGTCCCCTTTTTTTTTTATATATTGAATACCACACTGGAGAGTCTAACTCCAGCAGACCCAAGTTGGTGGCAATTACCAAGAAATGGCTAGTTTCTTTTTGTTCTTCTTCAAGACAATTAGTACACAGCCCACTTGGTTGGCACCTCCCCCTACAATGAGCTACCCAAATTAGTTTACAGTATGCACACTTAAAATAAACAAAGGGAAAACATTCACACTCCGGCTTTTCACAACTTATCTGATCCTCGTTCATTTACAGTAACGCTGTATTTTGATCTTCAAGTCCCCTGGAGGCGAAGACACTTTCCACTTCGGGACAGTGCTTTGAGGCTCAACCTTCTTTACTCTTGAGGCGTGTGTCCAGCCTTTTTCTGCAGTCCTGATTGCTGTACCTGTGGTGAGAAGGACAGTGAAATGACCTTCCCAATGAGGAGTCAGGGGGATTTCCTCCAGGTTTTTACCAGGACCTCATCTCCAGGGTTTATCTTGTGGATGGCAAACCCCAAAGGGACACTCTGAGAAATGAGTCCCTTTTTCCGTAGTTCCTGTAAATTCCTGTTTATTGGAATTAGATATGGCTGAATTTGGGTATCCTCTATTTGAGGATGCCCAACTGGCATTCCATGTTTGTAAGGCATTTCATAAGGCATTTCAAATGGCGAAAGTTCTGTTTCTGAATAGGGCATACTTCTTCTGTTCAAAAGAGCTAGAGGGAGGCATTTTACCCAAGACATTTTGTTTCTATCATTAATTTGGACAATTGGGCTTTTAATGTCTGATTCATTCTTTCCACTTGCCCCGAGCTTTGAAGGTGCTATGGGGTGTGGTACTGCTTATCTGATACCTAAGGCTTCTGTAGTTTGTTTAATAATTTTGGAGGTGAAATGTGTTCCTTGATTAGAATTAATAAGATCCACTATCCCAAATCAAGGGGTAATCTCTTCCAATAACACTTTTGACACAGTCTGAGCTGTAGCTCTTGCCCTGGGGTAGGCTTTTACCCAGTGAGTTTATTTGTCTACAATCACTAGTAAAAATTTGTATCTTCTTACTTTTGGTAGATCAGTGAAGTCCACTTGGACCCTTTCAAACGGCCGATAGGTGATCGGGCGTCCTCCTGAAATTGTTTGTCTGGATCTGGCTCGATTGACTTTTTGGCAGATCATACACCCATGCACGTCTTGCTTAGCCAATTCATAAATTCCTTTGCATCCAAAAAAAGTGTTCTGCTAGAGCCTGTGCCTCCCAATGTGTTTGCTGGTGTAACCTTTTTTAGAATTTTCCTGGTATAATCTTTTGATATCAGTTCCCTTTCATCAGGTAATTTCCACCTCCTTTCCTCTAGTTTACCCCTTATTTTCTCAAACTGTTCAGTTTCCTTTTGAGAAGGGTATGGGGGATATTCCAAGGTTTCTTCTTCCTCGATCTCAAGTGTACTTACCATGAGCAATGCTGCTCTTTTTTGCCTTTTTATCTGCCAAATTATTACCTCTGGTCTGAAATTACATTCCTACCTGATGCCTCTTGACATGGACAATGGAGATTTCCTCAGGTCTTCTGATTGCTTCTAGGATTTGTTTTATTATTTCCCCATGAACTAACCCTTGTCCTCGAGTGTTAATTAAACCTCTTTCCTCTCATATTTTTCCAAAAGTATGTGCAACCCCATAAGCATATTTTGAGTCAATGAAGATAGTGCCTCTTCTTCCTTTTAACCTTTTGAGCGCTCTCAGCATTGCAAATAATTTACAGGCCTGGGCAGACCAATTTGCATTCAGAGGCCCTGATTCTACTACTTCCCCAGATAGGCCATCTACTATGGCATATCCTGACTTTCTTTTTTCCCTCTATTACCCTTGCTGATCCATCTACAAACCATTTTTCTCCTGCTTCCAATTCTTCCTCCCCCAAATCTGATCTTACCTTTGTTTGCAGTTCCACCATTTTGGTGCAGTTGTGAGAGGTTTCTCCCAGTGCTTCCCAAACAAAAACTGAGCCGGATTTTGGGCTGCTGTGGTCCTAAGTTCCAGACCATGTGAGTGTACCAGGATAGCCTCATATTTCAGGAGCCTGGCATCTGTGAGCCATTTATCCGCTTTCTGTTGTAGAATGCTTCTTACATTATGTGGTGAGTATATTACCAGAGGAGCCCCAAAGGTTACCTTTTTGACCTCTCCTGCCAGCAGAGCCACTGCTACAATGGCCTGTAAGCAGGTGGGCCATCCTTGGCTTACCGGATCCAGAAGCTTAGAGACATACTCCACAGGTTTCTTGGCCGCTGCCCAGTCCTGAGTCAGAACTCCATGAGCTGTGTGGTTGCTAACATCAACAAACAACTGAAACTGCCTTTTTACATCAGGCAAGCTTAATACAGTAGCAGTCATCAGTGCCTCCTTCAATTTTTTTAAATTCCATTTCATCTTGTTCAGTCCACTTCACCCTGTCTGTGTTCAGCCTTTCATAAAGAAACTTCACCCTTTCACTATATCCTTCAATCCACTGTCTGCAGTATCATGGTAGCCCCAATGTTTGTCTGATTTCTTTTTTTTTGTTGTTTGTGGAGGGGGCAGTGAGGCATTGATTTAGAAGAATTAAAGACTGTAGTCAAAATAGATAGTGCTGAGATAATGTAGCTAGGACTTCCCTTTTTGTTAACAGAAGCCAGACTGAAGGAACTGATAAATCATGGAAGGAACTGATAAATCAGGGAAGCTGTCAAACTAGGCTTTTGCATCCTGAATAATCAATAGACCCCATGAATACAATACAATCATAAATCAAACAGTCCTGGAAAAAACAGGATTTAGCTGTCACGAACACTAAAGGTTAAAAAGTCAAGGGAGGAAGACCCATCTTCATCATTTTGGGATCCCACCCTATAAAAAAGACCACCGACCCATTTCAAAGAACAAACTACGCATGCTTGGTGGCTTTTTGGGCTAATTACCATACTAAGCGGGGGATGGGATGTACCAGAGTTATGAATATGCATTTGTAGTTTGTGTATTCAATACTCCTGTACATAAAAGACCCTGTGATCATCTGTAAATTGTGCGTGTGTATTTGGGAGCTATCCCGCATGCTGGCTGCCTGGCGTCGTAATAAACATACACTTTCTAACTTTAAACTGTTAGAGAGTCTTTGTCCGTCATAGTTGGATATTGGTATTAGATCAATATCCATAGTTTTTTAATAAATCAGCAGGGCTATAATTCCTGCTACCCTCTCAGAATCTAATTTCTTTTTACCTTTTGATATCCAGTGTCCTAGATACCTTACTTCTGATTCGGCAAATTGTAACTTTGATTTGGAAACTTTCAGTCCCTTTCCTCCCAGAAAATTTAACAATGAGATAATACATTCCCTAACCTCTTCTTCCTTTTGGCCAGCCACGAGTAAATCATAAGATCTATTACGCTGTACCAAACATCCTCCGGGGAGACCCTATTTAAAAGGGTATAGGGATTAGCTACTACAGGAAACCTTGGGTTTTTTTCCCTTTCATTTACCACTCGGAGGTCTTGCACCAACCTATAACTCCCATCCGTTATCCTGACTGCTAGGATAGGTGTGTTGTGCCTTGACATACAAGTTTCCAAGGTTCCCTTTTTGATTAAATCATCAATGACTTGTTTCAACCCTCTATTTCCTCTTGAACATGCCAAACTTACCACTAGCTAGGATTAACAGGCTATTTGCCTCTTGTGGTGTGGACAGGGATCTCCTGGCGAAAGCCAGGTGGCCCCCCTGGGGCATCTGACAGCTTTGCCACGGACGCAGCAGGCAAGGCAACTGAGGCTTGGGTGTGACAGAGCCCCTGGCAGCGCGGGGGCAAACGGAGGCAGCTGTTAGAACAGCGCCTGAGTTAGTGGGAGTGTTTTGCCCTTACGGGATAGGAGACGGGCTGCCTGAGAGAGAAAAAAAAGAAAAACTAAACCAAAACACAAGCCACAGTCTAGGAGAGGGCTGTGCCCAGCCCCCCTCTTTCTTCCCACTTGTGGCGGCTGGGAGAAAGCTCCGGGCTCGGCTTGGCTCGGCTCGGCTCGGGTGACTCGGCTCCAGGGACGGGGCGGGGAGGCCCGCGGCGGCAGAGGCACCAAGCCTGCCGGAGGGGAGGAGAGCGGGACAGGGCGGGACACCGAGGCTCGCTCTGGCGGGGAGGGGCAGGGAGTCCCCGGACGGGACGGGAAGCGTGTGTGGGCGGAGGCTGAAATCCCGCTGCAGCCCAAGCAGAGAAGTCAGTGGGGAGGGGAGGGGTGGGGACTCGAACCTCCTCTCACAGCACAAGAAACCAACACAAACATGACCACAAAAACATACACTTTTACTTACATATACTTTTCCTACATAAAGATGAAAGAATCAGCAGCCCCACAGCTATTTACTCCTTTCTACACCGAAACAGCACATTCTTTAGCACCTCCTTTGAGGCTTTTAAACTCTAAAACTTGCTTACCTCTTATGGATCTTGCGCTGAGTCCCTTCTTGGCTTCCACTAAGAACCAGAATCCTTTCCCAAACTGTTTTGTCACAAAGTGGATTCCTCTTTTGCTGGATTACTCACCCTTTCAGTGAGCTGAGCTGCGAGTTTTTCGGCCAGCGATGGATCTCCGTTTTGTGTCCTGGGCTTCTCACCAAGCCCATAGCTAAAAAGGTTTACCAGTTTCCCGAACTCAAGGAACATTCCCTTCCCTTTTTAGCTTTCCCATGATCGGTTCCCAAGACTCCCCCGAGTCTGGGTTTGATGAGCGAAATGAGTTTTCTCTGACTCGCTTCCCCGTTGGCAGACCAAATCCCTCGCAGGAGTTTTGGAACTGTGGCCCTCAGGTCCACACTGGGGTCGTGACCAGGTCATGTCTCATCCCACTCACCCAATCACACTCACTCAACCAGCAATACTTACAGCTATTTCTTGCGTGGAAATCTTCATGCATGGAGAAATTTTTACGAGTGAAAAGTTTTAGCCATGGCCCTGAAAGACTCTCCCAAGTGTTTCCTGAGTTCTTTCCTTGGATGCAGAATCTCCCTTTTATTGTGGCATTTGACTTAGCTTTTTGTTCATAGTGCAATAGTTTACTATGGGGCTTCCCGCTTCGCCAGGCCGCTGAAACTCGGCGGAGTGCCTCCCGCACGAAGGGATCCCTCAGCAATTCTATTGACCCGAGTCACGGCACCAATCTGTTATAAATGATCAAGAGTCAATCCAAAATGAAAGAATTTATTTAGCAGTTTTCCAAGATCAAATTAAAAGGCCACAATAAAATGGGACAACATCGATCGAATGTCGGGTGGACAGGGTGCCAGCATCAAGGGTGCCATCCAACCTTGCCCACAAAATGCTGGGTTTTTGGTGTACAGTTTTATATGTTTTGTTTGTCCAGAGGCTACAATTATTGAGAAAGTCTGAATATTCATGTATTTCTTGTATTTCTGAGCTCGGTTTGAAAGGATTTCCTGTAAGTAGAAAGAAGTCCCAAAAGTCTTCCCGGACTCCTCTTTTGGGGTGCAGATGAAAATTCGAATATTCATGTATTCCTGAGCTTTGATTTCCTGTGAGTCCAGAGAATCCTCCTGGATTCTTTCTCAGGGTGCAGGTGCAGTTTGTCCATCAAGATTGATATCAGGCTCTTTAATGGCTGTAAAGTAGACATCCATCCTAGATGTATGGGCCATCTCCAGCCAGGCCTTGCCGTTTCTGTTGCAAATGAGGTAATCCACAGTTGCAAAATGGGTCCAGGAACCTCAGAGATGTTCCTGGTTGTGATAAAAATAGGGTAAAAATTCGTGTATAAAATAATAATTCGATGCATAATGAAACAAAGCTAAAGTAAAATTGTAAAATCCAATAGAAGGGTAACCGTTCTCTCTCAGCCTGCTAATCTCAGTTGCAAAGACAGGACGAAGGTCATCAACTTAGACAAAAGACACTGGCCAACCCTGATAAGAATCACTTCCTCGCCAAGGCAAGGAGAAATTCCTTCCTGACAACGATGCCAATTTCATCAACCTTCTGGTGGCACAAGCGGAATGAAATCAACATAAGACAGACTCTTGGAATTGACATAAGAAAGGAGCCTTCCCGGAATGAGACAACTAGACTTGATGAGGTCCGGGAGGGCCATCGAAAAGAAATCCGGACTATTCAACCCACCTTGGACACCTGGACTGCCTAAGGGCAGAAAATTCCTATAAAACGGTGGACTGAGAGCTGCACTGGCGTGGACTAGGGCGTCTGGTACATCGGTGCAGACCTCTATCCACCCAGCGCGCGCTGACAATTTCCTATTATTGTGGCTTTCTCATTTTCAGGTGCTCGATATTCTGTTATTAATAAATTGTCATTTATTAACCTGAAATTTGCCTTTGCATTTATAACAGATTTGGTGCCGTGACTCGGATTCGGAGGAAGCTGCGGGGACCTGCGATCCAGGAGGGTACCCCCGCTGATTTCGGCGGCCTGGTGAGTGAGGAGACCCCCGCGGCTCCACCCGAACCTCCGAACCAAATTTAGGAGCGAGAAAAACCACAAAAATAGGACAGGGGAAAGAACGGATCCGGGGGCAAAGAGAGCTCGGGAAGGCAAAGGGCCTTCGGAAAAGCCGCGGCTTGCAATTGCTCGTAAAACGTCTACGTGCACGAAGACATCCACGCAGGAAAAGGAGCTGTAAGTACTGCTGGTTGAGCGGGTGATTGGGCGAGTGTGTGAGACGTGATCTGATCACGAAGCGAGTGTGGACTTCAAGGTCGCAGTTCCGTCTTTTCCCGCGAGGGGAGCGGTCGGCCGCGAAGGAAGCGATTTCGTGTGAAACTCTCTTACATCGCTTGTCAAAACCGGGACGAGGGAAGTCTCGGGGACCGATCACGGAGTGGGCAAAAAGGGGAAGGGTACGTCCTGTTGAGCTCGGGAATCGGTAAACCCTTTTTGCCAGCGGACCAAGGTAAGGGTCCAAAGAAAATCCGAAAGGATTAGAGAACCGATCAGGAACCCTCGGCACAGCTCGCTGGAGGGGGAGTGATCGAAAAGCCCCATCCCCTGAGAAACAACCAAAGACACAACGCACAGGCAGAAAAGTCGACTTGCAGGAAATTTCGAAGATTTGGTAAGGAAATTCGCGAAACATGGGACAGAAAAAGAGTAAACCCCAGAAAAAAACCCCAGAAAGACCCCCCACTGGTAAGGGAAAGGGAACCATGAAAATCCCTCGAAATAGTCCCTTGGGGTGGATGTTGGAGCATTGGGGAGATTGTCCACAGAGGAAAGAGAAATCTAAGGAAAGAATGATTTACTATTGCATGGATGTGTGGGGTGGAGAGAAATTGGGGGAACACCTCACATGGCCGGTAATGGGATCATTTGAAAGCTGGACATGTAGTAAGTTAAATCGCTATGTGAAAAACAAGAGCCCCTCGGACCCCGAGGAGAGGGAATACGCCCGGCTTTGGTTAAACACCCGAGCTGGTTTATTCCCGATAAAACAGAAAGGGCGGCCCGGAACTGAGACCGAGCCCTGGGAGCCCCTAGATCACCTCCCACCTCCCTACATTGGGCTGAATTCCCCACCCTCTCCAGAGCAAGTGGTGCCCACAGCCCCCTCCGATCCTCCAAACCAGCTTTTGGGGGCACAGGCATCTCAGGTGGAGAGTCATGCCTCCCCTCCATTGTCCCCACTGGCAGCTCCCTTACTGCCACTCCCGCTCCTGCCTCTCCCGTCTGGCCTGGGTCCGTCGGCGGCGCCCCCGTCGATAGATGCCATGACCGCGGGAGCCCCCTCTGAGATCCCGTCTGCGCCAGCTTGGGGGCACTCTCGGTCACCTTTTCCGCCGCCACCAGGGTTGCTCCGAGCGGAGGAAAGACCCCCCTCTGCTGCACAGGCGGCAGTCCCGCCCCCGCAGTCCGGGAAAGGGAGACAACCCACTGCTACCAGTTCTCCCCCTGCTAGCAGAACCCGATTGAAAGCAAGGATGGTGGGTGATGAATGGGGAGAGAATGAGAATGTGGGACACAGTTTACTTCCATTAAGGGAAGTACCAACTGCCCCAGGGATCATTGGATTTGTAAATGTGCCTCTCAACACAGGAGACGTAAGAGCGTTCAAAAAGGAAATGGGGCGATTGTTGGATGATCCTTTTGGTGTGGCGGACAGGTTAGATGAGTTCCTAGGGAGCAGCATTTATACATATGAGGACCTGATGGCAATCCTGAGGTCTTTATTCAATAGTGAGGAAAGAGAGATGATAAAACAGGCGGGTATCAGAGACTGGGACCGGAGGAACCCACAGGGGACACCTGGGGATCAAAAGTGGCCCAGCTCTAGCCCAAACTGGAATGCACAAACAGAGGACGGGAGAAGGAGCATGATAGATCTAAGGAACATCATAATTCAGGGCATCCGGGAAGCTGTCCCAAGGGGTCAGAACATTAGCAAGGTTTTCAATAAATGTCAGGGGAAAGATGAATCCCCCACTGAATGGATTGAGCGATTAAGGCGAAGTCTACAGATATATTCTGGGACGGACCCTAATTCCCCTGTGGGGGAAGTTCTGCTCAAAACTCAGTTTGTGGCAAGGTCATGGGAGGACATTCGGAAAAAATTGGAAAAGATAGAGGGTTGGCAGGACAAAAGCTTGCAGGAATTGTTGCGGGAAGCCCAGAAAATATACATGAGGAGGGAGGATGAAAAACAGAAAGTACAAGCTAAGGTTTTGGTAGCTGCGGTGAAGGAGGTCCAGAGACAGGAACAGGCTTCGGGGAAATATAAAACCTTACCCCGAAAGTCTCAAGGCCCCCGAAAAGCAGCCCCAGACACAAAAAGGGAACTGCCCGAGTGCTACTATTGCAAAAGGGTAGGACACCTTCGGAGGGACTGCAAAAAGAGAATGAAAGATGAAAAAGTATTTCAAGAAGATTAGGGGTGTCAGGGGCTCTTCACCTTGGGGACCAGGACATCTAACGAGCCCCTGGTAAAACTAAAAGTAGGTCCCCAGCGTCAAGAAACCGTTTTTCTAGTGGATACCGGGGCAGAAAGGAGCACTTTACAAAATCTACCAATAGGGTGCACGGTCGGTAAGGAGAAAGTTGTGGTGGTGGGTGCAAAAGGGGATCCCTTTAGAGTACCTGTGATAGAAAGCGTGGAAATTGAATCAGAAAATAAAGTCTGCCTAGGGAATTTGTTGTTGGTAGAGGAAGCTGATTACAACTTGCTAGGGAGAGATATGATTATCGCCCTTGGAATTAGCATAGTTGTAAGAAGTTCCGATCTTGTGGTGAAAATGTTTAAACTCACTGAGAAGGATGAGGCAGACATCAATCCAGAGGTATGGCACTCTAAAGGGGAGGTGGGGAAGCTAGAAATAGACCCTATTCATATTATAATCGAGAACCCCGAGGACCCTATACGGGTCAAACAGTATCCCATTCCCCTGGAAAGGAGAAAGGGATTGAAGCAGGTTATCGATGACCTCTTGAGGGGAGGAACAATAGAGCCATGCATGTCCCCCCATAACACCCCTATACTGGCTGTGAAAAAGGCAGATGGAAGCTATCGGTTAGTTCAGGATTTGAGGGCAGTGAATGCCCGAACCAGGACTAGGTTTCCGGTAGTGGCCAATCCGTATACTTTGTTGAATCGGCTCACGCCTGAGGATGTGTGGTATAGTGTGATTGACCTGAAGGATGCATTTTGGACTTGCCCTTTGGATGAGAAAAGCAGGGATTACTTTGCTTTTCAGTGAGAGGACCCCGATACCAACAGAAAACAGCAGTTGAGATGGACAGTGCTTCCGCAAGGATTTGTAGAATCCCCTAATCTATTCGGGCAGGCCCTGGAGCACCTCTTGACTCAGTTTACCCCAAAGGCAGGGACGAAATTGTTGCAGTATGTGGATGATCTGCTAATAGCAGGATCTTCAGAGGAGCGGGTGAGGGAATGTACAGTAGAATTGTTAAACTTTATTGGAGCTAAGGGTCTGAAAGTTTCAAAATCCAAACTGCAGTTCACGGAGCCCGAAGTGAAGTACCTGGGGCATTGGCTGTCCCAAGGGAAAAAGAAATTGGACCCTGAGAGAGTCGCGGGAATTATAGCGTTGCCCGCGCCAAAAACTAAAAGGCAAATACGCCAATTATTAGGGCTCCTGGGATACTGCAGGCAGTGGATTGAGGGTTTCAGTGAAAAGGTAAAATTTCTGTATGAAAGATTAAACACCGACAGGGTGAAGTGGACCGAACAGGATGAATTAGATTTTCAAAAACTAAAAGAGGTTCTCATGACAGCCCCAGTACTGACCCTTCCAGATGTGAATAAAGAATTCCAGTTGTTTGTAGATGTTAGTGGGCAAACTGCACAGGGAGTCCTGACTCAGGAATGGGCCAACAAAAAGAAACCCATAGGATTTTTATCAAAAATCCTGGATCCTGTGAGTCGAGGTTGGCCTACGTGTTTGCAGGCTATAGTTGCAGTGGCACTCCTGGTGGAAGAGGCGAGAAAGATTACCTTCGGAGCCTCTCTGATAGTTTACACCCCTCACAATGTGAGAAACATTCTGCAACAAAAAGCGGAAAAGTGGCTGACCGATTCCAGGCTTCTGAAATATGAAGCCATTCTGATCAGCTCCCCGGGATTGGAGTTGAAAACCACCTCGGCACAAAACCCTGCACAGTTCATGTTTGGAGACCTTTCTAAGGAACTATTGCATGATTGTGCTGAGATCGTGGAACTTCAGACAAAAGTAAGATCAGATTTGGAGGATCAGGAATTGGAGGGGGGAGAGAAATGGTTTGTGGATGGGTCGGCAAGAGTAGTCGAGGGGAAAAGAAAATCAGGATACGCAGTGGTGGATGGCAGAACAAGAAGAGTGGTGGAATCGGGTCCCCTAAGACCCGAATGGTCGGCCCAGGCTTGTGAGCTTTATGCTCTGCTGAGAGCTCTCAAAGGGTTAAAGGGAAAGAAGGGGACCATATTCACTGATTCTCGGTATGCGTTTGGGGTGGTTCACACTTTTGGGAAAATTTGGGAAGAAAGAGGCTTAATAAACACAAAAGGAAAAGGTTTGGTCCACGGCGAAATGATTCGACAAATCTTGGAGGCAATCAGGGAACCAAAAGAGATTGCGGAAGTGCATGTGAAAGGGCATCAAATCGGATTGCAATTTCAGACGCGTGAGAATAACCTGGCTGACCAAGAGGCAAAAAGGGCAGCATTACTCACAGTAAGAATCCCCGAGGTGATTGGGGAGGAAAACTCCAGAATCCAAATATGTCCCTCTGAAAGGGACATTGAAGGATTTAAAGAGATGGGAGGGGCATTGGAGATGGGAAAATGGAAATTACCAGATAGAAGGGAATTGATCCCGAAAGGAGTGGCCAGAGGGATCCTGAGACGCCTGCACGAACAGACCCACTGGGGAACACGGGCATTGGCTGACCAGTTTCTGAAATTCTTTGGGTGCAAGGGGATCTTTGAATTGGCAAAACAAGAGGTACAGGGGTGCGTGACTTGCCAGAAAGTGAATCGATCCAGATCCAGACAAGCGGCTTGGGGAGGTCGTCCTCTTTCATACCGGCCGTTTGAAAGGATCCAGGTGGATTTCACTGAATTACCAAAGGTCGGGAGGTATAGGTACTTATTGGTTATTGTGGACAAATTGACACATTGGGTAGAGGCATACCCAAGGGCAAAAGCCACGGCTCAAACGGTTTCCAAAGTATTATTAGAGGAAATAGTCCCCAGGTATGGAATCGTGGATTGCATAGATTCAGATCAAGGGACTCATTTTACCTCGAAAATCATAAAACAATTAACCGAGGCCTTGGGAATCAGATGGCAATATCACACCCCCTGGCACCCTCAAAGTTCAGGGCAAGTAGAAAGAATGAATCAGACCTTAAAAACTCAGTTGGCAAAACTCATGCTGGAAACTAAGATGTGTTGGGTAAAATGCCTTCCCCTTGCTTTGTTGAACATAAGAACCATGCCTCATTCTGATACGGGACTGTCCCCCTTTGAAATATTGTATGGGATGCCATACAAACACGGAATGCCTGTGGGACATCCCCGAGTCGAGGATGTGCAGTTACAACCTTATCTCATCACTGTAAGCAAAAATTTACAAAAGCTCAGAAGGCGTGGACTCATCCCCCAAAGTGCCCCTCTCGGATTTGCGATCCATCAGATTCGGCCCGGAGATAAAGTGTTAATCAGGACTTGGAAAGAGATTCCTCTCACCCCGCAGTGGGAAGGACCGTTCCTGGTATTACTCACGACTGACACCGCAGTTCGAACCGCTGAGAAGGGTTGGACGCATTCATCAAGGGTGAAAAAGATCGAGGACCCAAAAGCCTCGGACTGGAAGGTCACCACCCCTCCTGGAGAACTCAAAATCAAACTCAGGCGTCAACCTAGATGACCGACCAGATAAGTTGTAATACCCCAGGTTGTGAGTGCTTTCCTTTCATTCACTTTGAATGCGTGTACTGTAAACAAGTTTGGGTCACCCATTGCTGGAGAGAGAGTCAACCTAAAGGTCTGTGCACTAACTGTCTAATCGAAGAGCAGGTTAACACAGACCGCCTCTTAGTACTTGCCACTCGGGCCAGACTTTTTGAATTAGATTCTCCTGAGTGGTATCAGATTTTCAAAAAGGGAATAAAGGGAAAATTGGACGCTAAAGCAGAACCCTTAGCAATTGAGTGCCAGAGGACCATCAAGGTACCTTGCCGAGGAGATACAATCAAATTATCCCGGTGGGCAACCTATAAGAGAAGGTTTGCCATCAGGACCACACGGGCCCCTGAAGCAAACCCTTGCTGTCGGGAAGATGGTTTACCCCGCCGTATGTTCACATACGGGCGATGGGCAAGGCAGAGGGGTTTTTCAGTGGGGAATCCTGACAGTCCTAAGCCTAGCCGTGTGCTGGGCCAAGGGGGCCCTTCCAAGGGCGCTCCTGGGGGAGAATCCTCCCGCGAAGTGTGAATGGTGCTTAACAGCACCAGAAACCGGGCCGATAATGAATTGTCCTCTAAAAAGGCAGTTGGGTGATTGTTGGGCTAATGGCACTCGATTTCACCTTTGTGAATTGGAAGGAAGGGTCCGGTGCCAACGCTCAAGGGCAAGTCCTAAGGGCAGGCTGTTCAGGGATCCTGCTCACTCACTCGTTAGACGAAGGCGAGAGCTCGAAACTCCTCACCCGGTACCAACATGTCAACAATGTAACAAAACTGTATGAATGGGAGGAAAAAGGCAATCTACCTTCCTTGCCTACTATAAGGTGAATCCCCTGTGCTACGACAAAGCGAAACTAAAAATATGTAATATGGGTGGAAAATTGTATTAGGAAGGGAGGAATCTCAAACATGAGGAAACGGGTTTCCTGGACTCAGAACCCATCATTTTCGAGTTATTACCTCCAGGAGATAAGCGTGTGTGTTTGCAGTTTGACCAAGTTTTTTGTTTTTCAAGGGACGAAGAAGGGATGGACCCTGAAAGTAAAATGAAACAGGTAACATTGAAACTCAAGAAAAAGGAAGTTGAGGTCAATAAAGGGAGAAAAGCGAATTTTTAATTTGATGAATTATTAGGTGGGGGACTGTGATAAAAATAGGGTAAAAATTCGTGTATAAAATAATAATTCGATGCATAATGAAACAAAGCTAAAGTAAAATTGTAAAATCCAATAGAAGGGTAACCGTTCTCTCTCAGCCTGCTAATCTCAGTTGCAAAGACAGGACGAAGGTCATCAACTTAGACAAAAGACACTGGCCAACCCTGATAAGAATCACTTCCTCGCCAAGGCAAGGAGAAATTCCTTCCTGACAACGATGCCAATTTCATCAACCTTCTGGTGGCACAAGCGGAATGAAATCAACATAAGACAGACTCTTGGAATTGACATAAGAAAGGAGCCTTCCCGGAATGAGACAACTAGACTTGATGAGGTCCGGGAGGGCCATCGAAAAGAAATCCGGACTATTCAACCCACCTTGGACACCTGGACTGCCTAAGGGCAGAAAATTCCTATAAAACGGTGGACTGAGAGCTGCACTGGCGTGGACTAGGGCGTCTGGTACATCGGTGCAGACCTCTATCCACCCAGCGCGCGCTGACAATTTCCTATTATTGTGGTTTTTCTCTTTTTCAAGTGCTCGATATTCTGTTATTAATAAATTGTCATTTATTAACCTGAAATTTGCCTTTGCATTTATAACACTGGTAGTTTTTAATAGTCCTCACTTTCAATACAACAATTTTTTTATATGCAAATTTATATTCTATATCTATTACACGTCACCCCTGATTTTCTTGCTTTCGAGTGTTTGAGTCTGCAGCCTGATTCTCACGCTGCTTCATGTAAACAATATGTATTCTTAGAATTTATCTGTATGTTTTGCATAGTTGTTCTCTGAGAGAGAATTTGACTGATGGTCATAGTGACCAATGGAGTCAGGAGGTTGTAACCTCCTTGGGCCAATCTGGGCCCTCTGTAAAAAGTGTATATATGTAGAATTGGAGTCAGATAATAAAGAGCCTTCCATGTTTGACCCTGCTGCTGCCTGCCGTCCTCTGTGAGGGTCCACACCCACGTCGCAACATGTTACCCCTCAAAGTGCAGGGATAACAAATGGTGACCCCTTTGTGTCTGGATCACACACATGCATTACCCTAACGATATATATATGTTGGGCGATTGAAGAGATGGAGTCTCCATGGTTTGCATCATTAAGCCAATTTTATTGAACACACTGCTAGTTTATATACCTTTCAAGCATAACAACAATATCTGTTTCTTAGTAACATTGCTGAACTATGGCCTAGTACAGGCCTGTACTGTCTTGCACACATATATACATGTCGTCCCTGAATTTCTTGCCTTCAAGTGTTTGAGTCTTTGCAGCACCTTCTCACGCTGCTTCATGTAAACAATAAGTATTCTTAGAAATTATCTCTATGTTTTGCATTCTTGTTCTCTGAGAGAGAACTTGACTGATGGTCATATTGACCAATGGAGTCAGGAGGTTGTAACCTCCTTGGGCCAATCTTGGCCCTCTGTACAAAATGTATATAAGCCTTTAGGAGTCAGATAATAAAGAGCTTTCCATGTTTCACCAAGCTGCTGCCTGCTGTCCTCTGTGAAGGTCCACTCCCACGTCACAACGTGTTGCCTCTCTAAAGGCGTGGGGTAACAAGTGGTGACCCCAAACGTGTGGGAACAGGGGTCTCCCATAACAAGTGGTGACCCCTCCGTGTCTGGACTGCAGCTGGGTCACATCTGCTGACCCTTTGTGTCTGAACGGCACATCTGGACACTGTCCGTGTATGAACGGACTCCTGACGTGGGAGAACAGGTCACGCCGGTGACCTCTGACTGCAAGAGAACTGCACGTTGGTGGACCTGTCTGCCCAGTGAGAGACTGTACCTGCTCTGCCTGAGGTATCGTGGTAAGAGATAATGATCTCTAAAGCCTCCTCAGATGAGGAAACCCTCATGGTGGACCTTTGCCTTGAGGTCCTGCGGAGACAAGAAGTCTCCTTTCCTGGAGATGCTCTCCAGAAATTGTTCTATTATGCTAGAACTCATGGGGTTTTTTGCAGCCTTGAAGAAGTTTTTTCTACAGCAGAGTGGAAGTCTTTGGGCGACTATCTGCTCCAGGGTTTCTTGGCAAATCGCAGTGTGAAACTTTTGGAACTCATATCCACCTGGAGCAAGCTGGAGAAAGTGCTGCCTAAAGTACAGCCTTCCAGCTTTGAGGACAGCTCCAGCCCCATCAGGCTGGGTGCCAGGGAAGACGGTGGAATCATTCCTCCTGTCCCGGCTCCACGGAGACGGGCGGGACAGCCGACTCCCCTTCCTCGTAGCAGCATGGCGGGAAGCCTGCCTGCACTCAGCGTACCAGCTGAGGCGGGCACGGGGTCTCCTGCGGAGCAGACCCCTCCCCAACCCACGCCTCATCGGCGCTGGAGTGTGGAAAAACTCGGGGCTTCTGAGAGCCCCTCGGGATCGGCCCCCCCTCCCAGTCCCGAGCCGCCGCGGAAAAAGCGGCGGCAGAGGGGAAAAATCGCCTCCCCCACTTCCCTCCCCCCCCATGTTTTCCCGGCCTTGGAAGCGCCGGGAGCACTCTCGGTTCGGGGGGGCGGGGTGTTTTTTGTGGACTGTCCGCACTGTGGGGCATCGGTGGAATGTTCCGTGCGGCGGGGCGGCGCGGGATCGCGCCATCCCGGGGCGCCGGGCAGGGCAGCCATTCCCCCCCGCGGCGGGGACTTGCACGGGGCACGCAGGTCCGCGCAATCTGGCGACAAGCCAAGTGGCCCGCCAGAGCGGGGGTGGGGCCCTGCCCAGCCTGTGAGGGGCGGGGCGGCCCCGAGAAGCGGCGTGGCCGGCCCGGGGTGGGCAATGCAGCCTGCCCAGCCCCCGCGGGACGGGGCGGTCCCAAGGAGTGAAGGGACCAGCCCAGGGCCTCCCTGCACGGCCCCGGGGTGGGAGAAAACCCCCCCGCAGCGGCCGGTGCCGCCGGTCAGAAAGGGCGGGCCGGCCCCGCGCCGCGCGGTGCAGCCGGGCGGCATCGGAGCCACAGCCGCGGCTCCGCTTGTGAATGGCAGGCGGGACACGCCTCTCCCAGTGCTGCCCTTCCCCCCCGCGCTGAGCAGGAGCAGCGCGGCGGAGGCAGCTGCAGCCGATCTGTTCGTTTTAAAGGGACAGCGCAATCACAAGCGGCTGTTCCCCCGTTGTAGAGGGTCCCGGGATGCCGGATCTCCCCCAGTCTCGGGTGATGTCCCAGCCGAGGCTGATGCTGTGAGCAGCCGTGAGTCAGCACGGCGCCCCCTGCAGGGCAGGGATGGATTCCCCAGCCCAGCAGGTGCGGTGAGAAAATCTCTCACCCCTGTCCCTGTGAAGCACACAGGACAGGAATCAGAGGCGCATGATGCCTCATCTAATGCTCAGGACAGCAAGAAACAAAGAAAGAGAATGCAAAAAAGAGAAATCACTCCCTTGTTTCTTTGTAGAAGGTGTGGACGGCCGAATCACATGGCAGATGTTTGCAAGGCAAGCCATGTGAAAGGCCAGCCTCTGTCAAAAGGGCAGTGGGGTGCAAAGAGGAAGCGTGCTCAGACAGAAGAGTCTTCCCAGTCCCCACAGCCGATGGAGGTCTGTGGGGAAGGTTTAATCCCACACCCACCTCTCCCTATCAGTGTCCCTGAAGGGACCAAAATTGTTTGTGTTTGAGTTTTCTGTTCACAGGACAAAGAGTCGGTGGTGAGAAGGCAGTTGCTCTGAAGTATTGAGCTGCCTGGATTTCACTGGACTGTTGCTCTGATCAAAGACTGTCCTGGAACAATTTGGAACGGACATTGTGATTTTCTCCTTTGCTGTTTAGCAGCTGGAATGGACTGTCTTTCAAGATCCATTCATCGCCCTTCGTGACTTGTTTGGGAGCTGATGGACCAGGATCATCTGGAAATTTCAACCAGTCCTGGGATGTTCCTGTGTTCTGCATCGAAACAGAACTCTGGGGACTGGAGGTTTTTTATAACACCTCCAAAAAGCCAATCCTCAATTGTGAATCTGAATGATTGTTTTCTGTGATTCATTTGTATCCTGCAGGTATCACTGGCTGATGAATGTCCAATTCCTTGCACGTTCTGGAATGGGTCATTTTTGCCCCATCTGCCACAAGGCGGCAAAATATTGTTTGAAAAAACAAACAAAATATTATTTTTTTTTTGTTTGAGCTAATTATTGCTCGATTTCAGCCGCAAAAATGGCAATCAATCATTTTTGTATGAGCTCATTGCTCGATTGATAATGCAGGCAACAATGCTTGTGAATTTGATGGGTGCAGATTTTTGTAAAATTCATACTTTCAGTATTATGGGAGGAATTTGATTGGAGCTTTGCAAGCAGTGTTTTTCTGCCAAATGCTCTGGAGCCATGAGCTGTTGCGAGTGGCAAGAATCCTTTGGATTTCTTTTTACGGCCCAAAAATATTCAGAAATTTAGTGCAAGGGCCCACTGTCTTTACAGACGATTTGGGAGGATGAAGTAGGCCAGTGTTGCTTGGAAGGATGATTTTGAGGGCAAGTTTTGGAAGCCCCTGAGGATGGGCAGCCCATTTGGTATTGGGGCTGCTGTCATGGCATTTCCACAGTTTTCCCAGAAACTTTTTCATTTAGTCACGGATTTAAATTCTGTGGTGGACATGGCACACAGATGGGTTGTTCAATTTAAAGGGAGTCAGCAATGTTGTTTGTTCCATTTGCTGAAGAACCTTTTGTTGTGCCACAGAGGCCTGGTTCTTCAAAAACAAAAACGGGGAACGCAGGGTAAAACCCCGCAAATTCAATTGGCAAAGGCTTTGCATGCCATGGAGCACCTTACAGGTGCCACAGAATTTCACTAACCCTGCAATGTGAAAAGCAAGAAACCGTGACCAAATGAAGGTCAACAGAGGAGGAACCACTGGTCCTCCCATGGGAACAGAAATTGAACTGTAGTTCATTTTCTTTTTTCCTTTTTTCTTTTTTTAAAGGCAAAAAGGGTGAGATGTCGTCCCTGAATTTCTTGCCTTCAAGTGTTTGAGTCTTTGCAGCACCTTCTCACGCTGCTTCATGTAAACAATAAGTATTCTTAGAAATTATCTCTATGTTTTGCATTCTTGTTCTCTGAGAGAGAACTTGACTGATGGTCATATTGACCAATGGAGTCAGGAGGTTGTAACCTCCTTGGGCCAATCTTGGCCCTCTGTACAAAATGTATATAAGCCTTTAGGAGTCAGATAATAAAGAGCTTTCCATGTTTCACCAAGCTGCTGCCTGCTGTCCTCTGTGAAGGTCCACTCCCACGTCACAACGTGTTGCCTCTCTAAAGGCGTGGGGTAACATATACATACACCTTGATCTCTTCCTTCTTCAGGGTCTTGCCTCGACTTGCCAGGACTTGTAGCCCTCGAGCACAACTAATTCTGTAATGAGTTCAGCAGTACTTTGAGTCCTGCTTCCAAGCTATATTCCCTCCCACACACATAGATATATATATATATATACATCTAACTACATACAAATAGTGGCAGTGAGATTCAGCAGTGGTATATAGACATTCTAGCATTACAAGTGGTTCTCACCCAAAATCAAATCACCCTGAGGCACACAATGTGCTTCCCCATCCTTCGTACACAAAGTGTTTCCCTATCCTTCTGCATTACCTACCATGTGCAACCAAGTCCCTGAGCAAAGACAACCCCACAAATGGGTTTGTCTTTACTAGAGGCAGAGTTGACCCAAACAGTTTTCCCCAAAATTAGTCTGACATGCACTACTGGAACCCTGTCTCCATCTGTTGTTCACAAGGGCTCAGATCGGGCAGGGCCCGCTCGGTTTCTGGAACCTCAGGTGTTAGTTAACCATGTGGCCTTTGCTAAATTCGTCTCTCAGTTTTTGAAAGTCCCTCCCGTCCAGTGTCTTCAAAGTGGTTTTAAGCAGGCCATTGCACCATTCAACTTTCCCAGCTGCTGGTGCATGGTAAGGAATATGGTACACTCACTCAATGCCATGTTCCCTAGCCAAGGTGTTGATAAGGCTGTTCTTGAAATGAGCCCCACTGTCTGACTCAATTCTCTCAGGGATACCATGCCTCCAAAGGACCTGCTTTTCAAGGCTCAGAATGCTGTTCCAGGCAGTAGCATGAAGCACAGGGTAGGTCTCCAGCCACCCCATGGTAGCTTCCACCATTGTGAGCACATAGCGCTTACCTTGGCGTGTCTGGGGCAGTGTGATGTAATCAATCTGTCAGTCCTCCTCCTACTTGGACCACCACCCACCATGCCATAGGGGCTTCACCCGCTTGGCCTGCTTGATTGCAGCACAGGTCTCACAGTCATGGATAACCTGAGAAACACTGTCCATGGTTAGATCCACCCCTCAGTCTTGTGCCCACTTATAGGTGGCATCTCTGCCCTGATGGCCTGAGGCATCATGGGCCCATTGAGCTAGGAACAACTCTCCCTTGTATTGCCAATCCAAATCTATCTTTGACATCTTGATCTTTGTGGCCTGATCTACCTGCTCATTATTTCAGTGCTCCTCATTACCCCAATTCTTGAGGGCATGGGCATCTACATGGCCGACTTTTACAGGTAGCTTCTCTACCCGGGCAGTGATGTCTTTCCACTTTTCAGCAGCCCAAATTAGTTTTCCCCTATGCTGCCAATTAGTCTTTTTCCATCTTTTCAACCATCCCCACAAAGCATTGGCAACCATCCACAAATTGGTGTAAAGGTAGAACTTTGGCCACTTCTCTCTTTCAGCAATGTCCAGGGTCAATTGAAGGGCTTTGAGTTCAGTGAGTTGGTTTGACCCACCTTCCCCTTCAGTAGCTTCTGTGACCTGTCATGTGGGGCTCCATACGGCTGCTTTCCACTTCCGGTTCATCCCCACGATGCCACAGTGAAAAGAGCGTAACGTGGTTCTTCTGCTGGCAGTTGGTTGTATGGTGGAGCTTTTTTAGCAAGTGTCACTTGTTCCTGCTCCTCTTCATCAGTAAGACCAAAGCTCTCACCTTCCAGCCAGTTTGTAATTATTTCCAAAATCCCAGGGCGATTCAGGTTTCCAATACAGGCGCACTGTGTGATGAGAGCAATCCATTTCCTCCATGTAGCATTGGTGGCATGGTGGGTAGAGGGAATCTTTCCTTTAAACATCCACCCCATCACTGGTAGTCAGGGTGCCTGGAGTTGTGCTTCAGTGCCTATTACTTCAGAGGTGGCTTGATCTCGTTCATAGGTGGCTAAAATTTCCTTCTCTGTTGGAGTGTAGTTGGCTTCTGACCCTCTGTAACTTCAGCTCCAGAATCCCGGTGGTCAGCCTCGAGTCTCCACAGGCACCTACTGCCAAAGGCTCCAGGACAAACCATTGTTCCTGGCCACAGAGTAAAGCACATTCTTCACATCTGGTCCTCTCCTAACTGGGCCAAAGGCTACTGCATGAGCAATCTCCTGCCTGATTAGGGCAAAGGCTTGCTGCTGTTTAGGGCCCCACTGGAAAGTGTTCTTTTTGTGGGTAACTGAGTAGAGACGGCTCACAACCTGGCTGTACTCATGATGCCTTGGGAAGGTTGACCTTAAGCAGAGACTGGACAGAGGTAGAGAATAAAGTAGATATTTATTGAAAGGCCTCCAGGATCCACCTTGGGCAGACAGGAGCCTGACCAGGGCTACAAACAGGATGGACTAAGAATGGTCACAAAATGGCTGACCGGTGATGAGATCTTACACTTTTAAAAGCTTTTGTCCATTTGCATATTGGGGTTTAATTGTCCAATTACAGCGTCAGGTTGTGAGGTCCAATCCTTCTTGTTTTCTTTCTTCATTCAGTCCTCTGTTGTTTATGCTGTTGGGTTGAAAGTTGTCCTTGGTCCTCAGCAGGAAATATATTTGTTTTGTCTACTTACTCTGTGAAGAGAGCTTACTGACACTTAATATGAGGCTCAGAACTACATCCCGAGGAAGCACAGATTCTGAATATATGAAAGCTAAAGCTTAAGGCATCACTCAGGAATATGCATTCTCTAAAATCCTATCGCGCTTAGGAAAGCTTGTGCTTTTTTTTTTGGTTGGTGGAGACATTTCTGTTATCTTACTGATGACATCGGTGGGAATCTGACACCGTAAATTTTGCTACTTCACTCCCAGAAACTGGATCTCTCAATCAGGTCCCTTAACTTTGCTCTTCTTGATAATGGAACCAGCTTTCAGGAGAATCTGGATGATTTTCTCTCCTTTCTCAAACACTTTTTCTGCCATGTTCCCCCACACAATGATGTCATCAATGTACTGCAGATGTTCCGGAGTCTCACCCTTTTCTAGTGCAGCCTGGATCAGTCCACGGCAGATGGTGGGACTGTGCTTCCCGCCCTAGGCAATCGGTTCCAGGTGTACTGCACTCCCCTCTGCGTGAAGGCAAACTGAGGCCTGCATTCTGCTGCCAAAGGAATGGAGAAAAATGCATTAGCAATGTCAATAGTGGTGTACCATCTCGCTGCCTTGGACTCCAGCTCATACTGGAGCTCTAACATGCCTGGCACAGCAGTGCTTAATGGTGGAGTCACTTGATTCAAGGCATCATAATTTACAGTCAATCTTCATTTTCAGATTTGTGCACAGGCTAAATGGGGCTGTTAAAGGGTGAGTGGGTTTTACTGACCACACCTTGGCTCTCTAGCTCATGGATCATCTTGTGGATGGGAATCACAGCATCTCGAGTTGTTCTGTACAGTCGACGGTGCACTGTCAAAGTGGCAATTGGTACTCATTTGCTCTTTTCCCTTCAGAAGTCCTACTGCAGATGGGTTCTCTGATAGTCCAGGCAAGGTGTTCAATTGTTTAACACCCTCTGTCTCTACAGTTGCTATCTCAAATGCCCTTGAGTCCCTTTTGGGTCTTTAAAATACCCATTTTGGAGGAAGTCTTTGACCAAAATGCATGGGGCCTCTGGGCCAGTTACAATGAGATATTTGTTCCACTCATTTCCAGTCAGGCTTGTTGGGGTACAAATCCCCCTTGGCCCCATACACACAGGCCCAGGAGTGTCCAAAGATGTGAGGACTGAGTTAAAACCTGTAGCAGAATTTCTCAGAGAACAAGGGCATGATTTATATTTGGATTGAGGTTTGAGCTACCCCAGCCTGGGCCCCAAATTCAGGCTTGTGAAGCCTGTGGTGCAGTTAGAAATTGTTAAGGTATTAGTGAAGGACAGAGATTTTTCTAGGTATTAATAGGTATAGTTGGTAGTGTGAACACTTTAGCCACCTTAAGAATGAAATAAACAATGTCTGTTTGCATTTTTCCTTATGCTGTATACCAATGAGAATATATTTGTAATTGTAAACTATATAGAAGTGTATATAACTTGCCATTTTAGACAGAATAAAGGGAGAACATATGTTAACCATATTGGTTTGGATCTGCATTGCTCCTGTCCAAAAACCTTCCGAGAAATTAAGATACATGAATCCACCCAGACATGAGGTAGAAATGCATGTTTAGTTTTAAATAAATAGAGGATTCTTAAGTGCCTTAAAAATAAGAACCTGTGTTAGTAAGAAAGAGACCTAGCATCTAGTTTAAAGTTCAGTGATATTGCCTTTTGTAAAGTTAGTTTAATTCTACTCATAATAAAAATAATATAGCCTTGCTAGAAATTCCTAGATAGATCAGATAGAACTATATGTGTAGAATTTGTGTAAGAATTTATGAAAATTAATGCACATCAATTTTAGCTTAGGATAGGTCCAACACTGTTGTAAAGAGTTTGTGTTTAAGCTTGATTGGCTAAAAATAGAATAAAATGCTCTAAGAATGGACACTCAGGGAATACGGAATACAGGTGCTGTTGTTGCTGTTGCCTTTACTGCTGCTGATGAGGTGCTACTGCTTCTGCTTCAGACTTACAGACTTTATGTTAGAAGGCTTCTACATACTGCTACAGACTAACAACTTTGCCTTCATGGGACTGATGTAGCGATGGAATAAAGGACTTGCTTTTACTACTACCCAGCTTCTAGTCTTCAATGAAGATGCCCAAACCTCTCGGCGTCAAGGCACACTTCAGCTTCTACCAAAGTCAAATCCTGTGATCTCCCTGTCATGCCAGCAATATAAACAGATTCTGCCCCCACGTCTTGATGGGATTAATGTGCACTTGATGCCTTAAGTTTTAGCTTTCATATTTTCCAGATTCTGTAATGCCTTAGTGTGTGACTCTGAACTTCATATAAAGTGTTACCGAGTTCTCTTCACAGGGTAGTTGGACAAAACAATCCTTTTACAGCCTGAGAACCAAGGATACTGTTGCAGATTCAGGCCCAAAAAGTATAAACAATGGCAAATTGAGGAGAGCAAACTGAGAGGATGGGACTTCATAACCTGAATCTGTAATTGGACAATTAACCCCAATATGTAAATGGACCAAAACTTATAAAAGTGTGAAAACTTGTGACTGGTTGTCCTGGGGTGACTTTTTGATGCTTGTATCCCCAATTGTCTGTTCTGTTTATACTGTATATTAAGTTCTACACCTTTAAGCCTGGTTCTGAGAGTGAAGAGGGGGAAAGAAGAAGCGCACAGTATGTCTGCAGAAACTGCACTCACTCCTCCGCATTCTGCTCCTGGACTGTGTCATCTGCAGCATGGACAGACAATGGGACAGATCTCCTTTGCTTTTAGTTAGTTTTTAACTAGCTGAGGCAGAGGAGTTCCCTGGAATGTTTTTTTTTCTTTTTCTTGGGACTGTTTAACCTGTCCTGGACTGAAAAACCCAGAGAGACAACCGGATCTCACGCCTGTGGCCCACTGGGGCCTGGACCTTGGCATTTTCCAGTGCCAGAGGGACTGATAAGAGACTGGGAGAGCTGAGCTACAACCCACGGCAAGGACTTTCTCAATTTTGCCATCTCTCTTCAGAGTGGCGAGAGCTTTTTTTGTTCCATGCTTTTCATTTTTTGTGCTTGTGGGCACTTTGTTAGATAAATAGTTTTTTCCACTTTTCTCTAAGGAGATTTTTTCCCAGATCAGTTGTGAGAGGGGCCATTTGGGTTTGCTTCCCAGAGGGACCCCATTCAGAGGTTTCCTCCCAAATTTGCCCTAAACTAGGACACCAGTCATCCATCTTGCATACATCTTGGGTCTATCTTGGGTATAGCCACGCTCAGGCTCTTGCACTGCCCAAGGTGTATCCTGCAAAGGCCTTTTAATAAATACCTACTTTATTCCTTTAACACTGTCTAGCCTTTGTTCCAGGTAGCCTCTCAAGGCATCAGTTCTTTGGTGACTCTGCTGGGGACAGCAAGGCATCTGGAAACTCCCTGGACCAGAGGAACACCCAGCTGTCCCCTGCACTCTCACCGGCACTCCCAGGGGGGCCCCAGCTGCGGTCCAGAAGGTATCAGAGCCCAAGAATCCTCAAATCTGGCACAGAGGCATGTGAGTAACTGAATAAGAGTGGTATCTTTTTTGTTTTAGCAGTTTTAGTACCTGAGTTAGGTGTTAAGTGATCTCTTATAGTTTTTTGGGGGGTGGAAAGACCCTAGTGGGTCTAGGCAGAGCTGCTTTTAAGTTCATTTGTCACTCTCCATCTTGTCTGCTAGTAGTAGGCGGGGACGGTCTCTGAGAAAGAAGTGAGTGTCCACAGGGGGCCAGAGGTGACATAGTGGGGTAGCTCGAGTGCTGCTGTTCCCAAGGTTGTGAGTTCTGATCCCATGTCTTACTTGTTCTTGCTTTCTTGCTCTCTCTCTCCTCAGTTATTTTGATTCCTATGGACTTTCTTACTCATAAGTGTTAAGACATGGGGTGTGTATTTTCCTGTGAGTTTAATAGCAATATTCTGAGAGACAGTCCTTTAGGGTTACTATTGAAAAATTGGAGAGAACTGACCAGCGGAGAGTCATTGCTTTTAAAATCCAGACTTATCAGACTCTCAGAAAAAGTGTGGCCAATTTATGAATTGAATAATGATGAGACGTGGCCTGAATTCAGTAGCTTAGATAAAAAATTAATATTAAGCTTGATATCTCGCATATGTGAAGCCGGGTATTTTGAAGAATTAGAATATGCTAGACTTTTTATGTTTTTATCATGTCAGGAAAGCCCATCGGCAACTAAAAAAGAACATATATTGCTTTTAAGGAAAAAAGAGAAGTAAAAAGGAACAGCCAATGTTCAACAGCGAGTGTAATAACAAGGAGGAGGTGGAATTAGCCTTGAGCACGATACCAGTCCCGGTTGTGCTTGCAGCAGGCCCAGGCCCGGCTCCAGGTGCGGCCCCTGCACACATGCTGGTTGGCCCGGCGGCGCTGGGGGGGCCACTCCGCCGCCACTGTCACAGCAATGATGGGGGGGAGGGGAGGGGGACGGGCATGGGGGGAGGGGATAGCAAGCGTGTGCAGCCAACGGCACCGCCCCCAGAGGTGGAGTCGGGAGGCAGAGCCTTCTACTGAGAAGGTGGAGAGGGGCCCTCCCATGGAGGGAGTGATGCCTCTTCCACTCTCAGGTCTGTGAGTTTCCATAGCAACATCAGGCACCGCAGAGCTGCATCAGGAGATGACGTCATCGAAGCGAACAGGCACCCAGCCTGGCTTCCTCGATGTTCTAAATCCTGCTTAGCGATTCCTAGAATTGGGATTGGTCAAAGCAGATCTACTACCACATCAAATTCAACAGTCAGGCAATTCTTGCTCAAGTAGCTCTTCCGAAGAGGAAGATGAGACTATAGCCACCCTGAGCAGGCAAAAAAAAGGAAAGCTAGTGAGAAGGGCCATCAATGAACACAGCCCAATAGCCAAAGGTACTAGGTCAGAAAAGGAAAAAGGAAAAGAACCAGTTCTGCAAGCCCCATTACGACAAGCAGTCAGCAACCAGGGGGCAACGTATGTAAAGGTTCAATACTCCCTCACTGAGTTAGAGCAGTGGAAAACTACTGTTGGGAAATATAAAGAGAATCGAGGTAAGGTGGCAAAATTAGTAGAAAGGGCAATTAATGCACAAAATCCTGACTGGACTGATTTGAACTCTATGTTAGACACATAACTTGATCCCACTGAGAGACAAATGGTTAATAAAGCAAGTAGAACATGGGTAGAGGCAAGTATAGCAAATGGGTTGATCCAAGGCACATTTACACAGATATTCCCATTAGAAAATCCTGGGTGGGATGCTATAGTTCCAGAACATATGGTGAGGTTAAAACAATATCAGTGTCTTGTGGTATATGGGTTGAAACATGGAGTCCCTAAAGCTATAAATTGGTCAAATCTTTATGAAGTAAAGCAAAATTATGATGAATCAACCAGAGATTTTTAAAATAGGTTAAGAGAAACTGTCATGAATTATTCAGATCTAGACCCTGAATCCTCTGATGGGAAAGCACGTCTAGTTCTTTTGTTTATGGGTCAAGCTACAAATTATATAAGAAGAAAGCTGCAAAAGGCAGAGGGAATTCAGGCTATAGATAAATTTCTAGAGGTGGCCTGGGAGCTATTTCGAGACAAGGGCCCAAATGAAAGAGTTAGACCCCAACCTACTAAGAAGGCAACTCAAGAAAAGTCATCCAAGAAAACATCCCCTATGGAGAAAGACCAGTGTGCCTATTGGAAGAATGACTGTCCAGCATTGAAAGAAAAATTCTCAGTTCCCCAACTTCCAGTAGTGCAAAGTTCAAGCTCCAAATGGTGGGGACCAAATATTGGGGTTCCCAATACCTCTGAGGGTCCAGCCCTTGCAGAGAAATGGCTTAAATCAATTAGTGAGATGGCATGATCAGATATGTCTTGAAAAATCAAAAAGATTTTAATAATGAAAGAAAATGCACAGTATAGGGACAGGTCCCATGCACTTGCTACAACACCCCAAAAATGTGCCGAGCTTCTTTGTTCTCTCTCTTTAGTACTCAATAGTTCAGGTGGGCTATTTGGCCCTTGGCCCAATGAAATCAGCAACAGGGTTTGAGCTACACTTTTCAAGCCCAATCAATGCCTCTATGTTGGCACTGAGTCAATTACTGACAGGACAGCAAAGATGTTTCTGGGTCCTTTACCTTATAAGAAATGTAAGGGGTGAGTCTTAAACCTTTCCCTATTTGGAAACACCTGCTGGGGGTGTGGGGTGCATGCCAACAACCGAAGGCTTCTCCCTAAGCAGAATCTGTCATCCTGATCTTTTTCAGCCTTCTGATGTTTGCATTTTTGTAGTAGAGTTTCTCACAGATTGTCATGTAAAAAAAGTGATATTTACATTCCTCTATGGAGGAGGAACAATTGATGGACTTCTAGTTTGACCAGTGGGTTCAGAGAGGTAGCAACCTCATCCTCCAGTCCCTGGTCATTGTCCAAAATCTATATAAATCAAAGTTGAGAAATAAACTCCCCTCTTTTTGCCCTGACGACTGACTGCGTGCGTGTCCTTCATTTCGTGTCCTCTAGCAACAGAACCTTTGGTTATAGCTAAGCTGGGGAAAGATGACATCAAATTTTTGGTAGATACTGAAGGAGAATATTCTGTGTTAAATACCTTAGAAGGGAAACTGAGTCAAGATACTGTACATGTTGTTTGGGTGACCAAGGTAACTGAAACACAGCCTTTTTTCCAACCTTTAAAATTTAAGCTGGGGAAGCACTGTGTAAGTCATCAATTCCTCTATATGTCTAACTCCCCTAAATCATTGCTGGAGAGGAATTTCCTAGAAAAACTGGAAGAAGAAATTAAATTTAAAAGGGAAAGGGTGTATGAGTTGTAATTCTTGAATCTAAATTTGTTGAAATTGCTGTGCTTTTTATACAGGAAAAAATTGATGAAATTCCCAGTGAAGTTGAAAATGCAGTCAACCCAATAGTGTGGGCCAGTGATATTCCAGGAAGATCCAAATGGACAGAACCAATGAGTATTATACTCAAACCAGGAGCCACACTGATAAGGGAAAAATACCCTCTGAAATTAGAGACCCATAAGGGATTGGCATCTGTAATTGAAAAATTCCTCCAACCTGGTTTATTAGTGCAATGTGAGCACACATTCAACACCCCAATTTTAGCTGTTAAGAAAGCAGATAGCAAGAGTTATTGACTAGTACAAGATTTAGGAGCAATTAACAAAATTACCAAGGACATACACCTACTGGTAGCCAATTCCTACGCCCTTTTGACCACACTGACAGATGAATTAGGTTGGTTTACTGTGGTAGACCTGAAGGATGCCTTTTTCTGCATTCTCGTGCACAAAACCAGCCAAGAGCTCTTTGCTTTTGAGTGGGAAAATCCCAAGAAAGGGAGTAAAAGTCATCTCACTTGGACAGTTTTACCCCAAAGTTACAAGAATAGCCCAACAATATTTGGAAACCAGCTAACAAAGGAATTAGAGGACTGGAGAAGACAGGAGCCAAAAGGAGTTATTTTTCAATATGTGAATAACATCCCGACTGCAGCCAGAACCAGAGATGACTGCATATGATTTACTGTAAGTTTATTAAACATCTTGAGACTGAGTGGGTACAAAGTTTCTAAAGCAAAGCACAGATTGCCAAAGAAGCAGTATTTACTTGGGGCTTGAGATCTTCCATGGACACCGACAACTCAGCAAAGAAAAGAAAAAAGAAAGAAGCCATCTGTCTGAGGCATTGATTTAGAAGAATTAAAGACTGTAGTCAAAATAGATAGTGCTGAGATAATGTAGCTAGGACTTCCCTTTTGCTAACAGAAGCCAGACTGAAGGAACTGATAAATCTTAGAAGGAACTAATAAATCAGGGAAGCTGTCAAACTAGGCTTTTTCATCCTGAATAATCAATAGACCCCATGAATACAATACAATCATAAATCAAACAATCCTGGAAAAAACAGAATTCAGCTGTCACGAACACTAAAGGTTAAAAAGTCAAGGGAGGAAGACCCATCTTACTTCATCATTTTGGGACCCCACCCTATAAAAAAAGACCACTGACCCATTTCAAAGAACAAACTACGCATGCTTGGTGGCTTTTTGGGCTAATTACCATACAAAGCGGGGAATGGGATGTACCAGAGTTATGAATATGCATTTGTAGTTTGTGTATTCAATACTCCTGTACATAAAAGACCCTGTGATGATCTGTAAATTGCACGTGTGTATTTGGGAGCTATCCCACACGCTGCCTGGCGTCGTAATAAACATACACTTTCTAACTTTGAACTGTTAGAGAGTCTTTGTCCGTCATAGTTGGATATTGGTATTAGATCAATATCCATAGTTTTTTAATAAATCATGTCGACTCCCAGAGCCTCATACTGTGAGAGAGATGCAAGCTTTCCTGGGAATAGTGGGTTGATGTCATTTGTGGATAGCAAATTATGGACTGCTGGTAAAACCACTGTATGGGGCACTAAAAGCAGCCGAAAAAGGAATTATCATATGGACTGAAAACACCAGAGCAGCATTTAAACAGCTGAAACACTCTCTCATGTCAGCCCCAGCACTGGGACTGCCAGACTTAACTAAACCTTTTGAACTTTTTACATATGAGAGACTGAATATGGCTTTGGATGTACTAATACGGCACCTCGGGAACCAATGGAGGGCTGTGGCCTACTTTTCCAAGCAGCTAGACAATGTTGCCCAAGGCTGGCCAGGATGCCTGAAGGCTGTGGCAGCCACTGTCTTCTGGATCCAGGAGGCCCGAGAACTCACCCTTGGACGACACATTGTAGTATATGCACCCCATGCCATAGCAGCTCTACTCGAAGAAAAGGGGAGACATTGGCTGTCTGGCAACCAGATGCTTATATATCAAGCACTGTTATTAGAACAAGATGATGTTACCCTGAAAACAACTGTTCTTAACCCTGCCACGTTTTTGTCCTCCACCTTAATTGACGATGAGCCTGAACATAACTGTTTATAGACAATTGAAGAAGTCTATTCCAGCTGACCTGACCTGAAAGACGTGCCTCTGGAAAATCCAGACTGGGAGCTCTTTACAGATGGGAGCAGCTTTATGAAAAATGGCAAAAGGATGACAGGCTATGCAGTAACCATGCAGGATAAGGTGATCGATGCAAAGGCCCTGCCAGCAGATGTGTCATCACAGAAAGTCGAAATGATTGCACTGACAAGAGCCCAAGACCTGAGGAAAGAAAAGAAGGTAAATATATGGACTGACTCTAAATATGTATTTAGTGTGGTCCACGCCCATGGAGACATCTGGAGAGAGAGAGGACTTCTGAACGCTCAAGGTAATCAAATCAAACATGCTAAACAAATACTTGTCCTCTTAGAGAGCATTAAAAAACCTGTAGAAGTAGCTATCATGCATTGTAGAGGTCACCAAAAGGGGAAAACCACTCCAGAATTGGGAAATCGCTTTGCTGATAAAGCAGCAAGAGGAATTGCAGATAAAGGTATTCTCGCAGTAATTCCACAAAAAGAGATTGATTTGTCGGGGTTTGCCCCAAAATATGACCAAGCAGACCACAAACTAATCAAGTTTCTTAAAGCTGAGATCACAGAAAGTGGGTGGGCTGTTACACCAGCAAATCAGGTTGTAGTCCCACCCCTGATCCTTTGAGAGCTAGCTCAAAGAGAACATGAAAACACACATTTCTGGATAGAAAATCTTCTGAAACATCTAAAAAAGGTAGTAATAGGAAAGGGAATGACTGATATTGTACAATCAGTAGAGAGCAAATGTGAAATCTGCTGTAAAAACAACCCCGACACAAGGAAAAGAGTTGTATTAGGAGTAACAAGAGCAGGGGATCTTCCTGGAGATTACTGGCAAATAGATTTTTCGGAGTTTCCACACATCGAGGGATACCGGTACATACTGTTATTAGTTGACATCTTCAGTGGATGGCCAGAAGCTTACCCCTGTCACACTAACACAGCCTAGGAAGTGGTAAAAGTTTTGCTCAATCATATAATTCCAAGGTTTGGGGTTCCCTTGGGGCTGTCATCAGATAGGGTACCACACTTTGTTGCAACAGTGGTTAAAGAAGTTAGCCAGATTTTGGGAATTACTTGGGATCTGCATACACCGTATAGACCCCAAGTGAGTGGTAAAGCTGAGCGTATGAATGGGACTCTCAAAACACAAATTAGTAAAATTTGCCAGAAACATCCATGACATGGGTTCAGGCCTTGCCTATAGCTTTACTGAGAATCCACATACAACCAAGGTGGAGGGTTAACATCAGTCCCTTTGAAATACTGTATGGCAGACCATATCAGATCCCACATGTTCCAGGTGGACTTCACATGAAGGGGAAACTTGATTTACAGAGATATCTAATGGCTTTAGGTTCCACTTTGCAGAAGCTCCAGACTTATATTGCACTGTCCAGATGTAGTGGTGTGTTTTTGGTCTTATCAGTTTTATGTATGTATTTGTTCCTTGTTTTATATTGTTTTTTGTAAGTTGTAATGGCTTGCCCCATGTCACCCATGTTCAACCCTTCTTGGTTTTACCCCAACCCCAGTTATATGTCAATCATAAGTTATACAGCCCCTGGGTCTTGTCTGTCACTTTGGGGGCTCTCCCAAAAGTCTGGAAAGTTCCAGTGAGGGCCCCAAGTGATTGGACAAGAGTTCGGCTGTCTCCCCACCCGAGTTATTGATTTGTTATAATATGTGACATTTACCTGCAGAGCCATACCCACATGATCCCTGATTTGTCCTCAGTTAAACCCATCCCTGAGTTCCTCCTCCCAATAAAAGATGTTACTTGGGAGGGTCTCCCGCCCTTTTTCCTGCTGCTTCTGCCAAGGGGTCACTTCTGCTGAGGGATGTCTGCTGAAGCAGATACCCTGAACTGAGGCTATCCCCACTGGGGGATGAATAAAGCCAGTAATTAACCCTGAGCAGACTCCCTCTTTCTTTCCTGCTGTCGTCGCTTGACTCCTTTGGGCAAACAAGAACCCAGGGGATCAGTGAGGTTCATCCAGCTACCAAGCCATACCCTTTACTGTCAAGGTGTCACGGCTAGCCGAGTCAGAGAGACAAGACACCTCTACATCCAGACCCATAGTGTTGCGGTCTGGTCCAGTGGAGAAGGTGTCTTCCTTGCTAGAAGCATCTTTAAAAAGATACCTAGATTGATGGAGGCACAGGCACTCTCAGGCGCAGAGTGATCAGCTCTTTTGTGAGGCTGCCTGAGCAGCAGAGCCACGTTTGCCACCCCGGGTGATGCAGGGTTAAAAGCAGTAAGATGGGGTCTTTCTGACCTCCAGGAGAGCTTCCTTATTCCATGAGATCTGAAGGGGAAAGAGCCGGCTAGCACCAGGGGAGAGGGACTATATAGGGTAACCAGGGGCGGGGTTTCATAACTTGGCCAGTGGGGAAGGGAATCGGGAAAGTGACCAATCAGGGAAAGGATCCAAAACTGACCAACCAGGGAAGGGTAAAACCAGGAACAAGGGAAATAACCAATATGGTATAAAACATTAACATAGAACTGCAAAGGCTCATGGGTTGAAGCACTTTTGCTCACCCTGAGCTACAAAGAAATCTCACAAAGGGACTTCCCAAAGGGGAATCTCTGTGAACTGAGGCATCCTGGGGGCTGCACACCCTCCAAGGGAGTGAATTGTCCTCTGTGGATGGTCCAGGGACAATCACACCATAGGACTGGACACACCTGTACATCCCTTCCAACCTGGAGACTGGGTCTATGTTAAGTGGTGGGACAATGATCCTCTACAAGCCAGGTGGGGAGGACCATGACAAGTTCTGCTGACCACCCTCAGCACAATCATAGTTGCTGGCAAAGGGCCCTGGATTCACTACTCAGAGTTATGAAAGCTTCTCCTGAAACAACTGTATAAACAGATTGATGCAGACAAAAACATGCTTTAAATGACTCCTCTTCTGTGCCTAACTGTTCACAATAATCATTCTTCTTTGCATGATACCCAACTGTACAAGATATTACTACTGTTAGATGTTTGTTACTGTTTATTATGTATTTATCTATTATTAGATATTTATCTAATGTTAGTTCTTTACTATTGTTAGATACTTATCTGTTATTGAATACCTGTTAGAGTCCAGGGCATCCCTCTGGGCGCCCTGGGAAGTCACAGACCTTGGTAGAGAGGCCTGGGACCCAAAAAAGAGGGTCTGGGGTCTGTGCAGGGGGGTTTGCCTGGCACAGAGCCCAGGAAGACACAATCTTTGATTTTGGTCCATGTGAAAATCATCTAACACAGAGAAGAATTGCAAGTCACAAATGTGTGACAGAGAGTAGTGTAGTTTATCACTGTGCAGAAGATTTTGTAGTTTTAGATTTTTAGAATGTAGATGCAAAGGGACAAGATGGAGATTTTAGGGCGGTGCCCTGGGTTCTTCTTCTTCTCCCTTGGCATCCATCTTCTGCAGTGACATGGGCACAAAGTAGTTTCAGTGGATTGGATCAAAGTCGAAATGACCCTGTTAGCATAGGTGATAGACATTGGCACAGAATTGTAAACAATGGGTACGTAGTTATCTGTATAAGAGGTAGCGACCTCCCATCACAGGGGGAGTCGCCTTGTGTCCGAGCTGCAGTGGACATCATGGCCGAACACAGGGGAAGGGGAGTCACCTCGTGTCCAGGCTGCTGAGAACACCATGGCCGGACAGAGAGAATTGTAAGATAAGAACTAATAAACAACGCGAGAAACCAGAAAAGCAAGACCTTGAGACTCCTCATCATTCTCTCGCGCCGAACACTGAGCACCGAGCTCAGCACAGAACACAGAGACACAGAGTCAGACAGCAGACCCTAAATCCTTCAGAGGTCAAGAAGGAAAATCACTCCCTTCGTGCCCACACGAACCACCAGCCAGCTTTGGAATCTCGGGTGAGGAAACAACCAGATTAAACCCCGAGAAATACCTATTATTATTATTAGATAATTAGAATAGAGACTTGATAAGGAAAAGGCCTTGTCAAGGCTCTAAAGGGGGGAAATGATGCCTTAAGTTTTAGCTTTCATATTTTCAGATTCTATGCTGCCTTGGGATGTGGTTCTGAGCCTCATATTAAGTGCTAGTAAGCTCTCTTCACAGAGTAGGTAGACAAAACAAATCCTTTTCCTGCTGAAGACCAAGGACAATGAGTAAAAGTTTCAGGCCCAAAAGCATAAACAACAGTGGACTGAAGAGAGAAAATAAGGACAGGACTTCATAATCTGAAGCTGTAATTGGAAAATTAAACCCCAATATGCAAATGGACAAAACCTTATAAAAGTGCAAGACCTCGTGACCAGTGGTTCATTTTGTGACCATTTTAAGTCCACCTTGGGTGTAGCCCTGATCAGGCTCTTGTGCTGCCCAAGGTGTACCCTAAAGGCCTTTCAATAAATATCTACTTTTTTCTCAAGCTCTGTTCAGTCTCTGTTACAGGTCAGCCTTCCCAAGGTATTTTCCTTTTGTGGAAGCTGTCTACTAAATGAGTAAACTACATATTAAATACAATATTCTCAACCAAAAAGACAGTACAAGGGCCACAAAACAGCAGTTATGCAAACACGACTGACTTGAGAACTTAATTTTCATGTGCTCAATGGGAGAAAGCTAATCTTAAATCAGCTTTTTATCTTATAAAATTTTAATTTAGAATTTTAAACAACAAACAGTTAATTATTGTCAACATGCTATACCTCAAATCACAAGTACTGTTTAACCACTAGTGTCCCAGTCTAAGTAAGCTTGAAATGCCCCTTTTGCCCACATTGAAAACAGTTTTTGAAGATCTGCACAGCTGCTGAAACTTGCGTTGCAAGCTGCTCCACCTGGTATTGTGTTGTCCCGATCTCGCTCCAATTCACAAACACAATACACATGCTTCACCAGCAAACAAACACACTGTACTGAAAAATAGAAGTACTCTGTCTCCAGCTCCCACTGCTGCTTTAAAAAATTCTCTTGTTCCTTTTTCAGGTTTTGTTGCGTTAGTTGGTTACTGCAAGCCTCTCTTACGTACTTTCTGTGCAGCCCTGACTCCATCTCTTGGAGCTACACGTTGTTTTTGTTCTAGCGCTTGTGCAGCAGCAACTCAGCAAACCTCCCATGGCACTTCTTGGGGGCCACGCCACTGTCACAGCGCCAGCCACTGCTGCAGCCATGCTGTTCACCTCTTCTGGTTTTGCCGCTCCTGTCGCGCCGCTTCTGTGTCCTGCCATGTGCACTGGCATTCAGGGGGAACTCGGCACCACTCCAGGACCCCGCCAGACTGTGGCCATTCCTTGGTGAGGGGACACAGAGCTCACTCCACTACGCCTGCAGGGAGTGGTCTGAGCAAAATTGTGGCTGGTCATCTCTAAACTTGCCCAACTGTCACATCATCATGACAAACAAAAGCAACAGACAGCTGCAAGCCCTCAACTTAGAGCTCAGAGGGACCATAGCCCCTTTCCATCTTCACCAGCAATGCCACCTGTTTCTTCAGTGTCAATGCAAGCTTTTACAACAAATCCCATTGATGAACACCGAGCTGCTGTTGCCAAGGCAGCAATCATGGATGGAGATTGGGATGCCGCAAATGCCCTCTCCTGTCCTGTTTTCATTGCCAACAGCCAGGCGAAATGGGAACCATACGATTGGAAAATATTACAGAAAGCCAAAGAGACTGTCACAACATACGGGCTCAGATCAGAGGCAGCAAGAAACATCATTCAGTACGTCTATACCGCTGACCTCCTTTGCCCAGCTGACTGTATCAGCATTGCATCATTGCTTCTCACACCATCGCAGCTTCTCATTTTTGAGCGAAAATAGAAGCGCCTGGCTGCAGAGGAAGCCAGCAAGCATCGACAAGTGGGTGATCCGTTTTATGCAATCCAGCCCAACATGTTAACTGGGTATGGAGCGTATGCTTCCTCTGCTGTGCAGCTCACCTATCCTGTCGAAATGCATCAATTGGCTCAATCGCTAGCTCTCAGAGCCATGCTGCTTGTCCCAGATAAGAAAAAGTCATCACCTTACTCTACAATAAAACAAGGAGCCACTGAACCTTATGGACAATTTATAGACAGATTGGCAGCTGCTTTAAAAGATGCAACAGATTTAACATCAGATGGGCAAGATCATCCATTTCGTTCTTTAGCTTTTGAAAATGCCAATTCACGCACCAGAAACATTCTAGCCACACTTCCTCAAGGAAGCCCTGTCGACGAAATGTTATTGAGAGCAACTCAAGCAGAACAAAATAATCAGAATGCGGCATTCATGGCAACCATGCACAATGCAATCAAACACCAAGGACACATCATTGCTGCTGCTTTGACAAACAGCAAATCTAAGAACAAGTCTTCATGTCGCAACCAGTCAACCAACATAACTTTTTATCGATGTGACTACAGAGGCCATGTTAGACAGTTATGTCAAAAGCCTGTGTGGTGCCAAAAATGCAACATTGACAATCATGCCACTGAGGTTTGCTGAAGATCGGGAAACTTCAAACGCAGCGCGTTGCGGCACCGCGCGAAGACACAAATCGATGCCCTGACCCAGAAGATCCCAGCAATGGATTTTTAGTTAACAACAAACCTGCCACTTGGGGGAGTCTTGGTATGGATGTGGAAACAACTGCAGAAGTCACTCTACAAGACAAAGAAGTTACAATGATTCCCACCAATGTATGTGGCCCAACGTACAGTGTCACGTCTCTCATTGGAGGTTTGCTCCTTGGCAGATCCTCCACGAGCAAATGAGGTGTGATTGTAATCCCAGGACTCATTGATGCAGATTTTACCGGACAAGTTCAAATTTTAGCTTATGCCCTGCAACCACCAGTGACAATTCCCAAGGGCAGCAGAATTGCTCAAATTGTAGCTCTTGAAAGTTTTTTACCGCATCGCCAATGTCCAAGAGAGCCAGAGGAAAAACAAAGAATGGATGGAGGCTTTGGCTCCACCGGCCATGATGTCTTCTTTACCTTGGACTTGAAAAATCACCCAATCAGAACCGTGCGATTGCAGCGTGGTTCTCATCAAATTAAGCTAAAACAACTTCTAGACACATAATCAGATATTTCTATAATAAATCAATTGTATTGGCCTCCTGATTGGCCTTTGCAGGCTCCGAGCAACCACATCATTGGAGTGGGTGGAATGAGAATTTCTGCAATCAGTGCAGATCCCATTCGTATCATTTTCAAGAACAGTCGAGTTGTTGTAGCATGACTGTATGTCATGCCTTTGCCTGTAGAGCTTCCAGGACTGTTGGGCAGAGATGTGTTGTCCCAGCTTGGCTTGGTTTTAACCACGGATCAGCATTTTTCCTAATGGCCACTGCAGAGCAGCCACCCATTCTGAAGATCACCTGGTTGACTGACAATCCTGTATGGGTCAAGCAGTGGCCCATGACTGAAACAAGGCTGCAAATTGCAGAACAGCTCATTCAAGAACAACTTGATGCTGGACACATTTGGCCATCTGTTAGCCCATGGAACACTCCAATTTTTGTCATCCTGAAAAAATCAGGTAAATGGAGACTGTTGCATGACCTGAGAAAAGTCAATGAACAGATGCAAGCCATGGGTGCCTTGCAACCTGGCCTGCCAACACCAACCATGATACTGCAAGAGTGGAGCACCATTGTCATTGATTTAAAGGACTGTTTCTTTACCATTCCACTCCACCCACAAGACACTCAATGTTTTGCTTATACAGTGCCATCAATTAATAGAGCTGCTCCAACAAAAAGATATGAAGTGGGTTGTTTTACCACAAGGCATGCAAAATTCTCCATGTATGTGTCAATTGTTTGTTGACTGGGTCTTGCAACCAATATGTCAACACTTCTCTGACATCTTGATCTATCATTACATGGACGACATTCTCATTGCCACAAAGCGACCATTGCTGAAGACAAAAATAGACTGGCTGATTTCGCAATTAGAGCATCAGGGATTGACAGTTGCGCCAGAAAAATACAGCAATCAGCCCCTTGGAAATACTTAGGTTGGCTGATCACAGATGTGCAGATTCGTCCCCAGAAAATTACCTTACATGACAACATCACCACTTTGCATGATGCTCAGAAACTTTTTGGAGACCTGAAATGGGTTTGAACCATTGTAGGCATTACTAATGATGACCTGCTACCATTCCTGCCATGGCTTCGTGGCAGTGATGCCAACAGTTCACGAGTTTGTACCCCCGAACAACAAAAAGCTTTAATGCAAGTGTCTGAGAAATTTCAGTGTGGATGGAGTGCCCATCGTGTGGAACTTCTTCCATTGTCACTTTTTCTTTCCAACACTGAAGCTTGCCCACTTGCCACTGTCTTTCAATGGCAAAAGAAAAAGGGAGAGAACCGATGTGACCAAAAATTTGATTCTGCAGCAATTGTAATTGAGTGGGTGTTTCTGCCCGTGCAGCCAAAGTGTCGTGTCATGAGTAGAACAGACGCTTTTGCAGCATTGATAAGGAAAGGCAGAGACAGAATTGTAGAAATAGACGGGAAAGAACCAGCAGACATCAGCATCCCCATGAAAGATGAAGACTTGGAATGGCTGTTGAGGCACTCAGTTGCATTGCAAGAAGCGTTGTTGGGTTTTGCAGGTGTGGTTCACAACAAGCAGCCAAAAGGTCCAATGTGGCATCTGATCATGCGTCACCGATGGTTGGAGAGGCCTTTGTGTTTGCTGAAACCAGTGGAAGGCAAGACAGTGTTTACAGATGCTGGTTGAAAAACAAAAAAGGCTGCGTATGTTTGGCAGCAACAAGGAGAATGGCTGCAACATGTAATTAAGGGTGAAGCAGGAGATACACTTCAGACCCTTGAGTTGAAAGCCGTGTGTTGGACTTTGCAGACTTGGAACAAGGAACCACTCAATGTCGTGTCAGATTCTTTGTACGTGATTGGAGTTGCGCAGAGAATCGAAGATGCACTCCTCAGGCAAACCCAGAATCAACATCTTGGAGAACTGTTTTTGCAACTGAGAAGTGTGCTGAAACAACGTCATCATGTCTTCTGTGTCATGCACATCCGAAGTCATCAGTGCAACAGAGGTTTGGAAGAAGGCAACGCACGAGCTGATGCTGCAGTCAGCTGTGTTGTCCATGTTCCCCCTCAAAACAAGTTTGAAAAGGCTCGCAACAGTCATGAGGCATTCCATCAAAATGCACGAGCCTTGTACCGACAATTTCAGATTCCTTTGAGTGATGCACAAGAAATTGTGCGTGCCTGCCCTCAATGCAGTCATCATGGGCCCGGACTGGGGCTAGGCACAAACCCAAAGGGACTGAAATCTTTAGAACTGTGGCAAATGGATGTAACTCATGTTCCAGAGTTTGGAAGATTGAAATACGTCCATGTCACTGTTGATACCTATTCTAAATTCATTTGGGTGACAGCACAGCCAGGGGAAAAAGCTTTGCACGTAGAGAGACATCTGTCTGTTTTGCAGTCATGGGTGTGCCTGTGGAAATCAAAACCGACAATGGTCCAGCCTACGTCGGTCAGCGAGTTGCCAGATTTATGCAGAAACAGGGGGTTAAACATACCACAGGGATCCCTCATTCTCCCACAGGTCAAGCTATTGTAGAAAGAGCAAACCACACCCTGAAAGAATAGCTTGCAAAACAAAAACAGACCGATGACATTGATGTAGTTAGTAGATTGTCAAAAGTATTATTTACCTTATATTATTTATGTCTAGCAGAAGGTCGAGAAGAACCTGCAGTCGTGATACATCATCACGCAGTAAAAGAGGGAAGGCCGCAGGCAATTCCAGGACTTTATGTTTATTATAAAAACATGCAAACAGGTGAATGGCAAGGACCGAGTCAAGTGTTGTTTAATGGTCGAGGATACATGTGTGTGTCCACAGACGCTGGTCCTGTCTGGGTGCTGAGTCGATTTACCCGTGCGTGTCCTCCGGCAAGAATACCATCAGACAGTGAAAATGATCCGGACGACAACGACCTACCTGGAACGCCTTCTGACGATCCTGAGCCTGATCAGAATTAATTTTATAGTGTGTGAAATAAGTAGTTTGTATAGTTATATTTATAGAAGTTAAGTTATAATAAGTTATGATAAGTTATAAGTATTTTTAACAGAACACTGGAGAAAAAGACCAAAAGTACCAGCAAAACGCTGTGGATTGAACTACTTATTCTCCACATTGTCCTGACAGGAGGTGTGTTTAGAGTGCTCAACATTGATAAAAGGGAAAACATGTGGGTCACATGGGCCAATCGAACTGGACAGGATTCATTCTGTCTGTCTTTAGCGACACCGTCCAGTCCTTTTCGCACCTGTTTAATTGGAGTTCCATTGCTTTCGATGACAGAGTTCAAAAACTGGACTCAGGCCAAAATATATTCTAATTTGACAGAAGCTTGGAACGCATGGTGCCATCAGCCCGTTGGGTCCACTTGCACCCATTCCGAAACTTGGTGTGCAATTCATAAAATCCCAAGAAATTATTTAGGAGCAAAAGTTGTTGCAATTGTGCAAGATCTTAAAATAATAAGTACTGAGCCACAGGAATTTGATCTTCTTGGTTCTGCACCAGGTAATTATTGTTTGACATTTGGTCATGTACAACAATCCAAAATTGGCAACACTTAGTTGTTTCCTAAATCCCCATTGTATTATAACAATTCAGAGAACTGGAACAATTGGACACAGCTTGTAGCACTACCACAAGATGCTGCAAGAAAATTGCCACCTGGAGTTTTCCTCATCTGTGGGGATCGAGCCTGGTCTGCAGTACCCCAGAGAGCTGAAGGGGGCCCATGTTACTTTGTGAAATTGACCCTATTTGCTCCTTCCATTCATCAAATTACAAATTTTTCACAAATACCCTGATGATCTAAACGTAATGTTCTTGAGTTAGATTCCAACTGTAAATCTTCAGTATCGTTGTGGGGACCCCCGACTGTAATAGTAGCATCAATTTTTGCCCCAGGAGTTGCATCATCACAAGCTCTGACCCAGTTACAAACCTTAGCTTGTTGGACATCAAAACAAATTAACATAACATCTAATATGTTGAGTGAACTTGCTGCAGATGTTACAACCGTCCACCATGCAGTGCTTCAGAACAGAGCTGCCATCGACTTCCTTCTTCTTGCTCAAGAGCATGGGTGCAAGGAATTTGAAGGCATGTGCTGCATGAATTTGTCAGATCACTCTCATTCAATTTATGAACAGCTTAGACAGCTAAGAAGTAACATGGGAAAGATTGATCCAACCAGCAAAACCAAATGAATTGATCCGCTTATCAAAAGGAGTATCAACAACTACAAAGACTTGATCCATTTTGGAATCTTTCTTTTTATTGTTATTATAGTTATATTAATGGTTGTGCCCTGTGTGTTAAAATGTATGTGAAATGCAATTAGTCGCGCCTTTGACTCAGTCTGGGTAGTTCAAAAAGAAAAAGGGGGATTTGTTATGGATTTCCTCAGGAAAGGAGGACATGATTTATATTTGGATCTTGAACTATCCTATCTGAGGCCTGACCTGAGGCCTTGTTGAGGTCTTGAAGCCTGTGACGCAGGAAAAATTACTTGGTAAAGTTGTGGTGCAATTAGAATTAGATATTAAGGTGTCTGGGAAAAATAATGGGATTTTGAAAGTCACTGAATAGAGTTGTTAATAGGCACGTGTTAGCCACCTTAAAAGTAAACCAAATATTGTGTGTTTGCATTCTTTCCTCTGCTGTGTGCCAATGAAAAAGCTATTGAATCTGTAAACTATGTAGAAATGTATATAAGCCGCCATTCTGCACGAAATAAAGGAAGAACGTAGTGGTAACCATACTGATCGGACCAGCGTTGCTTTGTCCAATCCTCTCCTATATTAAGGGCATCCCTGGATTCACTTAACATACACACAATATTCATCCCTTAATTGCAAGAGCCAGTCATCACATTACCCATTTATTACATCCCCACTGCCTCTTTCACCTCTCAGTATCTGGCTTTATCTACCAGCAGACCCACATTTTTTCTGTCAAGACACCTCCTTCTCATTCTTTTCAAGGTCGGCACTCTTAAATTACTTACCTCCCCTTACTTTCAATCAATCCCCCTCCACCAATAAGGAATGAATAGGAGTAGATATAAGTGAAAAAACAACAGTTTGCTAACAAGCAAAACAGCAACAGGTAAAAAATAACAGTGAATAATCAGCAGATACAAAATTGCTAAATTTCATTAACTCCATGGGAACAAAGAGACACCCAAAATGATGGGCTACCATCCCCTTCAATCATAGCAGCCCCCACTGCCAGTTGCATGTAGGGAAACAAAGGGAAAAATAGCATCAGACCCTTTCCAAGACAGCGCCCACCACAGATGAGGGCGCGGTCTGGAAAGCAAAAGGACAAGATGTTTGCAAACCCTCCCAGGAAGATGGCACCATCCAGGTGGCCACAAGGTTCAGGGAACATAAGGAACAAGATGGCACCAGCCAAATGACCACATACTCTGGGAGACAAAGGGACAAGATGTCAGCAAACACTCCAGGGAAGGTAGGAGCTTATGGAGCAGTTCTAGTGACAGATGAGAAGTGCCAGTGTGTGAGGTCAGTTCCACCAGCAGCCATCTCCTCCTGAAGCCTGCTGTACTCTGCCAGTGTTGGTGCTGATGTCCTCTGCGCTGTGGGTGTGTTGAGGGAAGAACTGGTCTGTCAGTGCTGATGCAGGGTGACCCAGCCCCAGGGGACAGGCTCAATCTTTGCTGCTGATAGAGTTTGCAGAGTTCTCTCTGAAAACAGTTTCTAATTGCAAAATGAAGTTTTTCCAAGTTGCTACAGTTGCAAGCCCAAAAACCAATCTGTTGTGGAGCCTCTGCCATTGGCAAATGCTGACAGATGAAAAGAAAGTGAGCTGCCTGGGAGAACTGACTTTAAAGGTGCCCACAGCACACACATCCCACCCCTCCAGTTCTGTTTTCTGGCTGCAGGGTCTTAAAGAGACAATAACAATTTTTGAACACAGATAGACATGGAATGCAATACCATTTTGGGTTACCCAAGACATTACCCACCCCTTATTTGATAGAATTTGCTTAACGTCAAAATTACTACCTTTAAACTGTAAACACAGATATATATACGTATATACGTATATACGTATATACGTATATACGTATAACTATAGACAAATACAATTATTAATTCAGTAGCTATCAGTGATTGAAGGAGAGACAGGAAGACTGACCATGATCAGAATCTGATTTTCCATGCAGTGGAATATCAAAAAAGCAATCCTTTAAATCAATCACTATTAGATGCCAGTTTCTAGGGATCATGGAAGGAGAAGGGAGCCCCAGTTGTAGGGGTCCCATTCCCTCAATTGCCTCATTTATTTTTCTCAAATCATGTAATAGCCTCCACTCCCCAGACTGCTTTCTAATTACGAAAACAGGTGAATTCCAAGGACTATTAGATGGCATTATATGCCCCTTTTTCAGCTGCTCCTGTACCAATTCCTGTAAAACACACAGTTTTTCTAATGACATGGGCCATTGGTCCACCCAAATTGGATCAGAAATTTTCCAAGTCAATTTGGGGGTGTAGTGCGTACCAATGACCCTTATACAAAATTTGACTGTATGAAAATCCCCCACTGAGATAAAACATCTCTCCTCCACAAGATCAGCGGTGCTGAGACCACAAATGGCCTAACAGAAGCAATTCTTCCCTCAGGCCCTGTAATTTGCACTAGATGCTGGCTCTGATAACTCTGACTGTTCCCACCCACCCCTGAAAGGACCTGGGGGACAGGCATCAAAGGCCAGTCCTTAGGCCATTGACTCCGAGAGATAAGACTAATGTCTGCCCCGGTGTCAATAAGTCCGGTTAAAATTAACTCCTTGCCTTTCAGAGACACTTTACATTGGCATGTGGGACGCTGAGAAGTGATACGTTGTGTCCAGAAAATCTGTGGTAGGTAGGCCAGTGGAACCAAACCTGCCCCTCCTCCGTGCAGCTATCGGGAGTGCCAACAAAGGGCCTGCTGGGAAAAGTATAAGCTGAGCAATTTTGCTGCCTGCGGGGACCATGCAGGGGGGGTGTGGGGTCCAAGCCATAATTTTTATTTCCTCAACTGTATCAGAGTCAATGACTCCTGGCAAAACAAACAGTCCCATCACTGAGGTAGAAGATCTACCTAAAAGCAAAGCATGGTAACCCTGTAGTAAAGGACCACAAATTCCTATGGGGAGACAAAACACTGAGGAATTTACTGTGTTACTGGTTGATATGTCCAACTCAGCGCTTCCTGGAGTGGCTGTACATAATTCTGCGACGGAGGAGGCAGGGCCGGCTGGAAGCTGGAAGTTGGTTCTGGCAGCTGTGGCTGGGAAGGCTGTGGAGCTTGTGTTTTCACGCATCGCCATCCCGCGCTGCAAGACGAGTTTTCCTGCAAAGGCTGGCCATTTTTTGTGAAATTTAGGACAGGAATTAGCAAAGTGAGGACCCTTCTGGCAGCAAGGGCATAAACTCGGTGTTTTTGCTTTTTGCACCTTTCGGCAGTTTTTTTTATGTGGCCAGGCTCCCCGCAGCCAAAACAAACAGACTGCTTCCCAGGCAGTATTTTCAAAGCAGCAAAAGCTTCAGCAATCCCTTGTCCCACGGCTTGGGAGGTTACAGCTGTAGTATGCTGCAATGTCCCCAGGCGATTACAAGCCTCAATCACCTGAAGCAGTGTGGGCTCAGGTTCTGGGGGGAGGGTTTTCAAAAGGCGTTTGCAATCCTCATTAGCATTTTCAACAGCAAGTTTTAGCAGTACAACTTCCCTGGCTTGATCATTATCAATTTGTCTTTTCAGAGTTTGTTTCAGTCTGTCCACAAACTGCATATAGGGTTCTTGTGGAGCTTGCTTAATATTTATGAAGGTTTGTTGCGGGGTTTTTGCATCAGGCACTTTGAGAAATGCATATCTAGCTGCCTCAGTGACTCCCTCCAGGGCTTCCCTCGATAAAGCAGCTTGGGCATTTGGGTCAGTGTGGACACCTTCGCCGGCTAATTGGTTGATAGTTAAGGCAGCCAAGGCTTGGGCTGCATGCCCTGCATATGTTAAAATTAAGTTTTCCAGTCTTTTTTTCCACTGTGCCATGAATATTGCATATTGTGTTGGGGTGAGCAAAAGGTTTGCCAAGAATTTAACGTCATGAGGAGTCATCAGGTGAGTAGTGAAGATTGCTCTTAGTAAATTGCTGAAGTAAGGGGACCCCAGACCATAGTCTGTAGCAGTTCGGCGCAGTTCCTTAATTTCTGAGTGGCCTAAGGGCTGCCATCGCGGATTCCCCCCCCCTCGGGCCGAGTTGCACGGGGGCTACAAAGATTTCTGCTGCAGTTTCAAAGTCTCTGTCCTTAAGGGCTTTCTTTTTTATCTGTAGCCAATTGTTATGCGTTTTTGGAGGGAATGGGTCCGGATCTTTTTCAGGGCCGGGGTCGAAAGACTCTCCGTCGCTACTAGAGTCACTGTCCACATATTCAATTAATGTTTGGCGGCTCCGGGGTTGCCAGTGGGATAGCGGCAAGGCTACAGGTGGCGTCTGTGTTCTGTCCCTGGCTTTCGTCGGGGAGGGGGGGCAGACGGGAGAGGGAGAGTGGGACCTGGGCCAATCGGGTTTTAACACGGCTGCAGGGACCGTCTCCGCAGTTGCCTCACAGGTTACCTCGCCTCCTCTCTCTTTTTTAATCACTTCCATGACCACCCTCCAAGCAGGGAGCAGGCGAAGCTCTGGCTTGTGGCCAGGCAGCGTAGCCAGGTCGTAGAGTTTTACACCGACCTTGTCCCAGTAGCAGAGAGTAAAAATAGAAGAAGGGGTGGTGTCAGGAAATATATGTGACACCCATCGTAGAAGTGACTTAAGGTCCCTCTTAGGGATGGGAGATCCATGCTTGCTCAGAAGGCGTAGAATGGTTTCATAGACGTCTCTCTCGGTGGACATTCCCTGTCCCATATTTTAGTTCCCCTGGCTCACCTGTCACGTCGCAGCGTACAGGGATTGTGGGCCCAAATGCGGTTCTTTCACCATCACGATCAGTTCAGGGGGCGTTGCCGATTGCCGTCCTTCTCCTCTCACACGGAGCATCAATTATCGGCAATTGAAAGAGAGACAGGAAGACTGACCATAATCAGAATCCGATTTTACTCAGGTTTTCCAAGAACTTATATACCATTTCAGTAAGGTTAATAATTTCTACTACAATAATTAGGTTAAAAGATCATAGAAACAGCTCATACATTTTTCAACATCTTCATGGTAGGGGGTTGATTGATTCTTCTTCTCTAAGCAGGTTTCTAATCCCATCTTCTCATGAGCTCAAAGTTCTGTTTGTCCTTGCCAGGGCATCCTAGTCACCAGACTAGATATGCTAATTAAGTCTGTCTCACTCTTGTGAATCCCCACAAGTAGCCACTGACCATGCCAAGAATATGAATTGAGTTCATTGGGTCCATGATAGATATAACTGGAGAAATTCATTCTCATTGTCCATAGTAGTTATGACATGCAGTGGCAGTGACATTCAGCAACCAGTGTTCCATATGCAATTCAACATTACAGGCTGTTTCACCCAAAGTCAAATCTCCCTGAGGTACACAATGTTTCCCCATCCCTCTGCATTTCCCACCAAGTGTCACCATGTCCTTAAGCAAAAAAAATCCCATGATGGGTTTACCTTTGCTTGAGGAGGGGTTAATCCAAACTGTTTTTCCTAATATACCTCTCATATGCACCAAAGGGACTTTATCTCCATCTGTTGTACACAGGGGTCCTTTTTGGGCAGGGCCAGCTCAGTTAGTGGAACCTCTGGTGTTAATTAACCACGCAGCCTTTACTAAATGCAGATCCAACTGCATGAAGGTCCTGCCACGCATTGCCTTCAGAGTTGTTTTTAACAGTCCATTGCACCATTTGACTTTCCCAGCAGCTGATGCACGATAGGGAATATGTTACACTCACCAAATACTGTGTTCTCTAGCCCAGATGTTTATGACTATTTATCGCCACCTGCCTCTGCCTCTGGCTAGCTCTTCTGAGGGCAGCAACCTTCCTTAGCGAGTTGCCTTGAGTAAGGCAGCCTCAGTCCAGGTAGCGCAGGGCGCCTCGGCAGATTTCAGCTCTTTTGTGAAGTCCAAGACTATCAGTCCGGACAAGGCTCTAGCTGTTGGAGGCTGATCTTCCTGAGGGGGTGATCCCAAGCAGCGCAGAAGGAAACACAGGAGCCAGGGATGGTCTTTGGGAGGCTTCTTTACTTCATCTCCGCCGACGAACCAAAGACCCCGAAGGGCTCGGCTGTCAGGGTTTTATGCACCTACCAAAGGGGGTGGGGTTTTACCAACAGCCAATGGGGTTAGAAACTGAGGAAATGGACCAATCAGGGAGAACATTAATAAACAAATTAGGGGATCGAAACTTGGACCAATCAGGGGAAGGATACAGAACTGACCAACCAGGGGACAGAACTGGGGTAGCCAATCCATAGCTGGGGGGTGCTCATGCACTGTCTGCTCTCCAAGGGAGTGCAGGGTGCATGACCCTTTCAATGTCCTCTTCAGAGGCAGGGGCCTCCACAACTATTTATGAAATTAGACCCATTGCCTGACTCAACTCTTTCAGGGATGCCATGTCACCACAGGACTTGTTTTTTAAGGCCCAAGATGGTGTTCTGGGCACTGGCATGAGGCACAAGGTATGTCTCCAGCCATCCAGTGGATGCTTCTACAATTGTCAGCACATAGCACTTGCCTTGGCAGGTTTGTGGCAGTGTGATGTAACTGATCTGCCAGGCCTCCCCATACTCATAGTTACACCACCCCTCCCCCCATACTACAGGGGCTTCATCTGCTTGGCCTGCTTGATCACAGCGCATGTTTCACAATCACGGATAACCTGGGATATAGCGTTGGTGGTTAAGTCCACCCCTAGGTCACAAGCCCATCGGTCTGTTGCCCCTGATGACCTGAGGCATCATGGACCCACCAAGCCAGATATAATTCTCTCTTATTTTGCCAGTCCAGATCTGCCTGTGACACTTTGATCTTGGTAGCCCAATCCACCAGATCACTGTTACAATGCTCCTCATTAGCCTGATGTGATCCACATGATGGACTTTCACAGTCAGCTTCTCTATGAGGGTAGCGATGTCTTGCCATAATTCAGCAGCCCACATGGGTTTCCCGCTGCTCTGCCAGTTGACATTTTCCAGCCGTGCCCACAGACCATTTGCTACCACCCATGAGTCAGTGTAGAGTGCTGGCCACTTCTCTCAGTCAACAGTCTAAAGCCAACTGGACAGCTTTCAGCTCTGCAACCTGACTTGATCCAACTTGTGCCTTTGTGGCTTCTGTGACTGGCTGTATAGGGCTGCATAGAGCTGCTTTCCATTTCCTACTGGTCCCTATGATACGGCAGGATCTCAGTTGTGAGTCATTCAAGAAGCGAGGGGTGGAGCTCCCTGCGTTGATGAGTGGCCCATTATAAGAAGGTGAAGCAGGTGTGGATCTCTTCAGTTGTGAGTCATTCAAGAAGTGAAGGGTGGAGCTCCCTGCGTTGATGAGTGGCCCATTATAAGAGGTCTGTAGGGAGCACGGCGACCTGGAGCGCCGCGAACAGGAGCGGGCAAACAGGGGCGTGGCCAAGGCACTTTGCGTGGCAGTTCGCGCAGGCAGGGCAAGCAGGCAGGGTTGCTAGTTCTCTGCTGGTAAGGAGTACTGTGTGTTGTGTCGTTCGCGGTGTTTCTACCGGCTGTTTGGTCTTGTGGTAATGGTTTCAACACGGTCAAAAACAGTTGCTGGTATTAGTGTATGTAACCAAGTGGAGCCCTCCAAAAAGGATGCGTCTGTACAGACCTATTCCTGCCCAGAGTGTTTGAGCTTATCATTTGTTTCAGGGGATAATGTGAAGGAGGCGTGCCTGAGGTGTGAGCAAGTGAATGACCTTCTTTCACTGGTGGCTGAGCTTAGGGAGGAAGTTGAACGATTAAGGAGTATCAGGGAAAGTGAAAGGGAAATAGACTGGTGGAGTTCAGCCCTTCCATCTTTAAGGGATGCCCATCTGGACTCACAGGACTTGTATGACTCCCACTCCCAGGCAATAGAAGAGCACCCGGTAGATGAAGGGGAATGGAAAAGGGTTCCTACTCGGGGAAGTAATAATAAAAAATTCTCCCAACCTCCATCTCCCAGCCAGATGCCACTTCAAAATAGATATGAGGCCCTAGCTCTAGAGAACCAATTGGAGAATTTAGAGGAACATTATCTGCCCAGTGAGCCTCCCTATTTGGATTCATCTGTAAGATGAATCTCCACTTCTAACAACAAGAAGAAAAGAAGGGTAATTGTAGTAGGTGACTCCCTTCTGAAGGGAACAGAGGGCCCCATATGTCACCCAGACCCATCCCACAGGGAAGTCTGCTGCCTCCCTGGGGCCTGGATAAAGGATATTACTAAGAGACTTCCTGGGTTGATTCAGCCCACTGATTATTACCCACTGCTGATACTCCAGGCTGGGGGTGACAAGATTGAGAAGAGGAGTGTCAAGGCAATTAAAAGAGACTTTAGGGCATTGGGTCATGTGGTTGATAAGACAGGGACCCAGGTAGTGTTTTGCTCAGTCCCTCTGGTGGCAGAGAAAAATGATGGAAGAAATAGGAGAACTCACATCATTAACAAGTGGCTTAAAAGTTGGTGTCGTCGACAAAATTTCGTATTCTTTGATCACAGCGCAACTTTCACGGCACCTGCTCTGTTGGAACCAGATGGGATACATCTCTCTGTTAAGGGTAGAAGGTTCTTGGCTCAGGAGCTGGCAGACCTTGTTGAGAGGGCTTTAAACTAGGTTCGAAGGGGGAAGGGGATGCAGCTAGGCTTCCTGGAAGCAGGCCCAAGGGTTCTAAGTCTGAGTTAGGGGTGAAATCAGTAGCCCAGCTGAAGTGCATGTACACCAATGCACGCAGCATGGGTAACAAGCAGGAAGAGCTGGAGGTCATAGTGCAACAGCAAAACTATGATGTAGTCGCCATCACAGAAATGTGGTGGGATGACTCACATAGCTGGAGCACTGCAATCGATGGCTACAAGCTCTTGAGAAGAGACAGGAAAGGGAGAAGAGGTGGAGGGGTGGCCCTTTATATTAAGAAGGTTTTTGACTCCATAGGTATTGAAACTAATGAAGATGGAGTTGAATGCCTATGGGTGAGAATTAAGGGGAGAGCCAACAAGGCTGACATTGTACTGGGAGTTTGTTATCGTCCACCCAACCAGGAGGAAGACGTGGACAACTTATTCTACAAGCAGCTGGAGACTGTGTCAGGATCATCAGCCCTTGTTCTTGTGGGTGACTTCAACCTGCCAGACATCTGCTGGGAACTTAATACAGCAGAAAAGAGACAGTCCAGGAAATTTTTAGAGTGCATGGATGATAACTTTTTGTCACAGCTGGTAGGTGAGCCCACCAGGGGAGAGACTATGTTGGATCTGTTGTTCACAAATAGAGATGGGCTGGTGGAAGATGTGGTGGTTGGAGGACGACTAGGGCAGAGCGATCATGAAATTATAGAGTTCTCGATAATTGGTGAAATCAGGAGGTACATCAATAAGACTTTTACATTGGACTTCTGGAGGGCAGACTTTGGCCTTTTTAGAAGACTTATTCAGGGAGTTCCTTGGGAAGAAGCCCTTAAAAACAAAGGAGTTCAAGAAAGCTGGGTGCTCTTCAAAACAGAGTTTTTGAGGGCACAGGAATAAACTGTCCCTGTGTGCCGGAAGACCAGTTGACGAGGCAAACGCCCAGCCTGGATAAGCAAGGAGGTTTTGGATGAAATCAGGAATAAAAAGAGGATGTACCATTTTTGGAAAGAAGGCCAGGTCCCTTGGGAAGTATTTAAGGGGGCTGCTAGAGAATGTAGGAAAAAAAATTAGGGAGGCCAAAGCTCAATTTGAACTCCAAATGGCGACTTCTGTAAAGGACAATAAAAAGTGTTTCTATAAATACATTAATGGTAAAAGGAAAGGTAAGGCTAACCTTTGCTCTCTATTGGACAAGGAAGGGAACTTAGTAACTGCTGATGAGGAGAAGGCAGAAGTGCTTAATGCCTTCTTTGCCTCAGTTTTCCAGTTTTCAGTGGGAAGACGACTTGCCTACAGGACAACTGTCCTCCTGGGCTGGTAGATGGTGTCAGGGAACAGAATAGTCCCCCTATTATCCAAGAGGAGGCAGTCAGAGAACAGCTGAGATGCTTGGATGCTCATAAATCTATGGGCCCAGATGGGATTCATCCCAGAGTGATGAGGGAGCTGGCAGATGAGCTTGCAAAGCCACTCTCCATCATTTACAATCAGTCATGGCTCACTGGTGAGGTTCCGGAAGATTGGATACTGGCCAATGTGACACCCATTAACAAAAAGGGTAGGAAGGAGGATCCCAGTAATTATAGACCAGTCAGTCTGACCTCAGTACCTGGCAAGATAATGGAACAGTTTATACTGAGTGTCATCATGCAGCACCTACAAGATGGCCAGGGTCTCAGGCCCAGCCAGCATGGGTTTAGGAGAGGTAGGTCATGTTTGACCAACCTGATCTCCTTTTATGACCAGGTGACCCGCCTAGTGGATGCAGGAAGGGCTGTGGATGTTGTCTATTTGGACTTTAGCAAGGCTTTTGACACTGTCTCCCACAGCATACTCCTGGATAAGCTGGCAGCCCGGGGCTTGGATAGGAGCACTCTCTGCTGGGTTAGGAACTGGCTGAATGGCCAGGCCCAGAGAGTGGTGGTGAATGGTGCTGTATCCAACTGGCGGCCATTCACCAGTGGTGTTCCTCAGGGGTCTGTGCTGGGACCAGCTCTGTTCAATATTTTCATTGATGATATGGATGAGGGTATTGAATCTTTCATTAGTAAATTTGCGGATGACACAAAGCTGGGAGCATGTGTTGACCGCTTGGAAGATAGGAGGGCTCTGCAGGGAGATCTGGAATGGTTGGGTCGATGGGCAGAGTGTCGTCTCTGAATTTCTTGGTTTTAAGTGTTTGAGTCTTTGCAGCACCTTCTCACGCTGCTTCATGTAAACAATATGTATTCTTAGAATTTATCTCTATGTTTTGCATTCTTGTTCTCTGAGAGAGAACTTGACTGATGGTCATATTGACCAATGGAGTCAGGAGGTTGTAACCTCCTTGGGCCAATCTTGGCCCTCTGTACAAAATGTATATAAACCTTTGGAGTCAGATGATAAAGAGCTTTCCATATTTCACCAAGCTGCTGCCTGCTGTCCTCTGTCAAGGTCCACTCCCACGTCACAACGTGTTGCCCCTCTAAAGGCTGGGGTAACAATTGGTGACCCCGAACGTGTGGGAACAGGGGTCTCCCATCACAAGTGGTGACCCCGAGTGTCTGGACTGCAGCTGAGTCGCATCTGGTGACCCCGGACGTGTGGGAAGAGGGTCTCCAGTGCATCTGGTGACCCCTCCGTGTCTGGACTGCAGCTGGGTCGCATCTGCTGACCCTTTGTGTCTGAACGGCACATCTGGACACTGTCCGTGTCTGAACGGACTCCTGACGTGGGAGAACAGGTCACACACCGGTGACCTCCGACTGCAAGAGAGAACTGCACGTCGGTGGACCTGTCTGCCCAGTGAGAGACTGAGCTGCTCTGCCTGAGGAATCGTGGTAAGAGATAATGATCTCTAAAGCCTCCTCAGATGAGGAAACCCTCATGGTGGACCTTTGCCTTGAGGTCCTGCGGAGACAAGAAGTCTCCTTTCCTGGAGATGCTCTCCAGAAATTGTTCTATTATGCTAGAACTCATGGGGTTTTTTGCAGCCTTGAAGAAGTTTTTTCTACAGCAGAGTGGAAGTCTTTGGGCAACTATCTGCTCCAGGTTTTCTATGCAAATCGCAGTGTGAAACTTTTGGAACTCATATCCACCTGGAGCAGGCTGGAGAAAGTGCTGCCTAAAGTACAGCCTTCCAGCTTTGAGGACAGCTCCAGCCCCATCAGGCTGGGTGCCAGGGAAGACGGTGGAGTCATTCCTCCTGTCCCGGCTCCGCGGAGGCGGGCGGGACAGCCGACTCCCCTTCCTCGTAGCAGCATGGCGGGAAGCCTGCCTGCACTCAGCGCACCAGCTGAGGCGGGCACGGGGTCTTCTGCAGAGCAGACCCCTCCCCAACCCACGCCTCATCGGCGCTGGAGTGTGGAAAAACTTGGGGCTTCTGAGAGCCCCTCGGGATCAGCCCCCCCTCCCAGCCCCGTGCCGCCGCGGAAAAAGCGGCGACAGAGGCGAAAAATCGCCTCCCCCACTTCCCTCCCCCCCCATGTTTTCCCGGCCTTGGAAGCGCCGGGAGCACTCTTGGATCGGGGGGGCGGGGTGTTTTTTGTGGACTGTCCGCACTGTGGGGCATCGGTGGAATGTTCCGTGCGGCAGGGCGGCGTGGGATCGCGCCGTCCCGGGGCGCCGGGCAGGGCGGCCGTTCCCCCCCGCGGCGGGGACTTGCACGGGGCACACAGGTCCGTGCAATCTGGCGACAAGCCAAGTGCCCCGCCAGAGCGGGGGTGGGGCCTTGCCCAGCCTGTGAGGGGCGGGGCGGCCCCGAAAAGCGGTGGGGCCGGCCCGGGGCAGGCAATGCGGGACGGGGCGGTCCCAAGGAGTGAAGGGACCAGCCCAGGGCCACCCCGCACAGCCCCGGGGCGGGAGAAAACCCCCCCGCAGCGGCCGGTGCCGCCGGTCAGAAGCGGCGGGGCCGGCCCAGGGCGGGGAATGCAGCCTGCCCAGCCCCCGCAGGGGCCGGCGCCGCCCCTGAGAAAGGGCGGGCCAGTTCCGCGCCGCGCGGCAGCGAAGCCGTCTGGCATCGGAGCCACAGCCGCGGCTCCGCTTGTGAATGCAGGGCGGGACACGCCTCCCCCAGCGCTGCGGTCTCCTCCCGTGCCAGCCCCGCGCTGCGCGGGGCGGGCAGCAGCCGCCGGTCCCAAAGCGGCGCCGAGGGACACGCCTCTCCCAGTGCTGTTTTCCCCCCCCGCGCTGAGCAGGAGCAGCGCGGCGGAGGCAGCTGCAGCCGATCTGTTCGTTTTAAAGGGACAGCGCGGCCACAAGCGGCTGTTCCCCCGTTGTAGAGGGTCCCGGGGGCCCGGATCTCCCTCAGTCTCGGGTGATGTCCCAGCCGAGGCTGATGCTGTGGGCACTTGCCGTGGGTCAGCACGGCGCCCCCTGCAGGGCAGGGATGGATTCCCCAGCCCAGCAGGTGCGGTGAGAAAATCTCTCACCCCTGTCCCTGTGAAGCACACAGGACAGGAATCAGAGGTGCATGATGCCTCATCTAAAGCTAAGGCCAACAAGAAACAAAGAAAGAGAGTGCAAAAAAGAGAAATCACTCCCTTGTTTCTTTGTGGAAGGTGTGGACGGCCGAATCACGTGGCAGATGTTTGCAAGGCAAGCCATGTGAAAGGCCAGCCTCTGTCAAAAGGGCAGTGGGGTGCAAAGAGGAAGCGTGCTCAGACAGAAGAGTCTTCCCAGTCCGTACAGCAGATGGAGGTTTGTGGGGAAAGTCCAGTCCCACACCCACCTCTCCCTGTTAGTGTCCCTGAAGGGACCAAAATTATCTAATTTGTGTTTGAGTTTTCTGTTCACAGGACAAAGAGTCGGTGGTGAGAAGGCAGTTGCTCTGAAGTATTGAGCTGCCTGGATTTCACTGGACTGTTGCTCTGATCAGAGATTGTCCTGGAACAATTTGGAACGGACATTGCGATTTTCTCTTTTGCTGTTTAGCAGCTGGAATGGACTGTCTTTCAAGATCCATTCATCGCCCTTCATGACTTGTTTGGGAGCTGATGGACCAGGATCATCTGGAAATTTCAACCAGTCCTGGGATGTTCCTGTGTTCTGCATCGAAACAGAACTCTGGGGACTGGAGGTTTTTTATAACACCTCCAAAAAGCCAATCCTCAATTGTGAATCTGAATGATTGTTTTCTGTGATTCATTTGTATCCTGCAGGTATCACTGGCTGATGAATGTCCAATTCCTTGCACGTTCTGGAATGGGTCATTTTTGCCCCATCTGCCACAAGGCGGCAAAATATTGTTTGAAAAAACAAACAAAATATTATTTTTTTTTGTTTGAGCTAATTATTGCTCGATTTCAGCCGCAAAAATGGCAATCAATCATTTTTGTATGAGCTCATTGCTCGATTGATAATGCAGGCAACAATGCTTGCGAATTTGATGGGTGCAGATTTTTGTAAAATTCATACTCTCAGTATTATGGGAGGAATTTGATTGGAGCTTTGCAAGCAGTGTTTTTCTGCCAAATGCTCTGGAGCCATGAGCTGTTGCGAGTGGCAAGAATCCTTTGGATTTCCTTTTGCGGCCCAAAAATATTCAGAAATTTAGTGCAAGGGCCCATTGTCTTTACAGACGATTTGGGAGGCCAGTGTTGCTTGGAAGGATGATTTTGAGGGCAAGTTTTGGAAGCCCCTGAGGATGGGTAGCCCATTTGGTTGTTTGGGGCTGCTGTCATGGCAATTCCACAGTTTTCCCAGAAACTTTTCATTTAGTCACGGATTCAAATTCTGTGGTCAACATGGCACACAGATGGGTTGTTCAATTTAAAGGGAGTCAGCAATGTTGTTTGTTCCATTTGCTGAAGAACTTTTGTTGTGCCACAGAGGCCTGGTTCTTCAAAAACAAAAACGGGGAACGCAGGGTGAAACCCCGCAAATTCAATTGGCAAAGGCTTTGCATTCCATGGAGCACCTTACAGGTGCCACAGAATTTCACTAACCCTGCAATGTGAAAAGCAAGAAACCGTGACCAAATGAAGGTCAACAGAGGAGGAACCACTGGTCCTCCCATGGGAACAGAAATTGAACTGTAGTTCATTTTCTTTTTTCCTTTTTTCTTTTTTTAAAGGTAAAAAGGGTGAGATGTCGTCCCTGAATTTCTTGGTTTTAAGTGTTTGAGTCTTTGCAGCACCTTCTCACGCTGCTTCATGTAAACAATATGTATTCTTAGAATTTATCTCTATGTTTTGCATTCTTGTTCTCTGAGAGAGAACTTGACTGATGGTCATATTGACCAATGGAGTCAGGAGGTTGTAATCTCCTTGGGCCAATCTTGGCCCTCTGTACAAAATGTATATAAACCTTTGGAGTCAGATAATAAAGAGCTTTCCATATTTCACCAAGCTGCTGCCTGCTGTCCTCTGTCAAGGTCCACTCCCACGTCACAACGTGTTGCCCCTCTAAAGGCTGGGGTAACAGGCAGAGTCCAACAAAATGAAGTTTAATGAGTCCAAGTGTCGAGTCCTGCACTTTGGCCACAATAACCCCCTGCAGCGTTATAGACTGGGGACAGTGTGGCTGGACAGTGCCCAGGTTGAAAGGGACCTGGGGGTTCTAGTCAGCAGCCGGCTGAACATGAGCCAGCAGTGTGCCCAGGTGGCCAAGAGAGCCAATGGCATCCTGGCCTGTATCAGGAATGGTGTGGCCAGCAGGAGCAGGGAGGTCATTCTTCCCCTGTACTCAGCACTGGTCAGGCCACACCTTGAGTATTGTGTCCAGTTCTGGGCCCCTCAGTTTAGGAAGGACGTTGAGATGCTTGAACGTGTCCAGAGAAGGGCAACAAAGCTGGTGAAGGGATTGGAAAACAAGCCATATGAAGAACGACTGAGAGAGCTTGGGTTGTTTAGCCTAGAGAAAAGGAGACTCAGAGGTGACCTTATCACTCTCTACAACTTCCTGAAGGGTGGTTGTAGACAGCTGGGGGTTGGTCTCTTTCTCCAGGCAGCAACTGACAGAACGAGAGGACACAGTCTTAGGCTTTGTCAGGGGAGGTATAGGTTGGATATTAGGAAGAAGTTTTTCACAGAAAGAGTGATTAAATATTGGAATAGTCTGCCCGGGGAGGTGGTGGAGTCACCATCCCTGGATGTGTTTAAAAGGAAACTGGATGTGGCACTTGATACCATGACTTAGTTGAGGTGTTAAGGCGGGGTTGGACTCGATGATCTTGAAGGTCTCTTCCAACCTACACATTCTGTGATTCTGTGATTCAGTCAGTGAAGAGAGTATATCTCCTCTCACTTTTCAGTCGCTGGTTATATGGTGGGACCTCTTCAGCACGTGACACCTTCTCTTCTTCCTCTTCAGATTAAGTAAAAAATTTTCACCTTTTATGCCAGTTCATGATGACTTCCAACATCCCAGGGCGATTCGGATTTCCTATTAGAGCTTGCTGTGTTATGAGGGCAATCTACTTACTCCAGGTAGCATCAGTGTCATGGTGTGTTGCAGGGACTTTCCCTTTGAATATCCAGCCCAGCAATGGTAGTCAGGGTGCAAGAAGATGCTGTGCTTCAGTGCCAACCACTTGTGAGTCACCTCAAATCCCTTCATAGACTACAAGAATCTCTTTCTCAGTTGGGCTGTAGCTGGCCTCAAATCTTCTGTTGTTACAGTTCTGCCTGCTTTATGTCTGCCAAGGTCAGGATGAAAGACGGGAAATGTAGAGTCGAATTTGGTCTTGGTTGTTTATTATATCTTATCTATTTACAGTATTTATAGTCTCACAAAGCGTGAGCTCCAACTTGCCAGTTAAAGAAACGAGACAAAATGGAGAGCCTCTAACTTTCACCAAGGCTATTTAAGAGATAATTACCCAATACCAAAGTGACACCTACATTATTTATGCTTTTGACCCAATAATGACCATTTGAGGTTCGCAATGCAGACATCCTTCACCCAATTACAGAAAGCCACCCAAATCCATGAAGAAGAAGGAAGAAGAAGGTGAAGAAGAACTCAGACAACATCCTGAATCCTCCATCTTGGCCCACACACACACACTACTATATACCAAAACCCCAAACCTAAGTTTTCACCCTGTGAAATCACACAACACCACTCAAACTACACACCCATGACCCCTGTGCTATCACGCAATCTCAGAAGCCTGTTCCAAGGCCTCAAGTCAAATGCGGTGCCTGCCTGAGGGACAGCACCCCTCAGCTCAGAAAGCCTGAAATTTTCAGCCAGAGTTCCAACACTGTATGCCTAACTCCAGAACCCAAGAGGTTGTCCTTGAGTCTCTCCAGATACCTTCTGCCAGAGACTCTAAGATGGACCACTCCCCTTAGCTGTGGTGTAGAGCACATTCTTCACATTCAGTCCTGTCCTGACTGGCCCAAGGGCTACTGCATGGGCAATCCCCTGTTTGATCTGTTCAAAGTTTTTTTCTTATTTGGGGCTCCACTTGAAATCATTTACTTTTGAGTCACAAGGTAGAGAGGATTATAATGTGGCTATACTCTGGGATGTGCATTCTCCAAATCCCCACAGCACCTAGGAAAGTCTGTGTTTCCATCTTGTTGGTCACTGGGGACATAACAGCTATCTTTTTGATCACCTCTGCTGGAATGTCTGCATGTCTTGCCATTTTACCCCTAGGAATTGAATTTCCTGGGCAGGTCCCTTGACCTTACTTTGTTTTATGGGAAAACCTGCTTTCACGAGAATCTGGATTATTTTCCCCCCTTTCTCAGAAACCTCCTCTGCTGTATTCCCCCATGTGATGATGTCATTGATGTACTGCAAGTGTTCTGGAGCCTCACTCTTTTCTATTGCAGCCTGAATCAGTCCATGGCAAATTGTGGAACTGGGCTTCCACCCATGGAGTTGATTCCAGGTGTACTGCACTCCCCTCCAGGTGAACGCAAACTGTGGCCTGCACTCTGCTGCGAGAGGAATGGAGAAAAAACATTAGCAATGTCAATAGTGGCATACCACTTTGCTGCCTTGGACTCCAGTTCATACTGAAGTTCAAGCATGTCCAGCACAGCAGCACTCAGTGATGGTTTGACTTCATTCAATCCATGGTAGACCACTGTCAGTCTCCATTCCCCATTAGAGTTATGCACAGACCATATGGGGTTATTGAAGGGTGAGTGAGTCTTACTGACCACTCCCTGGCTCTCCACGGATCATCTTATGGATAGGAATCACAGTCTGAGTTTGTGCCGTATTGCCAATGATGATGTACTGTCGTAGTGGTGATTGGTACCATCTGTTATTCAATCCTTAGAAGTCCTGCTGCAGAAGGGTCCTCTGACAGACCACCTGAATACTTTTGGGTCTTTGGAATGCCCACTCCTGAGGTAATCAATGCCAAGGATACACAGGGCCTCTGGACCAGTCACATCAAGGTGTTTCTTCCACTCCTTCCATGTCAAGCTCACCTCAGCTTCCAACAGAGTTAAGTGCTGAGATCCCCCTGTCACCCCAGCAATGGAAACAGGTTCTGCCACAAATGTCCTGATAGTATCAGAGTACATTGTGCACCTGTGTCAACCAAAGCTGTAGGAGAAGGGAATACAGGTGACCTCACCCCTGATAAGTAACAGCTATGTTAATTACCCAGTACAGCCTCGCCCCTGATAAGTTACAGCTATATCCAATAAAGATAAGTGTGATAAAAGGGAGTGGGTTGGCTGGTGAGGGGAAATTATGAAGAAGGATCCTGAGGGGAGAAAATCACTGCTGTGAGGTCAGTCTGGGTCTGCAGTTAGAGCCTGTTGTTGGAACCTGCAACCATATTCTAGCTAAGTAAAAGCCTGCATGCAGAGTCTGCAAACTAATACATGCAGTCATAGGTTAGCAGGGAATAAGCAGCAGTCAGAGGCTGTAAGGGAAACTTACAGTAGGAGCTTGCTGCAGCCAGAGTCAGTGAATAGTTGGAGTCAGGATAACTAAGCTGTAAAGAGGAATAAACCAAGACCCTTTTCATGCTGTGATAAACAAGAAGTCTGTGTCTCAGCTCATTTCTACCCTCTAACAAGAGGGCTGCTGCAACACAAAGCCTTGTATTTCTGTGGTTCTGCTGTGCCAGGGCATTGGATCCACTCAGTCCAATAGACCTGATTTACCCTGGCCTCTACCTGGCTAGAGGCAGAGCCCCTCTAGTCCTGGCTATTGTTCCCTCCCTGGGCATACATTCTGGAGGTCCTTTCAAGGGGATCAGACATTTTCTCCTCCTTTCTGTTATGCCTAGGAGCTTGGTCATGGAAATATGGAGCTACATTCATTCTTGTAGAACTCCCCTTGTTAGTAGCTTCCTTTTTTAGTTTACACACCTGAGCAGCTCGGACAGAAGTGGGTTTTCCATTCTATCTTCTCATGTGTTGCTCATGCTCACACAGGAAGAGCCACAGGTCATCTCGTGGGGTGCGTCCCCTCTCCCTAGCTAGGGGACTTCTGCTTCAGACAACAGGGGCTCTGGTACGTATTGCCAAAACTTGAAGAAAGTCCTCTTTGAGCTCCTTGCTGATTTTCTGATGGGTCTCTTCAATCCTCTTTTATAATTTCTGCATATACTCAGTTAAGTCTGTTTTCACAGCTGAGATTTGGGCTTGTGTCAGAGCATGCACAGCATCTTCCTATGTCCAGAGCCTTCTTGTCACAGCATCCACTGTCTTATTCCCCTCATTCCCTGGCAGCATTGTTATGATTGTTAAAACCCTGGAAGCTGAGAATTTTAGGCTTTCTGTGCTAATAGGCACTGACCCTCAGGAAAGCACTACATTTTACCTGAGGCTATGGAACAAGCTTCCAAAATTGAGTGATAGCACTGGGATTATGGGTCTGTAGTTGAATAGAAGTGTATAATATCACAGGGTGGAAAACGTAGATTTTAAGGTTTTAGTTTATGGTAATATATATATAGAGCAAGATGGAGGTTTTAGGGTGTAGGCTACATCCTCCTTTTTTCACCTTCTTCGTGGTTTTGGGTGGTTTCTTGCAATTGGATAGAATAATCCGCATTGCGGACCATGGGCGTTTGGTTATTGGGTTAAAAGTAAAAATAATTTACATGTCCTTTGTTAATTGGACAATTAGTGCTTAAAAGACCTTGGAAAGAGTTAGAGACACAGCTATTTTTCGCCTTGTTAGCTAGAACTCACAACTTGTGAGACTGTACTATAAATAAGAATCAATAAGCATCTGAGTCCAAACACAAAAACTGTGTCTCTCGAGCATTTAATCCTCGCTCTTACAGAAGAAAAGATAAAAACCCCACAATGATGATGCCTTGAGAGGCTACCTAGAACAGAGGCTAGACAGTGTTAAAGGAATAAAGTGGGTATTTATTAGAAAAGCCTTCAAAGGATACACCTTGGGCAGTACAAGAGCCTGGCCATGGCCCCACCCATGATGGACACCCGATCATGAGTTTTCAGACTTTTATAAGTTTTGGTCCATTTACATATTGAGGTTAATTGTCCAATTACAGCTTCAGGTAATGAAGTTCCATCCTCCCAGATTGTTTTCCTCAATTTGCTGTTGTTTATACTTCTTGGGCCTGAAGCTGCAATGGGGTCCTTGGTTCTTGGGCTGGAAAAGGATTGTTTTGTCTAACTACACTGTGAAGAGAATTTACTAACACTTTATATGAAGTTCAGAGTTATATACCAATGCAGTACAGAATCTGGGAAATATGAAAGCTAAAACTTAAGGCATCAAGGAATTGGGAGTATGCCTGTGTCCTGAACCATGCGAGTTTGAGCTGCATCAGTGTTGTACATTTTACCAGGTCTGGACTCTTAGTGTTTTGGTTAAGGACCTCTGTCGCAGTGAGGGAGTGAGGACACATGACACGACACTCCGAGGTTCGTGCAGCAGAGAGTTTTAATAGTTTACACAGCTCTTATATACACTATTCAAAAGACTCTGCGTTCAAACCTGATTGGCTATGATTGGTTACTACCCAGCTCACTGACCAGTAGCTTCCTGCTTACTTTTTTGTCAGGGATTGGCTCTCTGTAGCCAAATCCCTACTTCTTTCAGGCTTCACAGACCAGCTGTTTTGCCATCATAGACCTCTATCACGATTTGTTGTCAGAAACATTGGATGCCTTGCTCCATGGTCTTCCAAGGGCCTTGCTGCAGCTGAAGATATTCTGGGCAAAGGTATCTCTCCTTCACAGTTATTAGGAGTCACTTTCAGAGACTGAGAGGTTCGGGCCTCCTTGCGATTCCCAGGTCAATACCCACATCACGTGACAGACATCCCACGTGTCTCTCTTTAGTACCGTCCAAAACTGTACCATCACCTGCAGTATCTCAGACTCAGATGAACCTGCTCAATATAGACTCCTCAGGTTTGTTGGGTGAGATTTTTCCTCAGATTGCAGACACTTGCTAAGGACAAAGACTGATTATTTCTAGTTCTGATTCCTCTGCTGGCTGTGAGGGTCCTGCCTCCCCATTGTCATCCACCGGGCCAATGGATTTGGTCCTATATTTCCTCCTCTGGGCAGGGGCGACTGCTATTGGCTTAGGCTGCCCCTCTGGTTTAACTGCAGCCTGAGTGACTGTGGTGTCTGCCAATTTTTTTTCTCCTTCCCCTCTGGCTGTAGCTAGTGCTGTACAGTAATGAGCAGCAGACGATAAGCATTAGCCAGGGCCCATCATAGTGCAATAAGCTGCCTCTCTTTGGAACTGTCATTGCAATTTTCTTTCAGATATTTCCTCACCTCAGCTGGGTTCTGAATTTGTTAATGGAGAAAATTCCAAACTATTGGGGCAGAGTATTTCTTCAGGACCTGGCCTATATCTGCCCACATCCCATGCCACTCAGGATTTTCCACCACTGGGACAGATCTCTGGGCAACCTCTCTGGTAATTTCAGCCCTAGTTCTAAACATGTTGTAGGCCATATAGAGGAGAGGTAACAGAATTAGCAATAAAAATATGGCATCTTTAACATCCAGAGGGAAATGAACATTCTCAAAAGGTGATGTGTCAGATCTGAAGGGAGAGAAGGAGGTGAAAGGCTGGGAAAAATCATTCCCTACTGTCTCCCCAACAGGCTGGGTGCGATTATTAATAAACCCCTAGAAGTAGCAGCCAAGGCCAGGACAGGCAAACAGCAACAAATGCACATCCCAAATAATTCTCATTGCCTCTGATGCTATCTTTACATAACCTGATATCATAGAGTCTATCAACAAAGCAATCCTGGTTTGTGTCCCTGATCCAAAAAAGATCCATATCTTGGGCAAAATGTCCCATATTTATAGAAAAGTATACATGCCTAGGTGCCACAGGCCCATAATTAGATTGGGCAGCATGGTGACCAGTGAGTTTTGTACCCAATACAAAATGTTCAATATGAAATTGTTATTTTTTCACTTGCTTTCTCATGCCCCTTAACTTCTGCTCCAAAATTGTCTTGGTTTAAGACAATTTAAGAGGTGAACAGTCGAAAATGAGTTACTTCCTCTTAGTTTCAACCAATCCCTTTCCACCAAGAATGAACAAATACAAGTAGATATAAGTGAAAAATAACAGTTTACTAACAAGCAAAACAGCAACAGGCAAAAAATAACGATGAATACTCACTAGATACAAAATCGCTAAACCTCACAAACCCCATGGGAAAAAAGAGACACCCAAAATGGTGAAATGCCCCTTCCAAAGTAGCGCTCACCATGGGTGACTGCATGTAGGGAAACAAAGGGAAAATCACATATAACCTTCCCCCAGGATGGTGGCCTTTGCAGACAACTGCGCAGTCTGGGAGACAAAGGGAAATAATGACGGCAAACCCCTCCAGGGAAGGTAGGAGCTTACGGAGCAATTTTAATGGCAGATGAGAAGTGCCAGGATGTGTGGGGTCAGGGCCACTGCCCGCCGCTTCCTCCTGCCACCTGCTGGACTCTGCAGATGTTGGTGCTGCTGTCCTCCACACTGCCGGTGTGCTGGGGGGAAGAATCGGTCTGTCGGCACCAATGCTGGGTGACCTGGCCCCAGGGACGAGCTCGCTTTGCAAAGATCACTTGAAAACAAGTTTTGATTGTGAAATGCAGCTTGTCCGAGTGGCTAAGGTTGCAACCCCATAAAAAAAAAAAAAAAAACAAAACAAAACAAAACAAACCAAAAAAAAACCCAAAAAACACCTGCCTGAAGCAACCTCCACCAAAGCAGAACCTCTGCATTCAGCAAACACTGGCAGCAGAGAGAGCAAGCTCCCTGATCCTGGGCTCTGACTTAAAAAATGATCGTGGCAATGCCTCCCCCCCCCCCCCCCCTTTCGCCCCGGTTTTGTCTTCCAGCTGCAGGGTCTTAAAGAGGTAGAAACTATTTTGCAGCACAGATAGATATGGAATACAATAACATTAACATACACTAAGAGAAGCAAAGGCAAAGAAAAAAAAAAAAAAACCACAAATTAATTTTTAAACCAACCCTTTCTCCTACTACAAACTGTTCATTTCCTACCAACAATGTAAAGAGGCAAAACTCAGAACTCCAGGTCAGTACCACTTATAAAATAGTCTTTCATTCAGTCTTTGAGAGAGAGAAGTCTCTCCTGTTGTTTGGTAACTTTCCACAAGAGAAACAGTCTGCTTGTGGCTTCCAACTCACACAAAAGCAGCCCACCCAGGAGATTCTGCAGTTGTGGAACTTCCCATATCACGTAGCCTTTCCCGTGACTACATATGGGCCGTAAACTCACAGAATTGGGGTGGTACCTTTTAAAAATGAGCTGTTTCAAAAAACAAAGGATCTTTTTTCAACTCAGGGAACAGAGATGCCTTCTTACTTCTTCACTGGTAGAGGGCTTCTTCTCATCTCTCTGTTCAATCTCTCATGGGGTCACAAAAATCACAGCTGCTAATTCAATATTCACTCAGTTCATCACAGATACCTTTGCTCAAATCCACAAATCATTTCCCCAATGTATATTGTCCATGATTTAAAAGATTATCCTGTTACCATAATCCATAGGAGATTTTCAGCCTAGAACCAAGGCAACTCGTCATCTCTATCACTTAAAAGTCACTCTTCCTTTACTGACTTTGAGATCTCCGTATTGTCCCTTTACATGTCTCCAATTTGGCCTTTTCTCTCATCTCCGAAAAGGATTAGAGTTTAAGAAAGTTTCAATCTGTGTCAGGAAAGAGTTAAAACTCGCCCAGGCCTGTGGTGGTCATGTGATCTCTGCCTTGACAGCTGCAAATATTTCAAAACCATGCCGGTGGGGGCTGGTGGGTGCCTTCTCTTCCACCCTTCAATCTGAAGGCATGAGCTGCTCACAGCTGCTCTTCGAGGCCCAGCACAGGGTGAGGGGGAGAGATCCCATCCTCCCCTCGGGCCAGGGGTGCCGGCAGCCAGGAGATCAGGGCACGGCCCTGCCACAGCCCAGCCCTGATCCCCACCATGGACCCAGACATGCGGCCGGCCCTGCCTCCTCTGAAGGCAGCGGCTCTCGGAGGCCCAGCCGGGCCCGGCCGCCCTGGGGCAGCCAGGGCCGGGCTCTCCTCAGCTGCCCACGATGTTACCTGATCGCTGGACGGGGGGGAAAGAGGAGTTCTCAAACCCAGCTTCAGCTTTTATATGGGTATTGCCAAAAGTCACGTTCAGTTCTCTGAGTGGTCAGAACTGCATGCCAATCCAAGACTTGCCCCCTAATTGGTTCCTGTCCTTTCCAGAGAATTCTAAGGACCTAGCAGAGTGATACTGTTTCAACCCATGACATATATCCACTAAAGAAATAAGCAGACAAGCTTATAGAACTTGTTTGCCAGCTTACCATGGGCCATCCATGGAGGGATGGATCTTTTCACTCTTACAGTCAATAGTTTCTCATTGGTTTACAAACCATTATATAAAATCAAAAATTCTCCAAAACTAATGTAAATGTTATAATTCAGCTGCACATTACAGTTTTATTCAAAACATAAAATTTAAATCAATTGAAAATTAGTTTTAAAATTACATTTCCCTATTTCCATGTGCTCTGTGTCTAAACTATAAGCTTTTAAGAACATGAATTAACTGAAAATACAAACTAATAGACTCTGGCAGTTGCTGAAGTGAACTACTGAATAACATTAGATCTTGTAAGTTTTCACAACCAGAAATACCTTCTTCATCTACCTCAATATTGTTTTCAGAAACATCCAAGTAGGTCAGTTGTTTCAAAGTTCCTATTAACTAAAAGCAAGAGAAAATAATGCATTCTAGGAAGTCCAAGTTCAAAACAAAAAAATCCAGCAGGTTTGACAACAAACTATCTC